>NC_044581.1:7213571-7820357 GCF_901933205.1 Camarhynchus parvulus | reverse complement strand
GAGGCAGTTTGAGACACTTGGCTGGTTTTAGAACAGATTTCCTCTCAGCACTGTGTTTAACAGTGAGCAAACTATTAGCCAGTTTTTGGGCTGTCAAACTGACTCTTCAAATCCCAAGTCTCTCAAAAAAAAGATAAAATTCATTGCTGAGGTTGGTGTTAGGTTTCTTTTGGCTTTTCTCATTTCTATTCTGTCAGCATACACTATATCAAGATCCTTAATTGCTTGGTTAGCCCTGAACACAGACAGACAAGTGCATGCCTCAGTGACAGTCTTGATTTTGGATGCTTGAGAAGCTGTATTTTGTTTTATTATTGGAAGATATATTCCAGAGATGAAGCCCAGTCATGCTGTACAACCAGTAATTTCCAACTGTGTTTATAAATTAACCTTTAGCACTGCCTGACTTCATTGGCAGCTGTAATTCTCTGTTGTGCAGGGTTGGATCAGATGAAGGGCACAACATGTTTCTGTTTAAGTCTTTTTGAAAAAGAGAAAACTCCAGTAATTAAAATGTATCTGCCTAACATTTAAATGTGCCAGCAAAAATTACCTGAATGAAGAAGAAATGGAGGATTTTAGAAGTCAAAGTTGGATCTTTCTTCTACTGGATTAAGTGATGGCATCTCTGCTTCAAATGTTGGGTGGATGTGGATTGTGGAAGCCATTCACAAATAGGGACTGTGGGCTAAGTCTCATTTTCCCAGACAGAAATTGAAGGGAGGTGGTAAAAAATTAGACCACAGAGAGATTGTCTCTTGTCCAAATGCTTTCTTTGCCTCTCTCTGCAGTACAATTGTTGATCATCCCCTGGAAAATACTGCCTAGTGGTAAAATCAGGAGTTTTAAGCTGCAAGTTTAACCTTCTTTCTGTTTGTGGGAAGGTTCATTTGGAGAGCATCACATTTTGAGACTCTCCAAAGTGTGAGATTGCAAATGCAGAGATGTATTCTCATCTTGTGTCCTCATTCTTGTACTTCCATTTCTGTCTGGGAGAAACCTACAGTGCTCTTTGCAAGGACAGGTTTCCCATTCATTCACTTTTACCTACTAAACCTCATGTTTACAATTTACTCCATCTGTAACACCCTAGATTACAATCACCTCCTTTTTTAGCTTTTCACAGCTCCAAAACCATCAGAGGTGTGGAAGGTGGTGCAGTTATGCTGATTCTGATTTTGGTTCTCTCTCTATGCTTCCACCCTTCTGGAGTGGGTGTGAAACTTGTGTAGAGCATGTGATTGTTTTCCCAGTGTTTTGTGTGCAATTGAAATGTCAAAGTAAAAGTTTGACCAAATTTTATCTTTTTTATATTAATTCATCACCAAGGCAGTGTTTTTAAAATGAATTTTTACAACTTCTTAATCTTGAAGTTAATGAAAAATGTTTAAATGCAACTTAAGTTCCTGGAAAAACAGATGAGCTAATAGAACACTCAGACAACACTTCAGCTATTAGTTTATTAAGGTTTCATGACCCTACCCTGCATTTTTACTTTATGGTGCCTCAGGAGGACATCTGGGATGTGTGTTTGTATCTACAGGGTGTGACTTGCCCAAGACTGGTTCTTACACAATGGTCCTGTGCATTGAGGCTCCTTCATGAGCTCATTGCTGGCTTCTGAAGAACAGTTGTCCTTTCAGAGGCATTTTTGCAGTCTAAGTTCTAATGTATCATTTTGCTTAGCAAGAGTGGACCTCCTGTAGATTTGAAATATGTCTGCATCCAAAAAGTTGTCTGGTCACAGCCCTCACAGAAGGATCAAGCTGCTTTGTCTCCTGCCTTTTTTTCCTAGGTTTTTTAATGTTTTCAGCATGACATCTGCTCATATTGAGGATTTAATTTGTTCAGTGCACTTGCATCAGGCAGGCACATCATGGCACACAAAGGTGTGGTGGGCTAAAGGTGTTGCTAAGTATGCAGCAGGCAGCAAGTTAAACCTTTCATTGTTTTATCCTCTCAGTTGTGAAATATTCTTCATTTTGTTATCTTTGCTTTTAATGAGTCAGCTCATGACCTTGCAGAGATTTCTGACAGCCTAAATTTGTTCAATATGAGAGAATTATTGCAGAAATGAAGGGACAAAAGTGTTGTCAAGGAGACTTATTATTGATCATTTCACTGTAGAAGTATGATGATAGAGATTGGGTATAAATGATGTTTCATTGTTTTCTGAAGCAAAATATTTGTATTTCTCCACGGAAACCTCTTCAACTCCCTTTCTACAAATGCTTTCTCTATAGCTCTTGTGGAACTACAAGCTGAACCTGACTACAGATCCAAAGTTTGAATCCGTGGCCAGAGAAGTCTGCAAGTCCACTATTGCTGAGGTAAGTCAGGAGGAAGGCATGGCTGCTCTTGTGGCACTGAGGCTTTTCTGTTTCTTTGTGAATTAATGGCTAATTTGCTAATTAATAGTGAATTAATGTTTGAATAATGATTTGGGAAAGCTCTAGTATCATATACCAAATTTGTACCTGTAAGTAATTCAATCTCCTTGCTGAAGAAGCCAGATACCTTAGTGGTACCAGGCAAAGGGATGGGAGAAAGAAATGCTGAACTAACAACCCACCAGCTCCTACCAGACCTTTTGTCAGAAATTAGTTGTGAATTGGATTTGTCCCCTCTTTATCATGTGTTTGACATTTATAAGTGTGGTGTTGGAGCAGGGCTTCTGCTAAATTTAACATGAGGCTGGTTGTGGACTGTGTCTTGCTAGCAGAAGGGGTAAGCACACAGACATCAAATGATGATCAACTTGAGGGTTTTCTTAAGGTTTTTTAGAGGATAGTTACTCCAAGGAGACCATGTTAGGAACAACTTCTTTTTAGGTTGTGCTAGGAGTTTGTGCTGTGTCTCAAGCATCCACGTTCATTGGTGCAGCTTCAAAGATGATTTGATCAATCATTTCTTTCCTTGTGCTCATGCTCAAGCTTTTGAGGCTGTGAGCTTATGCAGGAGCCAGCTGAGCTGAGGTCTCTTCCCCTGTTTGTGGTTGTTTTCAGCTAGACTTCAGGGAAGCAGTGGAAGCAAGACTCTCTGCAGCTGTACAGGCTTCAGCTAACTTAATTCAGTTACTGAGCCATGCTCTCAAAAACATGGTTTGTATATCCACCAATACAATGTGACCTAGCCATAAACTTGCCTTTTAAAAAGAATTTAGTCTGCTCTAGTGTAAGCTGTTTAGTGTAAGGAGAGATCAAAAAAAAAACTTTTTAGAACAAGGCTAGAAGATCAAACAATGGAGGACAGCTTGCATCAAAGGATTGTGTTGTAGTTGGAGTTTGGTACCTCCCAAAAGCAAACGCTGCCAAATCTGTTAAATCCCACTTTTTTTCAATCATAGAAAGGATCATGTTTTTCTGATTTTTGTCATATGGTGCTGCAGAATTTTTACAACCAAGGCATTCTTGAAAATGCTCTTTTAATAGTCTGTTTAATTACCATTTTTATACAGTAGCAGTCTGGCATTGCTGTAAACGATGCCCTGTAAATCTGGGATATTACATTTAAAAGCAGTGGGAAGAGTATACATAATTTCAGGATTTTGCCATTTGGTGAGTGGTTTTTAGTTAAAGAAAAAGGTTAGATAAGGAACAATAATCTCATGTTTGATTTTCTGGTGTTTAATACTGAGGCATGTACATAAACCATTCTTCTCATATTTTTAAAAGGTACTTCTACAAAACTCTTTTGAACATATGTGTAGTAGGCATATACTCCTCCCATACAGTATTAACCTGTTAATATTTTCCTTAAACTGCCACTAACAGGTATAGGTGACTTTTTGGGTGAATCAGCTCTATTTAAAGTATTAGAACAAAATACAACTAGAAGAGCAATTCCTAGAAAAAGTCATTTGGGAAATGGTGGCTGACCCAACTGGGTATGGGTATGTTCTGCAAAGTGCACCTTTAATTTTATCAGCTAAATACAGTTTAAAATTCCAATTTATTTTCTTCTCAGCTGTTGTGGCTTTTGTAAGTTTGGGCAAGAGCTTTAAGCTAGAATTACAGTTGGCTACCAGATAACAGTGATTGCTTCAGAAGTGGCTTGGCAATAACGTGTTCAGTTGGTCCCTTCTGCAGTTCAGTGGCTCAGGCCATGGAGCTCTGGGGCTGTTTCCAAAGCCAGGCTTTTCCAAAAACAGCATGTTGCTGTTGTGGGCTGGTTTGGCTCACAGTAGTTGAGCTGAAGTAGGGCCAAACCAAAGATGCAGCTTTCTCAGAGAGCACTTGCTCAACTCTGTCCTGTTCACCCTGCAAGGATCCTATGTGTTTTCACTTTAAAATGTATTTTACACCTTATCTGTAACAATTACATTGACTTTAGTAGCTGTTTTTCTAGTAGCTATTTAGATTAAATATAAACTGTTTCACCAGCCCACATCTGCCTTCAGATAATGATGTTTAAAATGTTGAATGTTTTGTCACACATTGTAATGGCCTCATAAGCTGAGGCAGAGATCTGTTTTATTCATCTAGTCTGACCTGTGTGAGTCTGTCACAGGGTGCCCTGAGTTATTCTTGTTTGAATTAGAATATATCTTCCTAGAGACAGCTCTCCATTTTTTAAAATTTCCAATATAAATATTCCAACTTGGTATTTGAGAACGGATAAAATGGTTTCCTGCCTGTTCCCTTAGCGCTGCCCTTGCTTGTTATCTGAAACTGCCAGAATTATTGATTGCCATAGATCTTCCTTGAGATTGATGAGCCCTTCAGTATTTTTACAGGGACAAATCTTTGATGCAATCAAGTCAGCCCATGTATCTATTCCTTGCAAACCTGTCAGCACTAAACTTTAGTGTCTGCCTGCCGAGGGTTCTTCCTGCAGCATTATGACTGCAGTTTTCAGCACAGTCCTGAGCAGGGGCCACCAGAACTGTGCAAGTATTTCAACATGGGCTTGCCAGGGTTAAGAAGTTGTGTAGTCTCAGCGCTCCTTGGAGTGAGGCATTGCACTGTTCCTGTCGAGTGATTTCTCCAGGGACCATCCCTAACTGATCACTAACCATGTTTTCCCCTTCTTTTGAAAAGACACTGTCAAAGCTGCCTGCATCTTTTACTTCCAGAGGTGGTGGGTCTGGCCTGTCTGCTTCCCTGAGCAGTGCAGGCTGTGATTTATATTGGGGACCTGTCTGTTCTTGTATGCTCCTTTTCCAATCCCTGCACAGCTTTCAGCTTTGGTTAGCTGTGATTTTTACTTTTTTTAGACCACCGAGTAAAATGGTTTTAGTACCAACAATCAGTTCATGCAAGAGCCTCATAGAAAAGAATTTGATGAGAATTTTCCTTTATAGTATTTTTCGTCTCCTAGCAAGTCATAAACAGTTCCATAAATAGTGTTGACTTTTGATTCAGTCTCACTTCTGGCCAAAATCCTATATTGTACGAGGTCAGGTGGCTAATGGGGGTCTAAGTATGATTTAGAGATGTTGTAATATGCTCAGTTTTCTAAATAAAGGTTTGTCAAACTAGCATTTTTCCTACAAGTCTACTTGATTGCAGGGATTCAGTGTAATTATAAAAGACGATTATTGAGCAATAGAATTTATAATCCTCAAGGTCGCTGTGTTTGCTTTTTTTGGATGCTGGCGCACATGAGATTTCTCATTTCTGAAATATTTTCAATTATTCTGACTTACTGGAAATCAAACTAAAGCCTAGAGGGTTTCTTTGCTAGCAGATTTTGAAGCTACAGATTCAAGTTTCTTTGAGGATTTTCTTATAAGGTTAAATTCATAAGCTGCAGCCACTGTAATTTTCCCTTTTTTTTTTTTTTAACAGATAAAGGAGTGTGCAGATGAACCAGTTGGTAAAGGGTTCTTGGTGTCTTGTTTGGTGGATCACAGAGGCAACATCACTGAGTACCAGTGCCATCAGTACATCACTAAAATGACAGCCATTATCTTCAGCGATTACCGGTTGATCTGTGGCTTCATGGATGACTGCAAAGCTGACATCAATCTCCTGAAATGTGGCAGCATTCGACCTGGAGAAAAGGTACCTGGAGAACATGTAGATTGCCAATAGACTTGTAAAAGTCATTCACTTCAGGAAACTGATGGGGGGGCTCTGCAGTAGTATTACTGTCTGACTTGCAACTGAGAAAATTCATGGTGTATCTCATCTGTCTGAAAAGGGTGCTGTCCTGATTGTTTGCAGTTCCTTTTTAGTGAAGGTGCATTTGTTCCTCTGTGAGGAACTGCTATTTGTCTTTCCACAGCCCACCACAGGTGATCTGGCAGGTAGTTGTCTCTTTGGTGAGGCCTTCTAGAGCTTGACTCAGTACACTGAATCCAAACAATAAATGTAAGCAGGCCTATTGCTTGGCTTATCCCACAGTCTGGTTGGGTCTGGCAGGAAGGTTATCAAGGTGGTGTCACATTTTAGTAGTACACACTTAGCAGTACTGTCCTGGTTTTACTAAATCAGTGTTCTATTGCCTGTGAGACTTAAGCAGAGGTTGATGCAGAGAACAGTTTATAGTGACTGGATGTGGGATTCTTTTCAAGGGACTGTCTTTGCCTGTCTACTTCAGCATAGCTAATGCAGCAAATGTGTAGTGCTGCAGGAATGAGTGACTTTTTCTATGATAAGTTTTTGTGTTTAGGGATAAAGTTAAAATTAGCCTATCAACTTTTTACAGTGCTTTCTAAATTATAGCTTTTATGCTTATAACAATTAGTCTCATAAATGAGCTATTAATGAAGGGGTTTGCAATAAGGTACACATTTTTTGGTTAAACAAAGAAGCTTTCCTAGTTGTTTGAGATATTCACAGCTATTAGCAGCTAGTGTATTAAATTTAATTTCTAGTGTGTTCCAGAAGGCATAGCTGAGCCAGAGAGAGCACAAAAATAAGGACTCATTTCTGGAAACAAGAACAAAAGCAACCACAAGCAGCAGGAACTTTGATGCACTCTAGGTTCAGACTGGTAACAACTGAGTAACTTGCTTTCTCTGTAAAGTAAAGGCTCTTTTCTAATACTGGGCTGAAAGACCTCGTGAAATGAGAATGAGAAATTGCTTTTAGCAATCAGTATAGAACCAGAAGTGTAACATGAATCCTGCGTGTCAGGTCTGCATATTACCTGTGTCTTGACCAAATTTTAAAATATTAAAATACTTATGGTAGCACTGAAGGGACACAGCAGAGGGGATTCTGTAAGCATAAACCAAATCTCAAATGGTGGGAGTGAAGCCAGTGTGGGCAGGCCTGTGTGGGTAACTGTGCACAACCCCCTGCATTGGTTGGTTCAGGTGGGTGAAGGCAGAGGATGGCCAGGGTGACTGAGGTCACAAGGCACCAGAGAAAGGGAAACTTTGGGTCACCAAGTTTCTGTGGGCTAGCAAAGTGATCACTAACCAAACTGCTATGGGTTTTACTATGGCTCATGTATATTCCTCTCTTTCTTGGTACCCAACCCTGAATATTGTGCCTTGGTTTGAAAAAGCATTGCAGCCTGTCATATATCTTTTGTTATGCTGTCATCCTTGGCACTTGGAGCAATTGAAGTACTCTATACTGCTATGGAAACAGCTATAAATGGCTATGCAAGCATATCTTTTGTTGGTGTTCTGTTCTATCCCTTTGCTGCTTCAGAGAAATCTAATTTGCTTCCATCAGATGCTGGTTATGGTTTTATTTCCATGCTGTAGCTTCTGAGAGTTACCTGTAGAGAAACAGTCATTACCCTTTTGTATGACTGAAGGTAACTATGAATTTAATAAATAGGACCTGGACACTTGAGGAGGAGGATGGGGTAAGAGATTCTCTCTCTCTTTTTGTGGAAATAAGCGCAGCTAGACCATGAACTCCATCTACATCAGGCAGCTAGGGGATTGCAGTATGATAGCTTCATCAGAGTAACAGGGATAAACTGGTATTTTTAACTGTGAAAGACACTTAGGTGGATAATCTGCAATTACCTTGCCCCTTGAAGCTTCTCTGCTGGGTAACCATGTTCCTTTTCTGTACTTCCTTTTTTTGTTTAAACTTGCTTGATACTTCCTAATTGAATCTGTTCTTACTGAGTTCGTTGCTTCTGATGTGGTGGTTTCTGTGCTTTTTTCTCACACATTTCTAGTTGGGTTTCTGCTCTGTAAGAGCAATAAAGTTCAGTTTAGAAGTCTCAATCTGACCCTAGACTTCATTTAGCAATATGTAACAGAAAGGCTGTAGGTGTGTCATTTGAAGGCATTAAGTTTTCTAACATGCCTGTGTTTGGGGGGGGGGTACGTCTTCATCTTTTCCCAACTAGAGGAGAAACATTTCTTAGTAGTTTCAGTCACCTCTCCATGTGGCTGTTACGTTTCATAATGAATTTGGTCTCCTGGTATTTTAAAGTTGTTTTATCTTCATGCAATAGGGATCTAATTTGAAATTGAAATGGGTAATTGCAGCGGAGCTTTTCTCCTTCAGCTGCTGATTGAAATGAGCTGCTTTCCCAGTCCTGGGAAAGGACCAGGATTGTATCAAACTCTAGTGGGTAGTGTGTAGTTGCCAGGGTGCTATTTAGCCATGATGTCCAAGCTGTAGCTGATTATTTGCCATAATGAAGGCTACATAAGCGTCATTTGCACATCTCTTGTAGTACTTTATTTAGATAACAATATTTTTCCTAAAGGAAGACACTTTAGGAGACCATTGTTTTCTTGGTTTATTTTGGTTTTTTACCTCTAAGTGCTTCGAGTGCAGTTGCTCTCTTTCCTTAATTTCACAAAAATACTGGACCCGGAGGGAACTGAGTCTAAATGGGAAGAGATAACATTCAGCTCAGTCTTTGTTTACTCAGTGTAGTAGTGTACTATCATCTGAAGTACTGGGACTTAGCTAATCCAAGAGGCATCCCAGCATCCCTGGTGTGTGGGTTAGCCAGGTGGAATGCTGAACTGGAGCTCCCAGGAGATCTCTTGGGTGGTTTTCCATAGCCTGGCTGCTCTGGCTCCAGTGGGTTGGCATTACTGTCCAGTGCAGCCTGCTGTGCTGATGAGACAGGTTATATTTTACTCTCCTGCCTGCTGCTTCTTTTTACTCTTCATTCTCTTCTGGTCACTTTCCTAGCTTCTATCTGCAAGGCTGCAGCTGGAACAGATGTATACTTGAGGCATGTCAGGTTTCAGACAGGATAAAATCCTTCCTGAGAAACTTCTGAAAAATGACAAAAAATCCCCAGCAGTTGCAAAGCCTAAATGATACTGGGGGGAAAGTGAAATCTCTAATGGAAAATGAATAGTAAACCCAATGTTTTTAAAATTCTGTTTTGGCCTAAAGCTGGATGCCTGGAGTTTGAATTTTAGTCATAGGAATTAAAATCTCTCAGTATTGTGCTGAAGGGGATTTTCTTGGGCACATACATTTAGAACTAAATTTCATTCCTCTGTGGCTCAAAGTGCTGTGGGTCAGCACTGGAAAGCTGCTTGTATCTTTGTGGATCTAAGTATATCCTTTCATAAAGCTGTGAAGAGTTTCAGGGCTCTCCAGACTAGATAATTATCTAGTGTGTTTTACAGATATTTGCAAATTTCAGTTAAAATCCTACATTTAGAACTTGATAGTGGTGGTGAAGCTATGTTCCAGGAACCACATGTGGTTTTTAGATTCCATCTCTCATATTTCAGTGTATTGCTCCAGAAAAATGAGGCCTGGACTTTGTCAACAGGCAGTAGTTTTGTGAGAGTCCTGACTTCTGAAGTGAACTTAGAGGTTTTCAACTCTGCAGTGGAGGTTTTATGAGAATGGGTGCTGCATAGAGGAAATTTTTTTAGGATTCATTCCACAGCAGAGCTGCAGCAGGTGTTCCACCCTTGTTTGTACACACCAGGCAGCTGGTGCTGGAGCAGGACTGGGAGAGCTCATGCTGTGGGATGATGACCCTTGACTTTGGTGCCTCTGAAGCTGAGCTGACCACCCAGGACTGCTGGCACATGGAATGCAGGTGGGAACAGGCATCTCTTGAGGTGGAGAGCTGGGTGGTGATGCAGGTACCACCAATGTGTGTCAAAGTTGTCCTGCCATCCTTGGCACGAGCCTTGATTGCCAGCTGCTTTAGGGTGGTTGAGTGCAGCTGTACACACATTTGTTTTCCCTTTCAGTCTGCAATAAGGATTGTACAATATTAAATACAGTAGGTGTTACCCTATAATTAAAGCTTGAAGTGGTATTTCTCTAAACCATGTTTGTAGAGTCCCATGCTCTGTTTGGCAGTAATGTGGGTGTCTTCCTGCACTTTTGAGGAAATGAAGAGTCAGGCTCTCCTTAAAATTGATTAACTAGTCAGCACTAGCATGCCAGGGACCTGATCTGTCTGAAAATGAACCCCAGATTAGGCCAGTAAATCTTCCAAACAGTATCATGTGGGCACAGGAACCTTAAGGGCACCACAAGGAGGTGTGTAAATGCTTGATGGGTGGAGGAAAGGGTTAGGGTTAGAGGGGCCAGATGGGTTGGTTTATATGTGTTTTTATTGAGTCTGGCATATTTTAAAATTGCTCTAACACAGGGCAGCAGAGAAGCCAGCACTTAAGGATGATCTGCCCAAATGTGAATTATTAGCAAAGGAATGCAATAGATGAGCCATTTCATGTTGTGTCCCTAAAGTGTAACAGCAAACATCCAGCATATGGAAACCTGCTTTCCAGATTTCCTGTTAAAGATAGGTTTACTTACATGTATAATATGACTCTGACCAGGAGTCTAAACCCACACTTCAATAAACCAGGAAACTTCTGATTTTCCTAGCAGGAAAAGCTTGCCTTCTGCCCTTTTTGCTAGCTTGCAAGGGAAAGCTGCAGGTGAATGAAAGTAACTTTGGTCTGCCTTGCCTCCCAGCTGCAGCTTCACTTAGGCAGGAGCAAAAATGTGCCTCAGGAGCTTAAAATGGTTGTTTTCAATCATTCACACTTGACATCTCCTCAGCTGTAGTTACTACCTGTGACTGACCATGACAATTCGCAGAACAGTGTTTGTGTTTGATGTGGTTATGGATAAATGGCAATTTTAAGTGATGTGGCAAACTTACTTCTGAGTACTGTTCCTCAGAATTCAGATTTGAGGATCAGTCCTAGAGGGACTGTTGATATATAATTATATTTCTTCAAAGATACTTACTCAGCATGTGGAATTGGCCAGTTCTCACTCAAAGGAGCAAATCAAAATAAGGAATATTGGGGGGTGTGGGTTTTAGGTTTTCTGCTTTCTTTTTTTTCTTGTAGGGGAAAACTGCTTTTAGGCTTTTTAAACTGTTTATATTTCTGGGTTGTGTTTACAAGTTAAATAACCAACCAATTCTGCTTGTGCTCCAAGTGTAGCAGAACTAAGACAGGAATCAAAGGCTGCCTGTGTAAGCAGACACGTCAGAACAAAAAGACTGGGGAGAGCTGTGTGGCTTTGTGTATCATGGGCATATTTTCTGGAGACTGCTCTCTTACTCATGCTCCTGCAGCAGCAGTGGATGATCTGCTTGACAGAGCAAGCTGAAGGAATGGCTCCTAAATGGTGACTGCAAATGCCAGGCTGGGTGATTCAGCTGAATGTGAACATGCATGCCTTGTTGCATACTCAGACAGTGTAAGTTTAGTGGCAATATCCTCTCACAGCAGAGCAGCATTAAATAAGGTGGCCTTCACATGAAAAACTTGCAGAAGCCTTGAGAAATTTGTACCTGTAGAGTCCTTTAGAGGAACCAGACCTTCTACAGAGGTATGGAGGGGGCACGGTTCTCTTTCTAAGCACATAATGAGGATATAGGAAACTAACTGGAGCTTTGCTGAGCTTTGCCCTGCCTCCTCCAGGCTTTTGAACAAAGCACAGGCTCTCTGTGTTCATTGGCAGTTGCTGCTCACAGTCCAAGGTTGTCTGCAGGACAGTGGATGTGGTGCACAGCACTGGGCCAGAACACTTTGTCAGAGACCTCTGTCTACTCTTGAATGCTTTGCATTTTTTTATTCTCCTAGTGGAGGAATTGAGAAGCCTAGATTGGTCAAAGCTCCTTTGTGGCCTTTTTTACATCACAAATTTTCACCACCCAAACTGAGGACTTGGCATGGCAAAACTCTGATTTTTCTCTCCCCAAGCATTTTCTTAATGTGATGCTGATCCTTGCTGTTGCCATGGCGCCAAGAAAGCTGTGTCAGATTAAAGATAATTTGGCTGTTTTGGTAAACTGCTCTGAGCAGTGTGACTAAGTAGTGATAATCTCATTAAGTCACATTAAAACAAGCCCAGAGCATTGGAGGGGGGGATTTCATGGTGACCATTAGTGGGATGGTGATGTATAAAGTGTGGTTAGTACAGGTCTTAATTGTTGCCTCCTCTGAATTTCAATGAGGTTTAGGCTGAATGTTGGGAATTCTATATGTAGACAGTTTGTTGCTTAATTAATGTGGTGCTTAGCCAGAATCAGCTCACTTGATTATGTAAAAGCTTGGTTACAGGTCTCTTGTTCTCCCATAGGATGCTCACTCACAAGGAGAGGTGGTGGCATGCCTGGAAAAAGGCCTGGTAAAAGAGGCAGAGGAGACTGACCCTCGAATCCAGGTTTCTGACCAGTGTAAGAAAGCAATTCTTCGTGTAGCCGAGCTCTCTTCTGATGACTTCCACCTGGACCGGCATCTCTACTTTGCATGCCGAGATGACAGAGAGCGATTCTGTGAAAATGTGAGTGCTTTCCTCTTCCTTTCTCTCTACAGGAATCCATTACAAAAACCCCAAAACCTCTCTGGACAAAGCAGTGAAGGGAACTGTAGACTGCATCCTGAGTGATATTGTGTAATGCTAAAAATAGACACCCTGTAACTGTCATTTTGCAGTAATTCCAGCATTAATTCATTCACCCAACAAGCACACTTTATTCCCAATGGGTTAATGAGCTGGATTGATATAAATGGTTTAAGGGGCATGAGAGCTGGTGTGACAGGGATTGGGGGAGGAAAGGCAGAGGTGAGTGACCACTCCTTTCTACAGCTGTGAGCTGTTGCACAAAGCCTGCTCTGACTGTACTTGCAGCACTTTTTATGCCTAGCATGAGCTGCATTGTTCAGTCTCAGTTAACTTGTATTAGCTGAGAATTGTTGCACTGAAAGGGTGATGAACATGACCAGATTATTTTTATGCAATAAAATTTAAAGGATTTTATTGCATAGAAGCTATTGCTGTAATTTGAAATATTAATTCGAATATATTATTAGTTTTAAAAAAATCTCCTCGGGTGTAGTTTAGCCGGCTTGTCAAATGTTACAAGTATTGTCTTTGAGGGTAACTGTTACTGTTCTTTTTCACAGACTCAGGCTGGGGAAGGCCGAGTATACAAGTGCCTCTTTAATCACAAGTTTGAAGAATCAATGAGTGAAAAGGTAAGTATCCTGGTGAGACAAATCCTTACTGCAGAAATCATCAGATCACTCCTCAGTCCAGGCTGCATTATTCTTTTCCAGTGTCAAGGAAAATGTCATCTTCCTAGCCAGATAATCAGCTAGTTTAACAAATGCTTTTACTTTGATATTTTTGTGTTTCAAGTTTCAGTCTTTCAAGTAAAGGATTTAAATAAATCAAAGCTTTTGGGTGGGTAATTTGGAGAGGCAAGACATGGAGCTCAAGTGGTAGCATTGTGATTGACTGTTTAAAGTAGCAGTCACATCATGCTGGGGTAAGCCTTGGATAAAGGGTGTTCTAATTGTACAGATTAAAAACAAAAAGAAGCTGTGTTTCTTTCACTTGTGTTTTTAAGTCTGTTTCAAGCATCACATTCTGTGTGGGAAGGATGCATGGTTCAGTGGCTGAACAGAAGTTTTCTTTCTGGTTTTCTTGAAGATGTGGTTTTCAACAACAGCAAAAAAACTTGTTCTGGAAAGCTAGTTCTGAAAAGCTTGTATTGGTGTAGCTGCTTTGTTAAGGCAGCAATGCCTTCAGTGATTTTGGAAGCAGCATCATAGTGTTTGGGATTGTATGGAATTGTAATCTGTTGGGAAGGATGTGAAGATGAGAATCTGTAAAGATCTCCTCAAAGAAGATCTGCTGAAGGAGCCTGACTCAGAGTGCTGAAGGGATCAGACTAATTTCTTTTTTGTTAATTGCATTAGCTGTCTGACAGCTTGGTTCCAATTAACAAATTCAAATCTGAACAAGTGATCTCTGAGGGCTTTAAACAAAGCTCCATTTTGCAGAAGTGTGTTACTGAAATGAACTGCTGTTGTTGCTTAAGCTCTGTTTAGTTATACAGGGGCACTGGTAGTTTTTGAAGGGTGTTTTCCATGATCAGCTGACTGAGGTATGAATGTAAGATGCAGAGAGGTTACACTGAGCTGCAGCAGATGACTTCAGAGAGAGAGAGAGAGAGAGGGAGGGGTGGACGCAGTTTGCAGAGCAGAAGGAGCACTAAATGTAGTTCTCACTCTTGTAGCTGCCAAGGTTGGACCATCTGCAAAGTCACTGGTTTTGTAGAAGCTGTTACCCAGCAAAGAGTCCCTCCTTGCCAGCTGCTGCACACACATGTAGCCAGCAATAGCTGCTGGTGGGTGGCTTGCTTTGTGTCATCCAAAACCGGCTTCTGGGCTGTATCCAGCCTTTCCCTACTTCAGGTGATGAGGTATCTGCAAGCCTGTATCTTCCTGTGTCCAGAGCTGTAAATTTGTCCAGTCCCAGGGTCTGGGACTGCACAGGAGCCTGAAAGATGGAGTGGGAATATCTTGGAGTAGGGCTTTCCAGGTCCTCAAATAGGTGTGGGAAGGAGGAGGTGAAGTCAAAAACCTGATGTAAGAAAGTGGGGAGCAGGTTCTAGGACTTTCCTGTTCCTTGTGCCAAGATTGCTCCCTCTTTCCCCTACTCTACATATTCACTGTTTTCCTTCCTTTCAAGTGGGTTGGGAATGGATAAATTTGCTTGAACTATTCTGAGTTATCTGCTGCCCTCAGATTTAATTTTCACATAATTTAAACCAAAAGCTATGAAGTGTAGCAGTGTTTTTACAGGTCCTTTTTTGGTTGAAATTTAGAGGGTTGTTCTTGCAGCTGCTGGGTTCAGGTTTGGTCACAGAGCATCCTCATGAACCTCATCAGTTGTGGAAAATGGCTGGAAATTCCCACGGTTAGACTTTTATCTGCTATCATCTGCTCAGCGCGTTGCGGAACAAATCCAAGAAACACATTATTTTGTAAATGCAACTGGAAAAAGTTATTTCTTGAGGGCATGGGGTGAGCATGTACCACAGCTGGGATAAATGTCAGCAACTGCTCCTAGTTACCACGAATGAGTCACGCTCTTCACAAAAAGCTGGATGAATGTGCAGTTCTGAGAACGGCTCTGCAGAGAGCTGCTCCCTTTGAAACCCCCGATCTGTTGACCTCGGTGTGCGTTGTTAACTGTGTGGTTTCTATGAGACAAATGAAATTTAGCTGCAGTCCAACTTAAATTAATGAATTTAAAAATATCAGCTGTTTTCTGAGATGCAACTTGAAAACTTGCCAGCAGCAGGTCCAGCTCTCTGCCCCCAGCACAGCAGCTCATTCCACCACCCCAATGTGTCTCCTGCAGTGTCGTGATGCGCTGACCACCCGCCAGAAGCTCATTGCCCAGGACTACAAGGTCAGTTACTCGCTGGCCAAGTCCTGTAAGAGCGACCTGAAGAAATACCGCTGCAACGTGGAGAACCTGCCCCGCTCGCGGGAAGCCCGGCTCTCCTACCTGCTCATGTGCTTAGAGTCTGCTGTGCACAGAGGTAAGTGCAATTCAAAACTTGCTGGGACCTTGATTTTAAATTCAGGAACCTTCAGCTTCGATGTGTATTTACAGTTCCCTTCTTCTCTTTCCAAACTTTGTTTCCAAGGCAAATTTCCTCATCATGGTGCTTTCATCGCTGTTGTTTTGATGATCGGAATAGCTGAGTAACCCCCTCTGCCACTGACTCCTTTTGTGCAGACAAGAAGTTTAAAATGCAAAATAGCAAATCCCACTTGGACTGCTGATGTGTAGTTGCAAATCCTTCTATTCACTGTGAATTCAAGCAACTCTTTTCCTCCATTGTGTAGCAAGCATTAAATATGCTACAAGGTTAAAACTCAGAATAGAGAACCTGTTTATCCTCACTCAGGGAAAACCAGGGATACTAAGTCCCCTGCCTGTTGTAAATAATGTCTTTTCTTGCAGTTCAGTAGCTTGAGTAAATGCCTTAATTTCTCTGACTCTGGTTTTTCCCTATATAGAAAGAAGGTAAATGTGAGAATATTCTTTTTGATCATTTAAGTTAATGTAAGCTGGAGGTGTCCTAACATCAGCTGCTGTCTCCAAAGGCGTTAGAAGGCTCAGTGCAGCTGGACCATGCCAAAGGTTCTCTGTGAAATTGCCATAATATGAAACAATGTGTTACATCCTCTAGATCTGCACTGTTTGTTCCTCTAGAACTGCTTGTTTTCCCTCCTGGCATGCAGCTGGGTGGTTTCAGAGTAAGCAGCAGGGCTGCATGCTGCAGTGCCTCTGGCATGGGATGGAAAGGCTGCCATAATTCCATAAGCCCTCTGCATTTGTGAGTTTGGATAACTCATTGCTTCTTATTGATGTGGAAATGATGTGCCCTGTTTGTAGAAAAGTTGTGGTTTGGGGTGGGTTTTTTTTTCCTTCACATCTCCCTGCAGTAGGGCAGGTGGTTTCCTGAATTGCATGCAGAAAACTGCTGTTCAGCTATTCAATTTCATGGTGGAACAGGTTCTGCTGTGTCTCATGCATGAGGCATAGCCCAGGAGGAACACTAATTATTCCACACAGCACCATGTACATGTGTTACAGCACCTGGCAGCCCCTGTTGGGGTGTCCTCTGTTCCATGGGATGTTGTGCACATATAAATAGGTTGTGATGGAGACTGCAGGAAAGCTTATAGCAGATCTAATCATTTATTACAGCAATATTCCTGTGCAGCTGCAGTGGTTTGTTGGACACTCCATATACACTCTCGTTTTAAGTCTGAGTTTTGTCTTCCTGAGCATTTATGTACTATTGCCCTAGAGAACCTTTTCATTGGAGAAAATGTTTAACCTGCTGTCCAAACAAATTCCTCTCCCAGTTACATACCAAGCTGGTGAGCTTACCAAAGGTGACTTCTTTGAACAAAGGAGCCCTTGAGCATGTGGGAAAAGCTGACTTGTGCTACAGAACTGCAGATCCTTGAGTGCTTTCAGCTGTTCTTCAGAAGCCACTCCTGTAATATGAAACCCACAATCGGATTCTCCTAATCTTTCAGGCATTCATTTTTTAAAAACCTGTGTTAAATCCATGGACTGGATCTATTTTACAGTGTTGTTGAAATGACAGGATCTACCACAACCACTGGTTTATTCCCCAGCACGAATGCTCCAGCACATTTCACTTAGTCTGGTGGACATTTTCCCCGCTCTTCCAACACGCTGGGAGTGCAGGTCTGCTAAGGAGGGCTCTGCTAAGCACTGCTACTAAATCACATCCTCTTCTCTTGCTCAGGTCGACAGGTGAGCAGTGAGTGCCAGGGTGAGATGCTGGATTACCGGCGCATGCTGATGGAAGATTTCTCCCTGAGCCCAGAAATCATCCTGAGCTGCCGCGGGGAGATCGAGCACCACTGCTCGGGGCTGCACCGCAAGGGCCGCACCCTGCACTGCCTCATGAAGGTCGTCCGTGGTGAGAAGGGCAACGTGGGCCTCAACTGTCAGCAGGCAGTAAGCAGCTTCTTATCACTTCACTCTCAGTTTGCTCAGTTGGTAAAAGCACTGATTTCTGTCAGGGTTTTGCCTTGTGATGCAGGTTCTGCTCAAGTCAGCCTGGCTCTGCTGGGTGCCACTGAGCGCTGGAAGCAGTTGTGTAATTGCCGTGCTGTGAACTTGGTGTGTTGCAAGGGTAAGGGTGGTGGTTTTTCCCCTCAAAAAATGCATTTTAGATTGTTGTGCCCTGGGCTTTTTATTGGATCTTCTGTAGTTCTTCTCCACCAGCTTTAAAGTAATGGAATTCTCTCCTAGGTGCAAGTGTAGGGAAACTTGCCTTTTATAATTCTAAAACATTCCTTGTCCTTCCCTTTTCTCCCTCTCCTTCCCTTTCCCCCGTGCCCTGTCCTTGGAAATGCACAAAACCTTTCAAAGCACCTTCCCACTCAGTTTTACTTTTGCTATTTCATTCAGCTTTAATGATGGAAATGGAACTTTGGGGACATGGAGGTACAGGAGACTGCTCTATGTTGATGTACTTGCAGCCACTGAAGGAAATGCCATTTTCCTCCAAACTTCTTCTGTAAAATAGGATATTTCCTTTTGCCTTTTTAAACTTCATTTTGGCCCAAATACATCCTGCTTATCATTTCTTTAAATTGAAAACAATTTCATTTTTGTTCAAACTCATTAGTGCTTTTTTAATATGAAATTACATTTTTGTACTTAATACTTGGGTTTGGTTTTAATGACCCATGAGCCCAAAAAAGTGACATCAATGATAAAAATGGCAAGGGAGTCTTAGTGCTGATGTTGGAATCTGGGGAGATGTGTGCTCTTGACTTCTTTTAATAAACAGAGCCGCTATTCTGTACATGTTTGTTTTAAATGTAGCTTAAAACTTGAGCCTCAAATGATGCTAGTTTGTGTGTATTATCAAAGATAAATTGATAGCTGTTAAATTTTTGTAAGTCATAGGGCGCTTCTGTGATGAAGCTTATTTCTGCATAAATACCAGGTGTACTGGTGCAGCAGCTGTACAGTTTGAGTCATTCCTGCAGGGATCTGTAGTGCATGACTTAAGCTTTGCAGCCTTTGTGTGAAAAACTGAATATTTGTTTCTGTTTAAATATGAAATTGAAACTGCTGCTTCAGAATTTCATTATTTGCAAATATTCATAAGACCAGTTAATATTGGGAATAACGTTTAGATCATGACATGCATGTTCAGAACAAGTCATTAATCAAAACAGAAGGACCCCAAAAGTGATATGGGATTTCAGACTTTGAGAGAAAAATATCTTTAGAAATTGAGGGCAAGTTTGGAGGTTTTTTGGTTCTCTTATACTTAAGCTACTGTTTTATTTTTTTACAGTAAGTTGATGCAATAGTAAATAGGATTGTCCATGAGTCCCCCTTCGAGTTAAATGTGTTTTGTTCTCTGGGCAAAGGACAGGAGAAAGCAAATTAAATGTTGATTTTATACCTTCATTTACCTTGTCTGGATTTTTATGGGCAAGAGGAAATAGATGATTACAAGAACAGGATAAACATTCCAATGTTCTGAGTTTCTGAAGACTGACACAGTACTACTATATAGCTGCCTACAACTTTTGAAGCACTAAATAATTGATTGTTCTTAATTTTTGTATTTGAATAGTAAGGGTTGTCTCAGCTGTCAATGGCTTTGTTGTGTTGTGACTTAATGTGTTAGAATGAACTTTTTGCTTTTACCTTTAAAGGTAGATAAATTATCTTTGCAAGGAAGAGAATATTGTGTGAAACTCTTACAGATACTGTGCAATTTGGGCTGGAGGCTTCAACTACTTGTCACATGAGGTTAGCCCATATGGCAATCCCTGAAGAAGGGAAGTTAGAGATCCATCCTTCAGAGTAAGATGGGGCAATTTCAGTTCTTTTTGGGTACCTAGAAAGCACCTTTGGTGTGTGGTTCTGCTGTGGCTCTTGATGGTGGAACAGTTGTCTGTGGTGCCCCTACATTTTCACTTGCAGAAATAGAAGAAAAGAACATAAGTGCTCTGGGATGGTCCCAGCAGAGCTTGCTGCAGTGCTTTGGGTCCATCTCCAGATGTTGTCTTTTCTATAGAGTCAAAAACTCCCATCCTTGTGCTTTTAGCAGTATCATTAGCTAATACTAATACAGTACCTTGATTTCTTGGCTACCTCAAAGCAGCACGTGCTGTCCTGAAATTCTTCCTTGTAGAAGCTCTGTGACCAGACACACCTGCCTAGAAAGTTTGCCAGAGGCAATTGCAAGGAGAAACCTCTATTTTGGATCTGGTTTTACTTCCTGTCCTGTCTGTGAAGGTTTGCTCTGATTCTGCTTGTCCATCTGCCAGAAACAATATAAAGAATCCTAAAACAACAAAACACAACCAAAGAGCCTCCATTTCATTTTCCTGTAAGAGCATTGACTAGTACCCTTTCCTGCAGGTGGATTATGAGTGATTATTTTTATTAAAATTTTTGAACAAAACACAATTAGACATTCTCAAACCCCAGTATTTTAATTTGAGAAGTTCCATTTCTTGTGAGACACCTCAGCCAGAGTGATCTTCCATGTGGGAGTCTGTGCTCACACCTATGTGCTGTTGTGCAGGAAGCACATCTAGACTCAAATGTCAGAGCTGTGTGGGGGCTTAGTCTCAGTTTGAGTAGTGAACTTGCCAAAATGCTAAAGCTCTGTGAATGGTAGAGGAGCAATGGCTTTCTGTAAGTTTTCAAGTTTCGAAGTTAGAAAGAGGGCCCCTGGGTGTGTGCTGAGCCTCATAAAGGATCCTGCCCACAGGGAGGGTGTGTGTGCTGTGGTAAGTCATCAGATAGGAGATAGTGTCACTTAATTGTGGGTGAACATCAGCCCTTCAAAGGTCTGCAGCTGTACTGGCAGGGTCTAGCATCTCTGGTGTTGCGTGATGGAAGCAATATTTTATATCAGAGCTGTTGATAAATTGTTTTTCAAATATATGGCTTCTATGTTGCCCTGGTCTTACCTTTGGGGTTTTTTCGGTTCAGACCTTTGCGTGTATAAAACTCCAATCCCTGCTTAAAGGGCATATATTTCTTGCTTCCAACTTCTAAGCTGTTAAATTGGTAGTTCATTGTAAATGTATTTCCATGTCAGGATAAAGGTTCAGAACATTGTAAAGTTTATCCAGCTGCTTTTCAGCTCTAAGGGTTTGTTGTGTTAGGGAAGAAAAATCCTATACAACCTTCACTTCTGTCACTGGTGCCAAATTATTCCTCCTTCCCTGCAGTCAGGGCAGCTGGCTTGGTGCTGCACATCATGCATATGGTTGAGAATTAAGGTCAGGAATTCTGCAGTAGTGCCCAGAAAAGGGTGGAGGGATAAGGAGGTGCTTCAGTTCTTCTGAGCTGTTGTACCTGGTGTGCTTTGGCCTCTTCCACTTGATAGCAACAAAAATACCAATTAACGGAAACCTGAGAAAGAATCCTGCCTACATGATGCTCTGGCCAGTTTATTTTGTCTCTGTGTGTAAGAAAGTGTTGAGTTTGAGATTCTATTCACCCATCTTTCTGATATGTAAATCACCTGACTTGAAGTAATCCCAGAAATTTACACACAGAGTATTCCCCATCCATGCAGACTGTGTGAGTTTCTGCACCAACAAAGCCATAATATTCTTCTTCCTCTTGCAGTGACTCTTAAAAAGTTTGTAAAGAACACATCTAGTTAAGGTTTGACCTTAAGGTTCTGTTTGACCACTGTCAGAGATGTATAAAATGCTTCTTTTATTATTATATTTTTTTAAATGAAAATATCCCAAGAATTTTTGATAAATAGTGCTCTTCTCAGCTGCCTGCATCCCTTAGAAGCTCAGGCTGAGCATAATTAAGAGCAAGTTGCAGGAAATCCTGTGTTCCTCCCAGACAATCTGTGGTCTCTCCTCATGACTGTAAGTTTCCTATTGGATAAATAGTGCTAGCTTGTATTTTCTCCTGTTCTCTGATACTTTTTTCTTACCTGTGTTTTGTGATGTTAGGGCTTTGCCCCTGAGAGTTTCCTGGGTAGTGTTTAGGTGTGGACTTTGAAAGGTGGAGGATAAAATTGTGGCTGTGCTTTTGATTTAGTTGGGCTGAGGGCCAGTGACAAAAATCGTTTAACTAAGTGTCAAGATGTTAAGGGCATATAGACCATTTGATGTTGATGTGCAGTTGCCTTCTCAGCAGCCTCTTTTTTTTTTCCCTTCAAATTTGTCAGCTGAAAATATTTGCCTGCCAAATGATGATACCAGTCTGCCTTCCATCAGTCTTTGGAAATCTACAGCTTGATGGAAAATGAAGTAGGGCATAGGGATCCTTGGCTGAGTTAAGGTCCAGAAGCTGTCCTTGTCCCAAAACTGAGATTTACCCAAATTCTCTTCCCCTGGCCCAGCAGACACCTCCCAGATTAATGTTCAGCTGGTATGGACTGTGTCCACATTTGATTTTGTAACATAGTGCTAAATATGCTAAGTGGTGTTTCCTTCTTAATAAGAGAATTGTTTTTCTGCGGCTTTTGTCAGAATACTTGTTTCACAAGAAGAAAAAACTTGATAGAACTGTTCATACTGTATTTACCTATGACAGCTGACCCTGACTTCCAAAACCTTGAGCAGGCATCCCTGAGGAAATGTTACTTCATGGAACATCAGAACAGGACATTTTATGCTGTATTTCAATAAAACTTTTTGCCCTCTCCAGGCAATTAAAAAACTGGTTTATACTATGTAGGTAGGTACACTACCTTAAGACATTGATTCAGGTTTCAGTTGTAAATAGTATTCAGGAAAATACAAAAAATTTGTGCGTTTGGTATTGTCAGCCTTACAGTATGAGGCTAACATTAAAGCTTAAGACAGATCAAAAATACAGTAAGCAAATAAAATTCTGCCTGTTCTATTCTGTAAATTAGTCCAAGCTCATGGCTGACCTTCAGTGTGTAACTGGTCTCATACAATGTTCCTGGGCTACTTCATAATGATAATTAGGGTCCAGCAGTGCTGGGGTTGGCAGGACAAGCTCTTAAAATAAAACACTGTAGAGCAGAGTTCATACATCATGGTGTTGGCACAGAATTACCACACTGAGAGATTGTAAGTAGTCTCATTTATGTCTTTAACATTTGTTTTCCTGTCCACAATTCCTTTCTTCAGCTTCAAACCCTGATTCAGGAGACAGACCCTGGTGCCGATTATCGCATCGACCGCGCGCTGAATGAGGCCTGCGAGTCGGTGATACAGACAGCCTGCAAGCACATACGGTCTGGAGACCCCATGTAGGTGCCTCTCAGTCAGAACTGGGGCTTTCTTTCCTCTTGGGCATCCATAAAAGTTGTGTGGCTGACTAGTAGAGACACTAAAACCTATCCAGGCTAGTTGCTCCAGACCAGTCATACAGAGCTGCACTGAGATGTTTCCATTCTTGCTGTACGAGCCGGCCAGTATTTTTATAGGACTGGTTCAGCACTGGTGAAGGCTGTAGCTTTCACAGGCACTTAGACTTAAGTTTGTAACATTTGATGTGCTAATTTCTCTAACCATGTAAGTCTCAAGCAGTATCGCAAAGTGACAAACCTGGAAAGGCCAGATAAGCAAACCCATCCTGCACAGGTGGGTGTCTCCTTTGTCTTCAGGTCTGATAATGTATTCTCCCCTGGGCCACATTTTCGATGGAATACTCCTTATGATTTTGTTGTATATCAGACTTGCTGAGATAACTAAAACAATGGAACATAACAAATACAAATCTGATATACACTTGTTTTAGATGTAATCTTTTTGAAGGAAGAGAAAGATCTTCACTAAGTTTCAGCATCTTATCTCTGGTTCACTGGACGACTGATTTGGCAACACCAGCTGTTACAGGGAAGCTCAGCATTATTTTAACAGTCTGTGGCCTGACTTTTTGTTTTTTGCAGGATTCTATCTTGCCTGATGGAGCACTTGTATACTGAGAAAATGGTAGAAGACTGTGAGCATAGGCTCCTGGAGCTCCAGTATTTTATATCTCGTGACTGGAAGTGAGTACTGTCAAACAAGACTTATCTTCACTTGGTGTTTGTATTAAGTGTTTGTATGCATTAGCAGTTCCTTGTAAAAGAGTAGAGCTTGTGGTTGTTCAAAAGAGGACTTTCAAGTACGCCAGGTCAATAGGGTGTTAATGCTTGTGTAGAACACTAAAAGCAAAAGCTGCTTAGAAAAGGTGTGATGCCACTTAAATCAGGTACTTTTTTAGAAGTGATGCAGTCTTAAAAAGTTCTCAAGTTTGAGCTCTAAAATTCGTTGCATCTTTAATTAAAGAAATCTGTCTGACACTATTGAAGGCGAAGGTCACTTTCTCTGCAGGTGGCAGCCAGTTGTATCTACTCCAAGTGCTACGATACAGAACTTAAGGAAACAAAGTTTTTAAGTATAACAAAGACTCACTGTGTGAGAAGCTTCCTGCCTCCATTTCTGCCTTTTTTAAAATTCTCTAAGTGAGATTACAGCCTGTAGAGCAGATGTAATACCCTTCAGAGCACTACTTTTCCATCTTTCTCATCCAGAGATGGCAGTGCTTTGTTTTAAATACATAAAAAGCCCCTGTGTCAGTGTTGGTTAGGATGAGGAGAGAATAAATTTGATAAATGTGACCAGTGAGGAAAGAATAAGTGTTTGGCTTGTCTTCTAAGGAAGATTGAGAGGTGAGGAAATAGAGTACATTAAATGGGGTTGCTGCAAGAAATTGAATAATTGTTCTCAGTGGCCACAAAGAGTGTAAGGCAAGAAGTCCTGGGCTTTGATTACTGCAAGGAGTGTTCAGATCAAACGTTGAGAAAATCTTGACTCAGAGCAAGTCATGTATTTATGGACAGCATTGCCAGTAGCTGGGAGCTGATATGCTCTGTGAACCTTCTGCTTTTAAAGATGGGGCTTTATGGAGCAGGAAGTTTAAGGCTTTTTGGCTGTTCATTTAGTCATCTGAATAATTATCTCCATAGGTAGACAAGAATACTTAATTTCGCCCCCTTTCCTGTTTATCTTCATTGCTGAGTCTCCTGCCTGTACTGTTTCCAGCAGGTAATTCATTGTTTGAGTCAAACTTAAATGATTGGAAGAAGGAAGACTGATTATTTGCATTTTCCTGGGAGTAAGAATAATTCTAATTCATAATGCAGGCTGGGCAGCATTTGCTTATCTTTGTTTAGCCACTGTTCCCCAGAGCTGGCTTATGAATCTGTTGCACTGACTGTGTGCCTCAGACAGATGCACAGAGTAGAAGGGGTTTTGTTGATACCTTTATCATTATCTATATCATTGTGTCCACTGAAATCTCGTGATATTTTTTCCCTATAGTGTTTTATAAATATGAAGTTTCAATTTTGGAAGATTAGCAATATCTCACTTAGCTTTTATGTAATTAGATATCATCTTAAGAGATCTGCACTTATATGCAAAGCAGGGGGCACTGAGTTTGCAGTTGGCTCAAATCCAGGGCAGACAGAATCAATCCAACTCAGATTTTTATGGAAATGGTGTTTCAGAATGGCAGCAGTACAAAGTGTAAGATATTACACAAGCAAAATGTGGTATGTACCTGCCTTTCTGCTGCTTCAGGGCATCAAGGAGATGATTTCTTTTCTCATGTATCAGCATTTGGCTGGCATACTGCAGAAGAAAATGGGAGGTGTTTCAGGAAGTGTTGAAAATTTGATCTGTAATTAAATATTTTGGTGTTACTTAGGGAGTTGATTCCAAATTGAGTTGAGGCCACCTGTTGGTTCAGTTGGTCAGACACTGCTGCTGCGTGGTGTCCTGGTGGTGCCTGAGACTTGAAGTGAATTTTTTGCCTCCAGAGTATTTTGGATATGAAAAACATTCCATGTTTGAGTGAAGTGCCAGTGATAACTCCTTTGTTTGCAGGTTGGACACAGTCCTTTACCGCAAGTGTCAGGGGGATGCCTCCCGCCTCTGCCATACCCATGGCTGGAATGAGACCAGTGAGCTGATGCCTCCAGGGGCTGTTTTCTCCTGCTTGTACAGGCATGCATATCGCACAGAGGAGCAGGGAAGGAGGGTGAGTGCTAATGGACACCTTGTTGATCTGTGGTAGAAGGGTTGCACACGTGTTTGGAAGTTCGACACGCAATGCTAAAACTGCCAGAACTCAGACAAGCAATTCTAAATCATTTACTGTAGGTGGTGGTTGCACTGCTTTGGGTGCCCAGCTCCTCCTCAAGGGTGCCCTGAAGGTCTAGGTGGTTGTTCTGGTGAGTCAGAGTAGGCCCAGCAGGATGACTGACCTGTGTCACAGGCCCATGGAGAGAACTGTGTGCTGACACCAACTTACATTTCTGTTTCAAACCCAGTACAAGTCCTCCCTCATTCTTTCAAAAGAGGAATATGATTCCTTGCAGATAGCCAGCATAGATGCAAAATTGATTTTATGCAACAAGGAGTTTCAAGATCAGCTTTCCTCGGCTGTTGCTACTTAAGTTTTGATTTTTGCCCAGCTTCAGTTTATATTCCATGTAGTTCTTCCTATTGATATAATGTATCCTTCCAGTTCTTTGGAGCATGCTGTACTGGTAAATGTGCTTATGCTGTCTTTGAAGATGACAGTAGGGATCTGACTTGCTGCCCTGGAGTCTGGAGATCCACCATAATCACATTTGTGGTTGAGAGCTGCTCTTTTCAAGTTTGCTGCCCTCTCGTGCCTTTAGCAGGACACTCAGATGAAAGCACCTGGGTACTCAGTTCCATTTCTTTTGGCACTGTAGTGTACACAGTCCCTAGGAATTGATGGGTTTACACAATGGCCCAGTTTAAAAATTAATTTCCACAGCTTGATTTAGAAGGTCTTTTGTGGCAGAGGTCAAGTATTGATTGAAAGCATCTCTTTTAGGAATAATTTTTTTTAATGCAGTTTCTTAGTCTGCTGAGTTGAGACTTTTTCATTCCATTTTATATTAATGCTGACCAAAGAAATCAATAGCCATCCTGCAAATAATCTATCAGAGAGAGAAAAGGTTTTTAAATGTGTTTTTCTTTTGGAAAGTAGGCTAAGGGAGCAGCTGTCATTTTAAAATTTAGTCTTGGAAGCAAACCTATGGGAGGTTAGACCTGTATTTGTTTCCACTGCTGTTGACAGAATACTAGGTAACTTCCAGGGGTTTGGATTTTTAAATGTATGAAGCTTTAAACTTCAACTGGTGCATTTTAGGTTGGATAAGCACCACACCAGTACCCCTTGGTTTCCTACAGTTTGTTTCTTCCTGTCTTGCAAGTGCTGACTCTGATGTGCTGTGGTGGTGATTGCTGAGCAGAAATTACAGCTGGACTACTTTGCCTGATTCTGGGCTTCCCATTTGATATTGAGGGCATGAGCTATTTTGACTTTCTTCTCCATAGTCGGTCTGTAGCCTTGAGTGAAGGTGTAGCAGATAGCCTGGGGACCTGATCTGACATCTCTTTCATAAAACATTTCATAAACCTCTAAAAGTAGAGGTTTAAAAATATAAAATTTAACTTAGTGGAATGAGAGGAGCATCTATCTAAACTAAAGAGCTCCAAGCTCTTTTGGAGCCCTCATTTCTTGTGGGGGCCCTGGCAGGCCTGGGCTGTGCAGTGCAGGACTTCTGTGCCTTCTGGGATTGATAATGGCATTTGTGGTCACTCTCAGAACCTCAGCTGACAGCATCCTGTTTGCCCTGTGTGGATTTAGGGACCCCATATGGCAAACACTCCCTGTTCTCTTTGCAGCTATCACGAGAGTGTAGAGCAGAGGTGCAGAGAATCCTCCATCAGCGAGCCATGGATGTGAAGCTGGACCCAGCCCTCCAGGACAAGTGCATGATTGACTTGGGGAAGTGGTGCAGTGAAAAAACAGAGACAGGGCAGGTACTGTAGACAATATCATTGCTACTTTGTTTGCAAAGGGTGGGAAAGATATAAAGGGGGTAAAAGGATGTCTTGCTGCTTCTTGAGAGTGGAGAATGTGTTAAAAATTAGTGCAGTTTGAAAGACAATCTGCACCAGACTGAGACAGGTGGTGCAGAAAAGATTTGCATGTTCAGATACTAGTAGAATGAGAAGGGAGAAGGGGATAGTTTGCAAAAAGGGCTTTACAGAAGCAACCCTACCTCCGTCAACCCTCTTATTTATAATATTCTATTACAAGCTTGATATTTCCCACATAAACTTTATCCCATTTCCATTTGGCAAATACTGACATGCTTCCTGTGTTTGTACAGAGCTGAACTAACATCTGCAGCTACTTAACAAAGTTTCAGCAGATACTTTCATGTTAAACTGCTG
Source organism: Camarhynchus parvulus (assembly GCF_901933205.1). Lineage (NCBI taxonomy): Eukaryota > Metazoa > Chordata > Aves > Passeriformes > Thraupidae > Camarhynchus > Camarhynchus parvulus. The sequence continues at coordinate 7,792,375 of NC_044581.1, read as the reverse complement.
TGCCTGGAGGGCTGTAGTGAGGGGACCATTCTGCAGCAGATGCTGTAGACACCACTGTCTTTCTGAAGTGCCCATCATAGGCTGGGTAACTAACCTCTCCTTAAGCTTATGGAAAGGGCAAATTAAATGGGATATTCCAGAAGTGAAAGCACATTGTGCAGCTTTTGAGAACAAGTGGTAAGGTAACATTCTAGACCAACATTTTCAGGCATTACTATGTATGTGTGTTCTGGGAGTGCTAGTAGAGGAGTGGGATTAAATGAGATTTAGGACTTTACAAAAAGGAGGGCAGTTTCACATGTGTAATAATGTTTTAAGCCCAGAATTTCAGCTTGGGTTCTTGGATCACACACTAAAATGTCTGTTTCTGTAGGAACTGGAATGCCTTCAGGACCATCTTGATGACTTGGTGTCTGATTGCAGAGACATAGTGGGAAACCTTACTGAGCTGGAGTCTGAGGTGAGTGGATTTCAGCCTGGGGTAAAGGGAATAGATGAGCATGTCTAGTTAAGCATGCCATTTTAATAATGATGAAGAAACCTGAGGTTAGAGGAGCTGTAGAAATGCAGCTAGGATCTGGCATCAAAATACATGCTTTTTACCTCATACAGTGGAAGTTTTCCTGGAGGTTCTTGAGGAAGAGAAATGAACAACAGTTCAGGATTTTAGGCTGTTGATGGCATATCTCCTGCTTTAAAGGTCACTTATGGTACTAAAACTAAGATTTGCACAGGAATCCAGTTAACTTTAACACAAGTCAAGATATGTGATGGGACTTGAGGTTTTGGTCTTGCTTGCAAATAGTTTTGAGTACACTATCGCAGCTTCCCTCCAAGCCACGAAAACTTGGCAAGCAATAACCACCAGGTACATTGGTAGAGGTTTCCAGTGACTTTGGCAGCTTTACTTCTCTTATGAAACTGCATATTTGACTGTCGAGACCCAGACTGTTCCCCATATCTCTTAAAATTTACACTAGGGAAAGTGCCCTAGGGAAAGTTCCCTTCCAGTGGTTAGAAATTGGTTTTCTCAGAACTATGCCAAATCTTCATCTCCTGCCTAGGTGTAAGGTGATTTCTAATGCTCTAGCACCTAGTTTGGAGGAGAATGACTGAATTATCCAAGCCAGGAGTTTCTGTGGAGACCAGGCTCTTCCCTTAAGCTGGAAGGCTTGTCTTGCATTTGCCATGTTGGCAAGAGTGAACCCCAGGATTTCCAGAGCTAAAGGGCAAAGCTGTCTGGATTGCATTTCTCAAAATCCTGTAAACTGGGTTGAGTTTGAGTTGTTATCACAGGTTTTTTCCAGAGTCTTTTTCTCTTGTGCATTCACTGTGAAAATGAAAAACTGTCTTTTCTGCAGGACATTCAAATTGAAGCCTTGCTGATGAGAGCATGTGAGCCCATTATCCAGACATTCTGTCATGTGAGTACATTGTAATGGTGTGAATATCTTTGAGGAGAAACTCAATGGGAAAGGTTAGAGAGTTTTAGTATTAGTTCTTTTTACACATCAAAAGTAAAATCAGAGGTAATAATTTCCAAAAGTCTTTAATTAAAATATCACCCTGAAATATAAATTCTTAGTTCTACCTAATGTTTCTGCTGTTGTAAGAGCCCTAGCATAAAAGTTAGTTTGAAGATGAAAATTGCTCTGTAGTTGGCAAAAATCACTCTTTACATTGAGTTAAATACTAGATCTTTTTCCTTCTCATTTACATGCAGGCATGTCTAACCATGGTACTCTGTTCAGCTGCTCAGCACTGCTGAAATAACTTCACTGGTGTAGGGCTGAGTAGTTAAAGAGCAGTGGAGGCACCTAATTATAAATGTCATGTAAGCACTGAGTCTTTGCAGTGTGTCCTCCTGAGTCTGAAGTGTGTCTGTTTCTGAGATGATTCTTTCCTGAACTGTCTAAACATAGCTGTGTGCTGCAGTTGTGTGGTGCAACTCGAGGGTGGTCAGTTAATAGTGAGCTCACCATGGAGAGTGGAACTGGAATTCCATATTCCCTGGTCACAGTGGGCTAAAAGAGTATAAAACCCATGACTTGGAAAAGCAGTTTATTTCTATGCCTTTCCTCTCTTCTTCAGGAGGTTGCAGATAACCAGATTGATTCTGGGGATCTGATGGAGTGTCTAATACAGAACAAACACCAGAAGGAAATGAATGAAAAATGTGCAATCGGTGTTACTCATTTCCAGCTGGTGAGCAACGCTTTTTTCTGCTATCAGTGGAAGCCTGTTCTGTTCTTTCAGGGTATTGCTGGGAGTTAGCTAATTATGAAATTAGCTCCTTCTTTGAAATTGATTTTTTTACTGTATTTAAAGAGCTCTTGTGAATTCATATAGTTGTATTTGCATGCCTGGTCATAAATGGTCACTTCTGGAGATTATTTCTTTTCAGCCCTTCCTTCCTCCCTGGCATTTGGTAGACAGGGTCTCAACTTCTTCAGCAGTGCAGCATTCCCCTTGCTTCCATATTGCTAAGTTTGAACAAAAGTAATTGTGTGATTCAGCAAGTGTTCTTTTGGCCAGCAGTTTGCTTTTTTTTTCTTTTTTTTAACTCTGGATGACCAAAGATGTTTTTCTCCTCATTTCTCTCTTTTAGGTTCAAATGAAAGATTTTAGGTTCTCGTACAAGTTCAAAATGGCTTGCAAGGAGGATGTCCTGAAACTGTGCCCCAACATCAAAAAAAAGTATGCAGTTCCTGCCCAAACAGTATACATGTGTAATTAAGTGACAGAGTATTTCATGATGGGACCAAAAACTTCCTTGAAAGGCTGATTAGCTTGTATGTGTTCCCTTAGTGACTGTGTTCTGCAGATGCTTAAGGTAGAGGCCTGCCTCTTAAAATTACTTCTGCTTTACTCCTGGATAGAAGCCTGTCCTCTTTATTTTACTTGCTGTGAAATTAGCTAATTATTACAATTAGTGGATTTCATGTCCCAGAATGTCTTATATCCATGCCAGATTAATTGTCTTCTAAGAGGCAGACTACTTTTGTTCTAGTTGCTGATCTGGGAAGGGAAAATATCCCACTTGCTTTATCTGGTTTATTCACTGCAGTCTAAGGGATTTTTTTTAATGTCCTGCTGCAATAGTGTAAGGCTAAATTACACACAAGGTCAGTCCTGTTTGTGGATAGCAAGACTATTTGCATTTTATGAGGTAAATGCCCTTCCCACAGTGTAAAGGGATTGCTTGCAATGCTATGCTGGTATTCGCCACCATCTATTTCTGAGATGAAGCAAAGCTTTTCTGAAGTGCTGACATGACTTAAGAGCAGAAGTCTTGCTGGGCAGAGGGGTTGGTGGCATTTTGAATATCTTCCTGTCTGCTGATCTAGACTCCAATTTAGGTTTTAATTGTGATACAGTTACTCTACATAGAACTGTATCCAGAAGTAAGCACAGATGCACAAGAGTTTTATACTGTGTTTGGATTATTGGAGTCAGTTTCTCTGGTGTGGTAATCCCATATCAACCTTGGCTGGTCTTAGTGAAGGGTGTACGAATAAAAGGCTGTTTTCTTTTCTGCAGGGTGGATGTGGTGATCTGTCTGAGCACAACTGTGCGCAATGATACTTTGCAGGATGCCAAGGAGCACAGGGTCTCTCTGAAGTGCCGCAAACAGCTGCGTGTGGAGGAGTTGGAGATGGTAAACATGCCTGAAACTCTTGTTCTCCCCACTCTTGTAGTGATGTCCTTCCATTAAAGCTTCCTGGTTTGTCCATCTTGGGGGGGGTTGGGGGGGAAAGGAAGTTTGTTTGCAAGATGTATCTTATTTATTTTTTCCCCTTTTCTTACAAGGGCTCAATTGCCCTTCATGGTGAAAGTACTGATTGTCTGCTTTAATGCCTTAAATAGTCTGGTGAAGGCTAAGGCAAGTTAAATGGTCATTGGAATTTCAGCTAGAAGTGATTATGTTTAGTGTTAGACAGCAACGTGCTACACATTCTGATGTCCTTAACATCCTCTAGGAGAGAACAAAAGCTCCATTTTACAGACTGAGGAAACAAGCACAGATGAAGCAACTCGACTCCAGCTGCTTCAAGTTGCTCAATGGATAAATAGGAGTAGTGTTTGTTCTGGTAGGCAAAGCTGCCTCTCAACTTCCTGCTGCAGTGCTTGCAGTAATAAACTCTTAAGGTCTTTGTCCTGTAGATACTGTTTAAGTGTCAAAGCTTCACCCTAAGTAGGTCCATATCGGGAGAGGCAGCACTCTTGCCTTTGTATGGAAGAATTCAGATGGTGGGCATCGCCAAAATCAGGAAACTTCATTCACATCCTCCAGATCACCTACTAGATGGGTGGCTGTTAATATGTCCTTCAGTTTTCATGTGGAAAGATTTTAGTTGTCTTGGACAGTTGTGATGATACCCTTTTAGGAGAGGCGTTTGAAATAACTTCCTAGCTCTATGATTTGATTTAAACTCTTTCTTCAGTCTAAAAAGCTGAGGGATTGCTGCAGAGAGTTGCCAAGCTGATTTCCTAACACCACTTCTCACACCCAAGACCCTTATATTCAAAGAAACTCAATGCCTATTGTGAGGGTTGCTTACTTTTTCTGAGTAGAGGTCTTCAGTTAAGAGGGTAAAAAAGTGAAATAGTCTCAAGTTCCACTTTAAGGCTCATGTTGTAATTTTTCCTGCAGACTGAGGATATCAGACTTGAACCAGAACTGTATGAGGCTTGTAAAAGTGACATCAAGAATTACTGCCAGAATGTGCCCTATGGCAATGCTCAGGTAATGGAATTTATTAATAATTTACAATTTAATTTGTACTTTCATTTCAGAAAACTTTTGAAGAACACTTTTGCCCATGTAAGTGCAGTTTGAGATTTTCATTTTGATATCAGTCAAATATTTTGGTAGTACTTTGGAATGTTAATTTCTTTCTTTTCCACTGGTCCACTAGCATTAATACTGGGTGAATGCAATGCTGTGAGCCCTTCATTCTTCAGTTTATGCTGGTGTCAAGCTATTAGCAGCTGTTTACTGCAAATGTTGCTAAAGATTTTGTAGGCATAATATCTGCAGGATGAGATTTGTGGTTCTGGAATAAGTCCAAGAGACCCTCTTCATCTCAATAAATCTTTGTGAGAAAAGATGAGCTTAAAGCAAGTCCTGGAAATAAGCATTGGTAATGACTTTGATAAAATCTAGGCATTGGGAACTGAACTGCCCAAATGAGATGAAGGTGGTCATTAGGGGAGCACATGGCTGTGTATGACAGAATTATATCAATAGTGTGTCCATTATGCCTGCAATGTTGTGTTGTAGATTATTGAATGCCTGAAAGAAATCAAGAAGCAATTGAGTACACGGTGCCACCAGAAGGTGTTTAAACTGCAGGAGACAGAGATGATGGACCCAGAACTGGACTACACACTCATGAGGGTGTGCAAGCAGATGATCAAGGTAATGGTAGTGTGCTCATTTGAGAGGGTGAGTTGGAATATAAGAGCTCTGTCAGCTTTGAGCTTCCCATAAAGGCTTGTTACAATATTGCTGTGCTTTTTTCAAAAATGATTGCATTTTTGCAAAGTAATCTGTTTCTTAAATCTGAATCAGGCTGAGGTTTCTTCAGGGCTCTTCTCTTTCAACTTCCTGATCAAAGCCTGTGCACTAATAAATTTGTCTTCCCAGCTGCCAGCAGAATTGATGAGGGAAACTGTGCTGAGGCTCCTAATACAGTTCTCATCCAGTCAGTTTGGATTTGGATTGGCTTTTAGCAAGGGTGAAGAAGTTATGATTACAGAGAAGAGTAAAATCTTCAGTTCACTGCTGACCTGGTGCACAGAGACTTTTATCAAACTGATAGGGCAGGCAAAATCATGTATAACTTCAAATTAGAAATGAAAGCTGGAAGTGGCACCATGTAGAAAGCAGCAGTGAACGTTCATATAAGACACTCTTTCACAGTAGCCAGAATTCCAGTAGTATTTGTGGTCTGTATGCAGTGACTCCATATTTTGGCTGATGAAGAACATCCTGAGAGTTATTTGCTCTCCAGTTCAGACACATGTTTTTAAAAAGAGATCTGTGATCTCATCAAAATAGTGAGGATTTGGAGATGCAAAAGCCTTACCTTAGACCCACAGAATTAGTTTCTAACAAAAGAAATTAGTACCTTGGTCTGAATTTTGGGTAAGCTGGTTCACTTTTGACTATCTGATTCAAGGTGGGAATGGGCTAATTGTTGTAATGAGCTCCTCTCTGCTTTCTCCTTGTGTGTGGTCTTAGTTTGCCCTGAGTGGTACTAATAAACTCTTTACTGTTGTGTTGTCCAAGCAGCATTTACACAGGACAGCAGTATGTGCATAGACTTAAAAGATTAGGTTTTTAGTTTCTAAAATAAATGGGAACAAAATAGTTGAGTATGAGACCTAATTTGGTGGATATTTCTTTCCAAGTGTACTGTTTCTTAAGAATAGAAAAGAAAGGCCATTTGCTTTTGGTAAAGCCAGTGAGGACTGCACAGCTCAGTGCTCAGTCCATAAGCAGAGACATTTGTGCCCATAGTCAATTCAGAGAGCAGCACAGAGATGTTGGAGCTAGGCAGGGTGGCTGTATACCTCTCTGTTGAGCACGTGACTATTTCCTTCCATGAATTGGAAGCTAGTGGTTGGGTGTGGATTTTGTTTTTTCAAGTGCTTTTAGTGATGCAGCTTGTTGTGTTTTGGGGATTTTTTTGTAGCGGTTTTGTCCAGAGGCGGATTCAAAAAACATGTTACAGTGCTTGAAACAAAACAAGAACAGCGAAGTGATGGATCCTAAATGCAAGCAGATGATTACCAAGCGCCAGATTACACAGAACACAGGTATCTTCTGAATTAAAACCAAAACTTGCTCGCCTGAGGTGTTCTGCATGGCTGGACGAGTATCAGTTTTGTTTTATTCTCCTTTGTTGTTTTCTGTGTACACACTGACCTCAGTCAAGTTCTTGAGGGTCAGCATGTGTTGTTGAATCCTCTGTATTCCTGAAGCTATTATCTCACAATTTGAAATTCTGTTACAAAAAAATACTATTTTCCCCAAAAATTATGTTCCTTGATGGTATAATGTCATCCAGGAGATTTCTGTCCCATCTCTTTTGGAGTGCTATGCTCTGTAATCTGAAGAGATGTGTGCTCTAATGAAGTTCTGTCATCTCTCCTGGTTAGATTACCGCTTAAACCCTGTGCTCAGGAAGGCATGCAAAGCAGACATACCAAAATTCTGCCAAAATATCCTGAATAGGGCCAAGGATGATACAGAGTTGGAAGGTCAAGTCATCTCATGCCTGAAGTTGAAATATGCAGACCAGGTGAGTAGAACTGGTGTCTGCAAAAGAGAAAATGTGCAAATCGTGCTGCTCAACAGTCATTGAATAACAAATCAAATTTGGGCTTGTGTTGTGTTCAGCGTATATAACAGGCTAAAGAGGCTTTTTATGTTCCTATAGAAATATTATAGAATACAGGTTAATGTACAGGGTGGTTGATTCCCAAAGGTCATTGAGTGAGTTAATGACTTTCTCCTCCAAACAGCGTCTCTCTCCAGACTGTGAGGACCAAATTCGAGTGATAATCCAGGAATCGGCCCTTGATTATCGGCTGGATCCCCAGCTTCAGATGCACTGTTCTGATGAGGTAGGAGAGTAACTCCATAGCTACTCTTTCAGGATGAAAGCTCTCTTTGTGTAACAGGTTTTTATTTCTCAGAACATGCTTTCCTAATAAGTAAAACAAAAAAATCCCTTTGAGCCGCTTCTAGCTAGTCACATTCTCTGCTGTGACTTTTATCCAGTGCACAAGAGTTGCAGTTTCCTGTGCAGTGCTAATAAGAAGTTAATTATTTCATCTGAGATCTTATCAGTACTTGTGGCTATGGAAAAATACTTCTTTCCAGTTGTCAAAAAGAAGTCAGTTCTCTGGTCTTGTCAGCCTTAACTGGAATACAGTCAAGCTTTGAGTTTTCACTTTTGGTAACAGTGTTGGTCATGCTTCAAGTGTTACTTATTTCATACTTGCACATTCTTTCCATGCTGTTTTCTTCCCTGCCCTCCTCCTCAGTACAGTGATATTGACTTCTTGCTGCTGGCTTTCAAAGGGTTATGCATATTGCATGAGCCAGGCTGCATTTGGCTTTGGGGATTTTGAGGGGGGAAGGAATCTCATCATGTATTCTTCAGCTGCACCCTGTGATGAACTAACATATTGAGATATAAAAGTGCTAAAAGGCAAGGATGATTGTTGTGAACTACTTATGTTAAAACACCTCTTTCAAAATAGATTTCCAGCTTGTGTGCAGAAGAAGCAGCAGCTCAGGAGCAGACTGGGCAGGTGGAAGAATGTCTGAAAGTGAATCTTCTGAAAATAAAAACTGAGATGTGCAAGAAGGTAAAGAAAATAAATTGGATGTCCTAAAAAGCTTCTATCCCTGCAGAAGTCTGTGATTTTTCCAGGTCACAGCCTAGGTCATGTTCTAGCTAGTATGAGGCCAGAGTGCTGAAATTTCCCTATACATCTTGGTTCTGGACTGCAGTGATTCAATTCAATTTCAATTTGCTAGTGAAAATTATGTTGAAAGTTCCTCCTTTGCAATTCCAGACTTGAATCCTTTCTTGATGATGGTTTCCAAAGGTTCTTGTTACTAACCTATTTCTTGATGCTATTGCAGGCTTTCCTAGGCCCAGGCTGTGTGCTTGAGGGCTGTATGAATTGTGCCATGACTATGGCACCTGATTTCAGTTCTAACTGGAGTAGTCCTGGCATGCTGCCTTTGTCTTTTAGAATAATATGAATATTTTAAGGAATGTTACAAACCAGGACACTTAATTAAGCCTAAACCAGCATTCATATTATGTCCATATCCATATATCTGTCCTTATCCAAGGACAGTGGTGGGTTTTCTCACAATCCTGGATTTGAAAAGATGATACACCTTTCAGAGACATTGATCAGCATGAGTTTTGTTCTGTCTCCTTTTTCTGAGACATACTTGTAATTTCCTCCTCTGCAGGAAGTGCTCAACATGCTGAAGGAAAGCAAAGCAGATATCTTTGTTGACCCAGTGCTTCACACGGCCTGTGCCCTAGACATCAAACACCACTGTGCTGCCATCCCGCCAGGGAGAGGACGCCGTAAGTGCTCATGCTGTACTTGTGTAACCTCTCAGGCTTGAGATATTTAACCTGCATTTCTTACCAGTGTAATCTTCCATACAAGATATTTCCACCAGTCATTTGTAGACAACAGGATGGAACAGCAGCAGAAGTGGTAGATGAATGGGAGTTAAGAATTCTTTCCTTGTGTCCAAGTCTGTAGCTTAGAGAGGGCTCTGCCTGCTTGAATTGACAATTGTGCATTAAAAGTCTGGAGTTGGTTTAACTAAGTCTGTGGTCTGTTTGCTATGAGCTAAGTAATTCTTCACTTCAAAGCAGAAAACATCTAATTAGGGATTAGTCAAGTATGGTAACATGAATAAAAAATACAAAATTTTATGTCTGTGTCTTATATGAGCATTTAAACAAGCTTATGAGTTAGTTGGCCAAGCCCCTCTGTAGGCACCAGAGCACTGTGATCCCATTTCCTTTTCATGAAACTGTGTGAAAAGTCAGGAAGTTAAACCTTTCAAAATGTATTGTTGTTCAAAAGAAATGCCTAACAAGCCTAAGAAGATAAGGCTGTGTTTTTTTCTGAACTGAATTTGATCTTAGCTCTTTCTAAAGGCTGGTGTCATGGAGTTCAGAGTGTACAGCTCTTTGAAGGTGCAGATTTATAAGACTTCATAAAATCTCATGTAAACCACATGAATTATATATTGGATACATTCTGTAGTTTCTTTTTGGAAGTAAAAATTCCTTGCATCTCCAAATGCAATACTGATCATGAATCTTGGTGAAATTGCTAGCTTCAGGCATAGTCTGCCAGGTCTGTTTAGAAAGCCTTGTAACCATCAGCCTTCATGAGAATGGAAGAGCCCTCTCTGCACCATGTTATCAAAGCCACTGTTTCTATTTTGTAACACCATCTTCTGCACATTACAGAAATGTCATGCTTAATGGAAGCTCTGGAAGATAAGCGTGTGAGGTTGCAGCCTGAATGCAAGAAACGCCTTAATGATCGTATTGAAATGTGGAGCTATGCTGCAAAGGTGAATATGTAAATGATTTCCATTTTTTAATGCCTTAGATCTTTCTGTTGCAAGGTATTTATGAAAAACTTCAACTGTAATGAAATTCTTGTTTCCAAGTGAAGTTTAGTATTTTGAGTTTGGTCCAGAAAAACTGAAATCAGGTTGTCTTCTAGGTACTTAAATCTTATTTTCTCTATGTCTCAGATGCATCCCTGACAATGCAGAATTAAACTATCTTGTGTGCACACAGGGCTTAGTCTCCTGCAGAGAAAGTGTGGGGCAATGAAATAGGGGCGGGAAAACTTCCTGTTATAAAGGTGTCTCCTGAACAGCAGCTCCTTCAGGTGAATCACTGCAGGCCTGCTTTTTTCTGGTTCAGGCCCATTGTAACGACAGGACTCCGCAATAGCAGCACCAGACACTAAAACTGGTAAATGTCACAGCTGAGGGTTGCATGGAAAGCACAGCTTGGCTCATTTATTCCCTTTGCTACCCCTAGGTTGCCCCAGCAGAAGGCTTTTCTGACCTTGCCATGCAAGTTATGACCTCTCCATCCAAGAATTACATCCTGTCTGTGATCACGGTTGGCATCTGTGTACTCTTCCTCATCGGCCTGATGTGTGGACGCATCACCAAGCGGGTGACAAGAGAGCTCAAGGACAGGTAGAGCCTGGATTGCCTGCTGAAGAAATGCCTGCCCAGTGCCCAGTTTTGTACAGCCCTCCTCTGTATAGTCTACCCGGCCCCTCTTGTGAGAGGAGAATTAAAAAAAAAAAATTAAAAAAAAATTAGAAAAGCAGCAGGTGTTGGCTCAGTTTTCCCATCCTGGATCTCATCCATGGCATCTTCATCCTATGAAAGTTTGTGTGCAACATTGGCAGCCCAGCCAGCAGCTTTTGTTACCCCTTTGTTAGCAGACTCTCGTTTACCTGCCTGTAGACAAGTCTCTGTTGTACTGTTGGAACTGCCTTCACTCTCCAAATCAGACTGATATGACCTGCAGCTCAAGCAGTTTTTAAGTAAATTTTTAAAGACAGACATATTCTGCATACCGACTATATGATTTAGGTAATGGTTCATACTGAAATCTAGTCATCCTCTGTGGCTGGGTGAAGTTGAGGCAGGAAATTAAAGGGTAAATTGCATCTTACACCACAGCTGGCCTTGTTTTGGACGTCTTGCTCGTCTGTGTGAAGCATCTTCAGAGCATAGTCTTGGACAACCTAAGGACACCAACCACTGGTGTCATCTCCTAGTGAATATCCTGCTTATGTGACTGTGGATTTTTTTGGCTGAAAAGATGTCCTTCCTTTCTTCCTCTGCTGCTCGCAAGATAGAATAAAATACTGACCAGGATTGAATACTCATGTGAGCTATCCAACTTGTGTTTCAGTAGATTAAAGGCACGATGTAGACACGAGGTATGTAGAGCCTGTCAGTAGTGAACAGTGTCAGTGGGCAGGAAGTGCTCTGAGCAGTTACTCAGTCAACTTTTTTATTAGCAATGATGCAGTAAAATTCTAACACTCCTTTTATTTTACCTTGCTACTGCTAAGCTGTTACCCTCCCTTAACTGTGTGTAGATGGTACTGACACACTGGCAGTGCAGTGCTCTGTCAGTGATGCAGAAAGCACCAGAACACCTATCATCCTCTCTCTCTGTGTAATGGTTACTTGTGGGTTAGCACAGTGGTTTGTAATCATACTCTGGGTCTTAATGGTTTGCATGGTGGCACTGAAGAGTGGCTTTCATCTCCACAACTTTTGGAGCACAATTGATGGTGATAACACCTGGCATTTTCCTGGGATGTAGGACACAGGTGCCAGTCCTGCCAAGTGGATGGAAGAATGATAGTGTGGCATGAATGGCAGAAACGTCTGGATCTTTAAGGGAAGTAGCTTTTAGCTCATGCATAGTTACCATCATGTGCATTTGTGCTATGTACAGTTATACTTCCAGAACCTGATACTTACACCTGAGAGCCCAGAGAAGGTGTTTTGGAAAAGCTGCACCAGTAGTTGTGGCCTCTTCTTGCCATCATCTGTGTTCCTCAAGTACAAGGAGGTGTGGAGCTCATCAGGCAGGTGCTTTGACTGAAACATGGGGTGTGTTGATGAACTCTAGAAGAGGCTGCACGAGAGTCAATGTGTACAGGAGGATATGCTTGATTCACCTTTAGGATGTGCTTACCCATGGGTGCTGTAGTAAGAACCATGTGCCTGAAACTGTCCAACTTAGGCTGATGCTTGAACCATAACTTTCTTTTCCCACTTAGCACACTCCTATGTAAGACCTGGCATTTCCAGTTCTCCCCATTGTTCTCTAGAAGAACAGTGGAGGTGGTTTTGAGACACTCTGGAGTGTGGACCAGCTGATTCTGGTGATGCTGTACACACAGAATGGCATATACAAAATACTGTGAGCTTTTGCTATGACTCTTTGCTAAAGCTTTTTGCAAACATACCTTCATCCTGCTCTGCGGATGGTAGCAAACTAGTATGGGTTCAGACTTGCTATTTTAGTGAGTCTCACAAACACTTCTGGTTCTGTAGTAAAGTACTGTGAACACAAACAAGCAGCAGCAAAAGCCTGAGCGATGAAGTTTCAGTGGAGAGTTAGTGTATGGTAGGATTGCAGTTAAGTGGTGAGGTAAAACTGAATTTAAGCCTGAATTCTTTCTCTTGCCCCTCCTCCCTGATGCTAAGAGAGCTTGCCTGGCTGGCTGGCAGCATGAAGTGGAGCAGAAGAGAAACAGTTAATTTAGTCTCTTGAGGTAGCGCAGGTGTGTAACTCCACAAATATTAGTTTGGCAATTAGAAGTGTGTGTTGTATCACTTGAGTGAGTGTTGAAATGACTGCTGTCAAGATGGGTGTGCTCACAGAGCTGCCAGCAAGGGAAGCGGGATCTCGGTGCAGCCTTGCTTGCTGGCGTGAGTCCTGCTTCTCCAAAATGTCTATCTGGCATTATTAAATTGCCATTGGAGGGCTTTTTTTAAACTGTTGTGACTTTTTGAGAAGGCATTTTGTAACTTGATTAGCTTGAAAAGCCTAATTAGATGGTTTATTGTCTAGAAATAGCATCTTCCACTAAATTCCAAAAGACATTGCAGTGAAAATTGTAGGTTTGTAGCCATAGTTCCAAATGTAAGCCCTGTTCAGCTCTGAAGGTGACTTTCTTTACTTTCAGATATAAGGCTTGCTGGTTTTTTTTTTCCTTTTAAATTTGGAGGAGGTTATGGTAAGGGTGCCTGAAGCATGGCATTAGGAGTCCCTGCTCTGCAGTGGTATTAGTTTGTGGTTGGTGGTGTTTCTGCCAGTGTCAGGCTCACAGTTTGTGTGAGTGCACTGTGATGCTGTTAGAGGTGTGTGGCCCAAGGCCTTTGGAAGAAAAAGCAGGATACTAAAAAAACCTTTTGTCACAGTAGACACAGACCTGCCTTTTAAAGGTTGGCAAGGGGTCCAGGCCATTTTATCATTGAGTATATTATCTTTTCATGTTTTAAAAAGAGGTGTTCTACCACTGGTGATGACCAAATCTGCTTTTTTCCCAACTAAAAATATACCAGTCACAGTCTTGAAACATTCTTCTCCTTTTCATGCATACCTAAAAATCTAGAGGTTTTGCAAGCAGAGAAACCCACAGGAGTACTCTTCCAAAAATAACCTGGTTGTGCTGTTGCAAACACGTCATCTTGCCTGCAGGTAATCATTTTCCACTGCAGGGAAAGAAAGAAAGAATCATAGAACAGTTTTGAGTTGGAAGGAACCCTAATACTCATCTCATTCCAGCCCCTGCCTTGAGCAGGACACCTTCCACACTAGACCACGGTACTCAGAGTCCCATCCAGTCTGGTCTTGAACACTCCAGGGATGGGGAGTCACAACCTCTCTGAGCAGCCTGTGCAATTGTCTCAGCACCCTGGTAGGAAGTTGCGAGCAATGGTTGTAAGAAACAGCGCTGGTTGCCTTGAATTCGAGAAAGCCTTTTTAACTTCTCTGTTTAACAGAGTGTTAGCAGTAGCTGCAGTCAGCCAGGACAAGTGGGTTGGTGTGGAAGAACCTGTGGTAGTCTTTCCTGTTCATGACCCTTACCTCTCACTGGAGAAATCTGCCTTCTACTGAATGCAGTTTGGGAGATGGTTGTTGGTTGGGTTTGTTGTGTTTTTGGTTTTTTTTTCTCCTGGTCATCACGAAACCTTCTCTTGGAGAGCTTATTCTAGACTTGATGATGCTGGTGCTCAGGGCATGGATGGAAGAGCTGGATGTTTGGGATCTGGCAAGGCATGCAGCTCTCCATTTGCTTCCTGCTGCTGCTGCTGCGAGGGTTAACAAGGCTTCCTAAATGATGGCATGTGTGTCAGGAACTGTGCATCATGTGCACCTCTATACTCCACTCCTGCTAGCCTGTTGCAGTTCATTCTCATTCACAGTAATAATCTTATTTATTGTTTACCTAGTGAGTCTAATCAAGTCCTTTCGAGAATTTCAGCTTGGGATTCTCCTGCCTCACTTTTGTCATTAGGCTGCTGGAGTAAGTCATCTGGGTGGGAACAAAATTCCTGGCACCTGAAGTACTGCCCAGCAGATTGGGTTGAGTATCCGTGTATCTGTGTCACTGCAAAGGGCTGGAAAGATCCTAGTGAAGGATGGATAATTCTGTAGCAAAATATTAGCATTTCCTCCAGAATCTGACACTGATATAATCAGTGTTACTCTGAAAGAATCCACAGTTAAGTGCATTGTATGGAAAATAATGGTTGTGACTGTCTCAAGTACAGAAACTAACTGCAGGTAGGTACAGAGGGAAGAAATGGGATAAGCCAGAGGGACTGCTGGAATCCCACAATGTTGTAGAGGAATTGTGTTGAAGCTGGATGGTGATTTCTGTTAAAACACAACATTATTACTTAGTGAAAGAAGATTGTAGGGTTTTTTACTTTATTGGTTTTGTTTGAAAAAAAAAAAGGTAGTTTTGAGGTGTGTGTGAGTGCACAAGTGTGGTATATGAAACCAGAATATTTCATCTAGCACCTCTGTCCCTATTTAAAGTACAGCTCTGTGGACTTAAACAACTGTAGTGTGGGTTTGTGTAAGAGCACGTTCCTCATTCTGGGATTCACATGTTTCAGGCAGCTCCCAGGTACTGATCTTTGTGCAGTGTCCTTGTTTGGGAGCCAGATCTGCCATTTTGCTTCCACCGATGAGTCTTGGTTAGGGAGGACCCAAATCACACATGTGCCAGAGAGAATTCAGCTGGCACTGCGCATTGTCCTGTGCTGGTGGAATTCTGCATCTGCTCCACTGAGTTCCTGAACGCTGCCTGGGATAGGGAGGACTAACAGCGTTGCTCTTCCGTAGCCAGAGGCAAGATTTTCTCCTTGCACAGCACCCAGATTTGATTCTGTAGCTGACCAAACACAAAGATCCCTGCCAGGGTGAATCGCTGCGCCCTGAGCCCCCAGCCCTGCTGCCCCTGCGTTGACTGAGTTAGATAGAAGTGCTCGCCTGGAAATCCTGAACTAGGAGCAAAGGGAAAGGTGTGCCTGCCCCCGTGGAGGGAGGATCCATAGCTGTGGGTACGAGCCGGGTGCAGGGGAAGGGGCTCCCCAGCACCCCGCAGTGTACAGAGCAGACCCAGCGGATTCCTGTTGTACAGCAGATGCTGTTTGAACGTAGTCTCTTTTTTTTATTATTATAATTATTTTTAAATGTGACATTAACGAGACTTTTTTCTTTTGTAAATTGTTTACCCTTTCTGTGTATAAATCCTGGCCGCTCCTTGTTTCAGTTTGGTTTTGTTTGTTTTTTTTTTACATGTCCATGCTGTGTAATTTTGAGATGTTACTGAACTTCTGAACATAATAATGTGCATTTTTTTTTCTGTACAGATGAAATGGGAGAATTTAATAAAAAGAGTCTGCAGGTTTGTACTTGTGGTGGTTTATTTCTGAGGGGACGCGTGCGGGGGGAGGAGCCTCGCTTGGCCACGCCCCCGGTGCCGGTCGGGGCGGGTGACGCACGCGCAGGGGCGGCTGTCGCGCGGCGGCCGCGGCCGTAAAGCGCGGAAGGTCAGGCCGGCCTCCCTCTGGCCCAGGTGAGCCGGCGCGGCCCCGCCGAGCCCGGCCCCGCTCCGCGACCCCGGCGCGCCGCCGCCGGCACCGCTCCGCGCCCTCACTCCCCTCCCGGCCGCCCCGCAGTGCGGGGGCGGGGGCGCCGGCGGGGGCGAGCAGGCCGAAGCGGGGGCCCCCAGGCCCGGGGTTCCCTGACACCCCGCGCCCTGACAGCTGCGTCCCTCAGGCTCCCGGCACGGACCGGAGTCTGCGGGTGGGGGAACCTTCGGTGCTGCTGCTGCTGCTAGGGGAGCTGCCGCAGCAAGGCCCTGGGGTAAAGCTTGTGGTAAAGCTGTTCCCGGAGGAGCCTCTCCAGTGCCCTGTGCCAGTTACTCTGACCACAGACTTCGTCTCCTTCTTCAGGTAAAGGCCTGGCAGCGTTAATAATCAAGCTTATTTGTGCCCTAATTCCTTCTGGCTTTCGGAAACATTCCAGAGCATGATCTGTGCCTGATGGCCGTTTCAGCTCTCCTTGTCACTGGTGTGAGAGCTTTTCCACCTTTCGTCTGGTTTTTTGCTCATTGTCAAGTTGCAGTATGTCAAAACCAAAGGTGTAATGCTCTGTTCCTATTTCATGATCTAAGTTTAAATCTTAACGGCAAGGTTGTTGTTTCAGGAGTAACTGCCCTCCTGTTAGTTTGCTCATCAGCTTTCTCATGTCCACTTATACCCAGCACACCACGTGATGTGTCCTGCTGCCAGCCTTGTGTGTCATAAGTGGTAATGTGAGTCTCATCTTTTCCTTCCTAGAAGGAGTGGTGCTGAGGTAACATCTCAACACATCTAGGTGGTGCTTTAGGAAAAGGGACAGAGAGCAGCCGGGATGTTTCTCCGATTGCTGTCCGATATCCAGTGGCGGGCAGCTCACCCGAAATGGAGGAGGATGACTGGCTCGCAGCGAAGCACCTCCACCACAGCAGAGCCTCACTCGCTTTCCCTGCCAGCACAGGCACAGGTTGTCATCTGTGGTGGTGGAATCGTGGGCACCTCTGTGGCCTATCACCTTTCCAAGATGGGCTTTAAGGATATAGTCTTACTTGAGCAGGGCAGGTAAGGATTTCTGGTTAAAAACCCAACAAAACGAGACTTCTACGCAGAACAATATCTGCTGTAATGTGATGCTTCTATCTCTTCACCTTTTCCCTGGGGGAAATAAGGTTATACTGAACATTAATAACAACACTTACTGCCCCTTCCCAAGCACATGGCTGCTCTGCAAGGTGAAGAGTATCCCTTGTGTGATTGTGGTGGGGTAGCCATAGCTCATGGCCAGACTGACATGCAGCCATGCCATTTCCCTCTGCAAGACAGAAAGAAATTAAGCCAAGAGAACTTGTGAATCAGGATAAAGATATGGAGATTGTACTGCTGTGGGCAAAACAGACTTATCCTAGGGAGAATTAATCTAAAATAATGACTTTATTTAATGAGTTACAATAGATTCAGGTAGTGAGAAACAAAAAGCAAGCATTAAAACACCATCTTTTTTTTTGTCAACTTGACTCCTGCTCTCCAGGGTCTTCTCCCTCCCCACAGTGCCCTGAGCAGCATGGGGGTGACACAGTGGGGTGTGATCAGTACTGGGCTCCAGTGAGCATCCTGCATGTGCTGCAGTTCCCATCAGGAGAACTCTGCTCTGGTGTGGGTTTTCCATGCACCACAGTTCCTTTGGGAGATACCTAGCTGCTCTGCTGTAATCACAGGTGATCATGTAAAACAATGCAGCTGGCAAAGACAATGGACCGTTTTAAAACAAATAAAAATCCACGTTACTCCTACAGCCCCTGTTGACCTCTCAGAGCAGGTCTAAAGCATTATTCAGCCAGCAAAGATCCAGAGATTGCAAGAGGTTATAAGCAGGCATCACTAAAACATCACCCTGTAAGCTGGTTAAATGCTCTGATTATCCACTTTGTTGGAGGATTTAGTGGCTCTCTGTAAAATAGCCAAGGCTGTTACTGTTTGGCAGAAGTGCCCTCAGTGAGTTTGGTCAGCTCTCTGTAGCAGAGCAGTGTTCCTGTTGAAAGCTGTGCATCCCAGCATTTCCCCTGTTGTTTTAGATGTCCATTTCTGAGGGTCATTTGTGGTGTTTTAATTAAGCAGTTCGGGGATCCTGGGCATGAGACACTACTAAGACTTTAGGGTATGAAGAGGTGTTCATGGTAGCAGCTTCTAATGCCCTAAATAAGTGCTGGACTGTATATTTATCATCTACTTTAGAGCTTCCCACCTGATACTGTCTTCAGGAATAATTAGCTGTGGTTCCTGGAGTTTGTGTGGCTGGGAAGCAGCAGGTTCTTTCTAGCTGCAAAGAAAAGGAATTGGGTATTCTTATCTGAGACCTTGTGAGTGTGGTCATTCTGAGCAAAGTGGGGTGCTGGGCTGTGTTTGGAAGGGATTGTCTTTTTTGCTAGCTTGGAGCAGGGTTTGAACAGCTCATTAAAGATCTGCAGTGAATTAAGATGTTGTGTAGGCTCAGTCTGTGCATGCTCAAGGAGAAGGAGGAATATTGCAGTGGCAGAAATATCTTATGAGGAGCACAGCATAGCAAGACTGTGCTTCTTCTCTTCGGGTTATTGTTGAGTAGGGCTGTAGCAAATATTCCTTACCCAACTGAATCTTAGGTTAAATTACTGAGAGAATATAGACATGCTGGGCTGAAAGCAGTTGTGTCAAATGGAGAAATGCAGGATGGCTTCAGCAGCAGCAAAGGTAACTTGGAATTCTTGTGGAAGCGGGCTGCAAGGGAGATGCTTAAATCTAATTGTCTTCCCCTGTCCATGCTGCATGGAATTGCGTAGGTTTCTGTCTCTAGAGCAGCTCTTCACCAAATAGCTCAATGGTTTAGGGACAAGAAATGTGTTCTTGTCTATGGCAGTTGTTATGGAGTGAGAGGGACTTGCTCATACTGTAATCTTCAAAGATGCAAGACTCAAAACCAAGTTAATTTTGATTTGATGAAAATCCTTCCTGGAGAAAGAAAGAATTGGGCAGCTCAACTTAAGTGTAAGATTTTTTTTTTCATACAAAAAGTGCTTTCTTTGAAAAATGTCAATGTTTAGGGCTTGTTAAAGAGAAATTGTCTTGGAATGCAACGTGTTTTCAAAAGTGAGTGAAAGGAATATAATCCTAGAGGTTCTGTCAGCCCTGCATCATCCAACTTAGTGTTGTTCTGATGTGTTTGGGGGAGAAGTTGCTGTGTGGTTTGTGCTGCCAGTGGAGCTGCTGGAGCAGCCTGGTGTGGAGTGTGTACCTGGCAGCTGTATGATCATGGCCCTTCTCTGCACCTTCTCCTGCAGGTTGGCTGCTGGCACCACTCGTTTCTGTGCTGGCATTGTGAGCACAGCCAGGCCCGTGTCCATAGAGCTGAAGATGGCACACTATTCAAACAAGCTCTACCAGCAGCTGGAACAGGAGACAGGAGTGCAAACAGGTACTGAAAGTGTCATCATGGAGTAATAATCTTTGGGAAACTGAAGTACTGAGACTGAAATATGTGTGAATAAGCAATAAAACCACACTGACTGTGGTTTTACAGTGTCTTAAGGCTTGAAAGTCCTGTTCAAGAACAATACATATGGGCCTAATCAGCTGCAAAGTGATGTCACTAGTGTAGTCAGAATGGGGAGAAGAATTTCAGATGGGCAGACTGAAGCCAGACTACCTGCAAATTGTGACAGTTTGCACGTTGTCTGTAACTTGGGCAGACAAGGGAATTTTCACAAGGACATGGAAAATGTATTGCAGTGACTGGAGCAAGTTGGCCTGTTCTGTGCACTGATTCACTCTCAAAAAGAAAATGTGGTTAATAGGAGCACTGAAGCATAGGCAAAGTTGTGTTTCCTACTGCAGTCTAGCCCTGGAAATAACAAAAAAGATTATGTTTAAATTCTCCTTATCCCTCCAAAATATCTGGGCATGTACCTGATAGGAAGAACTTGATCACTAGAAGTTTTCTTCTGTTAAGAACTTGTCATGTATGTCAGACAAATGAATACCTCAATAGAGGTTCATAACTATGCCTGCAATTAAGATGAATACTAATTTAGTGCAGGTGTTGGAGTGATATAATATCTGCTTTTAGTTGTAAGTTTTATTCTTCTGAGTAGTCATTAGATCACTTTTAACTTCTCTCTCTTTTAATAGCTACCATATGTGAAATTCAGGGTTTTTTTTATAAACAGTATAAAAGTATATGGAGTATATGAAGTAGAAAGAGAACACAATTAAAAATTAAATTGCTTTTTTTAAAAAGTTCTCTCATGCACTTTTTAATTACTAGCTCATAAGTGTTTAAAGTTACTTGAGGATGTGAGATTTCCAGGCTCCTGAGTAGTAGAAGCAACAAGTCTGCAATTATATTAAAGCAGTGAGTCTGAGATGGAAAGGAATTCAAGATCCTATCCAAATCTGACTTGACTTTGGTCATTGTCATAGGGTACATGAAGACAGGCTCTATTTCACTGGCTCAGACTCAGGACCGACTGATCTCTCTGAAGCGCATTGCTTCATCGCTGAAGTACGTATGAGCAGGAAATACAACTCAGCTTCTGTGTGCACCAACTCTCCTGCAAGACAAATGACATTGTGTTTCTTATGTTCTGTGGCAGTGTAATGGGAATACCATGTGAAATTATCAGCCCAAAGAAAGTGTCACAGCTCCACCCACTGATCAACATCCATGACCTTGTGGGGGCCATGTATGTGCCAGAAGATGCACTCGTGTCATCGGCCAACGTGAGTCTGGCTCTGGCAACCGCTGCCTCATGGAATGGTAGGAGCTTTTTTTATCTATAGAGTGCTCTCCTGCATGATAGCTATGTTTGCATCTCTTTTGATATTCTAACTGAGCCCTGAAGACCAAAATTCTCTATTTCTGTGAAGTTCAGATTCTTTAAACCTGTTTATTTCTGAAAAAGCAGGCTGATTTTTTATGTGCCGAATGTTTACAGGTTTCCTGGGATAGTTCAAGTACCTGTTTGATGTCTGTAGTGGTTATGTATTTACACCTGTTTGTTGTCCTTAGTGGTTACATATTTCTCTGAAAAAGCGTGCACTCTTTCCTTCCTAGAATTGACTCATAATTGCACATCAAATAGTTAATTACCTATAAATGAATAAGAGTGGCTGAGCCTTGTAGAGTATTTAATTGAGCACATATGCTTTGGAAATAGGTTTGGAAGTGTATTAATAAATGCTGTTTGACCAGTGTGTGGTTTAAAAGTAGGAGGAAAAGTTAAATAAGATCACAGGAAATAAAGGTCATTAAGGATGAAAGTCCATCAGATCAGAAGAAGCTGCTTAGGAAGATACCTCTTGGTTTCTTTTAGCCCAGCTTGATTGCATACTGCTTATTGATTTTTTCTCCCACAAAATTACTTATTTCCCCTAAGAGAACCAGTCATGCCATCTGAAACTAAAAATTTGTTGCATAAAGGAATTTTAATAGAAAGAAGTCCATAGCTGAGACTTTTTTTTATGTTGTTGATACTGGGGATCTATTTATCACCCAGATTGTCACATGGGAAGATAAACTGTAGCTCTTCACTGTCTCAGCCTGTACAAATTGTACATGTGATGTTTTACAAATAATAGGGTTTTGCTTAAGAATTACTGGGTCAAGAATAGAAATTTTGTTTCCAAGAGAAAATAAGCATTTTGGTTGAGTGTAAGGGTTTAAAGCTAGCAGTCTGACACGTTAGAAAGAAGGTTCATGGCATGCTGGCTTTGTGATCCACTCCAGGTGTGCAGATTCACGAGCGGACG
This sequence comes from Camarhynchus parvulus, assembly GCF_901933205.1. Classification (NCBI taxonomy): domain Eukaryota; kingdom Metazoa; phylum Chordata; class Aves; order Passeriformes; family Thraupidae; genus Camarhynchus; species Camarhynchus parvulus. Next base: position 7,770,375 of record NC_044581.1, on the reverse strand, counting down.
AGTGTCAGTCATGTCACAATCCAGAAGGGCCGAGTGACCGGAGTCGAGACTGACAGAGGGCGGATTCAATGCGAGTACTTCGTCAACTGTGCTGGCCAGGTTGAATTATTTAAATCTTTTCTTTCTTGTTTCTGTTGCTTAAGAATACATGCACTTCCCTATGGTTCTTTTTTTGTTTGTTTTCCTTTTGGGATTTTTAATGGTTTGTGCTTTGGCTTGGTTTGCTGGAGTAGATCAAATCATGTTAGTCATCAGCTTATCCCAGCAGGATAAGGAGGAGTAAAGGAGGAAAAGCAGTGCTTGCCATTTGCTGTGCACCAAAGGCTGGGTGTTAACCTGCTGAGCAGTACCAGCAGGTTGTTGGTACAGCTCTGTCCATGGTCTCTCTCTGTCAGGAGGTTCACCCTTCTGACAGGAAGAACTTTGCTTTGGCTGTTAGGGAGACAGGCCCTTCTTTCTCACTTCCCTCATGAAAAATTTATTTGTTTTTACTCCTTAGTGTGATGTCTTCTCTGCTAGAAAATACACCTGACAATTGCAGTTTCTCAGCTAGCAGCTGTCCTCCTCATTAGTAAAGGGTCTTAGTTCAGGCATTTAAATGCTGACTATTCTGCTTCTAGGTGCTGAACCTAGTACTGACTTTGGTCTACAGATCTTATTTTGCTTTTATTTTGTAAACTGGTACTTCTTAGTTTTGAGTTGGGGCCCCACTTTTCTAGTTATCATATTAGGAACAGAAAAACAGTATTTATCCAAAACAGTTCAAATTCTAAGAAAAGAGAAAAAAATTGTGTCTGTTTAATGTCCCAGGGTCTGAACCAAATCTTGGTATTTTATGAAAGCAAAATCAGAGTGGTGCTTGTGTCCTGCTCTTTTCCTGAAGCTGTTGTTTTGTTGGTTTTTTTTTCTTTTCCATTCTGACCTGCATTTTTTTGATTTCAGTGGGCCTATGAGTTGGGCCACTCTGGGGAGGAACCAGTCCATATCCCAGTCCATGCCTGCGAACACTTCTACCTCCTGACACATCCTTTGCAGGAGCCTCTGTCAAGCAGCTTACCAAGTAAGAATTCTTCAGCTCTTCTCACTTTTCTTGGTGAATTATACCTGCTTTTCCAAGGTGACCTGTATTTTGTGACAAAAAGGCCAACCAAAGGCTATCAGTCCTCAGCTCATTTGGGATTGTGAAGTCCTCTCTGAATTGCTTTGAATATCCTTTTTCAGTGGTAGAAAGAATATCTTTCTTTACTCTTGGGAAAGCTTTTCCTGCAGAAAATGATTTTGAGAGTTCATCAACTTAGCAGGAGAATGACCTTGACTCTAGCTGGAGTCGTAGCTGTGTCTGAGTCTTGGATTGTTGCATTTCTGGGCTGGAGAGTGTGCTAGCCTTGGCACTATGTTTTCCTTGCAGGCTGCTGGCCCCAAGTGGCCCATCTATTCCTTTCCTCCAACTGAAGCTAAGGCTTTACAATGGCATTTACATGTCTATGAGCTGTAGGGGCAACCAAACACTTGAGGTAATTGCTCCTCCCCCATGTTCTGGCTTTTGGATCTCTTAAAAAAAAGCCTTTGTGTTTGAAAACTGTGGTTGAGAAGTAGAAAGCTTTACTTATTTACTCTCAGTTGTTGCCAGGATTTTCTGCTTCTAATGAGTAATGTATACACTGTCCAGGAAATTGAGATCTCTGAATGGAGTCCAAGTGCTTCACTTTTATTGGACGAATTAAAACTCCTGTATGTGGATATATATATATATATATGTATGTATGTATGTATGTATATATTCACATATATGTATTCTCAGCTTTTCTGAACATGGCAAAAATTGTACAGCATGTCAGGTGGAGTAACATAAATACTTCAAATTGGCACACTACCAGTGGAGGGAGCAATCCAGTCTTGACTCCTTGTCCTCACCCCAGTGCTGCCCACCTTCTTTGTGCTGCTGGCCTGCAGTAAGCTGCATCTGTTACAATTTAGCTGTTCTTAGAATAGGAGGAGAAAGAGGGGCAAGGCAGGACATGTCTTGGTGGAAGGTCTGGTCTTGGGTGCCATTTCAGTGGAACTAAGGCAGTATAATATCTTCTCAGTGCCACAAGAATTCTGAATCCCTCTTGTGTCCTCTCACTCCTGGGAACACTGTCCTGCTGGCTTGGGGCTCCTCAGGTTTAATTCAGTTTACTGTGCTCTCCAGAAGTTAACATCCTGCATGGCTGTGGTGGGAGCTAATGGTTTAATCTAAACTGGCTCACCAGGGTGTCACATGAGAACGAGAATGGTGTTGACAGCATGGGGCTGGGGAACTGATACTGTCCCTTCTCAAGCTGGGACACTGCTGGCTTGGCCTGGCGTGTCACTAGCCCTCCATCATTGGTGTTTGTGGGACAATAGCCTGAGATAGATATCCCTTCTCTCAATTCCCTTCTCACCTCTTCCCTTCCCTCTGCAGCTATTGTGGACCCTGATGGCAGGATCTACATACGCAACTGGCAGGGTGGCATCCTCTCAGGAGGCTTTGAGAAAAACCCCAAACCTCTCTTCACGGAGGGACGGAACCAGCTGGAGATCCAGAACCTTCAAGAGGACTGGGATCATTTTGGTACGTTAGGGAAGAAAGGTTCCCACAGCAGTGAAACATGTGCCTTCAGCAGAAGGCAGAGTTCACAGCAGTGCCAGCTGTCATTGATCTGTGGGAAAGATGAATGTTCTCTCAAATTCACTCATCTCTTCATTTGTCAGTAATTTGCTGAAAAACCCTTTACCAAGAGCTGCAGTATCTGAAGGGAGCCTACAGGAGAGCTGGAGAGGGACTTTTGACAGGGAGTGCTAGAACAAGGGGGAATGACTTCCAAATGGCAGAGGGCAGAATTAGATGTTATTGAGAAATTTTTCCCTGTGAGTGTGATGAGGCACTGGCACAAGTTGCTCAGTGTTTGAGGTCAGGTTGGATAGGACTTGGAGCACCCTGGTCTAGTGGAAGGTGCCCCCGCCATGCCGGGGTTGGAATGAGATGAGCTTTAAAGTCCCTTCCAACCTAAGCCATTCCAGGATTCTGTGATATCTGTGTAATGTTTAAAAACCCCCTCTAATCCTCAGCATGTATTACCTTCCTCTAGAGCAGCAAGGTACTACATCAGCTTCCCAGCACTGCTCTTCCATTTCAGTTGTTGACTGTCAGTGCCACATGCTGCTCCTCTCGTGACACAGTGGATCAACACTGTTGACCTGCCACATAGCTGTGGTATTTTGTTTCTGCAGCTCTCTTCATCAGGGACTGACAAGTGCATTTCTATCAGTGGCAGTTGCTTTGTGGACAGAAGTTGGTATTGTGGCTTCCCAGACTTCGTCCTGCCATTGACAGTGGTTTATTATATTCCAACTCTTCTGTATTTCTCTTCTCATTTTATTTGATTCTGATTTTATATTCTACATATATTTTTACATGGAGGGCTCTTTCTCTAGGAAAGAGCATAGCATGGTCTGTGAGTCCCTTTCTTCCCCAACCACTCCTGCCTCTTTGATACCTGGTAAGTTGGTATGTGCTCTCTCATCTTCAGATTTGCCTTGTACTCAGGAATCCAGCTTTCCCTTCTATCAGAGCTCTCTGCAGCCCTTGTGAATACACATGCCTCTGTGACCCTAGGCATGGATGGAATTTCACTGATTTCTTTCTGCAGTCATAATATGTTCTTCCAGCTATGCTTCAAGTTAAACTGAATAATTTTACTTTGATTTCTGAGAGACACCATACTGATACTGTAAAAGTTTAAACTCCAGGGGGTGAAGCCAGGATGGGGTGCTGTTTTGTGCTGGCATATGCTAAAGGTTTTTAGATCCCTAGATGCCTAAAGACTTGCTTGAAGATATTAACTTCAGTAATGAGTTGCTCAAGCTCTGCACCCACTTCATTTTTGGTTTTCATTTGGATAAAATGAAAAGGCACTGCTTGCTGGCACCCCCAGATTGCCCAAGCTTCTGAAGCAGCTGCATGCTATGTTCCAGCTTTGCCCTTTTATCTGTTCAAATGTGCTGAACAGTTGAGCAGAGTCAGAGCTAACTCAGGCAGTATTTGATCCTTTTCTAGGGCCACAGTTCCTGGGGTTTGAGCTCTTGTATTACTGCTTTGATCTTTGTCGTTGGAACACCTTTTGATTTTAAAATAGTCCGTGGAGTCGCTTAAATTGAACTGGGTATGAGAACAAATCTAGCACTGATCTCTCTTTTTATCAGTAGAAAAATAGCCTGTAACACCAGGCTCTCATTCTGGAATTCTAGTGCTTGAGAGAGGGAAGAGAGAGAATGGGTCAGTTCTGTTTGTAGCTTCTTAGGTAATGTGAAATCTGATTATTTTACTGCTTGTGCGTAAAGCTCAGAAGTGTTCTTAGGGCTGAATCATGAGGGCTTTTATCTGGAGTATTAAGCAGAGGTAACTTTTGGGCAACAAAAGCCAAGTAGATACCTTACCCATTTATTAATGCTCTCAAATGTCAAACTGTGAAGAGTTGCTGAAGGACTTTTCCAGCGTGACTGAGCAGTGAAGCAGTGAGGAAATTCAATGAGGATAAATGTGAAGTGACGCAAATGCATGGGGGTGTGTGGGGATGGTCTTGTTTTCACCATGTGACATGATGGGCTTTGAACACACCTTGGGGGGTTGTATTAGTTCTGTTAGTTCTGTGAAGACATCAGTGCAGCGCTGGTCAAAGCAAAAGACAAGATAGGAATTACTGGGAAAGGAGCAGAAAATACAGTTCATTATGCAACACTAAATCCTTGTTTTGCCAGATGCTAGTTCTTGTTCTAGGCTCCCTGTTTTCAGAGGGTATCATAGGACTGGAGACGGTCTGGTGGAAGAGCAGCAAGAGACTTATCAAAGCTTGGAATAGTTTCCAGGAATGGAGTGACTGCGTGAGCTGGGGAAAGGAGATGACAGAAAGGAAATAAACAGAGGTCTATAGAATCTGGAGTGAAATAGACAGGCTGGAAGGGGGATTCCTGACCACTGTCTCTTCTAATGGTAGGAGGCATAAAAAGAAAATGAGTGTGGGCTTTAAAACAAAAGGTGGTGATTCCTCAACAGACTTTAACACATGGGGCTCCTTGTCTGTGTCTGTTGGATTTTTTCATGAGGCTGGGAAAGACTGGTCTAGTACTTAAGAGAGACCAATTTATGGGTTTCTAAATACAGAAAAATATACCAAATACTTAGGAAATCCTCTGAGCTGCTGATAGGTGAAGGTTTGCAGAGTGCATGTGACAAGCGTCCTATACATTTGCCTGTTCATACTCTTCACTATGTATCTATTTAATGTCTGCTCCTGTTTCCCAAACAAAACTGAACAGTGCTCTTGCACTGTTGAAAATTATACTGGGCTCTTGGTCTGGATCAATATGGCTGCTTTTATGGTATGCTGTGTGATCCATTTTGAGTAGTGTAATTCCAGCAAGTAAGCCATTTCTCCTATGACTATCAAAACATGGAAGCAGTTTCCACCTGAAGCAGCTGAAATGTGTTGAGACTATTTTTCTCTTTATTGTCTTGTGTCCTAGGGCCACTTCTGAGTGCCCTCCTGCGCAGGATGCCAGGTTTGGAGGCTCTGCAGATCATGCAGTTGGTGAATTGCCCAGAGTCCTTCACCCCAGACATGAGATGCATCATGGGAGAGTCGCCCACTGCACGAGGCTACTTCGTTCTGGCTGGCATGAACTCAGCTGGCATCTCCTATGGTGGGGGAGCAGGCAAGTAAGTGGTCTATCTGTGTTGTGTGTGTAAGTAAGGCTTTAGCCAAGAAACTGCTCAGATGATCCTCCTGTGTAGAATGTTCTGGTTGGTATTTGTCACCTCCTCTGACAAAGGCTCCTCTTTCATTTCTGACTTGAGTGAAGGAGACGAGCAGTTGCTGTTTTCTGATTATGTTCTCCAGTGTGTCTTTAAAACCTGTCTTGGATTCTCCTCCTATCCTGCTCATCTCTCCTCTGGCATCACATCTCACTTAGCAGCTGGGGATCAAGTAAGCTTCGTTAAACCTATGTCAGAGGAGGTTTAGGTTGGATATTAGGAAAAGGTTCTTCACCCAGAGGATGGTTGGATACTGGAACAGGCTCCCTAGGGAAGTGGTCACAGCATCAAGCCCACCAGAGTTGAAGAAGCATTTGGACAATGGTCTGAGGCACCTGGTGTGGTTCTTGGGGTTATCCTGTCCAGGGCCAGGAGTTGGACTCAGTGATCCTTGTGCATCCGTTCCAACTCAGGTTATTCTGTGATTCTATAACTGGTATTTTTTTTTTTTTAAACTACCACTAAGAGATAAAAGCTTAGCAAAGCATGTATTCCCTCATCTCCTATGCTTCATGATCCACTTTATCATTTGATTGAAGTCTTTAGATCAATCAAGTTGATACAGCAGTTAATTCCTCTGAAAGCAGTGTGAATCTGTTGCTGATGAAACACCATGTATGTGATGCCGGTGCTGACAGTAGTTTCAGACTGTCCCCTACAGTAAGCTAGGGGTGTAATAATTTCCCAGGAAAATCCAGTTCCTGTGTAAATGCAGATTCTTAGACAGGCATTTAAATGTGATCTCAGCAGCAAAGTTGCTGAACGATCATTTCTCCCTCTGCCTGCCATTTAATTTTGGTGACTGAGCATTCCTTCTGCCACACAGCCTTCTTAAAAAACTGCTTGTTTTTCATGCTGGTGTTAGTATCTACATTTGTCTTCACTAGTTTTTGTCTATTGTCTAATAGTTTAATTCACCAGAGAAACAACTCATAATTATTTTTTTGTTGTCGCATGAAATACAGAGAATCTTTTCAGTGAGGTTCTCTTAAGAATCAAAGTAATTTCTGAAGGTAAAAGCACTGTTTGTTCATTTGTTGCTACAGCCCCAAAATAAACGGCTTAGCTTGCTAATGTAGCTTTTCATGATCAGTTCCAAACCCCTTTGTTTTGTTGTCTACTGGCTGTGAACAGAACCTTCTGCTCTGCTAAATTCTGAGTTGCCTGTGTCTGTTAGCTCTGGAGAATGCCTTCCTCCTTCACTGCTGGAAGTGTAGCTGAACATAACTTGGCTTGCCCCTCGTGCTAAATGATTGCTGTCACTGGTAGTTTGTGGCTGAGCCTACACCAGGCAATGAGAAATAAGAAAGCAGAAACACTAAACTCCATCTGAAATGTATTTGCACCTCTTTTTGTATCAGAACCCAAGCATTTGGCACAGTGTCAGCCAGGTTACCTGGCCAGGCTCTGGCTTAATTTAGCACATGTCCTGAATTTCCTGCTGCCCTGTATGCTTCATCCTAATGGGCAATTAGTAATTTGGAAATCTGGTGGATGCATTTTACAAAGGGAAACTCTCCAGATTCTGCTAATATTTAGAATACCATGTTACATGTCTTCTCTCTCGCTATTGTAAGAAATTCTCAAGTCCAAACTGCTTTCCTTCTGACTTCAAAGCTACACTTTTCCCTGAAGACATTGGCCGGTATCTCAGTCTGTCTTTATTTCTTCCATCAGGTACCTGGCAGAGTGGATAGTAAATGGGTATCCGTCGGAAAATGTCTGGCCCTTGGATCTGAAACGTTTTGGAACCCTTCAGAGCAGTCGCACTTTCCTCCGCCACCGTGTGATGGAAGTCATGCGTAAGTGAGGTCTCTGCGTTTAGCTCTGGCCAGGCCGTCCAAGTTTTTGCCCTTTGCTACACTGTCTCTCCTCTGCTATCACTCTGACAAACATTTTCCTTCTTCCTGACCTCCTTCCTGGCAATGCAGCCTCTTCCCAGGAGAAAGGAAATGATGAGGGGTTTTTTTGTATGCCAGCATTCTTATTAACTTTTGTAAAAAAAATGCAGTTGGTACCTTGCTCTCTGCTATTTCTGTGCTTTGCCTCTGATATAGGGAAATTTGTATGTATCTCTGTAGGACTTCAGCCTAAAGAAGCAATGCCAAGGTCTTAACTGGGAATGTTACACTGTCTCAAAGATTGTTATTCTTTGCACATCATTACTGTGTGGCAATACCTTCGCTTCCAATTTATGGCTGGGTGACCCAGTTATCTTGTATAATTCAGAAGTCTTCGTAGACATAGTGCTTTCTCCTGTCAAAGTTTGTGATAAATACCTTGCAGAATAGATTAGAGATGCCATTTTTCTTGTCTAGAGCCAGGCTTTGTTTCCTCCTGTTGTTGTAATATCTGTCATATTGTCTGAATATTGTGGATGACTTCTTTCAAGTTCAAAATAGAAGTATGAAGTGCTCCACAAGTTGCATAACAGGAACAATTACTTGAATACCAAGTCTAAACTAAAAACATACGCTCGGGTGAAAGCAGAGAAGCTGGGTAAACCTCTTAGCCCTGCTGTATCTGGGGAATAAAAACCTTATGCTGCTTTGACCTTCTTCCCAGAAAAAAAATCACTTTATACTCTGGGCATTATTCTGCAGTCGCTTTCCAATAAAAACCTCAGTTCTGACAGCCACAGTATCCCTCTAGTTTTTACAGAGTGAACAATGTATTCCCTTTTTGAAGTGTTACATTCCCATGCTAATCTAGTCTTCCCAATACCCTCTCTTTCAGGAGTACCAATTTGAGATATTGTCAATAAATTCATTAAATTGTTAGCTATGAGGCAGAAATTATGGAAGTGTTCAGTAAGAGTTAGTTGGCTTCTCTTCAGTTTTAAGCAGTTTCTGACCTAGGTAGAATCTTAATATTTATAAAGTAGTATTCAAGCATTCTTAAGTTATTACTCTCCACTGATAACTAAGGAGGATGCTTAATGTTTATTAGGGTAATTTATTTTCTAAATAAAAATATTCCATACTAGCTGAACAGACAGAGAAGCCATTTGGAAAAGCTTCAATGATTACAAAAGGCTGAATTACCAGTATTAAGAAGGCAAATGAGATGGTCCTTGTAGCTATGCACTCTCTACCCCAGCATTAGCATTGTCAAAATATCTGATATAGTGCACTGCCAGGGAAGAATCCTGCATAATTAATGCTAGTCAGCATGACTTCATGAAAAATAGAGTTTTTGTTATCTTACAGAACAGTCATGAGACCATAAGTATCTATAAATATAAGTGTTCTGTGCAAATATTGTTACTCTGATTTTGAAGAGCTATAAATGGATCAAAACGGATTTGTGGATTTTCAAAACCAGGAAAAGGAAGGTTGGAGCTGTTTTGAGGGAGTTTATTAATGGTCCAGATATATTAGTAAGTACTGATAATCTGGAAGAAAAGTTTAGATAAAGATAATCACTTTGCCTAATAAAGGATCTTTATGACCATTGCAGCCCTCATGTATGATCTGAAAGTTCCTCGCTGGGACTTCCAGACTGGCCGGCAGCTGCGCACTTCACCGCTGTACGACCGCCTGGACGCGCAGGGAGCCAGGTGGATGGAGAAGCATGGATTTGAGAGAGTCAAGTATTTTGTCCCGCCTGGGAGTGGTGAGATCGTATTTTCCTCTGCCTAGTGCTTCCCAATTGGTCTCTGTAAGGTCTTAATTCATCCAGTTTAATAATATTTCCTTCGATTTTTCTTTGTATTAGATCTGCTGGACTTGGATCACAGCAAAACCTTTTACAAACCAGACTGGTTTGATATTGTGGGTGCTGAAGTCAAGTGCTGTAAGGAAGCAGTTTGTGTTATTGACATGTCATCTTTTACCAAGTTTGAAATAAGTGTAAGTACCTAGGAAGGGACCACCTGGTGGAGGTGACCTTGAGTTTATTATTGTCTGCTTTTGCAAAAAACTCTGTGTCCTATTGAGGATAGATAGAGAAAGTCACACTGTATGGCTAAATTCAGGTTGTACCATAGTATTTAGCACAGGTTGGGTTTTGTCTGTCAGGGGTCCAGTTTATAGAAATATCAGCTTAGTCTATACATAGAATTTGACCTCCGGCACTGTGGCACTGTTGCATCCTGTTACACTCGAGATGTCAGTGTCACAATCATCACAAATTGAAATAATTTAGGCCAGGATGTGGATGCAATCTTAAGCTGCCCCAGTGGATTTGTTTTGCTCAGGCAGCTTGTCTGACTTTCTCTTCCTTTTGATTCATGTAGTCCACCGGAGACCAGGCCCTGGAGTATCTGCAGTATCTCTTCTCAAATGACCTGGATGTGCCAGTTGGGCATGTTGTGCATACAGGAATGCTTAATGAGAAAGGAGGGTATGAGAATGACTGCAGCATAGCCCGGCTCAGCAAGCGCAGGTGGGTGTGCAGACAGCATCTTTAGCCATCACCCTTTTGGTGTTTAAGGGCTTCTTTGTGAAGACCATAAACTTTCATCACCACCCTGAACTAAAATGTCTCACTTCTCCAGTAGTATTCCTAATTGAGTAAGTCAAGTGAAAGGGAGCTTCTGAACTTAAAAACACTGGGGAAAAGAAGCCTTTTCCCAGAATTACAGATGAAAATAGATTTCCTCAAAATGTTAGACCTTTAGAAGTTTAATTTCTTAATCGAGATACAAATTGTTTTTAGCAGTCACTGGAGTTTATTAATTTAGGTAACCATTTAAAGTACAAACTAACTCCTGACCAATGTCCTTACTGGAATTGGGCATTGAAAATACTGCTTTTTGATTATTTCAATTTTCATTGCAGTATATGTACTCTAATTCTCAGTTCTGCAGTCTTTTATCATTCTTTTGTGCTCTCTCATGCAAGCTGACATGATCACAGGATTTTACCCTTAGACTCACCAGTTTGGGCTCTCTTTGGCATCTGATGAAAAGCTTTCTTGCTTTTAAGAACTTCATAGCCATGTCCCAGATGAGTGTTGGATTTATTTTTCTGGATGGTTTTCTATGTTCCAGTGTTCCAGTGTTTTCACTGTATTGGTGTGAAAGCATTTTGTTGCTTCTCTTTCAATTAGAAACAGTTTTTCTTTCTCTTCCACTTCTGTCTGCATTCATGTATTGCTTGAAAGTGTTGTCCTCTCTGTGAAACCAGTAGCTTCTGTCCTTGCCTAGTGATTTCTACAGATGTTGATGTACTTTAACTCACAGTTTGTATCAGACACACACACAAGCAGCTCATTTTCCCATATCAAGTGGAGTTCTGTTTTTGGAAACTGTTAATAATAACCACCATTGTGTGTGAAAAGACTTCTGCTAAAACAAGAAATTGCTGTGTGAACCATCTCTACTCTGACTGTCAGAGTAAAGAGAATCACTGGTGGTGAAAAGCTGCAAGTCCCTTCTGCAAATCAGTTGTGACCTTTGAGATAGTCTGTCAACTTCCTGCAGAATTCCCTGTGTTCCACATCTAGTCACTTCTTGTCGCCAGACCACTGGTAATGCTTGAAGTGGAGGATTTCTTTTCATGACAGATGTAATGGCATTGATCCAGAGACTTGAGCTGTGGTTTTCACAAACGAGCTTGTTTTGATCTTCTGTTAGCTTGGAAACTGCTGAATGGCTCGAGTAGTTGATGAATGAAGAATGAGCTGATTCACTTTGTGGTTGTTCTTTCATTGTTTCTTGGGTTTGATTTGTCTGTTCCAGCTTCTTCATGATTTCCCCTACTGACCAACAAGTTCATTGCTGGGCCTGGCTGAAGAACCACCTGCCTGATGACAGCAACCTGGTCCTAGAGGATGTGACCTGGAAGTACACAGGTAAGAAATCACTAAAAGCAGACCTCCTCAGAGGTGTCAGCTCAAAATCACAAATGCTGTCTCCTGCTGCATGCCAGTTAATTGTTTAAAGTGCCTGGAGTTGCAATTTTGTCTCCTTTCCAAACATTTAGATGAAAACAGCAGTTCAGAGACTCTTTTCTGGCATGAGCTAGAAGACAGCATTCTTTTACTGTGGGCTGTCAGGAGAGAGTTTAATGACTTTCTCCTCTGTTCTTAAATGTAAACACACCTATTGGTTCAATAAGATTTCAGAATTGGAGCAGCATGTTAGACACCAGGCAAGATCTCTCCAGTCTCATCCTAATGCTGTTTTGTTCCCCTCTTTAGCTCTCAATCTGATTGGCCCCCGTGCTGTGGATGTCTTGTCAGAGTTGTCCTATGCCCCAATGACTGCAGAACACTTCCCCTCTCTCTTTTGCAAGGTGAGTGACTGTGCTTTTGTTCTCACTCTGCTAGGTTTTTCAAAGCATGGGTGGAAGGACAGGAAAAATGTTTTGGATAGATGGAGGAGAATTAAGATTTACAGGAAGGTTTACTGCAGTTACTGAGCTAGGTTGGTAAAGAACTCTCTGGGCTCACTTGTCTTTGAATTGTGTTTTCTAAATATATAGGTGAATACGCATTTGTTTTCAGTATTCCTCTCACTGTAAACTTGTCACCATTTGATATCTTGACGTGTTTCATATAATCAATTATGAAGCTGTCAGAGGGGCAGCTGGGAGCGGAGACTCTGACATCGTCTCCTATCAGCCTGTTAAAAGGCTGAGCAGATAGTTGCTATTCAACTTCTGTCTTATATCTAGAATACAACCTGTGTCCTGACCTAGTTCCAGGGCTTATTGCCAAGTGTCAAGAAATGACTAACAAGTTTGGATAATGTGACATCACTGTTTGAATTGGAAATTTAAATTTGTTGCAAGTATGTGCAGGTGGCAAAGGGGCGAGAGGGCTGGGCAGTGTGGATGTGTTATGCATTGTGCGCCTTCTGGATCTCTGTGCTGTGTTCCAGTTTGGATGATTTCACCCCCTCTGATTCTGCAGGAGATGAGCGTGGGCTATGCTAATGGCATCCGTGTCATGAGTATCACTCACACAGGAGAACCTGGCTTCGTGCTTTATATCCCCATAGAGGTAAGAGTGCACTGCAGCCTGAGCTAATTAAAGCAGTTGCTTGCATGCATAAATCGGAAACATTTTCCAAGTTGACTCCAGGTGATGAGATGTCTGATTTGCACCACAGGAAAGCTGCCTGCAGGCACCAGGGGGAGTTTCTCTGCTTAATATTGCATTCCAGTGGAGCAGAGCTCTCGTGCTTCAGTGGCAGGGGACAGTGACATTCCTGGTGGTGCCAGATGCTGCTGCTCTCTCCTGGTGCCAGTGTGTGTTTCACCCTTCCATTGCAGTATGCCCTGCACGTGTACAACGAGGTGATGAACATGGGGCAGAAGTACGGCATTCGGAATGCCGGTTACTACGCGCTCCGCAGCCTGCGCATTGAGAAGTTCTTTGCCTTCTGGGGCCAGGATCTGGATGCTTTTACTACTCCTATGGAGTGTGGACGCGAGTTCCAGGTCAAGCTGGATAAGGTACACCACCTTCTGCACGGGGTTTGGTGGGAGAGCAGAACTGGACTGAAAGGATGCCAGCCAAGCAGATGGATGTGTTTTTATGGGGCTGTGTGCAGTAGCTGTAACATACATTCTTGTACTTCAGCAGGCTGCTAGAAATACAAAAATGCTCTGTTTTCCTCCTTCCTGGGCACTATTCCCAGTGACCTCTGCCTGATGCTGCTTATGTGTGCAGTGCCCAATGTGGCAGAGGTGCTCTGTACCTTACAGATGCTCAGAATTCTTGCTTCTCTAAACTGTTTTCCCAATCTGATGAAGCAAAAGCCAGCCTGTGCACCCAGTGTCATTTAATGATGTTAAATATGAGACTAGGCACCAATAACAGGTGTTCTCTATTTTTAATAAAACAGGGGAGTTTGTAGAACAGAGTAGAGTTATATCACGCTTTTGTGGTAGCAGATGCTGTTGCTATCACTGTCTTGTTTTCCTTCTTCCATCTTTGCATGAGCCAAAACAAATGCTTGTATTGATTCAAGAAAAGAATGTAGTGACTAAGGATATAAATTTCATATTAGTTACAGTTTCCCTCTGGTTTATAAAGAAGGGTAGTCTTCTGGAACAAGAAAAATGGCAAAAACTGGAATGGAGACATGGTTTTTGCTAGAGTGAAAATTAGAATGATTTTTTTTAAAGACCAGCTACACAAATGTTTCTGTGTGTTTTAACATCTGGAGCAACAAACATGACAGAAAAGCTATCTGAGCTGGGCTTCTTGTGTATGGAGGCAGCCCATTTTGATAGGGCATAAATTGCCCTTGTCGGCAACCTGTTCTGCTGCAGCTCAGCAGCTGCCACACTTCGTGTCCCTCTCATCAGCTGATGCTCCCTTTTCCCCACAGGGAATGGAGTTTCTTGGCCAGGAAGTGCTGCTGGAACAGAAGCAGAACGGGGTGTACAAGCGCTTTACCATGTTCATTCTCGAGGACCATGACACAGATATGGACCTCTGGCCCTGGTGGGGAGAGCCCATTTTCCGCAATGGCCGCTACGTGGGCAAGACCACCAGCAGTGCCTACAGCTACACCCTGGAGCGCCATGTCTGCCTCGCGCTTCGTGCACCACTTTGACGAGCAGACGGGAGAGGAGCTGGTGGTGACCACTGACTTCATCAACCAGGGAGAGTACGAGATCGACATTGCCGGGCAGCGCTTCCAGGCCAAAGCCAAGCTCTACCCCTTCAGCTCCCTCTTCGCGCAGCGGCGCCGCAAGGATGACGTGGAACTGAGTGGCTACCAGAGGGAGTAGTGCTGTGTAGACTAGACCTGCCCCTTGTCCCAAGCTGGAGTCTTCTCCCACCATCTTCCAGCCCTTTCTCCTCACCTCATATATTTCTTTCTTTTCCTTTCTTGTCTTGCAACTTTTAAACTTTTTCCAGTGTGTTACATTTTGTATATTTTAAAACTTTAATTTTCAAGCTTTCCCACCCCTGTCTGTCTCCCTCCTTCAACCCTTGCCAGGCTCCCCTGTGCCCCAGTGGATGAAGCACAGTGCTGAACATGCAGGGATGTCTGTGTAGGAGTGAACCCCACCAAAGGCCCTGACCTTCTAGTGATGGGAAGGGTTGGGGTGAATCCCTGAAAACTGCCCCCTTCCTGTCTCCTCTCCAGCATAAGGCATGGGACAGCAGGTCTGTTGCCTGTGGTTCAGGTGATGGCTGACCTCACCCTGCTCTCCACATACCATGTGATAGAGGGGTTGGTGTGTCGATGCACACGGCAATAGAACGATCAGCTACCTCACTGGCATGAGACAAAGCATTGTGTGAGCACAGCCTAGAGACAGGTTTTGGTGTTGTCCAGCCTGTCACTGCCCTCCTTTGTCCACCACTTTGGTTTTTCCCTAGCAGGGAGTAGATTTAACATCAGAGTGTTGAGATGACAGTAGTGTTGGTAAGTGCATTGTTGGTGGGATTGAATTTCTTGTGTGGGGTCACTGAAAGTAAATGGCCTTCTATAAATATAGTCAAAGATCAAAATGTGCATTTCACTTCTATAAAGGAATGTTGTTTTTTCCTTTTTATTAGCAAGAATACAGATTTCTAACAAGGATAGATGTTAGTGTTTAATGTTAAATAGCAGTGTTGAAATGCTGCTTCTGTTTAAGCTGCACAATATACAGTCTCTTTGGGGATTGTCTTTCACTTTGTTTATGTGACTTGGTCAAACTCATCTGGCAAGGTTCGTGGAGAACTTGTGTTGGTTTGGGGAACTTGAGCAGCAGGAGGGGATATTATCTTGTAGTTTTAGCTGCCTGTGGTTAATTTGAAGTTGTAGGAAAAGACACAGCATTTGTCTCACCTGTGATGTGAGAAACACTGGGTTTTCTGTTGGTGGTGAGGAAAGGTCTCAGCAGTTCCTGCTGGACTCAAGAATTTGTCTTCTGTTTTCCTCCTCAAATCTGTTGCTCTTCTTTGTCTCTCAGTAGTACCTCAGCTGAAGGGGTTGAATAAGGGAGTGAAGAGAGCATGGTAGTGGGGTTATGAAGTGCTTTTCTTCAGCACTGCTCTTTGCATCTGGCTTCTCATACAGATACTCCAGATGGTGCAGCTGGAAATTCACTCCTTCTTCAGGTGTCAAAATGTGCCAGTTCAATCAGTGATGGTAAATAGTAAAGAAATGGGGCAATGCTGAATTGCCATGTGCACATTTGCATCATCTTCTTCATATTTTGAGCACAATCAAAAACCAAGACGCTTTTCATTTACTTGAAAAAGATCTGTTAAATGTTTTCCCTGCCTCAGATACCACATACTTCTCATGGTCTTTCTGCTCCAGCATCTGTTTTGGACTTCAAACACAACCTTGCAGTGTTGTCTGCCCCATTAAACTATGGTGAACACTTTCTCTATGGTCTAGAACCACTTTTGGACAGTTTATTTTAAATGGTTAAATGGTGAGCATCCGTAATGTAAATATGAGCCCAAAAGCTCCCTTGGTTCTTGTTTTAAGTTTGCTTTCTGCTGCTTTAGTTGCTTTAAGCTGTGCCTTCAGTTGGGTCTGTGTCTGCCAGTTCAGGAAACTGTAAGGGAATTTAGGATTTGAGCATATGATATAGTAGGTTGAATTTAGATATCACTTCTCTGAGCATGAGTTCCTTTGTCTGGGGTGAGTTCCACTGAAATGTGTGGCTTCTTCCAGGATTTCAAACCTAGTTCTGAATTGACATGCAGAATTCTCCAGTTTCTGAAAAGGAGTAACCACACTGGGGCAGCTTTTTGAGATCTGGCAGCTCAGAGTACTCTCTGCAGCTGCTGTAGGCGAGATTCCGCCTGCTTGTCATTTCTGCCAAATTCCCCTATTATTGCTCTCTGAACTGAAATTTTGCCTGGTATGTTGGAATTAATCACTTAAATGAAAGGTTCATAAAGCATCTAATAGCAGTTTAAACTCTATAATTACTTGCATATCTTTTCTGCTTAGAGAGATACCGTGATCCCATTGTTCCTATGCTGGACATGTGTACCAGGGAGGACCTTGGTCCTTCTCTGTTGGTTTTATGGGACACTGCTTTGCCTTTCTTATCCATGGAAACAGGCATTCAACCAAAGAAAGAGTTTTGTATGTGATCTTTAGGATGTGGAGTAGCCCTTCTGCTTAGGGTTCTTAGGGCTTCTTAGATGTGGAGTAGCCCTTCTGCTTAGGGTTTATTGACCATCTGTTATGGCTGAGTAAGGCATGATACTCCTTCAGGAGAAGGCAAAGTATAGGGCCAAGGTGTGCTGAAGTTTGTATTGAAACTGCTGAAGAGAGATTTTAGCTCGAGCTATTCAGTTCTCTGCAGAGTTAGAATTAGTTAAGACCAAAGTGGAAAGCTAGGAGCATGCTGTCCTTTACCAACCACTCGTTCCAGCTGCATTATATTCTTCCTGTGATTATTTTTTCCTTTTCCCTAATTTAATGGTGCCTGCTAGTTCCTCAGGCAGCTTTTCATACACGGATGTCTCTTCTCCAGCAGTTCTGACAGTAAAATTGTGTTTTATGAGCTACTTTTGTCATTATGTCTGCTAAGGTTTATTTTATGTCTGGAAGGTTTATTTTATGTCTAGATCTATTGACTTTTCCATACCAAAAATAGAGAGTGGAAATAGTTTTCCACCATGATGGTAGATATAGCAACACTTTGTGTAACACTGTGTTTGCTGTTTGAGACTTGGGTGGTTTGGTAATTGTCACTCTTACAGCTCATTAACGCCTACTCCGACCTTCCCTGCTATGAATTCTCTTCTTGTTTTATATCAGATCCTGAGAGATCTTTAACTGCTGCTCAGGCTTAGTCGATTTAATTTCTGGTGTAGCTATTTTTAAACTTACAATGTAAAGAATAGTTTGCCTTTACCAACTTGAACACCCATCAAGAGGACAATTGGATCACGTTTTAAAATAGTGATACCGAGTTGGAGGAAGATCCTTCTAGTGTAGTGTTTTCATCTTGAGGTATTAAGCAGTGATGTAAGACTCTAATCCCTTTATCTGATGATTAAAGTAGAGTGCCTAAAAAAAGAACAACTAAATCTGTTGAAGAGTTACTACCTTCAGTATAGCTTCAAATTAGAAAATTAAAAACTTAGAGCAGATCTTCGAAGCTGCTGTAGTCGGACTGTAAAACTCTACATCCTGATTCTCATCATTAAAACTGCCTTAAAATGCTTTTTGCTAAAAAAGGTGGTTTGTTCTCATTCTGCACAGTAGGACTATGAACCTTGGATTGGGAAACACAAAAATAGCATCTCTCTCTTTGGCAGTAGAAGGGGAAATGGCCTCATTCTGTGCTGAAGCAGCAGCTGCAGGTCTGCTCTCTGCACCTCATGTGTATCAGTCACAGGGTTGTTACCAGTTCTCTGAGTCTCGCTGTCCGGAATGGGAGCAGCCCTGTAGATTCCTTTCATAGAGGCATCTTTGCAGGGAAGGTAGCCAGTAAATCCATCTAAATGTGCATCCGTGGAAGGGCTGGCTTGCCCAAGTGCCATCAGGGGAACTTAGGGAAGACATTGTGATTCCTTCCATTAAATGATTTTTACAGAGATATTATATTGTCTTAACCTTGCTGTGCCCCTTCCTAAGTTATCCTGTTTTGTTAGACCTTGAGTGAGTAATGCAAAGCTTGAGTAAAACTCATACTAGAAAAGCCGGAGTATATGGTTCATATTTAACAATCTGAGGATAAAATTAACAGTCTATTTCTAGGATTATGTTTTCTGTTTCAGGAGGATGTGTTACAGTAATTTTCACGTCTGTCTTGCCAGATTTAGTTTCTATTTGTTTTCTCCAGTATCTGGATTTGATAGGCCTTGCTGGATAGTTTCTTGTTTTGTGGCAAAGAAAGGAGGTTGTGTAAAACTTCCACTGCATCTCCACATCTTGGTGTAAGCTTGGATTCCTCCTTTCTGCTGTTGCATTTGAGTTGCCATTGATCATGTTACTTTTCCTGTAACACCTCCAAACTCTGCTGCTGTAGAATTTCTCATGAACAAGGTTCTTCTCTTCCTTCTACCTGATGCTTTGTCATCGGAGCCAGGTTGGCCCTAGATCTGTGTCTCTGCATCAATTTAACTTATTCAAGTTTTGGATGGTGCTGATACCAACATCAGAACTCCAGGCAGGTTTGTAGCTGCTATAAATCCCCTCATATAACCCTCCCTTTCCCTGTGCCAGGATTTTCCCACTGTCCTTAACACTTCTTTAGTCTCCTCCTCAGGTGGCTGAGTGCATTAGTCCTTTTGCTATCAGAGAGTGAGGCACGGCAAAATAAAAATTGGTGGAGGAATGATGGAGTGGCTGAGCTGAGGTGGAAGGAGAGGTGCAGTGAAGGTTTGATCCTTTGCTCATTATTCAACTCCTTAAGCCCAGCCTTGGAGAGATGATCAGCTTCGATTCCCAGCTCAGGGAGCATCTTCCTCTGCAGCCTTGATGCTGGACAAGTGAGAGCCCTGGCTCCAGGCAGAGTTGGGACAGCATTAGCATTTATTTCCCAGCACACATTTGCCCCTCTCATTGGGATAAAGGAAATGGTTCCACACAGGAGAAGTGGGGACTGTGTGCACTTGGTTGCCTTAGAGCACTTTTGTCTCCCTGGCACATTCTTGTAGCTGTAAAGGTACAGCACTGACATCACCAACCTCATCCTTCCAGCACGTTTGAACAGAACGGTGACATTTTGGGAAGAGATCTGTAAAAATGAGGTGGTTCCTGTGTCAGGGAGATGGGGAGTTGCTTACAAGGGCAGAAGTAATTTTTATTTAAAACACAGCTTTTGGCTGCTGGTAATGGTGAGCAAAATGTTCACAACCTTCATGTTTGTCTTCCCAAACTTTATTATAATACTGGGTCAGAATAATGTCTGCCTATTTCGGGATGTTTTCCTGTTTTAAACTAATTTTTTCTTAATTGATTGTTTGGATTTCTATTTAAAAAAAAAAGGCAGTCATGGAACAAAACTCAAGAAAGGCAGGGGTTGGTGTCATCTGATGACTTCAAGCTGTCACTAAAAAGCATTTGAAAATTTTCTTTGCACTTTAAACTTTCCTTAAGTATTATGGCTGTAGCAGTATGCTTGTAGCCCTTGGCATGAGTAGTCCTTGCATTTGAGAGAGGAAAAAAGAACGAATATTTATAAATGCCTTAAAGCCTTAGGTGAGGTGTTTGGGCACTTGCTGTGCCTGCCATTTGATTTCCTTCCTGGAAAGCTGTGTGCTGTGTGCCCAGAGATGGGAATTTTGAGCAAGCATTGCAGAATGGTGGAAGCTGCTATTGCAGTATGAGACTGGAATTTGTATGGAGCTGGGAGCCCTTGTGCCTGTCCAGCTGCTGGGCTGACACCTTCCTGTTTGTTCCCCCCCCCCGAAATGGATTTATTCACTTTTTCCTTCCGGCGTAATGGGGTTTCTTCTTTCTCTAAAGAAGCCTGGGCTGGTGTAGAGTACTCCGTGGGTGTCCCATTGCATTAAAGGAAACAAAATTCTCTGCCTGAAGCTTCCCTGCTGTACCAGCTGACATTTGCAGGCAGGAGTCAGGAGAAGCAGGAGGGGAGGGGATCTGCTACCGCCTGTCGTGTTTGCTGAGATGGCTCTGAGACTTCTCATCTCCCATTTGTCTCAAAGCTGGGCTGGATTACTGATGTCAGGCTGGCTTCTGGATTACAGCACAAGGCAGAGCTGCTTTGCAGGTGTGGCACGCTGGGCTGATGTTCTGTTAGAGATTCCACCTGCTTGAAATAAGGAACCTCAACGAAGAGGAGCAGTACGTTATAATGAGGAAAGTGTTCACATTAATATATTTATTGATTTGTTAATGCTGGTAACAGTTGATCTTCCCACACAGATCCTTGACACCTGCTACAAGCAGAGCAGATACTTGGGAGTTGTCAGCCATCCCAGCTAGGACCTGATCCATTTTGTGTGCTTTGGAGGAAAAACTGTGCTGTTGCCTTTCACCATGGCACCACTAAGTTTTTTTCCATGCTAAAATTCCCTCCTTTTCCCATAGTGGAATAGATCTCACTTCTTCCAGTATAACCAGAGGCAGATTAGTATCTCTGAAGTCCTTGACAGGTTCTCCTGCATATCCTGGTCAGGCTGGCAGCAGGACACTCATCCAACCCCCCCTTCATGCTTTTGTCTTCTGAGACCAGATTTTTCAAAGGGTTGGGAAGATTTCTGATGCATGCCGCTGCCAGAATTTTAAGAACAACTGAAGTTTGAGCCTGTGAAATCACTCTTCTAGTGCCTTATGTTTGTGAGTGCTGTGCAATGGATGTAGCTGAGGTGGGACAGAGCAAGGAGCAATGTCAGCAGCATGGTTCCCCATCCACTACGGCCGTTTCCCTCTGCCCTCACAGGGCCTTGGCAAGCAGGTGCCAGCAGGTTGTCTCCAGCAGCACAGGGAGGCTCTTGAATCCCTTTGCAGTGTGGGGTCAGAGAAGGCTCATGCCAGGTACTCTTCCTTCGAGGGGAACAGTGGTCTCACCTCTGCTGAGTTCGGATTTGGAGGGGTTTAGGAGAGACAGAGCTGCTCTGATTGCCACACCCCGTGGCAGAGGACGTGGACAGTTGTTCCCAAGCGCACAAGTCAGGGTGAGTTTGCTGCTCTCCACTGAGGCCATGTTGTCATGTATGCTGTATTTATATCATGCTTGATTTCATTTCATATTTTGGTTGGCTTAAATGTTGCTAGGTTTGTATATTAATAAAGAGCCATTTTAACTACTTCTGAATTTTGCTGTTAGTTATGCAAGACCCTTGTGTGTCAGAATCCAAGTGCCCCTGGTTGTGTGGGTGGGATCCTGCAGGGACACTAGGCTTGTTGAATGGTCCAGCCCTGGGAGCTGGAGTGAGTACTGGGCCTGCTGCATCACCCTGGGGAAGTCCTTCCCTGCCTCTGCCTATATTCACATTCAAAATTATGTCCTTGAAGTCATTCCCTCTGCTGTGGTGGGGCTCAGGGACACAGGCTGCATGGGACCAGAGCCTCTGTTTCAGGATCCAGGGTGGCTGGGACATGGCTGTGGGGTCTGGGTGAGCAGTGGCATCACCAACTGCTGGGCTCAGGCTGGAGGGATTGTGCTGGGGCTCTGCTGCTGGGCATCCAGGCTGGCACGGGGCCAGGTCCTTCTGCCCCAGAGAGGGGATGTTAACCACAGCTGGGGGCTGGTGTCTGGCCCAGGAGAGGAGGGGAGAGCAAAGCATCTTCATGGCCCAGCAACCCTCTCATTCCCTTTCCCTCCTCTCCTGACCCCACCGATGCCCAGGTTTGGGTGCAGGCAAAGGCACAGTAGACAGGGCTATCGGAATAAAACCACCAAGTAGATTTGATGCATGATTTTTATTGACTTTAAAAAAAACAGTTGGTTTAAGACAGTTGTGTGCAGAAGTACCCACGTACACAGAGGCTACGGGCCAAGCTGCCTGCCTTGCTCCTAGCCCTAGCTTGGAGCACTGGTCTCTTCCTCTCTCAGTGGGGCAGGAGGTGCTCGGATCAGGTACTGTGTGATGCTAACAACCTCTGCCAGGTGTGCCAGCCCAGGCACCTCCTCCCTGCCTGCCCCCTGCCCGTAGCCTGTGCCTACAGCTCCTCTATGTACAGTACAGTGGTGCGCCGGCCGTGCAGCACGCGCCTGCCTGCGGCCGCCCTGCCAGGGAGACACAAGTGGTCGCCAGTCCTAGTGGGATAGCTTAAATAAAAAATAATAATATAATAATAATTAAAACAACAGAGAAAAGGGGAGCAGGGGAAGGAAGTTAGCAAAACAAATACTGTCAGGGCAGCCAGGAGCCGCAAGCGCGCCTGACGCTGGATGCCAGTGCTGTGCTGCTGGAGGGTTTGGTACCTGGGTTTGGTACCCATTGTCACTGCTCACCCCGTGATTGTCAGGCCTGGCCCTGCTCAGCTGCAACAGGAGCTGGTCCAGCCTCACCACACTGGATTTGGCCTTTCTAGCCATCGGCATGGTGGCCTGGATGTGTCCCTCTCTCCCAGCAGCGCTGCCCAGCTAAGATCCAGTGTGGTGCGAGGAAGGAAGTGGGTACAACTGCCAGGTACATCGGCCACGTCCCTGCCGCCAGCACGGGCACAGCCAGGCGTCACTGATGGGAGATGGTCAAGGCACTCATTGTTGCTCGTGGTTTTGTGGTTTTGAATTTTCTTCCCCATTAAAAAAAAGCCACAAAACAAAAAATCAGCAAAAAACACCCAGGAAGGTGGAGAGCAGGGCTTGCAACAGCCTGTGTCCTGTGGCTCAGGGCAGCCTGTACCAGGGTGGCTCCACTTCTACAGACCAAAACCCACCACAAAACTCAGGAGTTTAAATCCCTGTGGACAGAAAAGCTGAATTTCCCCAACCTGGGGCTGCTGATTTGCCTGCTCCAGGTGACCAATCCACACCCTCATGTTTCACAATTGAAGAGAAACCTCAAAAAAATAAAAGAAAACCCTGAAAAACAACCAAAGCAAAGTGGAGAAACAGAGGCTGCTACAGAAAAGCCAGATAAAAAAGGGTAAAAAATCTCCAAGCTCAAAAAACCCTACAGTGATTGTTCCTCAAATTAACTATTGCAACCAGCAAGGCAGCATGGGCAGAGCTTCCCCAGATGGGCACTGCCCCACAGCCCCTGCTCCACTCTCAGCACTGGCTGTGCAGGCAGAGGGTCCCTCTCTGGGGGACTTTTTCCATGGTTGCCTTTTTATTAGGCTTTTCAGCATCTCCTAGAAAAAAAACCCCACCTGATTGACCTAAAGAAAGTGGTTTTAATGACCTCTGGGGAGGCAATTTCCTTCAGCATCTCCCCATCCCATGTCATAGGCTGCCTGTCCAGGCCAGGAAGCCCTGGGGACCCTGAGGGCCCCGGTTGTACCAGACTGGTGTAAACCAAGCACCACCCTGGCAAAAGGAGCTAAGACTTTGGAATTTCAGCTTCTCACCAGAGCTGTTTAGAGCAACACAAAAGCAAAAGCGCAGTTCACTCACCCACTAATCTCTGATCTGTTTCTTCCCAGCCTGAAAGCAAAGGAAATCCTGTCTCCTTGACCCTGCTGCATCCCACAACCCCTTGAACATCCTACAATTGCTTGCCGAGCTCAGCCAGAGTGACCAGGCTGCTGCTTATGTAGGTTTCTTATCTGCCACCTGTACAGTCATTCCTGAAATCTGTCCTGCCCTTCCCCAGTCCTCAGGTAGAAGAGCAGGGATGCTGCACCCCGAAGTTGAGATTCCTTTTCATCTCTCTGCACAGCTATGCCAGCAGTTGCCAGCCTGCAGCAGAGTATCAGCAATGGTTGGCTTCCCGAAGCTTCTGGCTCCCCACCATGGATCTGTGTGCTGGGCCCTGCCTCCGTGCCAGGAGCCTTCCCTGGAGAAACAACAGCATCAGGTACGCCAGGAGGGGTAAAAGAAAAATACCAAAATAAAGGAAAAAAGAAGCAGCTGGTTCCACTGGTGAGGCTGCGCAGCTGCCACGGCTCCCTCAGCCCCCTCAGCCTGGACTCGATGCTCGAGGGGCTCCCCAAAGTCACGCGGCTCCGGGGCGGGGGCGTTGTCTTCTTTTAAAAAGAGCAGCATTTGGTTTGACTGTAGAGAGATGCAAGGCGGCCACCCCTGCCGCCTGGTCAGTCGCTGATTGTGTTTATAAATCCTTTCTCAGCTGGGTTTCTTAATAATAATAATTAAAAAAAAGCAAAAAGTCTCCTTTAGCTGTGAACCTGATTGGCTGCTGGAGGCACCAAATGCCACCACGGTGGCTCTGTCAGCACTGCAGAACTGTGCTGCCCATACGTGCTCCCTGCCTGAGGCCACCAGGGAGTCCCTCACCCTCTGCCCCTGCAGGCAGCAGGACCTGCTGGAGCAGGAAGCCAGAGACTCAGCCCTCAGTTTCCCCGGTAAACCTCGATCTTGCTGGTTTTGGCCAGCATGTCGATGATGTGTGCCTCGAAGTCAGCGTCGTGCACCCCCGTCTTCCGGAACTCGCCGGCGTAGCGGTTGTTCTCCCAGTAGTGGTGCCAGTTCCCCCGGCTGTCAGCGCCGAACCCAAAGACGTTCACCTGCCGTAGCAAGGGAGGGACTGAGCCAGAACCCCCCACCAGGCTGGGACACGCTTGTCTCAGCAACCACTGCACTGCTGGGTGGATTTTCAAAGGTGCCCATCCTCCTGCACAGCCTTCCCACCCCTCAAGGGTGCCCATCACTGTGGTGTCAGGCAACCATAGTGACTGCTGCAGTTTGACCCAAAGAATCCACCTCCTTCCTTAACCCTGCAAGGTTCAGGACCTCAGCAAACCCCTTCCATGCCAGCCAGGAGCTGAAGGAGACATCACCCACCTCATCACAGACATGGAGGGCAAAGAAGAGCACCAGCATGCCAGTGGAGGGGTAGCGCCCGTGGTGTTCCGTCCAGCGGTCGTGGATGTACTTGAAGAAGGCAGGATTGTAGATCTGCACCTGGGAGAACAGACCAGGGTGAGCACAGCGGCCCCAGCCATGCTCCCTTTGGCACCAGGACCCCATGAAGGAGCACTGGGAATGCTGGGGAATGATGAGGTGACAGAGGCCATGGCCATACAGGTGCCCCTGGCAGTGACAGGGATGAGCCCCACATACCTTTTCTTTGTCCACACGCAGAAAAGGCTTCACAGGTGCATATGTGCTGGGAAAAGAGCGGAGAGGCAGGTGAGTTCTTGGGTGTCCCATGCCCCCAACTCCAGCCTGAGTTGCCAAGGGGGGCTCTTGGAGGGAGGAACAAATGAATCCCCATTACTCCCAGGGGAGCTGTCCTTGAGCTAGGTGAGCCACCGGCCTGGTGCTGCCAGTGCCCACTGGGTACTTACAACCTGATCTGGCCAGTGGAGAGGGCACTGGCGATCCAGAGCAGGTCCAGGGTTTTGAAGGGCACGAGCACAAAGCTGACATTGGCGGGCAGGTTCTTGGCACTCTCGGGATACATGAAGTGGTGTGTGGTCCGACCACCCACATCGCCCTCAAAGCCCACTGTGGGGGCCTGGTTCATCCTGGGGAGAGAGCAGGGAGGATGACACCACTGTCCCAATGCCCCCTGCCTTGCAGATGACATGGGGGATCCCCATGAGAATGCTGAATGCTGCCAAGGAGCAGCTTCCTACCCAGGGGAGAGGGCAAGGCTGCACTCACTCCCACTCATCCCAGCACCTGGTGGTGCCAGCATCACCCCACGTCCCTGCACTGCCTGGGTGGGCAGGGCCCTGGCAGTGCTCCCTGGCCCCCCTCACCGCATGACGAAGTCGTGCCCGTCGATTTCCGGGCCGTAGCCGGAGCCGCGCAGGTTGCCGGAGTTGCCAACCACGGCGCAGCGGCGGCAGCGGCGAGGGTCACGGGAGCGGTACGGATCCTCGCCCGGCACGATCTGGAAGAGCTTGCTCAGGACCTCGTGGGTGTTGTGGGACTTGAACTGGGGCTGCAGCATCTGCAAGGAGGGAAGGAGGGCAGGGGGCAATCAGCCAGCGCCCCGCTCCTTGGTGGAGGAGAAATCTGTGCCCCCCGTGCCAGAGCACACCGTGGCACTCTCGTGCCTGCGCTCACCATCCACCACCTCTGGACGTCGGGCGGTAGGTCCATGTTCTCCTTGGTCCACACTGGGGACACGGTGCCGTCATAGCGCCCATCAAACCAGTCGGTGGCTCCGGGCTCCTCGGCCGGGCAGCGGCGGCAGGAGCAGCCCCGGGGGTACGGCCCCCCTTTGCTGAGCCGCTGCATCCCGGCATAGCCGGGCACCAGCTTCACCCGGTGGATGCCGCCCAGCCCGCCGGGGTCCAGGTAGGCGATGCTGTGATGGGAGTAGGTGAAGAGGAGAGACATGACGAAGACGAGCAGGAAGGCCGTCGAGAGGAAGCAGAAGCGCAACGAGCACTTCATGGTCGTCGGGTGGCTGAGCCGGGGACGGCGCCCGCTCCGGCACAGGGCGCGGGCATAGGGCGCGGGAGGGCGTCAGCCGGCCAGCGGGGCTCCCTGCAGGAACGAGCGCTGTAACTCCCTGCGGCGGCGGTGTGGGGAGGGGGATGTAGAGCCTCCCAGGACCCCCCACACCGGGCTCCTACCTGCTGGGCTGCAGCTTTCCATCCGCGTTGTCCGGCCGCGGCGAGGGCCCCCGGTGGCTCCGCGTGCCAGGCACGGAGCATCTGCTGCGGGGTCCGGCACAGCTCGGCGCGCCGGCCTCAGCCGCGGCACCGCGCCCCGGCGGCTCCTCCCGGTCCCGGCCCCGGCTGGCGCTCGGCTGCGACGGTGCTCATCATCCCCGGGGTTTAGCTGATCCGCTGGCACGCTGCCCTCAGCCGCTGGCTCGGGAACGCGGCCACCACCACACCGGCCTGGAGCGGGAAGAAGGGGACGGCGCGTCAAAGGGTGGCGATACAGACAGCGGAGAGGGGCTGCGCCGAGCAGGCGGAGGGCGCTGGGGGCTGAGGACTTTATTCTCCACTGAACGCCCTAAAATTCCTCCCAGCGCGTCCCAGGCACGGGGCTGCAGGGTACGAGCCATACCCGAAGGGGACAAGCCGGCGCAGGGAGCTGAGATGCCGGCATCGCTATCCGCGCCTGGGGAACTCGCAGCAGCTCCCGGACTGTGCCCTCCCTGTCCCTGCCAGACAAAGGCTCAGCCATGAACTCGCCTCCGGAGCCGAACAAGCGGCTCCTTTCTGTAGGCTAAATTGTCCTTCTCTATCACGCCATAAGCAGCCCCTCCAAAACCCTCCTCGCCGGCTGCCGCCGCCGCCGAGACAGCCGGGAAAGAGCCGGGAAGCAGCGCTCCGCAGCCTGACGGGCACCCCGGGCACGGACGCTGGCACTGTCCCCCCCGAGTGGCAGCGTCCCTTGGGGAAGGTCACTCGCCCGCTCGTGATCCTGGCGGGTAAAAATAGCCAGGGCAGAGGTGCTGGCGCCTGCGCCCGGGGAGGGGCGGGAAGAGCGGCCAAGCCCCCCGAGCAGGGGGTGGGCAAAGCCAGACAGCGCTCCTTGGCCGAATCAAAGAAAAAAAGAAAAAAAAAAGGGCTGAAAATCCCCTTTTAACCCAGTGACTGAGCTGGAGAAGGGTCCAGAATCCCAAGGGTTTGGAGATATGACCTCCCCTCCAGGCCTTTTTGGGAGGGGGTGACCCCGCCCCGAGGCAAAACCCTGCAGAGGCATCACCTCCACGGCTCAGCCCTGGCCCCAGTTAAGCCAGTGCCGAGGCCGGCAGCAGTAATTAGGAGCTGGCAGGCACCACGATGCTTCTTCCCTAGGAAAAAGTATCTCCTGGAAAAGGCTGGCTTGCTTTCCAGGAATAGACTGCTAAGCCCCCAAAAACCTCCTTGTTGGGATGGGAGGCGAACATGGACCCCAAAGGCTCCCCCAGCCCATTGCACTGCCAGGCACGGACACCTCCTGCCCAAACCCTGTCAAATATTTGTTCAAGTGGGGACAGTCTTTAAAGGAAAGAGCCAAAAACAGAAGGCACATCCCGGTTCAGGTGTTTTCCTGGGCTCTGGCAGGGAATTTTAACACGCCTACATGGCACACGCATGGCCAGCAGTGACTGCAATCAGTTCCTTGGGCTGCTGCCAGCGGAGAAAGCAGGGTGGTTGTTCAACAGAGGGTTTTTGCATTTAGGGAGTTTGGGATAAAGCCAGTAAAAAGCTATAACACCCCCGCCTTCCCCCCCCCAGATGCAAAACGCTGGAAAGATTCGTAGGTAAAAGGCAATTTTGGGGCTTTCTTCAGCTATAATATGGCAGGGCCACCAAGCAGGATGGGCTGATCCCCCTCCCCTGCTCCCGCTGCTTGCCATCCCACGGGGCTTTTTAAAGGCTAAAGGAAATGAGCTATCACGTGCTTGTGTTATTTTTGTTCCTGGTGAAAGGGGGAAAATCCCTTTCCGGCTCCCCAGCCCAGCCTGGTCCTGCCTGATGCATCCCAGCCCCGACACCATCTGGAACACAGTTTGTACGGCCCCCATCCTGGGGCCTCCTGGAGCTGCCCCCGACCACAGAGGGGGAGGAAAACCCCCCTCCAGCCCAGCTCATGTGCGGTAAAAGAAGCCTTAAATCCCAGCGGCTGGTTTGAGTCATCATTTTCCTAGCAGGAGCTGGCAGCTATTTCCATCTGCACTGGTCCTTACAGCCCCCAGCAGGGACAGGGCACCCACACATACAAACACACCCCAGCAATATCCATGCCCTCCCTGCCCAATCCTAATCCAAGCTGCCTCCACAAACAAAACCCCACTTGCAGGAGCTTTTTGCACCAGATTTGGATGTTTCCTTCTTAAACTAATAAGGGATTTCAGGATTTCTTCTGTGGTGAGCAAGCTTGGCAACTCATCGATGCCACTAAATACCCTTCCATTCCCAGATTCATCCCCAGGATCCTAAATTGCCTCCTGAGGACCATGTACTCATCAAACACAAGTTTCTTTTTGATTGCAGGAGATAATGAAGCGAGGCTATTAAAAGGTCCTGGGAAATTGCTCTGCTGCTTTTACAGGTGGATGGTTTTTTCCAATCATATAATCTTTCATTTCAGGATGAATGCTGGAGCGATGTGACCGACAGCCCCAGGGCCTGGAGGATGCCTGCCCCTTCCCTGTCAGACAGAACACCATTGATACATCTCCACTCGGCATCTTCAGGTCTCCTTGGCTTTGTTTGATCATTTCTAAGATATCCTGGGGTTGTTGGCATGAATTTCCACGCCAGTAAATGGCAGGGTGGGGAAAGGAGGGAGCTGTCACTGGGAGATGGGATGTCACAGTGTGTGGGGCAGGGAGACAAGGGGAGTGGAGGAGCAGTGGCAGCACTGTCTGCACTGGCTGCTGCTCTTCCCAGGGATGAATGGTCTGAAAATCCTCCCAGGAGTCTTCGGGAAATGCCACCCTGTGTGACCAGGGGCTACTCGTCCCATGGTCCCTGTGCAGAGACATCACTTCTGCCACCACCAAGCCACTGACTGGATGTCAGAGTGGTGCATGGAGTGGTCCATCTTGCAGGTGAAGGAGGGGGAAGCACACGGGGCCCCCTTGGACTGGACTGGCATCTCTGCCATGGGTGGAAAACCTGAGAATTAGGGTTGGGGTTTTTTGGCAGGGAAGGAGCAGATCTGAGTCGGGTCTTCTCCACCTCCTTCAATGCCAGACAGAAACAGCGAGTGGTGACCCGTCCTTGTTTCAGGCACGACTTCAGTGAGCAGGATTACTACAAAAAGTCATAAACCTTTCAAATTTCTTTCTGCCCATGGCCCAAGCAGTGCCAGAGGCTGCAGCCCCTGGGCAGAGGGTGAGGAGCCGTTTGCCCCCGTGGGGCCGTCAGCTCGCATTAGCGGGGAACAGCGCGCGGGAAGCACCGGGGGCGGCGCGGGCAGGGACACAGCCTGTCCCTCTGCATCACTGGGCTTCCTCAGCCACAGCAAGGCTTGGCAAGAAAAGTGCAGTTAATTAAGGAGGTCCTTTCCTGCTTCACCCATCTAGAGGGATTATATTTTCCCCTTGAGTTTTTTTTCCTCCCTGGAAGCTGGAGGGGAGAAGGAGCAGGGAGCAGACCCGGTGTTGGCACAAGGACATTTCTCCCTGCCATGGGGTGATGCCATGAAGAACTGATGGCTGGCACCAGACACGCACCAGGTATTAAGAGAAGAAGCCAATTTCATGCATTAAGCCATCACCACATCCCAACAGCAACGAGGACCTGGTAAGTAATTCTTCATCCTTTTAATTAATCATACTCCTATCAGCCAGCTCAATCAGCTAATGGAGCCAAGTTAATTGGGTTTCCCATGTTTTAAACCCAACTTGCACCCCTGGCTGCCAGTGGCAGCAATTCCAGCCTCTCCTTGTGTCTGGCTTCCAGAGGGGTTATTTCAGGCTCATCCCTCAGCGCTGGGATAGGGCCAGGAAAAAGCGTGGAGGCCAAATCTCCAGCACAGAGCTGGGATGGAGCCAGCCATGCTGAGGCCATTTCCTATGGGATTTAGGGATGCAGGGGAGTGCCAGAAGTGGGAAAACAGAATTGAATGCTCCCACCCTTGCTGGTAGATGGGCCTGCAGGGACTGGTCCAGCAGCATCTCAAACCCCTTGGCTCAACCACAGTGTGACCCTCAGGGAACTGCACCAGCCTGAGCACCCTGTGCTGCTCAATGGGGCAAGGCTGGGTGGGCACTCTCCCCCCAAAACTCACACTGGCAGAAGCACCCAAGGCAGATGCCCATCCCTGCAGCTCACATCCCATTGGGACTACCCAGCTTGTGTGGCTGATGTCCCTGAGCATTCTCCAGTGCCATTTCCCCCACCCTCTGCCAGCCATTCTGGGTCTCCCCAGGGGGAACAAGGGACCCTGCACTCCAGGGGTGTTGATAAGCCCAAGGCCATGCTCACAGCACGGCCTTGTCAAGCTCTGCTCCCTGTGCCAGGAGCAGCAGCTCCCTCCTTGAAGCAGGACAGGCAGGGAAGGGAGTGGAAATCTCCCCCCTGATCCTGAATGCCTGCGGAACTGAGGCAGAGACAGCCCAGCTGCTCTGCACCTCAAGCACGCACCCCAGAACCCCCGGTTTGCACCAACTCAAGTACCAGCAGCTCAGGTACCACACAGCTGGGTACCACTGAACCCTGGGTCAAGCACCACCACACCAGGTGCCACCAAGCTGAGTCCCACCGAGCAGCCAGGTTTGGCCAACCAGCCAGCAGAACAGAGGAGGCAGAGTCTGGGTCTTGCCACCCACCACTGCCCGCTCCTCTCTCCCATCTTTGCCCCAGCTCCCTGTGCAAAGCCATCTGCTCCCATGGGGAGCCAGCTCCCCACTGCTGGCCACATTTCTGCCTCACCCTCCCACAGCTGCAGCCTGGGGTCAGCAGGGTCTGCCTGGCCCCCCTTCCTGCCTGCTGCAGCAGGGCTGCACCCCACAGACACCCCTGAACCAGTCTCCCTGCAGCCTCAGCTGCCTGTGAAGATGAGGCCACACCGCAGGCAGCCACCACAGCCCCTGGGAGGGGCAGGGCCCCTGCTCTCCTGCCACCACCAGCATCCGGAGCTGCCAGCAGCACCCTGAGCCTCCCTGCCGCTGGGAAGGAACCACTTCCCCTCCACACTGCTGCTGTTTTTACCAGCCTGGACCCATTAGGTTCATGCCTGATGCCTCACCAGGAAAATATGTGCAGGAGTGCTGGACAGGCGGATGCTGCAGCAGGAGGCTGTGGCCCTGTGCCCGGGGAGGGCAAGCTGGGACACGGGGCCCTGCACCTTCCTGCCTTCCTCCCTGGATCTCACCTGCACCGAGAATCGCAGGTGGTGGAAAACCAAAGGTTCTCCTCTGGCTTTTGAGGGCTGGTTGATGGGTGGTGTACCCACAGCTGCCCTCTCTCCCCTGGGGAACAACCCAAGATGAGAACTGCAACCTCGGCCCATAAAACCACCCTGGTTTGCTCTGCCTGAGAGAACATTGAACTCGTTAGGGAAATTGCACCTATGAGATTTCATCACAAGAAAGTTACAAAAGGCTCCCCGGGCCGGAGGGCATCAATTCCAGCACAGCCCAGTTACAGCCAAGAGCTCCCATTAAATGTAGAATTAGAGCAGTTCCACTGGCGAGAGCCCCTGATTTCTCTCCACAAGCTGGGGCTCTGCTCAGATACCTGGGGAGAAGGGGGAGCATTTGCAGCTTCCTAATTAGCCCAATTACTGCTGCAGATCAAAAGTCCTTTGCTGGGGACACAGTTGCACCCGGAGCAAAGTGACTGCAGCTTGTTCTGGTTTCCCAAGAGCAACTGTTGAGGGTGTTATTGTAGAGCTCAAACACTGAACTATCCATCCCGTAAGGAAAAAACTCTATACATCACACACACACACACACACGCACACACACACACACACACACACGCACATATAAATTTTTATACACATTCACCACTCATCCGTGTGCAGTTTCAGGGGTATCTTTGGGAACTTTGCCTTGGAGCTGGGACCCAAATCACTTGCACTTTCCAAAAAAAGCTTTTGGAAGATGTCAGTGGCAAAGAGCGACATGAAGCCAAGAGATACCCCGGAGCCCAGGGCAGAGCCCAGCAAGGCAGGCAGAGGAGGTTCCCAGCCTCTCCCATCACATCCCAGCCCCGCGGGGTCAGGCGGGCTCTGATAAATCCTGGCTCATGAAGAAGCATTGAAGCCGGCCAAGCCACTGGAGAGCAATTAGCAGCTTGCAATCGTGCAAAAATGAAATGCAACGGGAAGAGATTAAAGCCATCGAGCTGCCGGGACCTCGGCGTGCCAAACGGGGCGGCATCCGGCGTACCAAGAGCCCGCAGCAAAACCACCGAGCCCTCGGTGCCATCGGAGCCTTTCCCCAAAAAGCGGCACTTTGGAGCTTGTTTGGGCACGAAAATCCGAGCGTTCCCGCAGCCTGCGGCAGCCGGGGCTCTCCCTGCCCGCTCTCCCCGCCTGCCTCCGGCGCCGGCGAGGCGTGGGCGGCGAGCGGAGCGCGCCCCGCCGTTCCCAAGAACCGCCATGAGCTCCTCGCAGGAGAGGGAAGCGCTTTGGACAGGCAGATGCCGCACACAACCAACCGGCAGCGGGGCCGCTGTCGCTGCCAGATGGGGACAGACGGACAGGCAGACGGACGGACGGACAGACAGACGGGCACGCGCGCCCGAGGGGGGGCGGCGGGCAAGGCACCCCCCAGCCCAACCCTCCCCGCTGAGGCCGCGACTTCTGCTTCTGACAGAAGGGGGAGAAAAGGGAAGAAAGGGAAAAGCAAACCCAAAGCGCTGAGGAACTTCCCGCTGGCCCTCACCGCCTTGGCCACGGTGCGGCCGGGGCGGCTGCTCAGGGAGAGCCTTTCCTAGCAAAAAGGAGAGCCTTTTCCTAGGCAAAACTGCCTTCACCCGCTCAGAGCCAACGCGTCTTCCCGGAGGAAGGCTCAGCAAGTTTTGGGGTTTGCTGTGATTTGATTTCCCCAGCATTTTCATTGTTTTTATCATTGTTGGCAGCAGGCGGGGACGTGGCCCTTCCTCCAGCCTGAGCCTGCACGCTGCCCAAGTGCCATCCTCCCCCCAGCATTTTCCTGCTGGCATGGGAAGCCCTCACTCTAGGGAAATATTTGCGAGATTTGGAATAAGTGCTCTGACTCTGCAGCTGGAGCCTGAGCAAGCCTTTCCTTCCCCCTGCGCCAGCAGCACTGAGGCCCCCGGCATATGTGGGGACCCCTTGAATCGCCAGGCTCTGAAATACGGGCTCCGGTGTCAATCCCCCTCTGGCAGCCGTGCTTCAGCCAGGGAAACACCCTGAAACAATGGGACAGGCACGCCGATGAGATCTCACACCAGTGCCCGCCTCAGTGGCCCCACACACACAAAGAAGCAGGCAAAGGACATCCCTGCTCGGTGACACAGTTTTCTACCCTGTCCCCAGGGACGCTCAGGCTGTTTGCGAAATCCTGGCTGCCACTACCCATGCAATGGATGCCTTGTGTCACGCAGCCATGTGTCACACCGCTGCTGAGGGACCGTGCACACCGGCACTGGTGGGGACTGGGGCCACTCGCTGCCAGCCCTCCCACCCTGGTCCCCCGGCTCTGCCCCCAAGATCCCAGGGCACACGGCTGGAGGGGAGCAGCTCCATCAGCCCCGACAGCCCTGCCAGGGCCAGCATCCTCCCCGGGGCGAGCACATCCTGCCCGGGCAGTGCCCTGGAGCTGCTCCCCGAGCTGCACACCGCGGCTGGGGCCAGCACACCTCCCTGGCACCGCACCGCAGGGCCCGGGCCAGCATTCCGGACCGGCGGAACCTCCCGGGTCCGAACCCAATGCAACCCGGCTGGATGCTCCCGGCAGCCAGCACCCAGCACCGGGAGCAGCACCCAGAACCTGCACCCCGGATAGGGGACAGCACATCCTCCCAGGGCTGTTCAGCACCCACTGCTCCCCGGGGGGATACTCCCAGCCCCGAGACCTGCACCCAGCCCCGGGAGTAGCAACCGGGACCACCAAAGCGGGGATGAACCCGACGCATCCCGTGTGGGTGCTGCCCGAGGCCAGCTCCCAGCCGCGGGACCAGCCCGCAGCAGCGGGGCAGCTCCCGGGCGAGCTCCCCGCCGCCGCCCGCTATCCCCGCCGCCTCCCCGGGACCGGCATCCCGAGCCGAGCCGGGCCGTGCCCGCATCCCCCGCCTGGGGCCCGCTCTCCGCCGCCGTACCTGGCTCAGCTCCGGCATGGCCCCGCCGCCGGGCTCACCCGGGCCCCGCCGCCACCGCCCTCCGCGCCGTGCGGAGCCGTGCCGCGCCGTGCGGGGAGGGGGGGAAGGGGGGACGGACGGGCCCGGCAGGCTGGGAGATGTAGTTCTGGGCCGCCCTGCGGGGCTTGTGGGACTTGTAGGAGGCGAGCGGGGCCGCCTGCGCCCACTCTCCTACCGGCATCTCAGGAATCCACCCCGGCGCCCAGCCCGGGACTCACCCCGGCACATCGGCACCCCCAGCCCGGTGCCCAGCATCGGATTCCCGGTATTCAGCCACCAGGATTCACCCCGGTACCCACCCGGTGCATCGGCAGCCCCCTGAACACCCCCGGTACCCAATGCGATACCCAGCTCGGTACCCATCCCAGTACCCACCCTGCGCACCGGCATCTCCGGACATCGGCACCCCGGTACCCATCTCCGTTATCCATCCCGGTAGCCACCCGGCGCGCCGGCATCTGCGGCTACCCACCCCGGGACGCACCCAGGGCATCGACACCCCCCAGTACCCACCGCGTACCGATCGCACCCCAGCACCCACCGGGCACCCACCGGGAATCGACACCCGCGCCCACCGCCCGGCACCCCTTCTCTCTGCAGAGAACCCTGCGAGGAGCCGGACTCGTGACAGGGCTGACGCAGGGAACTCAGGGGTACGCACTGCCGCCGAAACCCGTTTTAGGGCAGAAAACGTCAAACCCCCATTCCCCCTTTGCAAGCCCCCCGAGATGGGGGAAAGGGGAAGCGGCACAGGGGTGGCTGTGCCTTTAAGGGGTCTGTGCCTGGCCTTGCAGTGCACGTTGGGAACTGTAGTCCTTCAGCGACGAGTGTCCCGGAGGGACTGCGGGGATCGAACTAAACATCCCAGCAGGCCCCGCGGGGCCAGGCTGGGGCCGGGGCGGTACTTATGGCGGCGGAGTGGAGCGCCGTTCTCCTCACCTGCCGACGGGGCCATGGCGGCGTGTCCGCCCTGCAGCGAGGCAAGTGGCGGGGCGGGCGCCCCTTCTCCCTCCCTGTGCGTGGCTGCGGGACAGGCTCTTGACGCCGCCCGCCTCTCGTTTGGCAGAGCTGGAGGTGCGGCGGCTGCGGGGCGGGCTGGGCCCGCGCCCCCCCGCGCTGCTCCTGGCCGTGGAGGACCCCTGGGCCCGCCTGGGCAGCGGCGGTGCCACCTTGAACGCTTTGCTGGTGGCGGCCGAGCACCTCAGCGCCCGGGCCGGGTGCACGGTGAGACGTGACAGCTTCTGGTGGGTCCGGGGAGGCTGGAAGTGAGGGGGCGTGCCTGTCCTGTCTCCACTGACTGCCCCCGGCTGTCCTCTCCCAGGTGGTGACCGCTGATGTCCTGAGGGACGCCCGCATCCTCATCTTGCACATGGTGAGAGCCGACCTGCAGCCCAGCATGGGACCGCTCATTGCACCCGCTCCCTCCCGGTGACCCCCCCATATTCTCCGTCCCACCAGGGCCGCGACTTCTCCTTCGACGACTGTGGCCGTGCCTTCACCTGCCTGCCTGCTGAGGAGCCCGGCGCCCCAGCCGAAGCGCTGGTCTGCAACCTGGACAGCCTGCTGGGGACCATGACACACCGGGTCTGTGCAGCCTGGGGATGGGGCCCTGGGGCTGGGTTTGGCTCCCAGCAAGATGGAAGCGGTGTTGGGTTCCTGGGCTCCTTCCCTGCCGTCCCTGGGCACGCGGTCCTTCTCTTGGCAGCTCTGTGTGGGCTCCCCCCCTGGCGTCTGGGTCTGCAGCACCGACATGCTCCTCACCGTGCCCTCAGCACCAGGTGAGTGGCTGGACACCAGCCCTTGCTTCCAGCACCTGCTTTGGTGTGGGACGGGGTTCTTTGAACCAGCAGTGCAGCCTGGTTCAGCCTGTGCTGTGCTCCCATGAGAGTGTAGGTGTTCAGTTATTGCTGTCCTGTGCATGGTTGGGAGCATCCATTGTGCCTGCAGTGAGGTGGCCAAGGCTGGATGCTGCTGTCACTTCTGCTGCTGTGGTCCAGGTTTTCAGTCAGTTGTGCCCAGTGTGAGTGCATACACTGCCCCAGTGGGCACTGATCTCTGTCCCTCCCCCCAGGGATTGACTGGGATGGCTTCCAGGGTGTCCG
The DNA here is from genome assembly GCF_901933205.1 of Camarhynchus parvulus. Classification (NCBI taxonomy): domain Eukaryota; kingdom Metazoa; phylum Chordata; class Aves; order Passeriformes; family Thraupidae; genus Camarhynchus; species Camarhynchus parvulus. The sequence continues at coordinate 7,733,291 of NC_044581.1, read as the reverse complement.
AGTGATCGCAGTGCCCGGGAGCCCAGCATATGCCAGGAACCATGGGGTCTACCTCACCAATGAGCAGGTTGGGGCAGCTCCCCCATCCAGAGGCATCCCTTGGAGGTGCAGGGATCCCCAATCCTTGGATCCCTTGGATGCTGAGATCACAGCACTGCTGTGGCTGCTTGGCTTGGGGTTCCCTGAAGAGCTCACTGGGGTGGTTTTGCTCCTAGGGGCTGGTGCATGACATCATCTACAAAGGCACGGAGGCCCAGATCCAGCAGTGTGCAGGGCCAGATGGCACTGTCCCCCTGGTATGGCACAACTCAGGTGTTGGTGACCCTGCCAGCCCCCTCCCTTGTGTCACCACAGCTGCAGCCTCAGCCCTGATGTGCCTGGCAGGTCTGTGGGATTGTTTTCTTCTCCTCGGATGCTGCTGAGCAGCTTCTGGCCACCCATGTCATCCCTCCTCTGGATGCCTGCACCTACATGGGGCTGGACTCAGGGGCACCACCCATCCAGGTGACAGCTCTCTGTGGGGGGACAGGACCCTTTGCCACACAGGTGTCACTGCTGGGCACCTCTGTAGGGTCTGTTTGCCCTCACACGGCCAGATTTGGGTGGGAGAGGTAGTGGGAGGGAGCACCCAATAGCAGGGTGGGGTTCAGGATGACTGGACTCAAGAAGTCCTTTCTCTCCCCAGCTCTCCCTCTTCTTCGACATTGTGCTGTGCATGGCAGGGGGGATGACAGAGGAAGGTTTTGTGAAGGGTGGTGGTGATGCCAGTGTGAGGAGTGCTCGCTCTGTGCTGTGGACAGCTCTCCATGGCTTCCCTCTTAGCATGGGTGAGTGCTTCCTTCCCACTTCTTGTGGAGTGTCCCTGCCCAGGCAGTTGTAACAGGGTGATCTTCAAGATCGCTACCAACCCCAACCATTCTATGATTCTGTGCTGTGCTGAGTGCATGTGATGTGACCCGTTCCGGGGCCCTCTTCCTTGCATGGGTGGAGATGGGGTGGTCAGGGCCTGCTTGTCATCTGTGTCACCCCACAGCTGTGGGTCCCCAGGTCTCCACTCCTGCCCCTTCAGCTGGGGATGTTCAGCCTGGCTCACGTGAGTGTCAGACACACCCACTTTTTTTGTCAGTGTGCTGAAAGCTCTCCTGTCCCCCCCAGCCTGCATTCCCAACGCATCCTATGACTACATGACCTCCTCTGCGAGCGACCACATCCGCAGCCTGACCCTCCTGCCTAGCTCTGCCAGCCACCTCCACTTCTGCAAGACAGCCCATTCCCACGTGGATGTATGTCCTTCCATCCCCAGCCTTGCTCATGCGTGTTTTTTGGGGGCTGCTTTGGGCTGTGTGCCCAGCCCCTGGTCCCACGTGTCTCTGTGCCCTTGGCAGCAGCCCAGTCTCCTGGAGGATGGCTCTTCGGTCACCAACTGCGTGCTGGAAGGAGCTGTGCAGCTGGCAGCTGGCAGTGTCATCCAGCACTGTCACCTCCAGGTACCTGACTAGGATGGGGGTGATGCACAGCTCTCAGTGCACTGAATGGGCAGCAGGGTGACATGTTGCTGCCTAGGATGGAGGAACCACAGCTGTGAGATTTGGGGTGCCCTTCCCCTTTGTGGCTGCCTTTTGGCCGGTGCTGGGCACCTTGGTGGCTGGCACCCTCTGCAAGCAAGGGGATGAGATTGTCACTTCTGGCCTGTCCTGAGCTGGGAACCAGGGAAGACCCTCTCCTTTGGGAGCTCTGCAGGCTGTTGCCTGGACTGAATTTCTGTAGTCTGTGTTTCTGCAGCTTTGTGACGAAATTACATCCTGTCACCTGGCTTGTGTTGGCACCAGCTTGTTTCTCAGGGTGGTTGTCCCATTCCAAGGTCAGGATTTGGCTCTGATTTGGGGACCAGCCATGCCACTGTTGATTCTTCCTCAGGGTCCCCTGGTGATTGGTCCTGGCTGCCTCCTCTCGGGCCTCGACGTGGGCTCCTCAGCGGCCCTGCGGGGCTGTCCCCTGCGTGATGTTGTCCTGCAGGGCCACCACGTCCGGCTGCGTGACCTGCCCTGCCGCGTGTTCACTCTCACTGGCCGCCTTGACGACTGGCAGGTAAGGGGGCAGTGAGGTGGCACAAGGCTCCCAGCAAAACCAAAGTGTGACCAGCCCCTCTGTGTCCCTGCAGAGCCCTGTGGAAAAAGCCACCTACCTGAACGTGCCCTGGGCTGAGTTTTTCCAACGAACGGGTGTACGGTAGGTGCCACATGTCAGAGTGGGACGGGACACCCAGCTCCTGAGGTGTCATGACCACCTCAACCTATCCCACATTCTGGCTCCCCTCATGTAAAGTGTCCTCAAGCCCCAGGGCCATGCTGATGGTTTCTCCCTCCATCAGGGAAGGGGACCTTTGGGATGCCGAGACACTGCGGAGGAGCCGCTGCCTGCTCAGCGCCCGGCTCTTCCCGGTGCTGCATGCCCGCGAGGCGCTGGGGCTGGAGGATGTGCTGTGGCTGCTGGGCCTGGCCACGGTGCCCAGTGAGCAGCTGGTACGCTGGCGAACAGCCTGGCGCATGTCCTGGCAGGAGCTGCTGCTCTGCCTGGACATGGAAGCTGAGCTGGGCGCCCGCCAGGCCCTGTTCTTCCTGCAGGGGCAGCACAAGGTGCGGCGGGTGCTGCTGGGGCGCCAGGACAGCAGCCTCCTGCCGCTTGCCCGCAGTGCTGTCCATGAGGGCTACCACAAGGCCATGCTGGACACACTGGACGAAGGTGAGCTGGACTCACAAGCTGCATCTCTCATTATCAGGACTGTTCAGTGCTCCCCGCTGCCTTCAATGATCCCGCCCCTATTGCAGGGGTGTACCTGCAGGGCATCCAACAAACCTGGGTGGGTGCAAGCGATTCAAGTCCCGCTCCCCTGGGGATAGCTTATGGCAGAAGCTGGTTGGGGTGCAGTGTGGCCTGGCTGTGCTTTGCAACATCCTTTTATTTTATTTTCTAGTTGCCTCCACGGCCAGCGATGCTGGTATTGCAGCACGGGCACTTGCCTGTATTGCCGAGGTCCTGGGCTGCATGGCACGAGGGGAAGGAGGCTTGCGGAGTGGTCCTGCTGCCAACAGGGAGTGGGCCTCAGCTTTTGGGCGCCTGGAGAGTGGGGACATCGCTGGGGGTGTCCAGGAGCTGGCTGCTGAGCGGCAGAAGTGGATGAGCCGGTGAGGCTGGGGCTGGCAAGAGGCAGCTGCCCCATTCGCATTCCAGGCATTGGTGATGTCATGGAGATGTGGCAGTGGGCTCAGCATCTCTCTTATCCCAGGCCAGCTCTGCTGGTGAGAGCAGCTCGGCATTACGAGGGGGCTGAGCAGATCCTCGTCCGGCAGGCAGTGATGTCCTCATGCCAGTTCATCACTGTAGAACAGGTGGAGCTGCCACCCTTGGGCCACTGGGTGCAGGCAGTGTGTCCAGCCCGCCTGGACCTCTCTGGTGAGCACATTCCCTGAGTCAGATGATCCTTGTCTCACTCCTGAGGGAACAGGAGTAAGGGTGCCCCAGGAGGCTGATGGTGAGCGTTGGCAGGTGGCTGGAGTGACACACCCCCCATCACCTATGAGCACGGGGGGGCCGTGGTGGATGTGGCGGTGCTGGTGGATGGGTGCCGGCCTGTTGGCGCCCGGGTGCGGCGCATTGCCCAGCCGGAGCTGCGCCTAGTCAGCCTCAGCGGGACACCACAGGGCGAGGTGGTGGCAGAGCTGGTGTGCCGGGAGCTGGAGCACTTACAGGATTACTGCCAGCCACATGCACCAGGTGAGGGGTCACCTGCCAGCCTGGCTCTGTACCTGCAATGTCCCGTTGGTGCCAGGATGGCCCTTTTCGGGGCCAGTGGGATGAGGGAGCAGGTAGCACAGCAGGCATCAGCTTTACTTTTTTGTTTTCAGGAGCCCTGCTCAAAGCTGCCTTTATCTGCACCCAGATTGTGCAGTTCCCCTCACAGAGACCTTTACGGGCCCAGCTGATGGAGAATTTTGGGGGTGGCTTTGAGGTGCATACCTGGTCCAAGCTGCCCCATGGGTCTGGCCTCGGTGGGTTTGTAGGGAAGGGGCTGGGTAGTCCCTCACTGGTGCCTGGCAGTGTCTCCTGCTACTAGCACCAGCATGGGGCATCCCCCTTGCTGCCCCCCAGCCCCCAGGGCACAACAATGCCTCACTGGCCTGGCCTTACCCGTGCTCCCTGCAGGCACCAGCAGCATCCTGGCAGGAGCAGTGATGGCATCCCTGTACCGGGCAGCAGGGAAGGCTGCCAGCACTGAGTCCCTCATCCATGCTGTGCTGCACCTGGAGCAGAGGCTCACAACAGGTAGGGCCTGGGGGAGCAGCTGACCCACAAGGTGGGGGTCCCAGCAGTGACTGACAACCCTCTGCCCTGCAGGGGGTGGCTGGCAGGACCAGGTTGGTGGGCTCATTCCTGGCATCAAAATCGGGAGGTCGAAGGCCCAGCTCCCACTCAGAGTGGAAGTGGAGCAGATCTCAGTCCCTGATGGTTTTACCCAGACTCTGAATGATCATCTGCTGCTGGTGTACACGGGGAAGACTCGTCTGGCCCGCAACCTGCTCCAGGTAATGCCTGGGTGCCTCTGGGTGTCACAGGCTGGCCTCTGCTCCCCCTGTAGCTTTTTGTGGCATCCCCTTCACTTGTGCAGAGCTTTGCCACCCCAGAGGGAGCTGGCACCCCAAGGCCACGGGTGCAGCACTACCTCCCCAGGTGCTGCCAGAGCCAGGAGGACAGTGACAGGGACATTCTGGCCTCTTGCAGGATGTGGTGAGGAACTGGTATGCCAGGCTGCCCTCCATCGTGCAAAATGCTGACGCGCTGGTGAGCAATGCTGAGGAGTGTGCCCAGGCCTTGAGGCAAGGTGTGAGCCCCCTTCCCTAGGCCAGGCTGGCCCTTTTAACAGCTGAAGAAACAGAAACTTTCCCAGGGAGAGGCTGTGCAGTCTCAGAGGGGAAGAAGGCTGGGGGGTGCAGGCTCTTGCAGCTGCAGAAGCTTCAAATCCTCCCCTGAGCCCACCCTCACCAGGCAATACCCCAAAATTCAGGCTTGAACAAAGATTTTTGAGGAAGAGGGGGTCAGACATGCTGAATCTGATTGATTAGCAGTGCACCATTGGTGACAGGGCTGGGGGCCATGCCTGGTCAGTGCAGTGGGTTTATTTGGCTGCTGCAGAGAGGAAGCTGGAACATTAAAGCAGGCAAATCCTCCCCCTGTGGAGGATTAAAAATAGCAACGTGACAGAGCTGGGGTTGCCTGCTTGGCCGGCAGAGCTGGGAGGAACTGGAAAAGAGAAGGCAGAATTTAGCTTGGGCTGAGCATGTTTCTGCCCTTTGGGTGAGAAACAGAGACAAGTAATTTGCAATATTCCCTCCTCTGCAGGTGACCTGATGCTCCTTGGCAAGTGCCTGGAGTGCTACTGGCAGCAGAAGAAGTGCATGGCCCCGGGCTGCGAGCCGCTGGCCGTGGGGCGCATGATGGACGCGCTCCGGCCCCACGCCCACGGGCAGTGCTTGGCTGGGGCTGGCGGTGGAGGCTTCCTTTACATCCTAACCAAAGCCCCCTGGCAGAAAGAGGCTTTGCACCAGATCCTGGCAAACACTGAGGTGAGCTGTGAGCTCCCCACTGCTGCAGGCAGCTCGCAGCAGCCTTTTATAGAGCATGAGGGAGCATCTCTCCCCACCACACATGGGGTGTGATTGCTTGTTATTCCAGTGCTCTCCCTGGGACTTTGGAGGTGAGAAGGTGTCCTTTGCTGGCTCCTGCCCCAACCTGTGATTCTCTTTTTCTAGGGACTGGGCAACTTCAGCATCCACAGCATTGAAGTGGACACGGGTGGTTTCTCTGTGGAGGTCGTGGGATGTGATACCAAGGACAGTGCTCACCCTGGAGGGGACAGGGCTGTGTGAAGGCCTTCAGCCCTGGCCCATTCCTGGCAGATACCCAGAGCAAATGCAGGGAAATTCCCACTGCTTTAGGGGAAGCTTCTTCAGCCAGCTCCAGCAGGTGCCTTAGGTCTCCATATGTCCTTTTTGTGCTGCTACTTGCCCCAAAAGTCAGAGCCTGGAGCAGTTGTGACAAGTTGTGCAGGCAGGCAAAACTACCCCTGCTGGGTGGCCTTGCTGGAGGAAGAGTTTGCTAGGGCCTCCAGCCTGATGTTGGTGTTTCACTCCAGTTTTTACAGTTCTCCAAAGGGAACAAGCTAGCATTTGTGATGCTGCATCTAGCAGGAACCTTCCTGCTCTTCCAGCAGCAGGGATCCAAACTGAAAGTTCAGCATGCAATGGTCCTGCACCAGGGATGCAGCTGGATGTGGAATCAAAACCCTCTCCTGTCCTGAGGCACTGTTTCAGCAGTGAAATAGCGACTAGTGAAAGCACGTTACTAGTCCATACAGTCTGAATAAAAAAGATGGTTCGCAGCATGTGTTTGTGCCCCTCTGTCCCTAGCAGGGCTGCTCTCTCTTCACAGGATAGCAAAGGCCCAGCATTGCATGGGAAGAGCTTTTCCAGGGGTGGGAATGGCAGAACCTGCATGCAAGGGCTGGTCTTCCCCTTCCCTGGCCCTGGCTGAAGGAGACAGCACAGGACAGCAGCCACAGAAGGCAGCCAGGCAAGACAAGGAAGATCCTCTGGATGCCCTGGCACAGGGTAGAAGAGAAGAAAAGAACTGGAGCAGAACTCTTGTCCCACATCTCTCCAGCTCCCTCCAGGCTCACAGGGGAACACACCACTGGAGACTGCAACTCAACCAAGCGAGATTTATTTACAGAGTAGCTGTACAGAGCCAGCAGAGACACAACCCCACTTCCTTCAGAGGCTTTCTCCTTTTCCCTTCCACAGAACGGTTCCCATCACCACCAGGAGAGAGCCAGGGCCCAGCATTTGTGACTCCAGTAGTTGACCCTTAAGAGGGAACAGAGCTGAAGCAGCAGACCCGTATTTGAGCCCCACCAGCCCCCACCTGTCCTGGCCTCCTGCAGGGCAGCAGAGCACAGGGACTCAGGAGCAGGCACTGGCCTGTGTTCTGAGAAATAGGATCATCCTGCTCTCAGCATGAGAGATTCCTCTGGTGCCTTGTTTCTGCTCCCACAGAAGGACGGCAGGTCTTCTCACCAGGCCCAGGAAAACCCATTGCTCCAAGGAATGTGAGCAGAAGGGCAGACATCATCCCATCCCCACACCATCAAACAGCCAGCCCCAGGACAGGATGTGGGCAGGCTCCAGGACTGCAGCCTTCCTGCCCTTAGCTCCAGCGTGGTGCTGATTGATCCAAGCTCTGAGCAACTACAGGCGCAGCCGCTTGATATCCTCGCTGCGGAAGTCGATGCGCAGAGCCAGCACCTGCCGCACCTCGGCCGGAGTCAGGCGCCACGTGAGGGGACCCGAGTTTGGACCCCAGTAATCCAGAATCTCTGTCACCTGGAAAAACAGGGGAGCTGTAGGAGATGGCTCAGCACAGACTGTCCTCAGAGGTAAGTTTGAACTCAAGCACCATCAGACACAGGGAAACTTCTCCAGGTTCTCCACACCCTGTGGGTGTGATGACATCTGGATGAACTGAGTAAAGCCCACGTGCAGTGCAGTGGTGTTCCCACAGTCCCCCAGTAGAAGCAGACCAAGTGCAGCTCACCCTTTCCAGGTTGAGGATGGTGGCCATTTGGGAAAGACGGGCAAACTTGTCACGGATAGTCCAGGTGGTGACTGTGGTGAGATAGGCTATGAGGGACCTCAGCTCCTTATCGAACTGCAGACCACCAAGCTGTGGGCAGAGGGAGATCTGTTAACTTTCCAGGCAGACCATAGGGTTGTGCCAAGACACCAGTTAAATCACAGGGATGCAGGGGGGAGTCTCTGAGCAGGCAGGTCCCAGTTAAACCATTTATTGCAGGTTTAAGGGGGGTCTAAACATAAACCACTTAAAACCCAGTCCCCTTATTGGTGCCAGCTCTTCTCAGACCCATCACCAAACCCACTTTGTCCCTGTGGGTGCTGATGTAAAGGCATCCCTGAGCTGGTCACTGGTGGTTGGAGAGTTTCTTATAGAGTAATATTTGAGGGTAGAGGGTAGTATTTGCATCTGCCCTGCCCCATCCTTTACTGAGGGTTTGCAGTCAAGACAGACTAAGTGGCAGAGGAATGTTTTGCTTACCCTGCTGAAGGTAGATTTGAGCAGCACTTTCTCCAGCTCAATAGCTATGAGACTGGTCATAAGACCAGTGAGAGTATCATAAATCACTGGAGACAGTCCAGCCTGGAAGCAGAAACCTGTGTCATTCTTGTCAGAAAAAACTGAGCAGAGGTCCCTAAAGCCCAAGGCTAGGAGAGCTTACAAATAAGGACTTGCAGGCTTGGCAAGCGGGGAGCAGCACAGAAGTGATCCAAGTACGTGGGGCCTGCAAGCAAGCTTTGAGAATTGCAGGAGAAGGAGGTGACTGCATCCCTAAGAGCCTTGCAAGGCACTGGAGGACACCTCTGCTTGCCGAGCAAGGGAGGAGCTGGAGGATGCCACGTGGAGGTCTGGCCAAAGCTTGGCAGGCTGCCACCTCCTCCTCTCACCTTGAACTCTGTCATCTGCTGTTCCAGATTGACGATGAACTGCTGGACCCAGGGATCATTGGCCTCATAGTCACTGAACTCCTCCTGACAGTGAAATGCAGAAAGGCATTGTTTACAGAAATGCAGAAAGGCATGCATTTTCAGGCCACATTGTTTATGTGGCCTGAAGTAAACCACTGCCAACGGTCCAGAGGACAGGAAGGGAGGTCCCTCCTGGAGCAGCACTTCATCCTTTCTGCTCCTCTGTAGCTAAATGTCCCTTTCCAGGCTCGGCTGCAGAGCAAGATCTGGGTATTTTACTGGTGCTCTGTGCCAAGGAAACAGATAACTGAGGGGAAGGAAACAGAGGTTGCTCTGACTGTGCTGCTGAGCAGAAGACAGAGTGCTCAAGTACAGCCGGAAGCAGAGAGCACTGAGCCTCACCTCCTCGATGTTGTGGGAGACAGAGAGGAATAAGTTGATCCACGGCTTCACCTGCGGTTTGATGGCTGTGCTGTTGAGCTCATTGAGACCTTCCTGAGCAAGACAGCAAGAAGAAAGGACAGTGAGGCACAAAATCCTTACAAAACAGGCTGTCTTGATGCTGCTTCCCAGCTTGGGAAACTGTCCCACAGACTTGCACAGGAAATTGCACCCAGAAGGCTCAGATCCCACACTCTTCCTGTGCCGGAAGGCTCTGAGGACACTATGACAAGAAGCGCAGGAAGGATGTTGGCCCAGAAGCTGCTGTTGTGCTGACTTGGAGTGTGGTCTGAAGGGCTTGTGCTTGCCCACCCCATCCCACACAGCTGCAGATTTCCTGGCAGGAGCGAGGCACCTGGGGTAGGTAAAAATGCAAACTCCATTTTTTCACTCAGCACCAGCCAGGGTGCTGTGACTGAACTCAACTGATGCCTCCCACCTCCATTGCAGCTTAGCTCAGTAGGAGAATCTAAAAGGAAGATAAAAGCTGTAACTACAGTTAGTTCCCTGAATTAATCATAACCCCAGCACATGCCATCTCCCCTGAGCAGCAGGCTGTCAGCAAAGCCATTCTGTCCCCTGTGATGAGAGCTCTTAAAGCCCTCTCCTGCCAAGCTACCCCTCTTTGGCTCAGCAAGGTGTCACAAAAGCTCACTCAGTATGAAACTGTGTTGGTTCCGATTCTGACTGGCATTTGATAGAAGATTTTAACTAAAACTGGCATTTCTGAGAAGGTCCTGCTGGCAATTGTCCTTTTCTGAGGCAAATTCAGCGTGTGTGTGACTCAGGCAGCATAGGAACTTCCTCCTCAGCCTCTTCATTGCTTTGCAGCCACTTTAAAAACCACACTAGAGTCAGATTGGAGAGTTTTACTCCTTACTGATAAGCTCTTTGGTTTTAATACTGACCACAGTCCCCAGGAGGGTTTGCTGGCAGTGCTGAACTGAAGGCATCTGCCTGCGCTGAACTGCAAAGCCAAACAAAAAATAATCTGACCCCTCCGTGAAGTACAAAGGCAAACCTAGTTAAAAATATTCTCCTTTGCTTGGTTTCTTTCCACATGAGCTACTAGGTCTTCCTGCTTCTCTCCCTGCCAGAGAGCAGTGACATTTTAGGACAGCAGGCCCCGCATGACACAGGAGACTGGATTTAGCCATGCTGTGGGCTATTTGCATTTGGGAAAGAAGGAGAAACCTGAGAAAAGGGCAGCTCTTCTCTACCAACAGCCTGTCTTCAGCATTACTTAGTGAGGCTGTGGACAACTTCACAATGTGCTGTGCCACGAGGGAGAATGGAGGAGATGGAAATGCTATTAATATTTCTTTTCCTGAAAATGCTGAACCAACTGCAAGCCCATGCTGAGTGAAGACAAATGAAGCAACATTTCTTCTGGCTCTGCAGCTGCTTCCAGTGCTTTTTATGCAGCTGCCAGCTGGTGTGGCTGTGTAAATGGGCTGGGGCTGTTTCCATGCCTCAAAGCTGACTGATTTGCTCCCTCCTGCACCCTACCCAGCACTCCTGGAGTCAGACTTGGCCTGGCCCTAGGCTGAAGTGATTCCTGCCAGAGTTCTCCCTGAAGACACCAGCAGCCAGTGTTGGAAGCCAGCAGTAATTTGGAGAGACTCACCTGCAGTAGGTCACGGAATTTGTTGGAGACAGCAGCCATGTCCGAGAGGCAGCTCTCAATCTTGGCCTGTGCCTGCTCACCCCCGAATCCTTGGCTAAGTAGTTTGCTGCAGTCACTCTGCAGGAAAGAGATCCATGAGCAAGCTGCAAATTAATAACCTGGGCAGTTTTTATTCCTTTGTGTTGCTGAGCTCTGGCTGCCCACCAGCATGTGGGACAGGACAGGAGCCCAACTCTTGCTCCTGCAAAGGCTGCTGGCTCCAGCAGAGGGGAGAAAGGACAGCAAGAAAAGAAGCCAGAAGCTATCTAGCTCAGTATTAGAGAACTGCAGACTCTCCATGATGCACAGGTTATTCCTGCACCAGGTCAGTCAGGCTGGAGGAACTGGTATTTCTGGCTGCTACCATCAGCCAGAAATTGCTCTGCCAGCTTAAAATTCCTTCCCTAAGGCTGGAGGGCAAAGACCTCAGGAACTCGGGCATATCAAAGTCCAGATGGTTTACTTGACCCCTGCCTCCACCAAGGGAGGATATTACAAATTTGATTGAGGAAAAACCAGTAAAGAATACAGACTGCACCTCCAAAGTCTTTTTTAGGGTCATGATGTTTTCACTGCAGACTTCCACATTGTTTAAGGTCACCTGAAAAAAAAAACAAAACAAACCCAAGCTGGATTAAATGGAATTTCCCAGCACCTCACCCCCAAATCCACACATTTAATCCATGCCCTGCTAACAGTACAGACTGAAATGCAAGTACTTAAGGGACAGAGTTGCTACGGTGAGATCAAAGCACTGTAGGTTCACTGAGCTGCAAGAAGCTAAATTCCAGCAACAGAGCACATGTGCTGAACCCCCAGCTAGTACAGAGTTCAAGACAGTTTACTGGTTTTCCTCATCATCCTTCTACACCAGAAGAGCCACCAAACCCACCAGAAAGGACTGCTTGGCCTCGTCCGTGCTTTCAATGCCTTTAGTGTCGAACTTGCCCTGCTGCAGGCTGCTGTGCATGATGTTCACAGCACTGGTCACCCCTCTCTGGAAGTCCTGGAAGGTCGTGGCTGGGAAGCCCTGCTTCAGCTTGTTGTACAGAACCTCCCTATAGGTAAGCAGAACACACCAGGGTTTAGAGCAAGCAAAAAGAAAATTGTGCTCTGTGCCTGGGGACAGCATTCTGTCTGAGATCTGACCTGAACAAGGCAGTGGAACTTCAAAGGGGAAAAAATGCTGGCAAATATCTCCTGATAGCATCAGAATGCTGAAAGAAAAACACAGTCACCCAGTTTCTGAGCTTTCCTGAATGTCCTGCCTGCAGCTGCCTGCTGTCTTCAGACACAGCTCCTCACTCCCACAATGGAATGAAAAATAGCAGGACAATTTCTGCAGTCTCACCCAGGTTTGAGTCATTAAGTAACCCAGAGAACAACTGGGGGTGACCATGTACCCTCAAGCAGGGTAGTACCCTAATGTTACAAGGCAACTCCATCTCATAAGGATTTTGGGCCATCAGGTTCTTTTCTCTGTTTGTCCTACAGGTGGATTACCACTACTGTGAGAAAAGATGCCCAGATCCAGCCTCCCACATCTGCCACTGCTTCCTACAAGGATCTTCCATGGAGATGACAAGCCAGACGTTCAAAGGCAAAGAACACAAGGAAGACCATCTGCCAGCAACCACTGTTTGCAGAATGTGAGGTGGAGGCCCATTACAATGAACCTGGTGTGTTTTCATTACCTGAAGTCAGACTCCAGCTCGGTGGTGGAGTGGTTGATCATAGCACAGAGACAGTCTATGCTGGAGCTGGACAGAGCACGCCCAATGCACTTCTTCACTATATAAAACACATCATCCACCATGCTGGAGGTGAGCTGGCCCTTCTCATAGCTGTCCATGGCAACAGCCTGCAAAGAAAGCTCTCTCAGCACCCTGAACTCTCTGAGCAACACTGCCCCAGCAGTGCTGAGACCAAACTGCCCATCTGCCCACCTCCCCCTGAGTGGAACTGCACCCTGTGTGGTGGCACCACTCAGACTAGGCTGCAGTAGCCCATGGACCTGGAAGATACCTGTGGCATGTCTAAAGTCAAAGTTCAGAAACAACCACTTGCTTTTCAAGGCCAGGGGAAACAAAAGACTTTCCCAACAACTGCAGATTTGCCATGTATGCATATCCCTCCCTTGGGATGCTCACCAGAGGACTGAGGAGCACACACAGAAAAGCATCTAAGAGGTTTTCTCCCACCTTGTTCACAGTCTCCCTCATGAAGTACTCCTCCATGGTGATGTAGTAGCCAATGAGCTCTTGCATGGTGCAGCTCAGCAGACAGTTGTTGAGGAGCTTGTCCAGGTATTTTTGATGCTCTGTGGAACAAAAGAGAGATCCATCAGCAGGAACCCAGGTCCAGGAGGCAGTTCCACTGAGTCCTGTTGCTGCTTGTCCCATGGGACTCAACAGACACACACCTGCCAAGCCTAGCCTAAAACAAATCACAAGCCTCAGCTGTGGAGCTGAAATTGCAGAGCTGGATTTTGCAGGTGACTAAAGTGATTTCAAGAACTCTACAGAGTACCAAAACCTTGAGCCTTTTTTTTTGTGGTCTCCACCTTTAGGATTTGTGCCTGCAGTGACCAAATGATTCTTCCTCTCTTTGGGGACTTTACTTTGTTATAATCTACAATCATTCTTAATGTTAGTTTTCCTGTTAGAGGGAACAACGAGTGCTGAAAAGAGATTTGGAAAGCCTAGGCTACACAATAATCTTCCACAGAGCGCTCCCAAAGTGTCTTTGCAGAGCCTGTGTCACTCTGCTCTGCCACTAACTCAGGTATATCTCAATTTCTGGCTTTGATAACCAGAGCCTATGAGCATTGGTACTCAAGGTGTTACCTTGTTTTACCTCCTCCGAGGCCATGGCATCTCCCACCTCAAAATCAGCTATTATTCGTCTCTTGACGAACCTCAGGTAGAGCTCACTGCGGGCATTCATCAGAGTGACTTCTGTTAAAATAGGGTCAAGCTCCCTGGAAGAAATAGCAAGAATCAAGACAGCAAGACTACAAAAGGAGAGGCACAAATTTAATTCAGTTAAGCAGTGTGTTCTCTGTTCCCTTACTGAGATCAGTACTGCCCCTTTCCATCTGTGCCGTTGAGTGGCAAAGCTCAGCAGAATAACTGGTATGTGCAAAGCATGCACACACACAATCAAAATACCTCCTGGGGGAGATTCTGGGGGATATCTCTACAATTGTTTTTTCCTCTCAAACTCTATTCCAAGATTTAGCAACACTCCCCCTCTTTTTCCTCATATATCTGAGGACATCCACGTTGAAACTGCAAGGACTGCAAGACTCAAAGCAACCCGATGTAATTTCAAAATGAGGCCCTGTTTTGAGTGGGAGGTTTGACTAGAGATCTTCATCAGTCCTTCCCTACCTCAGTTTTGCTACAATTCCATGAGCCCTGTGTAGCCAGTGTTAGAAATGCCTGGTCCCTGCCATCTCCATGTATGTGTTTTTGTGCACAGACTCATGTGTTTCTCTGCAGATGATGAAGAATCTGTTTAAGTTCAACAGCTCAGGAAATGTGAGATAAAAAAAGCATGTTACAATGCAGAACACAGTGTGCAGATCAGAGATGGCTGAAAAAAAGAAAGACTGACACATCAGATGTTTTTATCAGTGTGCACAAAAGAATTTTACAAATCCTGCTGGAAGCCTCATGGTGCACAAGTGGGAGAAGGAAATATCACCTTTATTTTACAGATGCAAAATAAAAAAATCAGAAAACTGGGATGCATGCAGAGTTACTCAGAGCAAATCGTAAGCAAATATTACTGCTGAAATATTAATTATGCAGGCTCACAGACAGATCTTTCTTGAGGAACCTGTTTTCTTTCAAGGCATGTTTCTAAGTCAGGCAGTCCCAGAAGGGCTGGGTGCACTTTCAAATGGCCTTGCTTAAGGGTTATGTAAATATTTACGATAAGAAGAAAAAGAGGGAGATTGAAAGCACTGCAGTTTGTTGTCAAGAAACTGATGGTATGGAGCTGCTGCAGCAGCAATACAGATAAGGTAAGATCCAAAGATTAATCCTGTTTCTGTCATAAATTACCTGTCAAGACAGCTGCTCTGTTTTGTGGGCTCCAAGGGCTGTACTCTGGCCATGGAAGGGCAGTGGGCACAGGCAGTTAAAATCTCAGTCCTTCATGTGCAGTGATATCGACAACCCTCCAGGAATGCTTAGAGCCAAGGCTTAGAATTAATGACTAAGCAAAATAAAGCCCCACTACAGAAGCTTCCTTTACAGAAGGGCAGTGAAGGGCACCTAACAATTGGATTTTTAAATTTAATACCCACAAAGCTTCTGGAAGAGTGGAAGAGTTATCTAAATGCTAAGCAGTGTTAATAACAAGTCAAGAGTGAAAGGTTAGAGAGCATAAAGAGTTTTTCTTTGTACCTTGGTTCAATCTTCTCTGCAGAAGAACTTCTCATCATGCTATTCTGGACTTGCTGGAACTGCAATCACAAAAGAAAGGGAGTCTTTGCTGATGATTTGTAATCTCTGAGGGTAATAGGAATGCTTTGGAGGAAGCACTGCCAGAGAAGAGAATCACATAAGTTCACTTCCTCCTCCTCCAAGGCAGAGCTCATCCCTCCAGGAAGGGTGGTGGGATGGGACTTGACCAGAGGCCCTCAGGTATGTGACCACGAGACAGTAACAGCAGCCCTGCATCTAGGCAGGAACAAGAGAGTGGGGAAGGTGTACTGAAAGCACCCTACAGATCTGCACAGCAAAGAGTGCCCAGGGTGCATTTACCATGCTCCAAATGAATCCTTCTCTGCTTCAGAAAGCAGTTACAGTCTGACCCCTTCAGCTATCAGGGTAAATAAGGAGTAGAGCAAGGATTCTCTCAATACACAAGGTCAAGCTCTGCTGCCTCTATGGCAGTGGGAGCCCCACAGAGCTGGATGGAGGGCACAGCTGGCTGCATGAGGCAGCCTCACACTGCTCTCACCTGCCTGTGATAGTCCCTCTCCTTGATGAACTTGTCCACCACCTTCTCCACCTGCCGGTCACACTCCACCTGCAGGTGCTTGATGAGGGTGTAGAGCCTCCCTGGCCCGTAGTAGGTCTCCACAATGGGCTGGTGGGTCTCCACAATGCAAGCAATCCCTGCAGGGAGGGGACAGACACTCAACCAGCACTTCCCAGAGCACAGCAGAGCTACTCAGGTCCACAGACCAGACCTAAAAAAGGATCATTCACTCCACAGATAAGAGTACAGATCTCCTGGAGCAGAAGCCATCTCTCTGTCCTTAAAGAGAACTCCTGCCATGCCCTGTGTGCCAGCTGTCCTTCAGCCCAGCAAGATACAAGGTTTGAAGCTTCCCCAGGACGAAGCACACAAACTAAATCTGGCAGGGGGCACAACTGCCACCCAAATGCAGTCCCAGCTTTTAGCATCTGCAAGGCTACAGGGAAAAATCAGCCCAGAGATGGCTCTTGGGCACACACTTGCTGCAGAGAGCAAGCATTAGCAAAGGCAAGAACTCCTTGGAGGAAAAGCTCATCTCCAAGGAAGTATCTCTACAATATTGCCTTCTTATCAAAAACACTCTACTCCAAAAGTTAGCAATGCTCCCCCTGCTTTTAACACTACTGGCAAGAAAGCTCTACTGGTGCCAGGCTGGGAGAGTAACTTGGCAGGGGTGCAGCCTGGAACTAGAGCAGATTTAATAGAGAAGGTGGTTAATCACCATGGGATCTCAAGTACTGTCTGTGGCATTCCCACAGAGCATTCATATTCCTGTCTCTGCTTTCAAGTTCCCATGGTGCTTCTTGAAGAGCCAGGCCTGGAGGCACCAACAGCTGCTCATCCCTAAGGGATCTGATTTGTTTGTCTGGAGAGCTGCAAGTCTGAAGAAACCTCCAGGGAATATCCATTTGTTTTGAGGATGCAGAGAACAGGAAGAGTCTGATTCCTGGGGGAAGCCAATAAATCCTTTGCAAATGCACTTTGTGCCTGTACAAGATGTACACAGGAAAACTTGCTTATTGTGATGCCCTCTCCTGGTTAGAATAAATCCTACTAGCTGTGTCCCTGTCCCTCGAGTGAGACACCTGTAGCTCAAAGGAGAACGAGGCATTTTATGAACTGAAATTGAAAGCATTTAAATTGATGGACAGTCTCATCATGGACTATTTGCAATCATCAGGAAGGAGGAAAGGAAGATTACCTTCAAAGAGGAGTGTCAGGGTGTCTGCAAAGATGACAGCAGCTCGACGGTCACTCATGTCTGTCCCCATCACCAGCTGCAGGTTCTCTTCTGCTTTGTTGGCCACCTGCATGCCAACAGGACCCGTCAGCTGAGCACCCAAAGGTAGTCTTCAACTCACAGGTCCTCTATCCTTGCCCTAGAGAGCTTTCATTGGCCTTCCCAATGCAAGAGCTATTGCTGTTGCTCCTCCTTTGAACAGGGATCCTGTCCTCTCGTGGAAAACTCAAGGCTCAAGGAAAGGCAGAAGCTTGCTCTTCTCTTTCCAGGTTCATTGGGTAATTTTTAAGCAAGTGCACAGAGCGAGACACAGACATCAGAAAGCCCATCCCAGCATGCAAATGCAGGCACAGATATGAACTAAGGCCAGTGCTATTTTTTAAGGTGAACAAGCCACTGCCAAAATCTCCTTCCACAACATCAGTTGACAGAGACTGGGTTTTGCTTTCCCCTGGGTGTCACAGAGCCTGTTACCTGCTTGCAGAGGTACTCAGAGAACTTGCTCAGCCCCTCTTCATGTAAGCCTAGCAGAGGAAAGATCTTGAAGAACCGTTCCACCTGGGGCAGGTCTCCCTGCTTCATAGCTGTGTCAAATTTCTCTGTAACAATTGTCTTCAGACGCTGCTCTGCATCCTGCAGGAGTTTCAGGTTGGCATCAATTATTCCCCCTGGCAAAAAGGACAGAAAAGAAAGGGAAAAGTGTCAGCACACTGTTAGTATTGTATCAAGGGCTACTTTTTTTCCCCAGGAGAGAGACCAGCACTGTGCAGCCCCAAGCTGAGAAGGCAGAAGACACACTGGAATTCCTCTGCAGGCACAGACAGACAGGTTGGTGCGTGATGTAATGTTGTGATTTTGCATGAAGGATGACAACACATCCACTGGGATTCTCCTCTTAGGAATCTACCAATTTACCCCCTCATTTCCAGTTGCTCTGCTTGGTAGCACACTGTGACACAAGAACAATTCCTGACAGAGCCTTCTCCATCACTTCTTCTGGCCTGAACATTTTGTCCTTTTGTCCTTTGCTTAGTTAGTACCTGAAATACTATTACAGCTGTGTGCCAGGAACTTCCTTTTCAATTAATGATAATTCTGGTGTAATAACAGTTCAAAAACCTTCACCCCTAAGTCAGTTTATAAAATACTAAGATCTCTGGCCAGCATTAGATTTTCTGCTTTGTCTGTTGGGCTGAGGTAACCCATGGGAAATGAGCAGCCTCTAGATATCCATTGGAGAGGTGACTCATCAGCATCTCCTCACAAACAGTGCTTACCCTCCTTGCCCTGACGACTGAGCTCAATCACTGACTTGTCCAGAGACAGATAGCGATGGATGTGAGCTGCTGCTTGTTCATAGTCTTCATTTCTCAGGGCTGTCTGAACTCCATCCATGCAGAACTTCAGGTCAAGGATGTCATCAGCTCTCTGAATGGCCTGATAGAGTCGGGTCTGAAAGAAAGGCAACCAGTAATGCTTCCAGCTGTGGGATGGACAGGGAGAGGGAGCTCTCAGAAGAAAGTGTGAGGGAAAAAGAGACTGAAGCAATATTTCTGTATACAGCAGAACTGCTACGTAAGCAAAAATCCCACACTACTTAAAAAGTGCTAAGAGCAGTGGCTCCACAGGATGAACAGCAAATGTCAAAACTGAGGCTGAACTTGGAGGCCACAGTTCTCTGTAACAAACAGGCAGAGACCAGAGAGGACACCACACATTATCTGTCTGATCTGAGCAGTTGTGTCAAATGCTGGCATTGACACCCCTCAGCCTGTCCCCAGACAAGGAACAGAACAGCCCAGATTCCTGACCTGGCTTGGGTGACAATCTCCACTGTCCTCAGCACTGTGTAGCTGCCAAGATTGCTAGTCACCCTGTTCAGGGTATTCTACCAGGAGCTGCATGGACAGAAGGGGATGCTGGAGAACCAGCCAATATATGGAGGAGCATCCCTGGAAGTGTTCAAGGCCAGGCTGGATGGGGCTCTGAGCAGCCTGGTCTAGTGAAAGGTGTCCATGTCAACTGCAGGAGAGTTGGGAATGAGAGGAGCTTTAAGGACCCTTCCAGCCCAAACCATTCTATGATTCTACCAGTCTTATACCATGCAGTACCCAGGAGCCCAGAAGGACACAGCTAAAATCAAAACCACAGCAGTTTCCAGCCCCACCAACGGCAGGGCACATCTGGTGTGCTGTGAGCACAGAACACACAAACACAGAACACAGCAGCCCTGCCTCTAAGCAGGAACAAGACAGTGGGGAAGGTGTACTGAAAGCACCCTACAGACCTGCACAGCCAGGAGTGGTGACAAGCCCCAGCCCCCTCAGCCCAGCTACCTTGGCGAGGTCGAGCTGCCGGACCTTGCTGCTGACGTTCTCGGCCAGGTTGCAGGTGAAGGTGACCATCCCTGCCAGCTGCTGGGCATCCCCCTCGATCAGCTGCAGGCTGGGGCTGAAACACACAGAGCTGAGCGTGAGAGGCACTCATGAACTACCTGGGTGCTGTGCAAAGAGCATGGCTCTTCCTCCAGGAACAACTGGAAGGAGGGGTTGGAACACTAACCCCATGCGATGAAGGGCAACCATCTTATTCTCTATAGTGCTTTGCTGCTCCAGGAGGGCATCCAGCTCTTCCTGCACGACTTTCTGAAAAAATTAAAAAAAAAGGATGAAGGAGGTGTTGTGTGACTTCAGCTCTCCTCCAGACCAGCAATTTATCACAGATGCCACATCCAAGCCAAGGACACAAGGCATTAGTGCTTCCAAGAGCTCATATGACAAATAAATCTTTTCTGAGATCTCTTTAATCCTCTAAATCTTTATGATTTTTCTATTTGAAAGCATCGGTTTTGGAATCCTCATCACACCGCTTTTAAGTCAGATAACCCACAAACTCCTCCCCTGGCCGGGCTTCCAGTGCAGGAGATCCCAGAATCTCCAGGCTGCTCGCGATTCAGGGATCCGTGGAGCCGACACCGACCCAGGGGCGGCTAAGTCCGTACCAAACATCTCTAGAGAGTACGCAGCAATGAGGGCACAGCGACAGCGAGCTTTTCGGGGCCCCGCTGCCTCCCATGCCCGGCCCGACATACCTCCTCCTCACACAGCCGGCTGTAGGCGGCCTCCAGGTCCGCCAGATCGGTCAGCGACTGGATCCGCTCCATGGACAGGGCGGAGGCGGCGGGGCCGCCGCTCTCCCCCGGCGGCGCCTTCGGCCCCGGCGCCGTGGCCGCCGCCATCTTGGCACACAGCTGACGCGGTCGATACCGCCGTGAGGCCCGGCGGGACCGTCAAAGGCGGTGCCTGAGCCTCGGTACCGCTCGGCTCCGCTCGGGAGAGAGGAAAGCTAACGCTCCTGCAGGTCTCCATGCTAGAAGTAGGCTGAGGGTTTTCTTGGGGGGGGTTCCTGGTGCAGGCGGCAGCTGCCATTGCGCCGCGACCATTCAGGCACCGCATTGGACAGCCTCACTCGCCACACGGCGCGCGCGCGCGCCGGACACGTGGAAAGCCCCATGGAGAAGGCGCGGGAGGGCAGCGCGCAGGCGCGGCGCTGATGGCGGAGGAGGCCGGCGGTGCGCCCGCCTAGGCCGGAGCAGCATCCGCCGCCATCCGCACGGTGAGCGCAGCTCTGCCCGCCCGGCGGCGGCTCCGCGCCAGGGACGGGCTCCTGGTTTGTGGAGGGGGAGCGTCGCGGACCCCTCGGGGTCTGGGCCGGGTGAGGGCGGCCGGACCGGGCAGTGAGCTGTGGCCGGTTCCCGGGGCGAGCGCGGGGAGGTGCCGGCTCCGTGCCCTGCCGAGGTCTTGGCCCGGCCCGGGGCGGCCGGTTGGTGCTGGGGTTCCCTCCCGCCTCAGCCTCGGGGTGAGGAGTCGGCCCCGGGCAGCTGCGGGTGGCTGCACTCGTGTTCATTGAAACGGCGGCGGCAGAGATGTGTAACGGCGCGGGGATCCCGGAGGGCTCCCTCGTTGTGTTTGGTTCCTGAAAAGCGAAAGGCGAGACTAATTAGCAGTAATTACTGGAAGTCCTACTCAGCCGCCCGGCAGTAAGGAGTTCAGCTGGCACTCGGCACCCGGGACACCTTGGGAGAGCTTTTTGCGCTAATAAATACCGAATAGCGAGGTGGCAGTCGGGCTCTGCTGTAAAGTGATCCGTGCACACATGGGAGGGCAGCGGTTCTCTCTGCTGCATGAAAGGCTTTGCTTTTGAGAAGTTTATTATTTTGTGTTACTTGTTGCAGAATTACCAGAGCTACGATAAGCTGAAGCGCATCCGTTGCCAACATGTTTCTGTACAACCTAACGCTGCAGCGTGCCACAGGCATTAGCTTTGCCATCCATGGCAATTTCTCAGGTAATTTTCTCCTCCCTCTACATGACTTGGCCTGAGGGTTTTTGGGTACCGGTTTGCTTTGGTGCCTCTGGGGGTTTTTTGCTGGTACATTATCATTTGTTCTTGAGTGTTACTTGAGCTGTGGTAGCTTGTGGATAGATTGAGGGAAGTGTGGCTTGATTATTTGTCAGTCTGGTTCATCTATAGAGTTAGTTTAATATCCTGACCAATTTTCTGATGTGTTAAAAGATGTTCAAATAATGGTGGTACATGGTACATAATGTGGTGAATAAATTTCTTTGAGTTTCTCCATGGTAGTCCTAAAATTGGCATTTGGAAGTTCACCCTTCTTCCCTCGTAGCACTTGTTGAAGTTGTGTGTTGTGTCTTCTGTTGCTGACTTGTGCTCGTGTTTTGGTTTCTTCAGGAACCAAACAACAAGAAATTGTTGTTTCCCGGGGTAAGATCCTGGAGTTACTGCGCCCTGACCCCAACACAGGGAAGGTTCACACGCTGCTGACCGTGGAGGTGTTTGGGGTCATCCGCTCCCTCATGGCCTTCAGGCTGACAGGGGGCACCAAGGACTACATCGTGGTGGGCAGCGACTCGGGGCGCATCGTCATCCTGGAGTACCAGCCCTCCAAGAACGTCTTTGAGAAGATCCACCAGGAAACCTTTGGCAAGAGTGGCTGTCGCAGGATCGTTCCAGGCCAGTACTTGGCTGTGGACCCAAAGGGCCGTGCTGTCATGATTAGTAAGTCCCTCTGTCAGCTTCTGTTCTTAATGTTTTTATTTTCTGTCTTGTGGATGTTTTATTTTGGAGCGAGTTTCTGCCAGGTATAATTGGAATTATAATTGTTTTAGGCTGTGAGCTGTGTCAAGGAGAACACAGGCATTCACAATTGTTCCTCGATGCTGGTGGAATTGCACAAATAAATTGTAATGTTGAACCAAAACAAGTTGGAAAGAGACCAATTTGTTTAGCAGTGCGCAGAGCCCTGAGGTGTGGTGTGTGGGAGAGAGGATGGGATTGCAGGTGTCAGTGCTACAGTCAGTTGCCACGGCCTGAAATGATGTTCTGGGTTCATGTCTCTTCTCTGAGATGTCTTGTGGAGACAGCCAGATGCATTTCTGATCAGGCTTCACAGGCAGAAGGACACTTGGGAGAATTTTTTTGCTAAGATTTTGCACAAAGTGTATGGAACTTTCTCGGTTTGTTGAAGGCAGCTCTGTGAAGTGCTGATGGGGGTTTACCAGTATACTGTGAATAGGAATAAATAATAATTCTTTTCTAACGTGTCTGGTTTTCCTGGGTGAGAAAGTAGCACAGTCACAGTTGTGCCATTCATGTTGATATTTGAGTGGTGTTTTTTATGTTGTGGATGTTGTATGTCAGGCACGGATACATTTTCTTAGTAAAATATTTCTGGGGAAAAGTTGTCATACCAACTGGCTTTAAATAGCAGAACATCTGGATGCTTCTTTCCATTTGTCTTTGCTTCCTTGCAGTCTGTCATCACTTGTGTGGCAAAAAGAGCAAGTAGATCTGCCTCAAGCCACTGTAGTTGGAATATTGGGCCAGGTGAATGTAGCTCAAAGGGTCAGGCTTTGCCTTTAAAGGGCTGAAATTGTCATTTTGTGCTTGCAATCTGAAAGATTTACAATGAGACATTTGAGGTTAATTGGTGGCCCAGAGATAACCAGTGGTGAACTTCAGCTGAAGTAATGCTGATGTTCTCTTGCCAAGTTACAGCTCAGTTTTGGGCTGCAGGTAGGGTGAGATTTGATTATCAAGGAATGGGCTTCATGTGCTGTTGTCCTTTGCTGCAGGTGCCATTGAAAAGCAGAAGCTGGTGTATATCCTGAACAGAGATGCTGCTGCTCGACTCACCATCTCCTCCCCACTGGAAGCCCACAAGGCCAATACCTTGGTCTACCACGTGGTGGGAGTTGATGTGGGGTTTGAAAACCCAATGTTTGCTTGTCTGGAAATGGATTATGAGGTGAGAAGAACTTCATCTCCCTTTGCTGTATTTTGACCTTTGCTGTTCCTATTCTGTTCTTCATCTGTCACTGGGGAGCACTGGCTGCTTCTGCTGTCATTTTTTACAGGCTTACTGGCTTTTTGTCTTGCCTTCAGCCAGAATGGGCAAGTCTCTTCTGTCATGGTGATTGATTCTTTTTGCTTTTCAGCTGAAAATATGCCTGTTTTCTTGGTCTGAACTTCTCTTGTGCAGCTTCTAGCAAGTCTTTTGGCCCCCATTCTGTTGTTACTCAAAACTGTTTCCCAACACATCAGCTTTGCTCCTCCTTTTAATCCTTTTTTTCAAAGACACCTTGATGTGTTCTGTTTTAGGAAGCGGACAATGATCCAACAGGTGAAGCTGCAGCCAACACACAGCAGACATTGACATTTTATGAATTGGACTTGGGTTTGAACCATGTTGTCAGGAAATACAGTGAGCCCCTGGAAGAGCATGGCAACTTCCTCATAACAGGTACCACCCACAGAGTTGTTTTTGCATGGGTCTGCTTTGTTCCCATGGAAACCACAGTCAATACTCTTTATATCTTAGGAATTGTTTCAATTGTAGTCTGAGCCATTAGTATAAATTAATTAATTGACCTTGTAGTCAGGTAATGAGGGGTTGTTCACATGGAAATACACAAGTATTCATAGAAGCAGCTGCTGTTTCAGAGTGCTCCTGTAATTAGCTGGTAGCAGTGCAAAAGGACTTAGTTAAAGTGTAGATGCTGTTTTACTCTCTTTAATGGGATTCCCTCTGCTAAAGGCAGTAGATAAATCCGTGGACTAAAAGCTCACTTGGAGGGGTTGGATGCAAAGCCAATACAACACCTTCAGCCAGAGAAAACAGCTGCAGGTTCCTCTCCAAGCACAAAAGGTGCTGAGCTTGGAGAGCATCTTCGTATGCTTCCCCTGTTGCATCTGCTGTAGGCAGCTGAGAGACAGACACCAAGTATTGTGCTGAATGTTTGAAGATATGATTTGTTACACTGAGATCACCAAGTATGGTTTTAGAAATGCTTCTATTAACTAAAGATGTTGGTCCATCTGATGGATTTTTCTAGAAGCAAACATGCCAGAAACCCAAATGTTGTGTTTTATTTGACAAGTTGCTAGTGTGGTATTTTGGGTGTGTCATGGCTTTCTAGACAAGGATAAGCCAGGAAGGATAAAACTTACACAATTTGTCAGAAACTGCATCCTTCCAGATCCCTGGTTCCATCTGCCCTGTTCTCATGGTGGCACAGGCAGCTGTACTCAGCCTTTTGTCTTTTCAATAAGAACAGATTCATATATGCAGGGTGATGGAGAGTGTTGGAAATGATGTTACTTTAAAGAAAACCAAATGTTCTGCAGGCAGCCAGTCAGATCTGTGGTAAAGGCTTTTCTCCTAATAATTTTCTTTCAGTTCCTGGTGGTTCTGATGGCCCCAGCGGGGTGCTGATCTGTTCTGAAAATTATATTACTTACAAAAACTTCGGTGACCAGCCTGATATCAGATGCCCAATTCCCAGGAGACGGGTGAGCCTTTTATAAGATTATGAATGCTTGGAATTTTGCCTTTCAAGGTTAAGGGCACCAGAAAGGTTTTAAAGAAAAAAAGTAGTTAAAAACATGTTGGCTTATCTGCCTCACTGGCTGTGTGTGTTATCTGGGAGGGAGGATGGAGGTGGGCATAGCCTGAAGTGATGAGTGTGGTTCATGTCTCTTCTCTGAGATTTACACTGGAGATACTCCAAAGTCTCTGATCAGGCACCACTGTCAGTGCATGATACTTGAGATGCTGAACAGTGGCAGTTGTAGCTGCAGGTGAAATCAACATCTATTCTGTTGCATCTGAGGCTGCTTCCTCTGCCTTTGGTATTAGGAATGCAGTGCTTTGAATACTTGCCAAAGTGCTCAAAACCAGCTGTGTGTTGGTTGCAGCCCTTTCCTCTGTTTTCGGCTTTGATATGTGAGAGTTGCCTGGAGAGGAAAGTAGAACGATGAGGGATGATGCTTGGGCACAGTGTCCTACAGCTGTATTTCCTTCTGGAGCAGAGATGTACCCAGGGTGACTACAGGTGTAACAAAGGGATGTGCTTTGTGTTAAAAACTTCTTACATACTGTGAGCTCTTAAGGCACCTGTGAAATGGAAATACTTCAGTCAGTGAAATCACCTCTGTGCTTGTCAGGTAATTCCACCAATGACCTCCACTGTCTTTCCTGACAGAATGACTTGGATGACCCAGAGAGGGGTATGATCTTTGTCTGCTCTGCTACACATAAGACCAAGTCCATGTTCTTCTTCCTGGCCCAGACAGAGCAGGGAGACATCTTCAAAATTACTTTGGAGACTGATGAAGACATGGTAAGCATCACATGGATGCAGAAGCTTTAACTGAGGGGAGTTCTTAGTCAGTTACATTCTCTAAGGTGATACATTTTTACTGTTGTGAGTTTAACTGTGTAAGGGAACGTGCTTTTTGTGATTTGTAGAAGGGTTAACACTGGTCAGCACTGTGGGTATTACTCATAAAGAGACACGGTGCAAGGTTTGCAAAATCCTCTGAGGATTAAACTGCAGTCACTTGAACATACTTAAAATCTTCTAGAGGTGGTCTTTTTTTAAAAGATGTAAACTGTGGTCCATGAACCTCCTGGAGAGTATTTCAGTAACTTATTCTATGGAACTTAGCTTCCCTGGATTTCAGCAAGTACCCTCTAGTCTCTTCATTGGGTGTTTACACGCTGCAATCAATTTTTTTGCAAGATTAGGTAGTTAACTTGGCACAGCTGGTCTGTGAGTTGAAATAACAGGCTTGCAGTGGCTTGCTGCTGCTTGTTTTAGTATTGTCTGAAAAGTTCTCTGCTGCAGTGTGATCAGTTGGGCTTTTTGAGTAAATGTTGCATGTTAATTTACTCCATCTAAACATGTCGTATTTGGTACAGGGGATGATTGTGTAGCAGGCACCAAGCCTGCCAGAGTTCAAGGAGTGTTTGGACAATGATCTCAGACATATGGTGTGATTTTTGGGGTTGATCTCTGCAGAGTCAGGAGTTGGACTTGATAATCCTTGTTGGTCCCTTCCAACTCAGAATACTCTGTGATTCTGTGATGTTCAAGTGCCTGAAGATTGTTCTTGGATGTTTCACCAACAGCTGTCGTGACCATTTAGAAATTTGCTCAGGACAGTTGTTTTTCTAATGCTGGAGAACTGGTGGTGTTCAGTGAAGCAAATTTCTTTTCTCTTAGGTAGCTTGCTATTTTTACAGCTTTTGTTTTCCAAATTGACTCAGTGTTACAAAAGGCAGAAAGTCTTGGAATAAAACAGACAGCCTGGCTTATGTGTTCAAATAGTCTGTTGGATTTTGTTATTTATAACCTGGTGCCCCAAACTACTGATGCGCTAAGCCTGGCCTGCTCTTGTTAATTTCTTTGGAGAAGATAGCTCGGCAGATGTTTGTTATTAAATCATACATGGAGTTCCAGTACTTTAGCATCACAGTCACATCTTCATCTGCTTTCAGGTAACAGAGATTCGACTGAAGTACTTTGACACTGTTCCTGTTGCTGCTGCCATGTGTGTGCTGAAAACAGGATTTCTCTTTGTGGCATCTGAATTTGGAAATCAGTGAGTAAACAATTTGATGTAGGTGTTTTTCCCCTGAAACAGAGTGGTTCTGTTCAGGCCTGCAGACTGACCCTTGAACTTACTGTGCATAGAAAGGCAACACCTCTGATTTAATGGGTAACTTAGTGCTTTGTTCAGAGGGCTTGAGAAGAACAGTTGGATTAGACTATGAATGGGGGAATTTTCTTGTTTGAACTCAGATTAAATGATGAAGTGCAGAGAACAAAAGGCTATTTGCTGTTGCAGCAGATTTTGGAAAAATTGAGCACTTGCTGTTTGTGTAGGGTTCATCACATATCAGATTAATTATCTTTTCAATTAGTTTGATAGTTTTGAATTTTTATGTGTATGGCCCACTCAGAAGTAAATAGGATTTCTTATTAGTAGTTGTGTTCCTTTTCTTACTAGATGTATACTTGAGGGCTTTCTCTTAATTCATGTTTGGACTTCTAAATACTCTAAAGGATCATTCACACCTTTGAAGATAAGCTTAACTGTGTCTGAGGGAGGGATTCACAGAAATGGAGATTTTCCTGACTGTATCTGCAGTCAGCCACCTGAGGGAGCCCCAGCCAGTTTGCTGGACTGAATCTGAATTGAGGAAGCCATATTCGAGCTTTATTAAAACCAGGAAGTAACTCAGTCTGTCTTTCTGTGGGATTTTTGGGTAGGTTTTTCTTTTTTTTTTTTTTTTTTTTTTTTTTTTGGGGGGGGATGGTTTTTTGTTTTTGGGTTTTTTTGTTTTTTTTTTTTTTTTATCTCTGAAGTTTTATTTGTTGTGTTATTTGGGCTCATAAATTGGAATGGGGAATGTGGTTAAAAACATTATGATTTAAAAGGTGAGAATATTCCAATAAAATAGACAAATGTGGAGATGAAGTCCTAGCCATTGGCCTTGCTTTTGGCCTTAGCTGTCAGTTGCTGCTTTGGCTTAAACACAAGAATATCTAAAAGGCTCAAGGGTAAACAAAATACTGAAACTCTGGGATACCTTGCCAGTGCCAGCTGCAAATGTGAAGGGCTGAAGCTGGGAGGTTGTGAGGGGGCGTTTCTTGTTTATGGGTTTTGGGGCTTTTTCTTTTTTTTTTTGTAAGCCTATTATTTTTTTTTTTTAATATTTTGTAACCCAGAAGACAATCCTTAAAACCAGATATTAATAACTGAATAATATAGGGTTAGATTTCTTAATTCCCCACTACCTGAATATCTGGTCAAGCCTTACTTAAAGAAGGCTACATGAGCTTGCTCTGAACATGCTGACACACTTTTTTCTGTTTCAAGTTACTTGTACCAGATAGCTCACCTGGGAGATGATGATGAGGAGCCAGAATTTTCCTCTGCCATGCCTCTTGAGGAAGGAGACACATTCTTTTTCCAGCCTCGACCTCTGAAGAACCTGGTGCTGGTGGATGAGTTGGACAGTTTGTCTCCTATTCTGTGTTGTCAGGTATGTTGCCATCAGCAAGTTCCTGTCTACCACATGTGTAAGTGGAGTCACCAGCTAAGCTATTCCAGGTTTCCAGAAATACTGCCCCAGGTAAAGACTCATAGAGAGGCAAATCTGCAGAGTTCTCAGACAGCTGCCTGAGATTGGTACCTGGCCTGGTAGATTTGATTCCTGTGGCAGTAAATATATATCTGAACACCAGGTGTCAGCCAGTGATTCTGTGATGCTTCTCTGTTGACCATCAGACCAGCTGTTTGCAAAGAGTTTCGGTAAAAATTAACATTCAGGGCAGCAGCTGGAACACCCCATGGCATCTCCACAGCTTTTGGTGTTTGAAAAAACATTCTTAAAGCAGTAGTGTGATTATATATATATAGTTTTATTTTCTTGTTCCATGGATGTTGTTTTGACACTTTTTCTCCACACAGATAGCAGATTTGGCCAATGAAGACACACCCCAGTTGTATGTGGCTTGTGGTCGGGGGCCCAGGTCATCCCTGAGGGTTTTAAGACATGGACTTGAGGTAAGACATCCAGCACTTCAGAAGAAAAATCTGAGATGAGGGCAGTGTGAGGAAATCCTTGAAACAAAGTTGCTGAAATGAGGGGATTCTCCTTTAGCTCTAGTCTGGAGGGCTACTTTCTCTTGCTTCTTGAGGAATAGAAGGGTTGTATTGTTTATTCTTACAGTCTCAAAAGCTTTTTGTTTACTTGACTTCAACAAAACCTGCATTTTGTTTCTTCTGATACTTGAGTGTATTGAGCTGGAACATTCCTGGTGTCTGCCAGCTGCTGCTGCTCTCTTCTGGGGGTGGATGACCTTGTTTTGAAGCTGATCATCCAGAGCAATAATGTTGCCATATCATTTCTGACCATATTTTGCCCTGCAGCACATCTGGCATGGGCTGAGAGCATCAGAATTGGGAATTGTTAGCTTTTCTGCCCAGTTGTGGGAAAGCTTAAAAACTGCTCGTGGTTTGATTGCTTACTCTAGTAAAGTCTAAACATCTGTTTGCAAAAGAACCTTCTTCCTGTTTACTCTTAGGTATCTGAAATGGCTGTCTCAGAGCTGCCTGGTAACCCCAATGCTGTATGGACTGTGAGGAGACATGTTGAAGGTATGCAGTATTTTCCTGAAGCACAGAGTGGTCATAATGTTTTTGTGTGTGTTTTGTTTGTTGTTGTTTTCTGGTTTTCTGTCCAAGGAGATAGGAATGGTGCTGCATGATGCTTGTGTGCCAACCTCAGAAATTGTGGTTTGAGTCAGCAGCCACCTGCTTATCTTAAAAAGCCACCCACCCTCTGGTCCCCTTGTATTGTCACATTTCCTTTTGACAAAGAAGCAGCTGCCTGCAGCTGCCTCCATCACCCACTGTGCTGTGTCAGCTGTACATTTGCAGCCTGAAGCTGCTGAACTTCTCATGTGTTCCCACTTCCCATAAGCATAAGTTTTTGCCCATAAGTTCTTGCTCAAACATCAGCAGGCAACAGCTATTCTTGTTGTTGGACTGTACTCACTATTCTTCATGTGTGTGTTGACAACTGCAGTAATCAGCTCTTTGTGAGAGAGTGGGATACAAATTATGGAACAAAGATGATAAATCAGCAACAGTGTTTGCATTTTATTACTTCCTTCTGTGCATATCTGTGAAAAACCACTCTGGACTAGGACATACTCTCTATTCAAAAGCCAGAAGTGTGTAGAAGGTTTGTGATTCCAGAAAGATTAAGATTTCAAGTTGGCAGAATACACTGGATTGGGGATTTGGTTGGTCGTTGGGGTTTATTTTTAATTCTGTGATCTGAAATAATAGCCTTGCTATTAATAATGTACAAGAGGAAATGTAGTACCTTCTGCCTTTCTCTTTATGGTGAGAGCAGAATTGCACAGAAACACCTAAACTTGTAGGGAATCTGTTCTTGGTGCTGGCAGTGTCAGGGATTATTTCCCAAGCAGTGCTTTGGGTAACTCTCACAAAGGCTTCCCTAGCTTTATACAGGGGATCTAGAAAGGCCAGATTGTTGCAATAGAGGCCTTAGCCTGCTATGACATGATACCTTGCATTTAAGCAGAGCAGTGTGTCTTCCAGGGAACCAGTAACCCTGTGGGAATTTCAAATCCTGCAGTGGGATTTACCTTGCCATGTGAGACCTGCCATGAATTCCTGTGCTCATGTCCTGAGATTCATGTACTGTCTGAGCAACAAGGGAGGATCTTTGAGCATAAAGTGCCTTCATGTCCTCGACAAGTAAAAGGGTCAAAAGGAAAGTATTTCCAGAGTTCATATTAAAAAATACATGGTTTTCTGAAAAGAGGCATTCCAGTTTGTTAGAAATCTTTTCTACAGCATTCTGGAAAAGAAGGTGGTATGATTTTTCTCCCTCTGAGACTGGAGGCTTCTGACATCACATTACAGTTTTAAAATCTTTTCTCTTGGGGTTCCAGAGGAAGACTTTGACTTTTCAGGAGGTGAAGGACCACTGATGATCTGCAGGAAGCGGGACCAGTCTCATTGCCTTCTCTTCTTTCCACCTTCCAAGTTTTCCAGGTTTCAGCATGATCATCTCCATGATTCAAAAAGGCTGGAATCTGTAGTTGTTAAGCTGTGCTACTCACTGAATACAGTTTATAGTTCTGTGAAACTGATTCCCAAGTTCCAACTCTTGGAATTCAGAATTATTTTAGTGGGTTTTAATCAGAAAGAGTGCAGAATATTTTCAAACGTGTGTAATCTTTAAAGTGCCCTTGAGGGCGCACTTGGCAGTGTGCAGCTGCCCAGCTCTGCCTCGATGTTGCAGTGTGTGCTGCAAGGCCTCTGTAAGAAACACCCAGGTCTGCAGCCTTCAAAGCAAATACTAACCTTGGCTGGTACATGGTGATACTCACTACCAATACCAAGCCTTTTTTTTTCTTCCACAGGTGGCTGGTGGTGGAGGTGCTGATCACCACAGGTGTGTACCTACTGCTAGGGGCTACTGTACAGTACCACAGGTTAACCACAGAGAATCCCAACAGCATGGGGCTGCATTGATGCTAAGCACTTCACTAAACAAATTCTAGAAACTGGTGTGTAGTTGAAGATTATTGCCTTTGAAGCTGAGTAGCTGAGGAGTAGAAAGCAGATCCCAGTCCATCTTGCAATCCTTGGGAAGCAAAACAATCAGCTGTGTCTCTGTGGGACAGTCAGTTCTTGCTAATATTGGATGTGTGTGTTTTAGGAGTATTTTCAGCTCTCTTGTAGACCAAGATTAGGCTTCCAGCTGCTTTGTACAGACCTCCAAGAGAAAAAGATCAAGTGTGCTTGGAGCAGTTGTAGGTATTGCTGGCATGGGAATGTCCTGTGGTTATGGGATTCATCTGCCTGTGAGACAGAAGTGGGTAGGATTTGCACCACACTATTCCAGTAGAATGATCAGTGGGTGTAGGTGTGTGCTCTGCTGTGTTGACAGATGGGAGCTGAGAGCCAGCATTCCCTACCTGGCACTCGTGCTGCAGGAGCAGCGTGCAGTGAGTCAGCGCTGCGGAGTCGCCGCGCCATAGTAAACAGAAGCCCAGGAAAATGTGCTGTCATCCCCTCAGAGTCTGTTAACTGGGAGTGATCCTGAGCTCTGACACTGCTCACCACTTTGCTCCCTGAACTCCTCTGAGCTCGTGGTGACTGCATTTGTCTCAGTCCAAATTCAGATGCTGCAGAGTGTGAGAAAACTGTCAGGACTGGACTGGCATATAAGAATGGAATTCTCATGGACTAACTCAAACTGAATCCATGCTAAATAATAAAAAGCACAGTAGTGTAGAGTTCATGGACTGAAATGTCATGTTTTCATAACTGTTTGTGATGTTTGCATGAAGCTGCAGAAAACTTGTAATGCATGTGTAGGAGAATGAGTCCAGCTGTGGCTCTTCAGAGTCATTAAAATGTCTCTGTTACTCACTGAAAGGAGCTGACTGGTGCAATTAGTACAGTAATAAGCATCTCTGGAGCCTTGTGTCTGCATACAAAATGATGCCTATCTGTTCAAAACTCTGGGGAGCCTGATGTTTTGCTTGGGATTGTGCAGAGCTAAGTAGACATCTTTTCATATTAAAATCTGTAGATCTTTTCTTTTTCTAACTGAGAACACTTCTCAGTGTGCCCTCGGGATTTAGTCCTCTTAATTTCAACTAGACTGCTATATTTTCTAAACCAAAAATTGTATTGTTTGAACCTAGATGAATGTGTCTTATTCGCTGACTTAATTCTGGTAAATCAAACCTTTTATTTCAAAAGCTCCAGCAGAGAGTCATTAAGCAAAACAGACTTCAAGCAAAATGCACTTGTCACTATTATTGACATAGACTTAAAGGCATGCTCTAATATAAATGTAAGCCAATGGAAAGAAAGAGCTAAAAAGGTATTGAGAGGTAGGAATGAGTTTTCGTTTAGATAGGACTAAGGGAATCTGTTGTGTTTTCAGATGGGAGTTCTTTGTCCTATGCCAAATCACATGCTTAAACCTCCAGCTGGGATGCAGTGGTTTATCATGAGAATTGACAACCCCCAGGGAGGAAGGCAGCAGCTCTGAAGTAATTTGGAAAGCAACAGTGGTCTTTGAAATGGAATTCTTAGAACATCCTGTCTCTGGGATATTTATGAATCAAATGCTTAGCCTGTGAACTGCTAGAAACTCCATGATCGAGGAATTCTTGTAGACTTCTGGTGCTGAAAAATCTGTGCAAGTTTGTAGGAGAAGCTGCTGTGTAGAAAATAAGCAGTGTGTAAATGAGTCTTGCTGAACTCTTACCATCTGCTGTTAATGTTGCAGGAATTCTCCTGTTTAGCCAAGCCTTCAAGTCATTGGTGTTACTGATGGAGTTCTCTCTGCAGATTGAATTCTTGCTTTCTCATTTCCCCAAATGGACCAGTTCCTCTTTGTAGATTTTGGAGCTGTTGGAGGTGATAGGCTGTGAGCAGTTAATAGAGTAGTAACAGAGTTAATGCCACAGTCTCCTGTTGAAATTGCTTTAGTTACACAGAACTCTTCCGTTTGATCAGAGCTGTGGTCTGTGTACCAGATGTTGCAGAGAAGAATGATGGGGTTTTTTTTAATTTTTCACTTGCATATTTTCAACTGTATGTAAGAACTTTTTGTTATAAACGTGACACAGCAGGTTTGGCAATGCTTCCATCTAAACAGGGTGGATAAGAAAAGGATTATTAGTTCTTGAAGCATTTATTTTGGTTAACCCAGCTCAGGTTCTTTAAGCTACTGCATCGTATTTTGTGGCATCCCATTTCCATCCCAGTGAGACTCCTTTATTTTCCTTTTTTCTTTAAGTTATTAACCACTTCTCCATGTCTCCCATGTTTGAAAATTACGGAGAGTCTCCTTTCAAGGGCAGAAACTGACAGCTTTTATGCCTTCACCTCCACTAGGTACACTGTGGTGCCCAAGACTGAGCTTTGGGTTGAGTTGGGTTAAAATGAGGAATTTTCTTTTTAAGAAATAGCAGCTGCATGACAACAGCAGTAGGAGTAGAGTTGCTTCTCTGAGGCAATCTTATTTCTCTTCCAAGGCTCCTGGCTCCATTTCCCAATAGACTTCATTGTTTCTGTTGCTTTTGTTATTCTCTTTTAATGAGATTGTCCTCTTCCCCTCTTAAGACCTATTGCTTTCTGCAGAGTGAAAGCAGAGAGCAGTAAACTGGGATTTTTGCTTTACCCAGTCCTACTACCCTCATTTCCCGCAAAGTTTCCCTATTTCCAAATGAGCTCTTAAGATTATTTTGATTAGCATAGCTCCTCCGTGTCCAAGCTACAGGAGTCTCCCACACGGTCCGCTTTGGGAGAAGCCAGTACTGGAGATAATAGAGCAAACACTGACCTTTACTTCTATTGGGATAAATGACAGTATTGCAACTATCTTAAAAATGTAATTGTTTCTTATCCCAGGAGACTCTCACAGTGTGAATGGAAGCCAGTTGAACTTCTGGAGGACAGTAAAGCAGGTTTAACCCTGAATTCTGCTGCAATGCATCCTAATTGTTCTCTGCAGCTTTTTATTGTGTGGCTGCTAGATAGAGATTGTGGTCCTGTAACCTCCTATGTGCAACATCTGTGGTGTGGTTTCTGCAGATAGATTCCTTATGTTCAAATTTTTGGAGTACATAATTTAGTTTGACTTTGTTGGGTGTTAAATCTGGATTCAGCTCTTTGGGTGATGGGGGACAACTTTCTTAAAGACTTCGAGAACTTGAGCGTTCTTTGAAAAAAACAGATAAGAATCCTGCTTGCCAGAATCCAGAGCATTATGAATTGACTGTGGATGTGGATCTTGGTTTGATCCCTGGCTCGGTGCTGCATTGTTTGGAGTCCAGCAGTGGCTGGCTTTTGGACAGCATGTCCTAGAGCGAACTTGTGCAATACTGTCAGCAGCTGTAATTATCACAGGAATTCTGCTGAGGAGTAACTGCTAGACATTTGTCTGCTGATTGTGTTGGGAAGCCTTGCATTTAATTAATCAGCACTCTTTTTTTTTTCTCTGTCTCTCTTGACCAGATGAATTTGATGCCTACATTATCGTGTCCTTCGTAAATGCCACACTGGTGCTGTCTATCGGAGAGACTGTAGAGGAAGTGACTGACTCTGGATTCCTGGGCACTACACCAACCTTGTCCTGCTCTCTTCTTGGTGATGATGCTTTGGTACAGGTAATGGAGAGCTGCTTCTTACATGTCTACTGTCTGCCACTCTCAGCTTGCTGCACAGATGTGATTTCTGTAGTAGTGCAACACATGTCTAAAGGTGTGGATTGGCAGAGAATGATGCTGATTCGGGCTTTCCCTCTTTATATCTTGCTAAGTGAAACTGGACAAGTTCAAAATGGTTGTAATCTCCTTCAGTAGTTCCTTGCTGTGGTTAAAAGATGCAGTTCTCCCAGCTGGCAAAAATCATCCTGCCGGTTCAGCCTGGTGCATAGTTCAGATCACTGGCTGCCAGGAGTGGTTCTTGCCTTTGGCTGCTGCTGAGTCAGAACCACCAGTGAAAGGGGAGTTGTGAAGAGATGGTAAGTACAGAATTGATGTGGTGGTTTTTTTCTTTTTCAGGTTTATCCAGATGGGATCCGGCACATCCGAGCAGATAAGAGAGTAAATGAATGGAAGACACCAGGGAAGAAAACCATTGTAAAATGTGCTGTGAACCAAAGACAAGTAGTGATAGCACTGACTGGAGGAGAACTGGTTTACTTTGAGATGGACCCGGTATGTGTGTTAATGTTGTGAATGAGTTTGGAAGAGTGAGGTATGGGTTAGTAAATTGTTTAAAAATTGTGATACTGTTCATATAACAAATCCAAAGCATCGTTTAAAAACAAAGTATCTCATTTGTAAGTCTTACATTTTTCTCTCTCAGTCAGGACAGCTGAATGAGTACACAGAGAGAAAGGAGATGTCGGCTGACGTCGTTTGCATGAGCCTGGCCAACGTTCCTCCTGGGGAGCAGCGTTCCCGGTTCCTTGCTGTTGGACTGGTGGACAACACTGTCAGAATTATTTCACTTGACCCTTCGGTGAGTAGCTGCTCTGGTTTTATCCTTTCATTGGTTTGAAATGTTTAGAAGGATCCTCCAGAGGTGGACTGTAACCATCCAAACTGTCTTTCTGTATTCAGATGGGTGAGCAGGAATGGACAGCTTGCATGGTTTTTCTCTGCTGGTTGGCAGGAAGTGTGATCCTTGATCCTTCCCTCTAACAGATATTCTGGTTTTATTGAGAATCCCTTATGCCTCTGGAGGTTCAGCTGATGAGTCACAAAATAATTTTATTTTATTGTTTTGTTTTGGGTGGTTTTTTTCTTGGGTTTCCCCTCTCATCTCCCTGTTTGTACCTGTACTAAAAGACTCATTCTGCAGGCAAGTTGGCAGCAAACCAAACTTACCGTTCGTCTACCTGCAGCAGATGAGGTGTTCAAAGCTGGTTGTAGTAACCTAAATTTTCCTTAGGTCACCCCATGCTAAATAGCAGCAAATGGTGCTAGAACAGTTTGGAAGGATCCCGTTTATCTTCTCTAGAGGCCAAGCAGCTACCACTCCTGCTTGCCAAAATGCATAGAGCCAGCATCTGTTATAACTTGTTTTTTCTTTTTTTCTTTGAATACTTCTTTCTGGAAGATCTAAAAGGACATCTTTCAGCTCCTTAGGTGGAGCTTGAATCCTGTCTTGCCATGCCAAGCCTTGCTGACTGGTGTCCCTCTGTCCTGTTTCCCCCAGGATTGTTTACAGCCCCTGAGTATGCAGGCACTGCCTGCACAGCCCGAGTCGCTGTGCATCGTGGAGATGGGTGGCACGGAGAAGCAGGATGAGCTGGGGGAGAGAGGCTCCATTGGCTTTCTGTACCTGAACATTGGACTGCAGGTGAGGGGCTCTTGCCTGGTTCTGGCAGGTTTGTCTTGAGGAGCTTTTGCTTAAAAGTGGATTGTTAAGATAGCCCTGTCATCATGCAGTGCAACACAAAGCCTGGCTTCCCTCTTTGTTGCAATGTGTTTGACAACCCAGACTGGGGAATTCACTGTGTGACTTCACAGAGGTGTGAGTTTCCCTGTACATTTTTAGACTAAAGACTAGTCAAAAGACAGTGTATTATACCAGATTTTATGTAGGACTGATTGTGCTTTTCCCATTCAAGAAGGAAGCATATTTTAAGAAATATTTCTGGGTGAAATGTTGAGCAGCTTTTTAAATATTGCCTGTAGGGCAGAGTGTCAGACAAGTAACTGCCCACAAGCAGAGGCTCTGCTCTAATAACTTTGCTGTTTCACAACTTTTTGTTACATCCAGTACAGATTCTCTGATCTTTGACAAAATAATGTTGTTTTGACAATTCAACCTGTGGTAAAAATAATCATCACAGGTTAGGTTTTTCCACATGCCACAGGTTTGATGTCAGAATGCAATCTGTTTTTGAGGAGCATGAGGTTTTGGGTAAATCCTTTGTACCGAGAGGGATGGGGATCTGGAATTCACCTTCAGGTTTTTATGGCTTGTGTGATACACTAAAGTCCTCAATCTGTGTTTTATTTTGGAGGCAGTCCTTTCTGCCCTGTAGAACTGTGCAGGACCTGTGCTTTGCTATTAAAAGTGTGGCTGTAGGGGAGGGTTGTACCGACAGCTGGGAAAACAAGCAGCTCATTCTTCAGCAACTGCCTCTCGATTGTTCTGAATGATGCACATAGTAAGTTACTCCTTACCTTCAACCTGGACCTTGTTGTTTTGCTGCTGCCAAGAACGGTGTGCTGCTGCGGACCGTCCTGGACCCCGTCACCGGTGACCTGTCCGACACCAGGACCCGGTACCTCGGCTCCCGGCCCGTCAAACTCTTCCGTGTCCGGATGCAAGGCCAGGAGGCGGTAAGGGAGCCGAGCTCCTGCAGGGGTGCAGATCGCTCCCCAGGCACCACATCCCAGATTTTCTTATGGGTGGGCAGGGTGGGGAAGCATCCCTGCAGCACAACAGGACCCTCTGGGTAAGGGTGGGAAGTAGAATGACTTCATTATGGAGCTGCCTGGCTTACAGCTTGTTCTTTCACAAACAGCCTTGCTCTTTCTCCCCTTGTTGCTGTGTAGTGCTTCCCTGCCTTCTCTGAACTAGGATTCATCTGACCCTTAGGCTGTGTTTACAGTGTGCTTGGAGAGGTCTGAGCAGCTTTTTGGGCTGAGAGATACATCTTGCCTGCTGTAGTGCACAGAGGGGGAGAGAGCTCTGTGCAGAAAACTTACCCTTGAATGCTTGATGCAGTGAATGGTTGTGTCCTTGCATGTTGAGAATAGCTCAGCCAAGGGCTGGGCAGCTGCCATACGTGGTTCAAGGAAAATATCTGCAAGAATTGGCATAGAAGGAAGAATGTGTTTCATCAGAAATGCCATTTCCAGCCCTTCTGATGTGGCACTGGGGAAATCAGCCACCCCCTGCTTGACTCATTTTTGGATGACACCTTCAGAGTTGAGAAATATTGCTGATCAGCATAGGGAGCTGGATCTGGGAATTTGAGCTCAGCTGTAGTGTTAAAGGTGCACTGGATGAATCTCTTCAAGTTGCTCCTGCCATCTTGGAGATGAGGAGCTTTACAGCTCCAGCAGAGAATACCTGTAGAATAACTGAGAATAATCTCTCTCTGCTTTGAGATCAGCTGTTGTCATTCAGGCAGGAACTAAGGTTGCACATAGACTCATTTAGCCAAATGTATAAAGCTGAAAAGTTTGGAAGTCAATCTGCTTCCTTTTTTCTCATAATTTGATTTAGGCTAATGATGATGTTTAGTAAATTTCACTAAGAGTGCTACAGTACTTGGATTATGACAAAGCAGTAAATATTTATTTTAAAAGACCTGTTCCCATTAGAGCAAGCTATTAAAAAAGGAGATATGAGAGTATTGTTGGTCTTGGCCTTTATAGGTAGCAGTAGAAGATCTTGACTTTTGCAGTGGTGTCAGTGCACCTCAATTTGTTGTCTTGATAGTGCTTTAAAGTTCCTTTTCATGCCATATTCAGTTTCCAGAGAAAACTGAAAGTAAGGAGTGTGTCTCTTCAGGTGTTCTCTTAGCTGGGTGGGGTCCACCCACAAGAATTCAGTTGTTCCAGTGGGGAAGAGTTGGGCACTGTACATGCATTCCTATTGCATAAAGTGAGCTTGCCTCCATTCCCAAACCTAATAAATTTGCTGCCTGTCTTTCCCAGGTGCTGGCCATGTCAAGCCGTTCCTGGCTTAGTTATTCCTATCAATCACGCTTCCACCTGACTCCCCTGTCTTATGAGACACTGGAGTTTGCATCTGGTTTTGCTTCTGAGCAGTGCCCTGAGGGCATTGTGGCCATCTCCACAAACACATTGAGGTAAGCATCAGAGGGAAAACACAAATGCTTGTGGGCTGGGATGCCAGGCAGGTGAAGCGGTGAATGTCAGGTGAATTCCACCTGACATTCAAAAGGAAAGAGGTAATGACTTTACTTCAAAAATATTTTTTTATTATGGATAATGATTTGGTAGAAAAACTTGGATGGGTTTCAGAAAACAGACAATTTAAGGAAATTTGTGCTGACAAAAATAAGTGGGGTGTACTTCTCAGATTTGTATTTTCTAGCTTTTTAAAATAAGTGTAATTCAAGTTACTCTTCAATTCTCTGATCCTGAGAGAGGGAAGCATTTAATAAATGTGGACCTGTTATGTATTAGGGTCTTGTGGTTTGTGATCTGAATTGGCTGCTTTGCAGGAAATGAACCACGTGATTTCAGAAACCAGAGGCATGACAGGGATGTGTTTGTTGCCTTTTTTAAAGATCAGCTGAGATACTAAAAAGATAAATGAAAATAATGAACCACAAATTCAGATGCTGTGCTGTATGCACTTGAACAGGCACTTTTTTCATATCTGTCCTCATTGAAATATTACGGCATTCATTGCTTTTAAAGGAGCCATTCTTTCTGGAAAGACTTGTGGTTTTTAGACACCAAATGCCAGAAGAACTGGCATTTCAGCTGGCAAGTCACAGGAAGAAAGAGCTGGCATTGCGTTTTTGATACTCTTTTTAACTGAAGTGCCTCTGAGGAGCATTTGATTATATGTCAATGTCACATTTAGATTCAGATGATGTGTTCCCCAAACGTGCACTTTCCTTCTTCCATGTGCTCTTTGTTCCTCTTGGGACAGACTTGCTTCAGCACCAGTCAGAACACATCCTGGGACAGCAAGAGCCCTCAAAGACCTCATGCTGCAGCACACACCTGTCTCACACCATGGGCTCCCATTTTAGGATGTTGGTTTTGCTCTGCTCTCTGGAGCTGTTTGCTAGTTGCTGTCTGGCCTGAGAAAGATGCTACTCCTCTCTAGCACTAGCCAGCTTCACAAAGAAAAAGTTCCATTCCAGTTTCATTCTCTTGGACAGCTGTTTTTAGGTTGTGTTCAACACATGTCTTATCTTTGTCCCCCAGGATTTTGGCACTGGAGAAGCTGGGAGCAGTCTTCAACCAGGTTGCCTTCCCGTTGCAGTACACACCCCGAAAATTTGTCATTCACCCAGAGAGCAACAACCTGATCATCATCGAGACAGACCACAACGCTTACACTGAGGCCACCAAGGCTCAGAGGAAGCAGCAAATGGCTGAGGTGATTGGGCTGGGGGACAGGTACACCCATCTGTTCCCCTGAGGGACTTCTGCAACTGGAAGTGCTCCCTCCTCATTAATTCCCAGCTGCCATTACCTGCAAGGCTTTCAGCCTGTGTGAATGCAGGGACTGGGAGAAGAGTGGAGATCTGCGTCAAAACACAAATTTCAGCAGAATGCACCACTTCCTACTGTTCCTTCCTTTGCATGTTGTTAGGGCAGATTTTAAGAACCACCAATTGAGTGGAGGACAGTCTTGCTTGTGTAACGCTGTTCTGTGGGGTTTCTGTGGTTGGTTGAGGATGCTTGCATTTCAGTGGGTTGTTTATTTTCTTCTCAGGATTGTTGATCTGGGGAAACAGCTCCCCAGACAGCTGTCACTGGGACAGGGCAGAGCTGACACAGTCATGCTCTGAGCTGTAGAGGCTCCCTGGGGAATAAGCTCAGACTGGGTGGAAGCTTTGGGACTTAATGGGTTTTATGTCTTCATAGGCAGTACCTTTCCCCAGATTACCTGTGTTTAGGCAAAACAGGGAGGTTGTATTCTATGCAGAGCATCAGCATACTGGGAAAGGAAATCACTCAGCTGTTCTTTTCTTCTGTCCTTTAATGCTGTAGGAAATGGTGGAAGCTGCAGGTGAGGACGAGAGGGAGCTGGCTGCAGAGATGGCTGCAGCCTTTCTGAATGAGAATCTTCCTGAGTCCATCTTTGGTGCTCCCAAGGCAGGCAATGGTCAGTGGGCCTCTGTTATCAGAGTGATGAACCCCATCCAAGGAAATACATTAGATCTGGTTCAGCTGGAGCAGAATGAAGCTGCTTTCAGGTAAGAAGCATTGCCAGTGCAGCAAGAGTCCCTGCTTGTGATGAGTCTTAGGTGTTTTTTTTCCTTTTACTTATCAGTTACTGAGTTGAAATCCAGATGGAGCATATTACCAAGAGACTGGCTTGAAATTCCAGAATTGATTTGTCTTGCCTTTCCTTCCCTTCCAACCCTAATCTTGTCCTCATGTGGCATTAAGAGCTTGTGGTGCTCCAAATGTGGTTGCTGTACCCAGTGCCTAAAGAACAACACAGGGATGTAAATGACAGATAACAGAGCTAGGAACAAGAGAATGTGCTGTTATCTCTCAGTTTTCCTTCTCATCCAGGTAAACTGAGGATAGATTAAATGGAAAGGGAAGTGTTACACTGCAGGGGAAAACCAACACAATAACCATGAAGAATAGCACATGCCTCAGCAGGTGAAGTAGAGTTAGGTCATGTTAGTCCAAAAGGCTGACCTGCCATTTCCAACCTGCCTGAGCTATTTACTGAGCAGGAAATAACACTGGAAGATGAGGAAGGTTATTTGTATATGTTCCAATGGGAACAGCCTTTGAAAACTAGCTTCTAGTAGAGTTTTGCACATCACTAGGCAGTGTCCAGCTTGTGAAAATGTTTAGTAACACTGGGCATTGTGAAAATATAAAATGCTTTGGGCATATGTGACAGATAGAACACACATGGAGGGTGTAGTGTGGAAGAATGAACAAATCTGCATTAAAGATTTCTACAAGGAGATAAAAATGACCTCTTAAAAGGCAATGTCAGTGTTGAAGGCTTGGACTCTCAAATCTCTGCTGGGCAGGTGCAGGTTGTGCTGTCAGGGATGCAGTCTGGGTGTGCAGCATTAGTGTGGGGATGGCACTGATGTCCTGCTGTGTCCTGTCCTTCCCAGCGTGGCCGTGTGCCGCTTCTCCAACACCGGTGATGAGTGGTACGTGCTGGTGGGAGTCGCCAAGGACCTGATTCTGAACCCACGCTCAGTTGCTGGGGGGTTTGTCTACACATACAAGCTGGTGAATAGTGGTGAGAAGCTGGAGTTTCTGCACAAGGTGAGGGGAGTGATGGGGTCATTTCCAGGCTGAGTGTTGGAGTAGCTCTTACTTGCCTGAGTGCTGCAGTAATACTGCAGTACTTGGTTCATCCTGGGCAAGATTGTCGTGCTGGTGTTACACACTGGAAGCAGACTTGGAGAAAATTAGCTGCCTCCTACAAAATAATTTTGTGCATCTTTTGCAGAGCTGAGGATTGAACGCAGATCTCGCAAGAGTCCTAATTTTACCCATCCGATTGGGTAAATTGGAAAGGAGCAGTGTTTTTCATGCCCTTGCTAGGGAGGGAAGGGAAATGGCTCTGTTTGCTTTCTGGAATATGAGCTCAGAGAGCTGCTTAAGCAGTTGTTTACAGAGCAAATTCATCCTTGGGTTACTTGAACCCTGGTGCTAAGACTATCAGTCCTTGGCTGACCATGTACAGCTGTTGTGAACGGTCATCTTCCTTGGATGCTGTTTGATTGTGTGTAGAAATGATTAGTGACCAACTTGTTTGATAGGTCTCAGGGGCTTCAGCAGAAGTTTCAGCAGAAAAATTACTGTTCTTCTTACATGCTTCCAGCATGGCTGAGATTTGAGCAGATGAGCACATGGAAAGGAATGTTGTGGCTTACTCACTTCCTAGAGTCCTGATGCAGTGAGTGGGTTCTGTCCTGGACCATGGCCTTTTCTGCTGCCACTGAACACCCACTGGGAAGTTGACAGAGCTGAAGTTGTGAAATAAACTTTTCTTAACCAGTGCAGCCAAGCTAGGAATGCTGTAACTGGAAACTCTCTACATGTTCTCCTTCTCTGCTGTGGCTGATCATTTTGGATTGATTAGTGGTGGGAGATTTTTCAGACAGTAACCCTGAGTTACTGAAAATGTGGACATGCTGCAGTTGTTCATATTTAACACTTTCTTTGGTGGCAGTTTCAGGTGGCTGGATTACATTCATGCCTTGCTTTAAAAACAGCCTGGGTAGATTTAGGCAAGGTCTAAAGTTTTTCTCTGGATGTAAACCAAAACTAAGAATTGAGGCAACCAGACACTTGCCTTCTTTTGCTGCCTGCCCAGTATGGGGTTCTTACAGCAGTCCTGTACTTCAGTTAGGGTGCACTACCAGCAGTGTGTTGTGTGTGAGTGCCCATGGCTCTCTTATCTCTGTGTATGACATCTGCTGCTGTCAAAAGGCCTGTGAGGGACTGACCTGTTGCCTCTCCTGTAGACAAGGATTGTTGTTAGCCTTTTGCATTGGAAGCCTTGATACAGGCCAGTGAACGTCAGCCATATCATTAGCTGAATCTGGTCTGAAGGTTTATGTAAGGTTAGCTCTCTTAATGATGAGGATTTCACAATCTTCCTCTTCCCTCTCTAGACCCCTGTGGAGGAGGTC
The DNA here is from genome assembly GCF_901933205.1 of Camarhynchus parvulus. Taxonomy (NCBI): domain Eukaryota; kingdom Metazoa; phylum Chordata; class Aves; order Passeriformes; family Thraupidae; genus Camarhynchus; species Camarhynchus parvulus. Next base: position 7,689,555 of record NC_044581.1, on the reverse strand, counting down.
CCTGCAGCCATTGCTCCATTCCAAGGCCGAGTGTTAATTGGAGTTGGGAAGCTCCTGCGTGTATATGACCTGGGCAAGAAGAAACTGCTTCGGAAGTGTGAGAATAAGGTACTGCCTTCTGTTCCTGAGCAGAGCTGTCCATTTGGAACAAGTAATACTTTGCAGCCAGAGTGAAACATGGGGTTTAGCTGCTACTCCAGCCCAAGTGTGTCTGTTTGGTCATCAGAGCGGTGTGTTTGCCTTGCTGGGTGCGTCTATCCAGAGGAGTGCTGGACTAGACTGGACTGTTGTGCTGCTCTGTGCATCCCGTACACACACCATTTTCTTATCACCTGACAGTAGTTCTGCAAGTTCCTTTTTGTCCCAGCTCAGTTACTGACCATGTGCAGGGGTCTGTACAGACTGTTCCTTTGGCTGCTGCAAATGTGAGAGGTCTTAGCGAGAGAGAAGAGAATTGCTGGAAATGTTTCATTAGTTTGGGTGATCAGAAGCTGGAGGATGCATATGACCACCTCATCAGATCCCCAGAATGTTGAAAAGGGGATTTTCTCCTTGAAGTAGATGGTCCTCCTTGCAGAGCATCTCTGGTACTTTAGGAAAAGAAATTGCAGAGCATGATTTTCTAACTTAATTGCCTGCTCCTCCCTCTCTCGTGCAAGCTGCAGAACCTGTGCCAGCAGCTCATTACTGAACAAAAGAACTCCAGCAAGCTAACAGACAGACTGGGAACTTGCAGGGAAGCTTTTTTTTTTTTCTTTTGGTTTGTGTGGTTTTGTTAGTTTGGTTTTTTCCCTAAAACATGACTCACATGAAAAATTGAAGCTTTCCTTCTTGGCCTTCCATGACCAGGTTGTGAGGAGACATGGAAGCAATGCCTGCTTGTAGGGATGTCCTGGCATCTCTAATCATGGGCTCACCAGCAGCACTTGTTCCCTGGACAGTGTTCATACAGAGAAGGCTGTGGATGCCATGTGGTACATATTAGGTTGCCCTGTATTGATGGTATATTTAAAATGGGACTGTAGTATGGCAGAAATAAGGGTATTTTTGGAGGAAATGATGGGAAGTGGTGAGTGAGCTGCAGTTCATGGAGGAAAAAAGTGTTTCAGTTGGAATAGGGTTATACTTCCCTGTGTGAAGCACTGAGGTTTTGTCCTTTCTCTCTCAAAAGCACATTGCCAACTACATCTGTGGGATCCAAACCATTGGGCACAGAGTGATTGTTTCAGATGTTCAGGAGAGTTTCATCTGGGTGCGTTACAAAAGGAATGAGAACCAGCTCATTATCTTTGCTGATGACACTTACCCCCGGTGGGTCACTACAGCAACACTCCTGGATTACGACACTGTGGCTGGGGCAGACAAGTTTGGTAACATCTGTGTGGTGAGTGTGCTTTGCTGAAGTCGGGGCTTTTTGGACATATTTTCCCTTAAAACATCCATGATTTATCTTAAAAGAATGAGAATCTGTCATGGAGACAACGCCCTGTACCATTGACTTGTTTTCATGGGGTGGCTCTGTCATAGTGGGCTGCAGTTTATCTGTTTGTTAAATGAAGCAAATAAGTTAAAGCATCAACAGGTCATAAACATATTTATGAGGTGGCCAGTAATTTGTGTTTATATTGCCTCAAAACTTCCTGTCAGTAAACCTTGAAAAGAAGATTGTTGCTGTGAAAGGGCCCATGAGAACTTGAGTCAGGGTTATCACTCTTACTTTTTCTGACTAAACCTCATAGCTGGCATCGAGCTTTCTCTGTCACTTCCTCTTCACAGTTGGCTTTGTCAGCCAACACTTTCCCACTTGGCTGGATTTCAGCAAGGGAGGAGGAAAGAATAGATGGTCTTTCTGGCAGAGCTTTGATCTCTCTCTGAAGCGTGCTTGGGTGCTTTGGAGTGCAGAGTTCAGCAAGTGTCAGATGCTGCGCCTGCAGGATTTGGCCAAAACACACAAATCAGTCCTCTTCAGTTTTCCTGCCCCACATCCATCAAACTGTTTCCTTAGTGGAAACCACCTTTAGATCAGTTTGACCATACCTCCCAGGGTGATCTGCAATTGCCAGGCCAGGCAGAGGCTGCGTGTGAGGCCTTGCCCATGTTTCTGGGTGATGGATTATTGGTCTTGTTACCACAATTGTTATATAACTGTAAAGGCTGTTTTGGAGAGGCACCTGGATGATTCTGCTCTAAGTATAAAGTGGTTCTTGCAGAGCCCACAAAGGCAGCCTTTAAGACAGCACAGGGGCTCTCCAGAGATAATGTGCTGCTTCTCTGCAGCTTTCTGATCGGTCCTTCCTCTTTCAACACAGGTGAGATTGCCTCCCAACACCAATGATGAGGTAGATGAGGATCCCACAGGCAACAAAGCTCTCTGGGACAGGGGCCTGCTTAATGGAGCATCGCAGAAGGTAATACTTTGTGGGAAGCACATGGTTATTGCAGGAAAAGAAAGCACTGCTTTTCTGTGAAGGCCTTTGCAGTGTTGTCCAGGAGATGTATTGGCAGTTCTGCTTCTATGCAATCTGCTGTGCTGTGGGCGATCTGTTTTCACTGTTGCTGCAAGCCAAATTTCTGAAATCCCAGCTGAAGCCTATTTGGTGTGTTTGAGGGAAGCAGCTCATTTTCTTTTGCTGCTTTCTCTCATTACTTGCATCCGTTTGTCCAGCTGAGTTTTGCCATCTGGTCACAGGTGGAAGGCACTTCCTCTCTAGAAAGGCATTTCAGAACTAGCAGTTGGCTGAATTTATTCTGCTTTCCTCTCTCAAGCCCTTTGATGCTTTTATATAAGCTAAAGAAAAAACATGCTTCTGTGCTTGCCTTTCAGGCTGAAGTGATTATGAATTATCACGTGGGAGAAACGGTGCTTTCCTTGCAGAAGACCACACTGATTCCAGGAGGCTCTGAATCTCTTGTTTATACAACCTTATCAGGGGGAATAGGAATCTTGGTCCCTTTTACTTCCCATGAGGTAAGCAAGCCCAAGCATCAGGCTGCAGTCTTGCTGCTTTTTGTGCACCCATCCACAGCCAGTATATTAAATGTGCTGCATTCCCTGGAGGGCTCCACAGTGGCTGAAAACCTGAGCTACAGGAGAGCCTGTGGCTCCAGTGCAGAAGGGAAGAGAAGGAGTTTGTGGAGTTCTGCATTGGTTCTGTAAAGAGTTAAGAGCATTCCTTGTTGCACTGTTGTTCTGTATGTTTGTGCTTTCAAGGAGCTTTGGGTGATTCAGTGTCTGAGGAGGGAGGAGTCCTTTGGCATGCTTTGTGTAGCGTGTTGGTCAGGCAGTGATGTTTCAAGTCCTGAGGATGGTACTCTGTTCTCTCTTTGCTGTGGCCTCTTGGAGCAGTGGATGGCAAGACATTCCCTGTTGGAGCTGCAGCTCCATGCTGCACAGCTGCTCTATGCCTCATTTCCTGGGAGGCTGATCTGGACCAGGGTGGCTGCCTAACTCTGCTGTGGGTGCTTTCCAGGTAGATGTGGTGAGGGGGTAGCTGTGACTTTGGCTGCCATGTGCAGGGCTGCTCTGGCAGAGTCTGTTACTCACAGAATGGTTTGGATTGGAAGGGACATTCAAAGATCATCTTGTCCAGCCCCAAATGGCCGTGTAATGACAGTGTTTCAGCCAGTGCAGGAGCACCTTCTAATGGGTGTTGTCTTGCATTGCTGGCAGCACTGATGTGTACCAAACTGTTCTCTTATCAATCCTTTATCTCTGCAGGATCACGACTTCTTCCAGCATGTGGAAATGCACTTACGGTCTGAGCACCCTCCTCTCTGTGGACGGGACCATCTCAGTTTCCGCTCCTACTACTTCCCAGTGAAGGTGAGCCCTGAGCACGTGGGATCACCTGGGCATGGGGTGCAGAGAGTTGCTTTGGGGCACAGAGCTGCCTTGAGGCTGGCAGAAGCAAGGCAAGGTTATTGTCGTGTACAAGGCAAGCTTGCTGTTTAGTAGGAAGAACTGAGGCACTGCCAGTAATGGCTTGTGTGGTGCCTGTGGTAGTTGGCTCTTGAGCAGCAGTCTGTTAGGAGAACAGTACTTACACTTAATACATGTCTGTTTTGGTTTCTTGACTCCTGTAATGAGCCTCCCGAGGATTGATCCTGAGACCCAAGCCCAGAGGTGCTGTAGCTGCACTTCTCTACTTCCCACAGCATCTCCATTTTCCACTAGGAGAAGCAGCATTACATAGCTGTTGGTGTGGCTGGATCAAACTGAGTGCTGCCCTGGATTATGTTTTTTCCACCACCACTGTAAAGGAAAATCCAAGTTCAGAAACAGCTGTTCCTTCCTATTTCTGCTTTTGAGGAACTGTTAGAAGCTGTGAACTGCTAAATGCTCCGATCAGATGGATCCCAGTGGTAGCTACTACCAGAGTAATGAGTCTGGAGTCAGTCAGAATACTGCTCCAGCAGATGAAACTCTCTAGGAGTGGAGTGTGGTGGTGGTCTCTGAGCTTGAGGCTGATTTCCACATACACAGCCTCAAAGATCGCTCCCATTTGATCGAAGCTGCCTTTGTCATCACTCACAGCCTCCCCCAGCCTTCCCAGTGCAGGGGTCAAACCCAGCGGGTCTCTCTTCCTTTCCCTTCTGTGATTCTTCAGCTGCACCCAGGCCTTTTGGGTTTCTGTTTCGTTAATCAAGCTGGCCAGTAATTAATGTGATGCTATTCAGCAGATGAGGTCACCAGGCATGGTCTTGTTTCCAGGACAGGATTAAGAAACTCCTGGGAACAAACTGTTTGTGGCCATTTTTCCCTGTTTAGGCAGGGTTCAGTGCCTCTGTGTGGTTTCGATTCAGTTCTCTCCTCCTTGCCCCTCCAGAACGTGATTGATGGGGACCTGTGTGAGCAGTTCAACTCCATGGAGCCTAACAAACAGAAGAATGTGGCCGAGGAGCTGGACCGGACCCCACCCGAGGTGTCCAAGAAGCTGGAGGACATCCGCACGCGCTACGCGTTCTGAGTGGCAGCTGGCAGGGGCAGAAATGCTCGTGGCTCCTCTGGGTGCTCTTCCAAGCACCATCAGGAGGAGGAATGTGTGCTTTTTTTCCCCCCTTTTCAAATATTGGTTTGGTCCTCTTGGTTTGTGTTTCAAAGTAACGTGACTCCAGTAAATACAGTATCAGCTATTAGGTTTCCCAGCACATCCCGCTAACTGTGTGAAGGCTCCTGACATTCCCGGTTCTGGCCAGAGCAGTTCTCTCTTGGGAAGTGCCCAAGCAGGGCCTCCAGCTGACCCTCAGCCCCATCTCCTTGTCCTCGCTTTTGGATTGGGGAGTCCCATGGGGTCTTGCTGAAAGTTCTGTAGGGCAGATCCATCTGAGTCTTCGTTGGGCCAAGTGGGGTTTGTGATTTCCCCATTTTAGGAAAGCGTTTTAGGAAAGAGCTGTGGCATGATTCAGGATTACCAGGCTCCTCTTTTGGTAGCCAGTGGTGAGCTGCTCTGGGCTTACAGTAGTCCAGGGAGCAGCCAATGGGAAGCTGGCTGTGGAGGGTGTAACTGTCACACTTGTCTTGAACGTTTTCTTCTGAATTGCAAGGGGGTTTTTTGGACTCGCCATTTCTGACTGTTTTCCCTGTAAATAGAGTTTTGTACAATGTTGACTCTCTTGGGGGTGGGGAAGAGCGAGGCCTGAGTCTGGGACTTGATTTGTTTCATAATAACTTTGGCAAGAGAGTGTCTCCAAGCTGTGACTGCGAGCAGCACATGAAGAATAAAAGCCTGTTTTTTCACTACCCTGGCGCTGGGGCTCTTCTCCTTTGTGGCAGCTGCTGCTGACCTGGTGGGAGCAGGAGGGGAGGAGGAGGAATTCAGAAATGTGCACACCCTGAGCCCCTGTGCTCCTGCAGGCCCCTCGCTGCCCCCCTGCCCTGCCTGGAGCTGGTGCCCTGCTGCTTGGTTTGCCCTGGGACACACACAAAGCAGGCTGTGGAGAGAGGAAAGAGTCACTTTTGCAGCCGTTCCAGAGCATGGCTGCACATTGTTGCCCAGCATAGCAGCTGCAGCCCTGGGAGGAGCAGCTGGCTGCCAGGAGGACTGGGGAAAGGTCCTTGTCCCAGAGGCTTGGTAACTGGCTGCAGAGGCTCCCAGTTGGAGTGTATCCTCGCAGCAAGTGCTTCCTGGCTCTGCTGGGTTACTCCCTGCTTCCTGCGGGTGGGGACAGTGATCGCCAGTGACATCCCGGTAAGGATGCTGCTCCTCACTTGGGCTTGGAGAGACAGGTGGCCCTTAGGTGGCCCCTGATACCTGTGTTTCCTTAGAACAGCTTTCACATTCTCTGGTGCACGTACTGTGTGGGGTGAGGGCAAACACACCCTCCTGCTCTGTCCTTTGCACCCTCCTCTCCCCTCCTGCCTTGTTTCAACCTCGCAGGCCTGCATTGGCAGGGGCTTACAACCCTGGACTGCACCCTTTGGCTCTGCCAGCCCCACCCGTGCTGGCAGAGCAAAGGGCTTTGTGCTCCCTTTCCTGACCTCAGTGGGGGCGGCTGCATCAAGGAAGGGGCAAAGGGGAGCTGAGCTTAGTGGGGTCCAGCTTCTGGCTTGCCATAAAGTGGCTCCCTGTCCTCCCTGAGGGAGTGATGCTTTGGATCAGAGGGCACTTCCAGCAGTGCTCCAGTGGCCCTTGGTATTTGTCATGCTGGTGTCCTGAAAGTGAAAGCTAAGGGGGGGGGGGGCGTGTCCCGAGATGTTCCCAAACTGGTTCCAGGCACAGGGTTTTACTTGCTCGGCTGTGCCTGGTAAATAACCTGCCTCCAGTAAAAGGCAAGGCCTGGGGGGGACCCATTCCTAGCCATAAGGAGCTGGGGGCTTGTGGGGAGCTGCCTGAGCCCCCAGCTCCCCTTCACTGGGACAAGGAAAGTTTCAGAGTGAGCTCCCTCCTGCAGCTGCAGGGGATCGGGGTCCTGCCGCCGTGTGGGCGCAGAGCTCCCGGGGCTGTGCACGGGAAGCTGTTTGCCTTGGGCTCATCCCAGCACTGATTTCCAGCACTGATTTCCAGCCACGGAGCAGCCAGGGAGAGCACACCGCCCCCAGCACGGTGCTGCGCAGTTCCGCGCTCTCCCTTCTCTTCCTCGCCCCATCCCGGCTGCCAGGCTGATGAATACGTGGGCAGGGAATGCTGTTAAATGGCTTCCTCCAGCGACTGCAGCAGCTGCGGGCAAAATCCCTGCGGACACCTGAGTGAGGAGCTGGAGCGGCTCCTTCCCTGCTCAGAGCTGAGCATCTTGGCCCCGACGAGTGCGGCGAGGGAGGCAAGGGCCGTGCCTGAGACTGGCCAGGGCCAGGGGAAGCTTGGCAGGAGCACGGCAGTGGCCCTGACTGCATGCCAGGGGAATCCCAGTGCGCTCTCACAGGCAGAAGTGCATTCCTTCCCACGCGTTTCCCTGGGAGCACTGACCCACTCTTTGATAGCCGATTTTCTTGCTGACCCTTTGGATGCTCAGCAGCCCTGAGCACAGACACAGTGGCTCTTCCAACGGGCGCTTCAGGATGATGGGGGGGAGGACAATGTCCCACGTCCCTTGGCCCCTGCTTCTGGCAGGAGCTCAGCCCTGAAGCATCCTGAGAGGATGATGTGGGCTTGGGTCAGAGGGAGCAGAGTCCTGCTGGCCTGGAGCCAGCTTAGAATACCTCAGAGATTAGTGCTGCAGTGCAGCCCTTCCCCGGGCACATCCTGGAAGGCACTGGGCTGACTCCCACTTCGATCGCCCCAAAAGGTGGCCATGGGTGCTCAGCCCAGAAAGTGTCCTGGGTCACCCTGCCAGGAAAGCCCAGCACCCTGGAGGTGCCAGTGCTGGCAGAGGAGAGCACCCAGGGGAGCCTAGGGCTGTGCAGAGTAGTCAGCTGGGCACCCCAGGGGCTATGTGGCACCTGACTGGGTTGGGTGGACACCCTGCAGGGACGGCTCAGCACCCTAAGGAGTGGAGGAGGCATTCACCATAGACCAGCACGCAGGGTGTGGTGCAGCAAAGTACCCCGAGGAGCAGGGAGGGACCCAGCAGGATGAGCCAAATACCCTGGGGAAGCTCAGCTGGATGAGCTGAGCACACTGGGGGTACCTTGGCCAGGTGAACCGAGCAGCTGAGCATCCCGGGGACACCTGCGTGGAACAGGGGGAGATACTCTCGAGGGTCAGCCAAGCACGCTGGGGACACCCAGCTGGCGGAGCCGAGTACCCGGGGGACACCCAGCTGGGGCAGCAAAGCACCCCGAGGAGCGGGGAGATACCCACGAGGGTAGCCAAGCACGCTGGGGACACCCCAGCCTGGGCTACCTGCGTACCCTGAGGACACCCCCCCGGCTGGGCTGGCGGAGCGCCCGCGGCGGAGCGGGGCCGGACTCTCCCCGGGCCGTGCGGGGCGGTCGCTCGGTCCCCGCTCCCCGCCCGGCCCCGGCCGCCGCCCCGCCCGCTCCCCGCGCCGCCGCCCCCCGCCCGCCTCCCGGGAAGCGCGGGCACGGCCCCGCCGCCGCCGCCGCCCGCGGGTGGACGCGTCCCGCGCCAGGTGGGTCCGCGGAGCCGCGCGCGGGGGGCGCGGGGGGCGGCCGGGCAGGCACGGCCCCGCTTGGGGACGGGCACGGGGCACACGCACCCCGCGAGCCGGCCGCGTCTGCCTGGGGACGCGCGGCAGGGACACGGCACTGGGGATTGTGGGTGGCACTCTGCGCTGGGACACCGCACGGCGCCTTCGCGCGGGGGCACGGCACGGTACAGGGCACGGCTGCTTTCCCTCGGGACATGGCATCGCGTGGGGACACAGCGTGGCCCCCTGGCCCCGGGACGTGGCGTGGGGACGCGGATGGGGCCACTTCTGTGCTGGGATGGACAGCACATGGACACAACACACCCTCCTTCGCAAGGGGACACGCTGTGGGACATGTGGCACGAGGACATGCTATGGTCTCCTTCCACAGCGCGGGGGCATGGCAGAGCCCCCTTCGCAGGGCTGTAGGGACATGACACCCCTGTGCGGGGTCCCAGCATGCGGTGGCTTGGCCATTTCACCAGCCCGGTCCCCCAGCGTTCCTCGGCTGAGGCCGGACAGTCACCTCTGGGATAACGGGGCTGGATTGTTCCCCCTCCTTCCCTGGAAATCCCCTGAGGGTGTCATCAGGGAAGCCCTGGTAGCCCTGCCCCAAGCGGGACGGAGACATACACGGCTCCACGGCCACCCGAGGCTCACGCGGGGCTGTCCCTTCCCCGTGGCCCCCGGGGCTCGGAGCGGATGTCCTGCCTGGGGGCTGCAGCCTGGGCCCCTGCCTGCCCTGGGGCTGCAGCCGGGGCTCTCTTCCCCCAGATTCCCTCTTGCAGTCTGGGGGTGCTCCTGCACCCTTGCAAACACATCCCTGCCAACACCCTGTGACGGCCCCGGACCTGCTGCCTCCCTGCCACCAGCTGGAGAGGAGAAGCCAGCGGGGACTGCCAGGAAGGGGGACTAACCCCCCATCCATGGCAGGGAACAACTGCCCGCGGCTACCGGAGAGCAGCCAGTGCCCGGAGCCTACACCTGTCCCTTGTCCCCACACCATCCACGCCACTGCCCTGGAGGCTCCCGGTGAGCCCCAGCCATGTAGGCACAGCCTGGGGCTCCACTGATGGCCACCATCAACATGCAGCAGGGCTACGCTGCCGTCCTATGTGAGTACAGCTGGGGGACGGGGGGGTGGCCTCAGAAGTGCCCTCAGTGGGTGTCCCTGAGGGGGCTGATGCCACTGGCTTTGGCTGCCCAGGTGTCCTGGCTGTGCTGGGGCTGGAGGCTGCAGCGCCGAGCGAATGTGAGCTCACCCGCCTGCTCCAGGACAAGCTGCAGTATGAGATGCGCCTGCAGTACATGGTAACCCCAGCTTTGGGAGGTGGGGGGACACCTGGCATTGCAGGGCCCCAATTTGCTCCAGGGGGTTCATGGGTGGGGGGCAGCACCCAATGCTCTACAGTGGCTGGGTGCTGTGTTTTTTACCAGGGACGATTTATGCCAAATTGTGCCCAGGACTACTTCTGCTGGGGGCTGACCACATCAAAGGGCTTTTGCACCAGCTCCCTGGTGTCATAAGGCTGGCAAGGGTGTGCCCTTACTTTGCCCCTTGCCAGCCCCCATGCTCTTCCTTGCCTTTCCAGAAACATTACTTTCCCATCGACTACACAGTCCAGGTCCAATACGAAGAGGTGCTGAGGCCATCCAACATCACCCGCCTGGTAAGAGGGTGGCAGGGGAGAGTCCCATGATGGGAGCGCTCCAGGGACCCACGGGGGCTGCACGGCTCTCACCCTCTTGCCCTCCAGCGCAACGGGACGGTGTCAGAGGCAGCTCTGCGGTACCTCTGGTTCCATGTCAGCTCCCAGGCCGTGCTGCGGATCCGTGAGGTGCTGCCAGAGAAGCACCCATCCTGGAAGTACACCCAGGAGCTCTGCCAGCTCTTTGATGCCCTGGGCAAGGAGTACAGCAAGTACAGGCAGGTGAGGATTCCCCCTGGCACCCCACGTCTCGTGCTCCTGTGTTGGGAGGACACGCACGAGCCCCCCAGGAAGGGACAACACGGGCATGGAGGTTTTCCCTGCGTGTGGGATCTATGAGGGCTGACAGGAACAGAGTGCAAGGACAGAAATTGGGGCTGGGGTGCTGGGCCGTGGGGCAGTGCCTCAACCACACTGCACATCTGGCATTGGTGGTTCAGTGGTAGAATTCTCGCCTGCCACGCGGGAGGCCCGGGTTCGATTCCCGGCCAATGCAACAGCTATATCCTTTTTCTTGCCTTCAACCCATCCCTCCTGCTGACCTGGGCAGGGGAGAACGGGACTGTCACGTACGCCGCTCCCCGTCAGGGAGTGGCACCTCCAGGGCCGCAGGTTTCGGGGGATCAGGCAGAAGGTGCCCAGGAGTTCGTCCCTGTTTTCCCGGTGACGGTTCTGTCTCTCTGCCTAAACTTCTGCTGCCTCGATGGAGCTGCTGCACCCCGAGACAGTTGTGTTTGTGTGCTGGATGTGGGTGGCCTGTCACGGCTGGGTCACCAATGCGAAGCCGAAGTGTGGCTGGGTTGTTCTGTGGCACGGGGCAGGTTGTGCAGCCTCTCCGTGGAGAAAGGGAGCTTTGCAGTGTTGTGTTCATGGGAGGGTTAAGAGTGAGGGCTGCTGAGAAGGTGTAGATGTTGTGATGGGCTCCTTGCTGCAGGTGCTGGGAGGCAGCGGGAGGAGGCGCTGCCATGGTCTGGAGCTGCGCTCTGAGAGCTGTGCTGGGGTGATGAGTGAGGGTGTTCAGGGGTGGCAGGGCCTGTCCCTGGTGCTCCCATCCGGCCCGCCGGGTTTGGGAGTGTGGGGGAGGGCTGGGGAGTTGCGCACATCTGGCATTGGTGGTTCAGTGGTAGAATTCTCGCCTGCCACGCGGGAGGCCCGGGTTCGATTCCCGGCCAATGCAACAGCTGTATCCTTTTGCACCCTGCTATCCTTGTGCGGCTGCCAGGGTGCCCATGGTAGAGTGCAGAGATCCTCCCGTGGGTGCTCCCTTGGGCATCTCTGTTGAGGTTGCTCCCTCTGCATCTTCCCTCGGGGTCGACTCTGCAGTTTGTGTGGGTGCTCAGGCCCCAGGTGGCAGCAGCAGCTCTGCCTGCAGTGAGCGTCCTTGGCTCGGTGGCACCGGGGAGCAGTAAGAGGGGATGGTTTGGTGAATGACCAGCTCGGCTGGGTGGCAGGGAGGGACACTGGCTCAATGACAGCAAAGGGTGCTGTGGCAATGGCAGTGAAGGTCCCGGGCTCAGGGGCAGTGGGAGGGGCTGGTTCGTGTCAAGGGTGCCCAGGCCATGGAGGCAAATGGCGGCTGTGGGCAGCTCCACATCTGGCATATGTGGTTCAGTGGGACAATTATTGTGCTCCCCCTCAAAAGCCAGGGTTTGGTTCCTCATCAGTGCAGCCCAGTGTCCTGACTTTCAACTCTGCAGCCCCCAGCCCCTCCACCTGACTTGGGCTCCATGCAGCTATGGGTTGCTTGTGGCTGGGAGGTGCTGCTGCACCCCAAGGCAGAGGTGTTTGGGAGCTGGATGTGGGTGGCCTGCCACAGCTGGGTCACCAATGCGAAGCCAAAGTGTGGCTGGGTTGTTGTGTGCCACGGGCATGCTGTGCAGCCCCTCCGTGGAGAGAGCGAGCTTTGCTGGGTTGTGTCATGAGAGGGTTAACAGTGGGGGCTGCTGACAATCCCTCCTTACTGGTGGGGCAGCAGAAGAGGCGCTGCCCTGGGCTGGGGCCTCGGTCGGTATCAGAGCTGAGTGCTGGGGAGCCCCCCGTGTGTGTCTGTGTGTGTGGTGTGCTCACAGCCGGCAGTGCCTGCCCTCCTTGCATCCACTCTGCTGGATTTGGGATTTTGGGGTCGTGTGGGGAGGGTTCAGACCTACTGCACATCTGGCATTGGTGGTTCAGTGGTAGAATTCTCGCCTGCCACGCGGGAGGCCCGGGTTCGATTCCCGGCCAATGCAACAGTTGCATTTTTTGGCACCCTGTGTCTCTGGGGGGACCATGGGGGTTCCCCTGGATACCTGGAGGAGTTACACACCTCTCTGGCACATCCTTCTTTCCCCCTGTGCAGATGTCAGGAGTGTCATTGTCGGTGGAAGAAAGCCAGGGCGCTTTGGTGATCCCCAGGGACTTGGTGGCACAGGGGGTGCATGGCTCAGTGACAGTGAGGGTTTCTGCTTTGGTGGCAGTGACAAGGGTCTTTGGCTCGGTGACAATGAGGCCCAGGGCAAGCAGGCCTGCTCGGGTCTGGGGGGTGCTGCCACACCCAAGAGGGGGCTGTGTTTGTGTGCTGGATGTGGGTGGCCTGTCACGGCTGGGTCACCAATGCGAAGCCGAAGTGTGGCTGGGTTGTTCTGTGGCACGGGGCAGGCTGTGCAGCCTCTCCGTGGAGAAAGGGAGCTTTGCAGTGTTGTGTTCATGGGAGGGTTAAGAGTGAGGGCTGCTGAGAAGGTGTAGATGTTGTGATGGGCTCCTTGCTGCAGGTGCTGGGAGGCAGCGGGAGGAGGCGCTGCCATGGTCTGGAGCTGCGCTCTGAGAGCTGTGCTGGGGTGATGAGTGAGGGTGTTCAGGGGTGGCAGGGCCTGTCCCTGGTGCTCCCATCCGGCCCGCCGGGTTTGGGAGTGTGGGGGAGGGCTGGGGAGTTGCGCACATCTGGCATTGGTGGTTCAGTGGTAGAATTCTCGCCTGCCACGCGGGAGGCCCGGGTTCGATTCCCGGCCAATGCAACAGCTGTATCCTTTTGCACCCTGCTGTCCCCTGGGGGACCTTGGTGACATCCTGGTGATCTGTCACTGCAGACAGACGTGGAAACTGTGGTGGCCGACCTGGTGAAGCTGATCCACAGCGCGGGCGCTGAGAGCCGGAGCAAGGCTGTGCGCCCCAAGGCACTGCTGGACAACTGCCTCAAGGTCATGAGGATGCTCTACGGGGTGCCCTGTGAGTTGGGGGTCAGGGTGTGGGGGCTCGACCTCGGGGAACGCAGGTGCCACACAGGGGCGCCCTGTCCCACACCATGGAACCTGTTCCCTCTGTTCAGGTCGGTGGGAATCCACCTAACACTGTGGAAGACGCCTCACTCCACCCCTCACTGGACACCTCCTTGCCCTGGAGCCTTGGATGCTGCCTCTGCTCTGCTCCTCCCAGAGCCCCATGGTGGGTTCCCAAGGAAGCTGCAAAGGTGGGACAAATGCCACTCCTTCCAGGACCAAACACAACCGTTTCCAGAGCTGTGGGACTGTTTATGGCTGTGGGATCTCGTCCATCCGAAATGTCTGCCACCCTTCGCATGGGTGTGGGCTCAGACACAGCCCCCTGTGGCAGGCAGCTGTTGGGGGGACACAAGCCCTCCCTGCCCACAGGGCAGGTGAGGGCATCACCCTGTTTCTCTCCATTTGTATCTTTTCCTCAGCTTTGATTAAACACCAGTTAATTCTGTAGCATTGCAGCTCAGCTTCTGACTGGGTCCTGGGAGCCTCCAGCCTTACCCGAAATAAAGGACCAGCAAAGAGAACCCCACTGCCTCCACTGCCTCCTCTTTTGGGGTGTCAGCACCTCCCTCACTGCTGTGGGGGACTCGCTCTGACAAAGGGACCCCTGCCAGTCAGCCCGGCTGCTTCCCCAGCAAGGAAACATCTGGATTTGTTTGTTGTGCTTGGTGGTGGCACACTGGAGGCCCTGGGGCTGCCTGGCTGCCTCCCCCTTTCACAGCTTAGTTAATTACCTTCATCAGCTATTAGAGACCTTAATTGGTGTATTCATGGCTTCAGCTCATGAGTCAATGGGCACTGCAGCATGAGTGGAGGAACGTCTTCCTTCTCCTCCTCCTCCTCCTTTTCCTCCTCCCTTCATGCCTAGTGATGATTCCTATTTATATGAAGCCCACACAGAGCTCATATAAAGCCCACAGAGCTCATATAAAACCACCAGTAGATCCACTGCTTGATAAGAGCTTTAACTAGAGGGACCCTCTGTCCCATCCCTGCTGGCTTTAGCTGAGTCCCTGTGTGGTCCCGGGAGCCACCTGGGGCTGAGCCCCAAGCTCCCACTCCCTCATGTCAAACGTGGGAATGATCCTTCATCCTCCTCCACCGCGGGGAACCTGAAGCTGTGCCTGCAGAATGACCCCTGCCAAGCTTCCCAGAGCATCCCCACAGCAATGGGCTCTGTGTCCAGCCCACTTGAGATATTGTGTGTTTTCTTCTGATCCCTCTTTTGAGAAAAGATGGACAAAATGACAGCTGAGAGCCTCTACAGGAAAGCACTCACAGGATTGAGAATGGGAGCCTGTTGACAGTACCTCCTGGTGTACCATGAGGGATGGATTCAGGGAAGGTCAGCCCAGGACGCCCTGCCCAGGTCTCAAAAAATGTCTTTAGGCATGTGCTGAGACTTGGGAGATGTCCTGCTGTGAAACCCCCAGCTGCTGGAACAGGAAGAACCTTTGCTGGCCTTGAACCAGCAAGAACGCCTGGCAGCATCTTTGGGGTGGGCATGGAAGGGCCAGCTGGTTTTGGGGTGGGCAGGCTCAGCAGGACAGGGGCTGAGTTTGGGGGCTCTCTGGGATGTCCCCATAAGCAGTATGGCCTGTGGCCCTGGAGTGAGGATAGCCAGGGGCTTCTCCTGGCCCCTCCTGCACCCCTCCCTGCCCGAATCAGAGTGAGCCTGGAAATGGCAATTAATTCACTTTAATTAATTATTTAAGCTTGGTGGGCAGATGCTGCTCTCACCAGGGCAGCCTCTGCCCTCTCCAGTCCCAGAAGGTGCCGTTGTTGGTGGCTGAGAGCTGGGCCAGCAGCTTCAGGACGCCCTGCACGCTCTCCTCCAGCGTCACCGGGCCCTGGCACACCCAGGGGCAAGGGACATGTGAGCCAAGATTCTCCACCCCAACACCCCCAATTCCCACCCCTGGCATGGTGGAATGCCAGCTCTGGCTGCATTGGTTTGGGAGCAGTTGGAGATGCTCCAGCAGCCAAGGGATGTGGCTTTGCACAAATTTATTGTCCCTCATTTCAGTGCTGTAAGGATGGAGGTTAATTTCTTCACGCCTCATTAAAAAGTGACTCGTTTGTCAGCCAGAGCAGGGTAAGGGACAGCAGGACCAGGGTGCCCTCTGCTGACACACCATCAGGATGGGAAAGGAATGAAAAAATAGGGAAGAAATTGGATGGTTGGGGGGAGCCCTTGGAACTGTCCTTTTGCTGTGGTGGCACAGCCACTGTAGGACCAAGGCACTGCACAGATGTGGGTGCCCAGGGAAGGGATATCCATGGGAAGGGATGTCTGTGGGAAGGAGTGTTTCTGGGAAGGGATTTCTTTGTGAAAGGATGACTCTGAGAAGGGATGTTCATGGGAAGGGATGGCCTTGGGAAGCGATGCTCCTGTGAAAGGATGCCCCCAGGAATCCCCAGGATACCCGTGGGACCTTGCTGAGCTGGGACTCCATGCACCTCCCATCACTCACCATGCCCTGTTCCAAGGGAGGTGTCACATGTCCAGGATCCACAGACACGCAGAGGATCCCGCTGCTCCCGTACTCCAGGGCCAGGCACTTGGTGAGCATGTTCAGAGCAGCCTGGGAGGACAAATCCCCCCCTCACCATCATGGTCTGGCAATGCCAGGGCCAGTGCAGGGGGAACCCCTGAGGAGATGACCCCAAATTCCTCCCCATGCCCCAGGGGCAGTACCTTGCTGCAGCGGTAGCAGATGTCCTGCCTCTCCTGCCAGGCCTCTGCGACCTCGATGGAGCCCAGGATGCTGGAGATGTTGACGATGGCAGCTCTGCTGCAGCTCATCTCCCGCTGCCCTTCGGCCTCAGCTGCCTCCTTCAGCAGGGGCAGGAAGGCCTGCAGGGGATGGGACCTCAGGCATCACCATCCTCCTCCTCCCTGTTCCCCGTGTTTGGGGCAGGGGTTGCAGTGTCCTCCTCACCTGGCTGGTCTGCAGGGGCCCGATGGTGTTGGTGGTGTAGACGAGGCTCATGTTCTCGGCTGTCTCGGTGGCCAAGGTGCTGCGGCGCGTGGTGCCGCTGTTGTTGATCAGGAGGTTGAGGCCAGCACTGCCCACCTCTGCCTGCACCTTCCTCACTGCTGCCTTGATGCTGTTGGGGTCTGTCACATCTGCAAGGGGACAAGAAGGTTTGGGGACAGGCTGGTGGCCATGATCCTGGCAAGATGCTGTAGGACGTGGCGGGAGGCAACTCCTAAACGGAGCATCCTCCTGGTCCCATCGGTGACCTGGTTCAGCTAAGCCAAACCGGGGGACCCACCTGCTTGGTGGCATTTCCTGGAGCCACCCACGGTTGCAATTAAATCCTGAGAAGCTTTATCCCTTTCCCGCCCCAGCACTTACCTAGAGGCAAGATCCTGACGTTGGGAAAGCCCAAAGCCACCTCGTTAACAGCCTAGGTGGAGGAAACGGGGGAGGGGTCACACGGGGAAGCTCATGGAAGGGGGGGGCTGCACCGTGCCGGGCTGGGAAGAGGGTGACCCCTCATGTCACAGCTGACAGGCTACAACAAGATCCAGGGGCAGCGATTTGGGGCGGGTCGCTGCTCCTCCTCCGTGCCCGGCTGAGCGCGGCAGCTTCAAAGCTCCCGCAGCGATGCCCCGGGCACAGGGGCTGCCAGCAACCCCCCTGCAACCCCCATCATGCACACACCTGCACCAGGAGACTCAAAATAAATACTTACATATTTAATACACACATAGGTATTTTTAGTATTTAATACATATATGTGTATTTTTGGTTTATAGATATTTACACGTCTTTTTCCACACCATTCACCGTTCAGGATGCTGACACTCAGCATCCCAATTTCAGGTGGGACTGTGGCATCCCCAGGCACCCATCCCAGAGCTGATTTCCCTCCTGTCCCCCCGGCCCCGCGCCGGTGCCTTCCCTACCTTGCCCTGGGGGTCCAGGCAAGCAGCGAAGATGTGCCGGGGTGGGCTGGGCTGCTCCAGCAAGCCCTTCAGCAGCCCCAGGCCCAGCCCCGCATCGCAGCCGGTCAGCAGGACACTGCCCACGCTGAGCCCCTCCATCCCCGCCGCTCTGCACAGCCGGCTGCGCTGCCCCAGCGGGATTTGGCAATCGGCCTCGATAACCCGGGAGGCGGCACCGCTGCGGGTGCTGCTGGGATGGGTGGAGCCGGGGGGCACCGCCTGCACCCCCTCTTCTGGAGGGCATGGGGCAGCAGGATGTTCTTCTGCATGCCAGGGTCACCCATCGCCTTGACCATGGGGGTGTTGCACTCCTCATACCCCAAAACACCCACCCCCCTCAACCCATGGGAACCCCAAAGGGGTGATGGTACCTTCTCACCTGTTCCCCATGATTGGGGTGACCCCAGAGAAAATCCATAGGAGCACAGGCAAGGCTATTAATTACAGTACAACCTTTATTAATACTGGAATCTTCACAGTGCATTCGTTACTTGTAGCAGTGACTATGGAAAACGGGGGAGGGGGGGAAAGAGGGGAATTACCACCAGAAAAAAAAAATTAAAAGAAAAGACGGAATGAAAGAGAGAAAAAGAAACGTGGCAGAGGGACAGGGACAGGGGAAGCGGCGGCAGAGGCGGGAACACCAGGGGGAAAAATAAATTAAAAAAAAAAAGAAAAGAATAAGGACCAAGTTAACAACAGCACCAGAAAAGTTACTTCAGTCGAAAGACAGGTCAGTTTTTTTTTCTTTTCCAAAGAATTTTTGTTTTCTGTACAAAATAAGAGACCCCCCCTCAAACCCAAACATTTGTCACTTGGCCTCAGCGGTTCTGGGCAGGAGAAGGGGAAAGGGGGAGAACTAAATTGTTATTCCTAAGGGGGAGGGCAGGGGGGCTGCGATGCGACAGACAGCAGGGGGCAGGGCCTATGTACAGCGGGGCCGGGGTTGTGCTTTCCTCCAGCCGCCGGCAGAAAGCTGCTTTGCTTGGGGGGGCTGAGTCAAACCTCCTGTGCCTGGAGCCCCCTCTGAGCAGACCCTGCACAGGGTCTGGGGGTGCTGAGCGAGGGTGAGGGGGTTTGCAGGGGGTCCCAAGTGATCCTTGTGAGGGGGGGCAAAGTGGAGGTTCAGCATCCTCAGTCCCTGCCCCCTGGTGTCCCCCCCAAGACAGAGGGGACTGCAGTGCCTCTACCCCCAGCCCCCCACCCTCTCACATGTCCCCCGCTTCTTCTTCCCCCCCCTGCACCCCCAGCCCGTTGCTTCTGCCCCCTGGAATGAGGCTGGGCTGTGCTGGCCCCAAGCAGGCAGCTGGGGGAAATGGGGCCAGGGCCCCCCACTCCTGGTGCTCCTGGTGCTCCACGGCTGCCACAGCCCTGCTGGCACCATCCTCTCCTGCTGCGGCTGGGGCCACCCGCCTGCGCCCGAGGGAAAGAAAACAGAGGGGAGAGAGAAAGCCAGAGGGGAACAGGAAAAGAGAAACAAAGGGAAAGAGGAGAAAAAAAGAAAGGAAAAAAAAAGAGGTAAATAGAACGGAGGAGAAAAACAGTTAAAAAGAAATGAAAAGAAAAAGAGTTAAAAAGAAAGGAAAAATAGGAAAATGAAGAAAATAGGAAAATAGAAGGGAGGAGAAAAAGAGTTTAAAAGAAAGGAAAAGAAAAAGAGGACAGCAAGAGGAGAGAAATGGGAAAACAAAGAAAATAAGAAAAGAGAAGGAAAAGTGACATAAAAGAACAAAAGAAAAAAGCCAAAAGAAAAAAAGCAGAAAAAACAGGAAAAAGAAGAGGAGAAAAGGAGAAAAAGAGGAGAAAGAGGACCAAAGAGAGGGCAAGAGAAGGAGGGATGTGAGGAGAAGGCAGGGCAGGAGGAGCCAGAGGGGCAGGAAGCAGGGGGCAGCAGAGAGGGACAGGGCAGCGGGGTGCCGGCGGGTGGGGGTCCCTGGGGAGGGGCAGCGGGTGCCCCCAGGGTCCATCGGGCACGTCCCCCTGGCCGGGGCAGCATCACGATATCCGCGGGGCCGACCTGTCGTTGGTGACGGTCCTGCGCAGCCGCACCCCGCGCCGGATGGCCACCAGCATGTCTTCGGCCGGGGGGTCCATGGAGGCTGCGGGGGGTGGCGCGGGGGTCTCCTCGCCGGGGCCGGACCCCACGAGGGCGGTGGGGAAGGGGAACTGGCCTTCCCCCAGGGCGTGGGCGCCGGCCACCAGCTCCCCAATCTTCTCCACCAAACTGTGCCGGTTGGCAGCCAACTGTTGGTCCTCCTCTTCCTCAGCGGAGAGGTGCTGGCCGGCCCCGGGGTAGACCGAGATCTCCATGGCACCGCCACCCCAGGCGGTGTTGGGAAGGCTCAGCCGCTTGGGCGAAGCTTTGGCAAAATCCAGGGGGTTCGGAGAGGCATCGTCGGCATAGAAGACGCACTCTTCGCTGCCCACCCGCATAGGGCCGGCGTAGCCAGGGGAGTCGGGCACTGTGGGGGTCTTCACAGGGACGATGGGGGGTCGGATGGGGATGGGGCCGGCGTTGGACAGCGTACGGCGGACCGAGGGCTTGGTGGAGGGCGTGCGGCGGATGGTGGCCACCCCCGGGGTGGTGCCGGCCGGGAGGTTGGTGCCGGTGGGCAGCCCGGCAGTGGAGGCGGGACGCTTGGTCTGGATCATCCGCCGGTAGTTCTGGGCGATGTTGCTGTTGCGTGGGATGGTGGAGGACTTGTCGAAATCGCTCTGGGGGTCACACTCCACGTCACCGTTCACCGAGTAGCAGTCGTAGTCGGAGCCTGGGGAGGGAGCAGCACCATCAGTGTGGCTGGGGGGCAGTGGTAGCCAAGCTCAACCATGTCATTAAAGCCAGCCCCAGCTTCCTCCATCACAGCACAACAATCACCAAATTCAACTGTCACAACTGTCACACAACCACTACTGTCCCAATCATTGCTGGCACAACATGCTCACCATCAAACACAAACATCACCACTGTAAGAAAGCACAGTCATCCCAGCCATCACACTGAAATCACAAGCAAACCCAACTGTCACCATCACAACCTCCCCAATCACAGCCATCACCACACAAGCACAGTCAATCTCCACTGTCACCACCACATGCTCATAAATGGCTCAGCCATCATCATGCCACCATCATGACAGACGTGGTTGTTTGATCTCCAACTACCGACTCTGTTGCCATCACCTACCATCTGCCACCATCTCCACCTGTACTCAACCTCCGTGCACAGACACATCACCACATCACCTGTTACGGCACTTGTGGCACAACTGCATCCACTGAGCCCCAGCTAGCACCCAAATAACCAGGAAAAGCTGTGGTTATTTGTGGCACCAGCCCCTACACAGTATGACCATAGCCCGATGCTATGACACCCAGAGCACAGCAATGTGCCCCAGGACCACCAAAACCTCTGTTGTGCCCTTCCCTACTCTAAGTGTCATTTCAGGTGGTCCCAGGTACCTCCAGTGCCAGTACCTTGGGAAGGGATGGTGTCCTCAGAGCAGGAGGGGGTGGTGGTCTGCGTGCTGTAGCCACTGGAGTACTGCAGTGAGTCCCGGCTGCTCTTCTGGTGCTCCAAGCTCAGCCCACGGGTCAAGACCATGGCCAGGTCGCTGGCGGCAGGGGACACCTCCTCCCCATGCTGCTGGGGCAAAGGGCACTGTCAGCACCCTGGTTCCTCCTCCAGGAGTTCCCAGGAGCCCCCCACTCTGTGCCCTCCCTGCCACAGCTGGTACCTTGGCAGCAATTGTAGCTGGTGACATCCGGGGCCTGGGAGCATCCTCGGCACCGATGCCTGGGTAGCTCCCAGCAGGAGAGCCCATCTCGGCCTCCCGCAGGTGCTCCACGCGGTCCTTGCGCCGCTGCAGGGTAGGGACCACTGGCTGGTCATAGGGGCTGGCCTTGGACCAGTCCTGCAACAGGCAAGGCATGCGGGTTATGCTGGTGACACTGGGAGCAGGAGTGTGGCAGGAGAGGTCTCAAGCTGATGTCCCCTGTGTCAAGCCACGGGTGCTGCTCAGGATGCTCTGCCCCATGCAGGAAGGGAGGGGAGGGTCCCATGAAGTGAGGGGGGAACCACGAGTGAAATGCAACCCTGGTGGGATGGCAAGGACTAACCGAGGTGGGGGAGCTGCACTCGCTAACTGACTGGCAGGTTTCGGATGCCTCAGAGGACGCCGAGCTGGAGGACTTCTGCTGTGCCGTGATGAGCCGAGAGCCGGAGGGTAAGAGAAGAGGCAGTTAGCAAGCAAAGCCAGAGCCATGACCCCAGTTAGAGCAGCACCCACAGCTCCCTGTCTGAGCAAGGCCCCCAGCCCTCCTCCCCTCTGGCGGAGGCTGCAGGATGTAGAGCAGGATGCAACCTTGGCAGTGGGGTCAAGAACTGGGATGATGCACTGCCCCAACCCTTCCCCCTCTCACCCCAAGCCATGCAGAGTCAAGAGGTATTTCGGGGAGCGGGGACCTTGCTGGCTTGGTGATGCCAGGTTAGCATGGACAGCCAGGAATGGCAACTCCCTGGGGATCCTGGAGCATCCTTGGCACTGGGGATGGTGCAGCATGAAGGAGAAGCTTTGCTCCATGCTGCCTGGTGGGTGCTACAAACTGGGTATTATGGGGCTGTGGTGATTGGGAAACACTCTGTTCTCCTGGCACAGGGAGAGGGATCTCTGTGCCTCATCCCTGGGGGAATTCATTGATAGGGTTTCTCTGTCATGTGGCCCAGGATGCCCACAACCATGGCAGGCACCCTCAATATTCCCAGTATTTATTCCCCATGATGCCAACACAGATGGAAGTACTTCTGAGGGTGGGTCTCATCACCTGTGCACTGCACCCTTGTGCTGCACCCAGCACCACCCACCCATTCTATGGAAGAGGAAACTGAGGCATGGAGGCTGGCAGCACGGAGCACCCTCCCTGTACCTGGCTGGTGATGTCCGAGGGCATGGGGGAAGGTGGTTTGGAATAAGCGGCGTCCTGGGAGATGAAGCCGGAGTCGTGGGAGGAGACGCTGGAGAGGCGGGTGGCGGCGGCGGGGGGCTGCGCCAGGCTGCGGTAGCGATAGGTGGAACTGGGTGAGCAGGTCTGAGCCCCGCCGGGCCACGCCATGCCACCCTTGGCACTGCTAACGCTGCTGGGGGGGCGCCGGGGGGACGGGGACACGCCGGTGGGCAGGACAAAGGAAGGAAAAGAGAATTTAAGACAGAGGTTCGGCGGTGGCAGGAGGGCCAGTGCCCTGCCACACATCCCAGCCTGGGGAAACTGAGGCATGTAGTCCTCCTGGGGGTGTCCCTTTGCCTCCTGGGGTGGCCCTGTGGCAGGGAACAGGCTAGGGGACATGACAGAGGTGGGTATGCTTGCCCCCTGACAGCCATGCATGGCACACATCATCCCCACATCCTGGAGTACAGGGCATGTGTCGGGCCCCCATCCTGCCCCATAGGTCCACCAGCCCTGCCCAGTGCACCAAGACCAATTCCTCCATATTAATGGGAGCCACCTGCCCATATGGACATGAGAGGGTGGACATGCACCTTGTCAGCATCCCCAAAGGCTGTAAGCATCATTAACCCACTGAGGTTAACGAAGAGGGCTGGATTTCCTGGCTGTGGTTGGGTGTGGAGCCCACCTCACCATACCTGCACATGCTGGACTTGCGGGAGCTGGAGCTGCTGGGCGAGGATGGGGGCGTCTGGTAGGACCAGCTGTAGTCAGAGCCCTTCAGGTCCTTGATCACCTGCAGGAAAGATGGGGTCTAAGTCCCCCCAAAGATGCCTCCCTGCTCCCCTGATCCCTGTCTCACCCCTACTGACCTGCTCACTGGCGGGGGGCAACTTGTGGGGCTCAGCGGTGAGCACCACCAGGTCCTCGATGATGCCCTGCAGGTGGGTGATCTCTCCCAGCATGGTGAGCTCCCCGTTCTGAGGACAGACAAGAGAGAGCATCAGCATCCACTGGGCAGAAGGAACAACCCTTGACCCTCCCAGCCCCCAACACTCACCACCACGGGCTGCAGGAAGGTGATGAAGGTGCAGAAGCGGCCCCGCTCCTCGATGAGGGCTTTGCGGACCGCCTGCTTCTCCGTCTCCTCCAGCAGCAGGTACATGTCATTGACGTCCTGCAGCGCGTTGTCCAGCTGGGGCTGCAGGTCGCCCTTCCCTGAGAGATGGGGCACTGTCAGCCCTGGGCTGCCCTGACACCCTCCCCAGTCTGCTGGCGGTGCCACTGCCAAGCTGAGGCCATTCCCCCACCTTGGGGACATCACCCCATCCGCACATTCCAGCACATACCATAGGTCTCCCACTCTGCCCATCTCCCTGGAAGGCCCAGGAGCACCCTCACCCCACAGCAGCCCTGGGCAGGGGGCTTCTCTGCCACTCCATCCCCATCCCTGGCACTTGGGACCAGAGGAGCCCTTGGGCTGCCACACGGTGAGTCTGGCATCGCCTCAGGATATGGGGTGCAGGCTAAGCTAAGCTAAAAGCAGGGTGAGGGTGGGAACAGGGAGCGGATGGATGGACGGACAGATAGACAGAGGCTGGGGAGACTGGGGGAGTAGATGAGGAAGCAGAGAGGGGGCCGGTGGTGGGGGGCAGCGGTTCACTTACCAAGTAGCTCTACAGGAAGGATGTGGAGGGGAGGGAAGAGAGAAGGAGACAGAGAAAACGTGTGAAAAGAGGCCGAAGGCTGGGGCGCATGCCCCGCCTCCCCGCCACCCCCGGGCCGTGCTGGCACCTCCCTTTCTACAGGGGGGCAGCAGGACCCCCCTAGTGCCCACCCCCGGTTGGCAGTGCCACAGCCGGGATACCGGCCCTGGCTGGGGGTGCTGCAGAGGGGCTGGTGGGGGCACCCCCCAGGAGACTCCCTCTCACCTTTGCGAGCCTTTTTCTGGAGCTTGAGGGTGTCAGAGGACTTTTTCTTGATCTCATGGCGTGCTCGCTTGTACTCTGGGGGTGTAGAAGTGCTGTCAGAGGGGACACCTGCCCAGCAGCCACCCTGCACAGATCCATCCTGTCCCCCTCGTACCTTTCGCATGGTCCTTGTCCAGCTGATTGGCAGTTTTCTTCCAGTCCTCAATCCTGTCCTGCAAAGGGTTTATCAGGCTCTCCATGAGGGCACTGGAGCAGGGAGAGAGAAGCAGAGTGTGGGAGAGTGCTGGAGCCAGGCGGGAGCCATTCCCCACCCATGCCCGGCCCAGCATCCCCTCCTTAGGGAGGGAATGAGCCTGGCCAGGCTGTGTCACCAACGCCGTGGGCTTGGAGCTGCTCCTGGACCCGCTTACTTGGTGAACTGCCGGAGCTTGGCCTCGATGCTGCGGTGCCGCATGCACATGCGGGTCAGCGCCGAGCCGATGTCCCTCGTGGCACCTGGGGGGGAGCAAAGTGCTGCTGACGAGGGGCAGGGACACCCCCACACCAGGCCCAGCCCAGTTTGCATGGCAGGAGCAGGGTGGCTCGTGACAGGGACCATCAGCACTGGGATGCACTGGGGACACTTTAGGCAGGGGGTGGCTTGTTTTTTCCCACGATAAATCCACAAAATAAATAAATAAATAAATCATCATCCACTAACTAATACCTGAAACACTAAATATCTCTTCTGGAGGCTTTGAAATTAGAACCTGCTCCCGTTTTTTCTCAGTTTGTCTTAAATTTGGCACTGGGGGGCCAGGGAAGGGAGGTGATGAGGTACCCTGGCTTAGTTCCAGGCAGCCAGCTCTGTCCCGCACCTCTAGGCACAATCCCGAGTAGATAAAAAGGGAGTCCAAACTCCTGGCAGGGGGATATTTGCAGCAGCAGATAGCAGGAGCATCCTTTTTAGGCGAAACCGCTGAAGCCTAAGGACGGCCACATGGTGGCAGTGCTGCTGGCAATTCCCACGAAAAACGGAAATCAAAAATCCTTGGGCAAACTGAGGAGTGACATTCAGCCTTTCTCTCCCCTAAAAAAGCCTCCAAAAAAACCTCCCACCCCTTTGAAGGAGTTTTGGATGTCCCTCAGTCTCCCAGTGCTATGGAAATAAGGGAACCCATGGGCCTTCTCCTACACTGGGGTAGTCTCCTAATCCAGCTCCTAATGCTTTTATCCCAGCTCCTGCTGCTTCTAATCCGATTCTCATGCACTGTGTGCAAGGCCAGCAGCCAGCCCCCACCCAGTGCCTCAGTTTCCCCACGCTGCTGCTCTGCTGCCCACCCTCCCAAAAAGCCCTGCAGGTATAGCAGCACCACAGGGTGACATTGGCTCCTGTGGCGCTGGTCCCCAGCTGTCCCCAGCATTGCTCCTGTGCCTCCTCCTTGCTTTGACTGCCCGGGCTGACAGGGAGCTGGAGGAGCCCTAATCCCCCTGGTGCAGTGGGCTAGTGGGTTTGGAGGCAAAGCTGATCCTGGCTCAAGCTGCTGCCTCCTCCTCCTCCTCCTCCTCCTCGCGTGGCTCCAGATGGCCTGGATGCCGCCAGTCTGCAAACCAGCCCGGGACCATCTGCTTGGCAGAAGCCAGGCAGTGGGAAGTGGCTCCTCACTGCCAGCAGGCACCCAGAGAGGGTCCGGGGCTCCTTCCCCCTCACTCCCCAACAGTATGGGGGACCCCACAGGCAGCCTTGGCTCTTCAGTCACCTCCCTGGTGAGTTAGGGTTTGTCCCCAAAACAGCGAAGCTCGGACTCCTGAATCTCCCTCTAGCTAATTCCCCTTCCCTGGAGACCCCCGGAGCAGCTGGGATCCCCCTGGGAACTTCCCAGATGGGTGCCAGGGACAAGCAAGGTGGATTCTGCATCCCAGGGGGCAGAGACGGGTGCAGGAGACCCTGAAATGGGGCTGAGCCACCCTGAATGTCCCAGCCCCATCAGAAAATGTGGCTAAGCACCCATGGGTGGTGAGGAGCAGCACCCACACGGGTGCCCACCTCCTTCTCCCTCCCCATTCCATCCTTCCAATGCTGCTTCCCAGGGAATGCTCCACCTTGGTGTGGGAACAGGCTGGACGTCTCTCTGTGGATGGTGAAGCTACTGCTTGAACTCCACCCCAGAAATGTGGGCAGGGGACACCCCACAGGGGACACTCACCACCTGCCCCCTGCCCAGACAAGCCTGGGGATGCCCACCCCTAGGAGAGAGGCCCCTACCTCGGGTGTTGGTGGCCATGTCAGCCACTTTCTGGAAGGCATCCAGGAAGGCAACTGCGGCCAGCACCGTGGTCCTGAGGCAGAGAGAGCGAGGGGGAGCTCAGTGGCTGTGGGACACCGGGGATGGGCCAATGAGGAGGGGGGTCCCACATGTCCCACCCCCCCTTTGGCCACTCACCTGAGCTGGGAGTGCAGCTTGGTGGCCTTCGAGTTGAAATCCTCCCATATGGGGTAGGAGCTCTGCAAGGAGGAAGGGTGATGGTGAGAGACAGGGACCCTCACCCCCTGCGCTGCTTCCCCAGTCAGGGCAGGTCCCTCCTGCACCGGTGCAGAGAGGGCAGATCAATAGCCTCTCTGATGGCTAATAAAGGCTGAGCACAACTCTTTTCCCTCCTGATTTTTTCCCTTTCCAGTCTGGCCACCCAAACTTATAGACCATGGAGATCCCAGGATTTTGAGTGATCTCTTTCTCATTGAGGCCATGAAGCGAAAAATCTTTATGACTCTGGCCAGCAGTAGAGGAGACCCCCAGCAGCAGCTTCCCCCCAAAGCACTGATGGCCAAACCCACCATCATGGAGAGCTCCAGTCCCACAGATAGGAGCCCCAGTCCTCACCTCCCCTGAGCCCAAGGACCAACAGGGCAGGAGGGGAGGTCAGGGTCCCCAGAGCCCTGAATGGGGCAGTTGTGTGGGGACAGGGACAGGGCACAGGTGCTTGGGAGGCCACCCCAGCGCTGTGCCAATGAGGCCACTCTGGTGCCATCCTGGCAAGGCCATCTGTGCAAGACCATTCCCACTGCCCTTGTGGAGAGGCTGTTCCAGGGCTGTCCTGGTGCAACCACTCCAATGGAGTCATCCCAGGGCAGTCCCAGTGCCACCATCCCAGCGAGGCCATCCCAGTGCCACTGTTTCAGCAAGTCTATCTCAGCGCTGTCCCAGTGAAGCCAGTCCCAGCAGACCATGCTGCTGCCATTCCAGTGAGGACTGTCCCAGTAATGCCAGCTGCAGTGCCATCCCAGCGAGGCCATCCTGGTGCCATCACAACAAGGCTGATCCTGATCCTCCATACAGCCAGGCTATGCCAGTGTCACCATCCCAGCAAGGCCAGTCCATGTTGTCCTGGTGAGATTAATCCTGGTGCTATCTTGACAAGGCCATCCCAGTGTCACCCTTGCATGGCCAGTACGGGTGCCATCATTCCAGTGAAGCTATCCAGGTGCCACCATCCAGGCAAGGCCATTCCAGTGCTGTTCCAGTGAAGCTGGTCCCAGTGCTACTATCCCAGCAAAGCCATCCAGTAGGGCCAGTCCTGGTGTCATCATCCTGGTGAAGCCATGCTGGTGCTGCTCTCCTAGCAAGGTCAATCCTGGTCCTGTTGTCCCAGTGACAAAATCCCGGTGCTGTCCTGGTGTCACCATCCAATGGCAGAGACAGGCATCTGTAAACTCCCCTAGGGCAGCCACCAGGCTGGGACATGTACATTGCCACACATCCCCATGGCTTGGTGGCAGCTTTGGGGACAAGGTTTGCACTGAGGCAGCATGAGACCAGCCCAGCATTTTTTGGGACCACGAAAGCCCCTATTTCTTCATGAGCCAGCAAAGAACGGGTTTGAGGGTGCCACTTCACACAGCACTTGTGGTAGTGACCCCCTGGTTGTGGGTCCCCAGGGACTGTCGTTGCCAGAGGGCTGGGCCACCACTCCTGGGCCACTGGCTCTGGGCCACCTTCCTTGGCCACCCTGGGTAGGCCAGCTGAGGCTCCCCTGTAGAAGGGAGCAGGCTGTGATGCCCCCAAACCCCTGTGATGCCAGGCATGAGGAGGATGGGGAAGAGGACAATGGGCACAAGGACATGCCAAGGTCACTCAGGGACACTGAGCACACGAGGAGAGGCAACAGGAATGAAGCCAGCTTAGGGATTGTCACCAACAAACAAATTCTCCCCACCACAGGCCAAGGGGTGCTCAAATAGCCACCCACCACCAAAATAAGGTCCCTTTGCCCTGTGACCAGCACAGGGGTCCCAGCCATAGGACCATAAGCACATCACTGCCCTTCAATGGCAGCAGTTCTTCAAGCAGAGAGTTACTTGTCCCCCAGTGCCCGTGCCAGGACACCCACATGGCTGGGAGATGGGGACAGCACACCCTCAGGTGCCACTGGCACTCAGCTGGGGCTGTGCAGGGCACAGGCTGAGGCTGTAGTGTGGTGGGGCTTTCCTCCTTTTCCATCATTTTTCTTTAGTCTTTCCTACCTTCAAATGGCATGAAATTGACCCCAGCCCAGTCTCCTCGGGTGAGGGGTTCCCAGCGCCACCGCATCGGGACGATGCTGGGCACGTCCCTGGGAGGTGACAGCTCTGGGCTGGCTTATCGCCTCTGAAACCTCAGCAGGTGAATGGGGAAACTGAGGCAGGGGCTGCCCCCACATCCCCCCCGGGAGTGTAGGACTCAGCCAGGCCGCCTGGAGAGGGTGGCTAAGGTGAAGGTGTTTGGGGGAGGCAGCTGATCACCCCAGCACCCGTTTTGCACCAGCCCTGGATCCCTCTGCCCTGGGGAGAGTTGGGATTTTCTCCCTGGAGCTCTTCTCCCAGCCCTGAGCCAGAGTCCGGCTGCAGAGCCACCACTGCCCCTCGAAGGGGTTAATCTCCTTCCCAGCAAGGCTTTTATTTTTTTTTTTATCCCCCCTCCCCTGCTTTGGCAATGACAGCATTGTCTGGACGGGTCTGCAGCATGAAGAGAGGAAGAGGAGGAGGAGGAGGAGGAGGAGGAGGAGGAAGAGAGCGTTTGCCTCCCAAAAATGACTAGGGCTAAACCCCAGTGCTGGAGCTGGCTGTGGGAATTTCGGTCCCCTGACATGAAGAAACATGGCTGGTCCCCTCCTCCCCACTCAGCCCCTGGTCAGAAATGCCCCTCAGCATTTTTAATGTATTTTTTGAAATGAAAACAAACAAACAAAAAGGTTTTTTTAAACATGGCCCCATCCTGCTCCCAGGGAGGGTGGAGGCAATATCCTCTTCCCGGGTTAGGAAATGGGATCAAGGAGCTAGGGGACCTTTTTGTTCCACTGGTGTCAACCCCACTGGGTCCGACAAAAATCCAGAGATTTCACATGGGCCAGGGAGGACAGGGACAACATGATGATGCCTGAAGTGGGTGGCAATGCCCGGTGTGGGGCCAGTGGTACCTGGCGAGGGGCAGTGATGCCTGCTCTGTGTCACCCAACAAGGGGCTCAGGCACCCGGGGATGGATACAGGGCTGATATGGAGCCAGGATCCCCAGGATGGGCTCCAATGCCCAATGCAGGGCCCCGATGAATATCGTGGGGTTGATGCGGGGCTCTGGCACCCAGTGCCACGCTCTGACACCCAGTGTGAGACCTTGATGCCTGACATGGTGCTCTGATACCCAGTGAAGGATAACAGGGCAGATATAGGGCTGCAGCACCCAGAACGGGGCTCCGGTAGCCAGTGACGGATCTGGGGATGATGTGGGACTGCAATCCCCAGGATGGAGCTCCAATATCCAACGCTGGATATAGAGATGGTGGGGGGCTGCGGTCTCCAGGGTTCCGACGCCCAGCACAGAGCTCCGATGCCCAGTAAGGGGCTGATGTGGGGCTCTGGGAACCCGTGCCGGGCTCTGACAGCCGACGTGGGATCCCGACACCCGCTGCGGGGCTGATGTTCGGGCTCCGATACCCGATGCGGGGCTCCAATCCCCATCTCGCGGCTGGGCAGCAGAGCCTCGCTACCCACCGCGGGACGGGCACCGGCGGCGGCAGCGCGGGGGCTGCCCGGGGAAGCCGGGTGATGGGGGATGGTGCGGGGGGAGCGCTGTCACGACAGCAGAACCGGGGCGCGGCGGGGGGATCCCCTACCTTCATGTCGTTGATGATGGCTTGGAAGAGGCCGCCAAGGGCTCCGCACTCCTTCTCCGCCGTCTCCATCGCGGCGCTGCGGCAGCCCGGGGCGGGCGGCGCCGCCGGGGGAGGCCGCGGCGGCGGGCCAGGCTCAGCGGCGGCGGGGGCGGGCGGCGCCCGGGCGGCGGCGGCGGCGGCGGGGGGGCACAGCGGCGGAGCGGCGGCGGAGCCGGGCGGGGCATCGCCCCTGCCTGCCTCCCTCCCTCCCTCGCCCTCCGCGGGCGCTGCACGGACCCACCGCCCCTGGCAGCGGCGCGGGGCGCGGAGCGGAGCGGGGCGCGGGGAGCTCCGGCCCGGGGCGGTGGCGGGGGCGGGGCGGGGCGGGCGCTGCGCGGCACATGCGCCGCCCGCCGCGGGGCCGGGGGCTGCGGGGCGGGGGGAGGATCGGGGTCAGCTGCAGGGATGCTCCGGGAGCCGCTGCGGGATACCCGGAGGACGCGCAGGGATGACGGAGCCCGGGGGGGGGGGGGGCAGTCCCGGTGGTTCTCGGGGATGCTCTTGGCTGGGGGGCCGGGGAGCAACATCGCGTGCCCCGGGACTACAGCGGAAGGAGACCCGAAGGATGCCTGGAGATGTGGCACTGGTGGAGGCAGCACCGGGGTTTGCTCCCGGGGCGGTGTAGGAACCCCCAGGGATTATCTTGGGGTGTTGGGGGAGGAGCAGGAGAGCCCCAGAGAGTATGTGAAGACACTGCACTTGGAGATGCCCCGGGATGCCCAGGGGCATTCCCAGACCTCTGGAGGCACCGGGGGGGTGTGTGTGTGTGGATTTGCCTCTCCCCAAAGAGTGTTTGACCCCCATTGCCTTCCTGACCCTCCAAGATGTGCTGGAGAGTGAACTCCCTCTGCAGTAGTTACACGACAGCTCTGAAATGCGTCCGTGCACTCGATTATCAGGGAGCCATGGGAAATGCACAGCCTGCCAGGCGACAAACCCTTCCCACAGGCATCCTGAGGCCCCAGCCTCCTGGGAACTGGGGGTGCAAGGCTGAGCCCCGACAAACCTTCCTACCCCTCGAAGTGCAATGACGCTCACCTGGGGCAAGGGTTTCAGCCTTAGCCACCCATAAGGAAGCAATTAGGGCTCAGCACTCCAGCAGCCGGCTGGAATTTCTCTCCATAAACCCAGTCCCTCAGTGTGGGAAGAGGCTGCTCAGCAGGAATGAGCTGGACAGGAGCAAGGCAGAGCCCACCCCGATAATGATCCAGGGGTCCAACAAGAGGTACTCCCCAGCACCCCGAGACACCGGCTGGCTTGAGAAGCTGCTGCTCACACATCCTTGAGGGCCGGCTGTTAAAATTAACCCGCCGTGACTGGGTCTGGAAAGCCCTTCCCTGGGAATGACAGGAATGTCTTTATCCTGGCCAAAGCAGCGCCGGTATGGGGCTGTTTGGGGAACCCACTGCCAGAGACAGTCCTTCCTGTAAACAGGCCAGAAGCCATAAAAACTCCACAAATTCCTCCCACTGCCCTTTTCCTGGGATCAAGGGAGGGCCTGAAACATGCAGGGGATGCAATGGTGTCCCCCCAGACTGCAGCAGCTGGCACGTGCCGGGGTCCCCCGGTACCACAGGACAGGATGAAGGCAACACCAGCGGCTGCTCGGGGCCAGGAAAATGTCTGTCACTGTGCTGTGGTTTTGTGACCGTGGCCTGGAAGAATTTCAGTGGCGTTTTTTTCCTGCTGGGAAGAAGAGCAGGCAGAGAAGTTCTGCTTGCTGGCAAGCCAACGTGGCAGGGCTGGGCCAGCCCAGGGCACAGGGTCAAGCAAGACGCCCCATGCCATCCCCTGCCCTTGCTGTGGTTTTGGCTCCACTTGGGGAACAAAACTATGATGGGAAGCCCAGCAACAAGGAATGGGCTGTTCTGCATTGCTTGTTTATTTTATCATGGGGAGCTTAATGAAGGAACAAGGGATGGAGTCTGGGGTTAGGTCCACTGCTCCCCATGTCCCCTGGTGCTGGATGGGAGTTGAAGCTGTGCACTTGTCCCTGCCAAGAGCTGGGGACTCAGAGAGGATGTGTGAATGCAGGGAGGGGGCCAAGTGTCAGGCACAGGAGTGTCTCCCCAAGTGAGATGCCACCTCCAGCAGGGCCTCGGAACCAGAGGGTGGAAGTCAGGGTGGTGAGAGGTGGCCGGCAGCCCCAGTGCTTGTTTTCCAGGGCGGAAGGCCAGGGGTTGCTCCCGTCTTCCCTTCCCCTCCTCCGGTGCTGCTGGCAGCAGGCTGGGCGCTCAGCTGACAGTCACGGGGAAGGCATTAGCAAAGCAAAGGGGAGTTCCCTCGCACCATTGCAAGGGAAGATGAGGTGCTTTACCCTGGCCCTCTCCTCGGGCAACCCTTCCCCACGTCCCCACAGCATCTACAGGAAAAGCTGGGCACAGCCTGAGGGTCCGCCCTCATCCATACACACAGTGGGGGGAAAACCAGCCCTGTGTTGAGCGCTTGCCCATCTCCATTAAACCCACCAGATGCTCCGGTGGCCAGCAACCGGTGTGCCTGTTCCCTGGTCTGTGTGCCCTGGTCTGTGTCCCCTGGTCCCTGTCCCAGCAGCTGTGCACACCCGCGGTGGCCACAGGGGTGCTCAGAGGACCACCCGCCGGTCCAGCTGCTCAGCCCGCCCGGCTCGCTGGTGTCTGGCTTCCAGGTGCTTGTTTTGGACCTTCTCGAAGTGCTGCAGCAGCTCCGTGTAGTCGATGTTGGAGGCTGCTGTTCTCTTGAAACTGGTGCTGGGCTTGGAGTTGTCCCTGCAGGGTGGGAAGAGAGAAGGTGGGAAGGGGATGGGGATGTTTGGTGCTGTGAGCATCCAGCACTGGCAGCACCAAAAGCTTGTCCTGAAGAAGCTGAGCTCAGCAAATCCTAGTCATGCTGGTGCCTCATAAAATACACCCAAAGACGTATTTTCTTCCTCTAAAGGTGTGAGATATAGAGCCCAAGAGGTCGTGGGACAAGGAGGGGACAAGGGACATCTGCATCTTGGCCCCACATAGGAGGTTTAATTCCTCGGACACATACTCCTCTCTATCCCAACCCACTGCAGTCAAAACCAGTGAGATAAGGATGCCAGGGCCATATGCCTCAGTTTCCATGTCTGCTTCTTTAAGCGAGCAAAAGACATCCAGTGGCAGCAGGGACAGTCCTCAGGGATGAGCACCCATGGCTCCAAATGCAGGCTCCCTAGGGTTCCAGCCATGGATACTCATCCCTGTGCTGTCTCCATGCAAGGAAGGAGCAGACACCAGCCACAGGATGCCCATGGGAAGATGGCAGGCAGCTCTGGTGGCCCTGGTATGTCCCTGGGGAGGGGGCAGCTGGGACTGGCCAGTTATGAAAGCCAGCTTCGGTGTTTGAAGGAATGTAGGTCAGAGTTAATCAGATGCTCAGGCTGTCTGACAGCTCGAAAAACCCCCACTGCCAGGGTTAGTGGGGAGAAAAAAGGAGGGGGAAGCACATGCAGCCCCCTCTCCGCCCCCCCAATTAAATATCAGTGCTGGGTTGTGGGTAGGAGCTCAGTGCCGGAGGCCATGAGGGATAAAAGCCATCCCAGGGAAGCAGTTAAAAGCCAAAGAGCGACAACAGCAGCAGGGGGTTAATTCAGAAACCTGCCCATCTTGGGAGCTCTTTTTGTTCCCAGGGCTGCGCCAAGGCAGAGGCAGCTTTATCATCAAGCCCCCCCACTACTCATTAGCTAAGGGTTGGAAAGCAAATCCCACTGGCAGCACCCCTGGGCAGGGAGCATGAGGATCTCAGCTGGTCCCCAGGGAGATGCCGCCCTTGCACATCTCACGCATCCCCAAAGGCCAGGAGTGGGAATGGAGCAGCCATCCGGAGGCATTAGCAGGGTGCCAGGCTCCTTTTGGGTGCTGTGAAGGCTGTCCAGGCTGCAGGGGGGATGCTCTGGGAGCACCCCCCCCCCCCAGCTGCTGGAGTCTTTCTCCATAAACCTCCTTCCCAGCTCTGCTCGTTTCCATAGCGACCCCACAAGTGAAATTTTCCATCCCGGATGCCAAATGCCTGTGGATGAGGCACAGCCCTCCCAGGGTTACCAAATATAGACACAAAAAACCCCCCTGGCCAACACTCCCGGCCGTGGGGACAAGAAGCAGCCACGGCCACAGCAGAGCTGGGGGGTGAAAGCCAGAGCATGGGGCTGAGTCCAGGATGGGGGCTGAGCCTGGAATGGCAGGGATGCTCAGCTGTGGGGAACAGCTGATCCAGCCCTGATGCTGATGCTGGTCCATCCCCCCAGCACGTACGTGGTCTGCATGAGCTCTGGGTTGGGCACGCACTGGAGGCGGTGGGAGAGGAGCTGGAAGGCGCTGCTCTGGGGCAGCAGCATCAGCAGGCCATAGAGAGCCTTGATCAGGTAGGGGTTGTTCTTCACATCCAGCAGCTGCAGGCGGAGATCTGGAAGAGGATGGGAAAGCAGGGAAATGTATTTAATCTCCAGCTGCAATAGCAGGTTCCTCCCACCCTCTCTGATAGCCTAAGCCTCTGCAAGCCAACCCAAGGGGCACTTGACAGCGCCCCTCTCCCCTTTCATTAACCCATCCATCTTGGCATCCCATGGTGCCCCAAAATCCCTCTCCTTGACACAGCCCCCTGGGGGCAACTGGCTTCCCAGTCTGCCACTCCTGATACCACTGACACCCGAGGCTGTCCATGCTGTCTGCCTGAGAACACACATGCAACACAGGTTGCTCCTCAGCTTCTCCAAATTTAGCAGAAATACCCACCCTGGAGCATCACATCCAGAGGGCTGGGTGACACCCTCCTGGGGACTCTTGGGAGCAGAAGGAATCCCCTCTGCTTGGTTCTGAGGGTTACATGTCCTGCGCCTTAGTTCTGCTCAGTAGAGGCAAAACCCTCCTCTGGCTCCATCCCTCGCTGTGCTCACGGCAGAAGAATCTTCTGGAGCCCTAAACACAGCTGAAGGGGCAGCCCAGGAGAGGGGCAAGGTCTGTGTCTCAGTACCTCACCTCCTGGCTGTCACTTGTACCGCTGGTGTCTCCCAGTGAAGGGAGCCATCATCAGGGATGACACTTTATGGGGGACACGTCTATCCCCTACCCTGAGATGTGCAGACTAAGGTGAGTGGCTGGGGAACAATCAATGCATAATTTTGGGGCACGCAAAACCATCACAGACACGTGGGTGCCTCACACATTGGGACAGTCATCCTGGGGATACAGGACAGGGTCTACAAGAGGGAGCATGAATGAGGGTCTCTACTGCCCAGCTGCTCTAAACCTTCTCCCCTTAAATACTCCCCAATATCACCCTGAACCTACATAGGTGCCCCATGAAGTCCTTTCCAGGACATTTCCCAACAACCTCAGTGCCCTGCTATACCTTCAATGAGAAGCCCAGAGGCAGCAAATTGACATAATGAGGAATCCTCCCATAGCCACAGGTCACCCTGCCACCATCCTGGCTCCCAGTGTAACACCCCTGAGCTCCTGGTCAGGCACTGATGCATTACCCAGTGGAGGACCCACACTGCTGGATGCTGGAGAAAACATCAGCTTGTTTTTTAGAGCTTAACTCTTCATTTTCAGAATAAAACCCCATTTTTCTTGCTAAGGGCCCCATCAGCACCCACAATTGCCATCCCGTGCACAGAGGGTGGCACAGAGGTCCCCCATCTGACGCCCTCCTCGTGCACCCCTGGAGATGCTCAGTGTGATCCAGGCCCCCTCCATCCCTTCCCCCATCCCTTTTGTTATCTGCCAGTGCCGCTCGCTCCCTTAACCTATATCTGGGGGGCAACGCTGCCCCCCCGTGCTGCCAGCATGCCCTGTTCCTGTGGGCAGCTCCAGCGCTGGGCAAACCTCCCAGCAAGAAGTCTCGTAACTTCTGCTCTATTTACTCGTGCGGCGGCTGCCGCCTGCGATGGAGGCGCGGGGAGGGGAGCACCCACCCGGGGTCTCCTCCTTACATGTGAATATGGGGCACTCGATGAGCTGCACCAGCTTGTCCACCTCGGTGAGGAAATCCACGGTGACCTCCAGATCCCCGCTGGATGTGGCTGTTAAGGATGGTACCTTGGGAAAAGGTGGCTGGGCAGCAGCAGATGGCTCAAGAAGGCGATGCCTGGTGCGGATCACGGCTTTGCCAAAGCCTCCCTGCATCCACAGCTCCTGTGGGATGTGAGCGGGCAGGGAACAGGCAGGGCTTGCACACAGGCAGGGCTGAAAGGTCTGTAGGGTGGCCAAGGGATGATGGAGGGAGACAGACAAGCAGGCAGGTATAGGGGAAGAGGCAGGATGAGTGTTCAGGGGAGGATGCTTGCTTTTACCCTCCTGGCCCATGGGGATGGTGTGTCTCCCAGAAGGAATGCCACTGCGCACTGGGAAAGGAACTTGAGCGTGTTATTGAGCTTCTTCGTTTGGAAAACTACTCAGGGAGGCTTGGGGTTTGCTGGCACATAAAAATAATCATTCTGCTGCAGACAGATGGTGAGCTCACCGGGGATTGTGCTGTGCTGGGCACTGCCTGCTCCTCACCAGGCCAGGAGGCCAAAGTCTTCATCTTCCTGGGAGGAAGAGGATGTTGAGGAGCCTCCCCTCCTGGGCAGGGGAAGGTCAAGGCTCAGTCAGGGCACGCCTTCCTCTCTTTTCACCACAAAAAAAGGGATGACACCAGGGGAAGGGAGCTGGCACACACCCAGCACAGGCTGCCCTGCCCTGGTAATGATGGGCTGCAGGCAGGAGGCTGGGCTGGCCTGCAGGGTGACCTTGGTTGCCACAGAGGGACTAAGGGCCAGCTCAGGCCCCACCCTGGCAGAAAATCCCCAAAGGATACAATTTCTGGATGAGGTCGTAGGCATGCTTATAGTTCTGGGTAAGGAAGCAGAGGGACACGGTGGTCACAGGGTTGTGACACCAGGACCGGTACAGGCAGCAGAAGAGGTTACGGCTTTCCTGGGGAAAGAGAGAACCAGTGGGGGTTGGTCACACTGGGAGCACAGACATGGCACGGCTCCAGGAACCCAACACCAACTTGCCAGCCTGGCAAGTGCCATCAAAACACAAAGGGACGTTTCTGGACCCACCAAGTCCACCTGGCACTGGCATGAGCCTGAGCCTCAGCCTCAGGAGATGGAGACCAGGTGGGCTTTGGGGTGACAGCACTCAGGGCTGCTGAGTCCACCACAGGATGAGGGGCTGGACCATGATGCTGTCCCAACCAGGGGGACACCCCTGCATCACTGGTCTTCAGCAGGAGAAGGAGGAGGATAAATCTTCCTTCTCTCCTTCCTTGGATGTCACTGGTGCTGGTGGCAGCTGCTCAGGAAATCCTGTGGGCATGCTCCTGGGAGGGAGAGCTGAGGGACTGCAGGACTCTACTCCTGCTGTCACCTGTCCCACAGCCCATGGGGGGGGCAGACAGGGGGAGATAGCAGCTGCTTGAGGGCTCAGTAAGCCCATTCCCATTCCAGGGAGAAAAGCAAGAGTTGGGCACAGTTGGGCATATCCTCCAAGCCCATCTGCAGCTCCTGAAGGGTGGATGAATAAATAGGCTGCCCGAGCTCCAACCCTGGAACCCACCAGGCAGGGACTGAGCAGCAAGACACACTCCCAGGTGGCTGCCAGGTCCCCACCATGCCCATTATGTCCCTCCAGGTGCTAAGCCTGCTCCTGCTGCTCATACCGGGGTCTTCAGGTCCTTCAGTTGGTTTCTCAGCTGAAAGAGCTCGGAGGATGTCAGCAGGATGGTATTGAGGGTGTGGACCATGGTAGAGGCGAATTTGAGATCCTCCTCCCTAAGCAGGATGTCTGCCATGGAGTGGAAGATGTTCTCTGCATTCAGAAGTAGACAAAGCTGCCTGTGTTTCAGAGAGGAGAGAAACCAGGGGGGAAGGATGGTTAATGAGCACAGTCAAGACTCTGATGTCAGCCCACTTCTCCAAAGAGGACCAGGGAGAAGATCTGGGTGCACCAGAGGTTGGGTGAGTGTGGTGGCACCAGAAGGGGCAATACCAGGCTCTGCATTTGGAGGACGCAGTTATTCACACCAGGACAAGAACAAAAAACCATATCTGGGCTAAGACAAGCCCCTGGTCATATTGCTTTGGGACCTTGCTGGCACCCACTACTATGGCTCGTGCCACCTCAAGCCTTCCCATGACCTCCCTCAGGACGTTTCAGTGTCACTTTCCAGCCTGACCAGCGTAGTGAGTGTGCAGCAGCACCATTGCACATGGCATGTGATGGTCTAGTCAGACCAGTATCCCACTGACACTGGGGAACATCTCAGTGAGTGCAGCCAGTGGGGCGAAGCAATTCCTCCTGGTATTGTGCAACCAGGCAGTCCTGGAGCCAGAGGCTGCTCTTTGAACTCCTCCATGCTCCAGCTGCCACGAGATCCGGTGCTGAGTGGCTCCGGAGATGGAGCTGGTGAAGCTGGAAGATGTCTCTGTTCCACTGGATATCCTGCCACCAGTGCTTTCCCCAAAACAGTGTAACTGCCACTGCGGCCCATGCTGATCTGCCTGGCTGGGTCACAGCAGGAATGTCCTGCTTAACAAACCTTGAGGCATTCCCAAGATTTTCAACATTTTTTTAGTCCAGAAACAAAAAAATAAAACCATCAGATTTTTTTTTCTCCCACATTTGTTTGGATTTGGGGATTTCCTGTTTTTCTCCAGGCTCCTGCCTTCCTGGGCAGTTTGTCTGAGGACACCTGAAATGCTGCCCAGCGCCAGCTCAGATCCCCAGTGTGGGGATTGGAGGGATACAGGGAAGCCCACCTAGGGGGATTCCCTCCCCAGCTTCTCCTGAAACTGGGATGCTCCCTGGCTCACCACATTTCCCCAAGGGCTGACAGGGAACCTTGGCAGCAAGGCATCCCCCAGAGCACCTCTGCTTTCCCCCAGCTTCTACCAAACACAGTTCCCCACCAGATAATTTTAGCTGGATTCAGATTTCCACCTGGAGGCATCTCTGAGAGGATTAAGAGGCAAAACAAGGATCAACTGCTTGGGCTGCTGGGTGGGAGGTGTTCACTAACTACCTGGTTTGGCTTGGAGGTAGGAGGTACATCTGAACGTCCCCTGCCTGGAAGTCATGTTTTCACCTCCTGGGGTGAGGAGGAGGAAGGATGTGAGTTTCCAGCCCCTGCTCCTGTGAGGACAGACCAGAGGAACACTATTTGGCTACAGTCAGACTCCAAACACCATACCCTAAAGCCTGGTAGTTTAGGTACACAGGAGGAGAATGAAGAAACAGATCTTCCCTCCTCAACACGCAGAGGAAGAAACCCCCCATCTTCCTCCCACCTCTTCGCCCTGCCAAATAATCCCTTCCCTCCTCACCCAGGCCTGGCTGCTCTCCACGGGCAGCTCCCGCATCCCGCGTGGCTGCTGCTGGACAATGAGATGCTCTGTGCGGGATTTTATGTAACCCAGCCCGGCGATCGCCCCGGACCCCGCTAAAATGGAACGGGCTGTGATAAATAAGCTCATTTATCCCAATTATTCTTACGTAACCGGCTGCATTCATGGGGATGAAAACGCTTCCCTGA
Source organism: Camarhynchus parvulus (assembly GCF_901933205.1). NCBI lineage: Eukaryota > Metazoa > Chordata > Aves > Passeriformes > Thraupidae > Camarhynchus > Camarhynchus parvulus. Next base: position 7,649,548 of record NC_044581.1, on the reverse strand, counting down.
TTTCTCGCCGCTTGGACACAGGCTGGCTGGAGGAGGGAGAGCGGTGGGAAAGTGAGGCACGGAGGGAGGAAAGGGGAAGGCAGAGGTTTTTAGTCCAGCCTGATGGAGCCAAAAGCAAATCAATAGCTCAGCGTTGCAGGCAGGATCCAGTCACTGCCAGCTGCAGCAAAGCAGGACCAAGCCCAGTCCAGAAAGTGGCTCCACGCTACCCTTCTCCAGCAAGGGGGGATAACTGGATGCCCCAGCCTTGCCAAGCTTTCTCCAGCAGTGGAGCTGGGCACTTCAACCATGAAGTGGGATGGTTTAATGTGCCCAAAGAAGGGATGGGTTCTCCAGAAACAAACACTGGGATAGTTTTAGTCTCAACAGTGACGTGGTTGGTGCACCAGTACAGCCGGGACTGGCTGCAATGCTCATGGCTAGTGGGGAGCTGGTGTTTTGCACCTTCCAGGCAAGAAGACTACAGCAAGAGCTTAAACAAGAAAAACAGTGCCAGGGAGCACCGAGGGCAACTCAGTAACTTCCAAAGCTCCCCCATGACAAAAAGGATGCCTTCAGGTTCCCCCTCCACAGAAAAGGAAGTCTCTCACTTTCCATAAACAGGGGCTCTGCCATTTGGCTGGTGAATGCCGTGCTTGCAGCGAGCAGAGGGCTGAATGCAAGCTGCTTTCTAATTTCAGGCCTGGTTTTGATTAGTGGGGCAAGGTTGGGATTCTCCCCCCTCCTTTCAGCGGCACTGGGGAACTGGAAACTGTTGGGGTACTAGAGAAGGAGCTGTGTGGACAGTCCCTCTGCTTCAGAGCCACGTCACCTCATAGGGATGCTGTCCCACTTGGGCACCAGCCCCTCCAGCTGCTCCCAGATTCTCTGGGATCCACCAGCAGAATGAGTTTGCCAGTGCACAGCATCCTCCTATGGCAGTGGCACAGACCTCAAACTCCCCTCCATGAAGCCCCTTGGCCGGGATATCCCAAAAGCAATCCCCAAAGGAGGTGACAACTGGCTGGTCCTGCAGCTGCTGGCCTCTGTGACAGCAGCCAGTAGCTGAGCCCAACTGCCAGCACCAGGCGGCTGCTGGTGGGGTGGGAGGGTCCCCAGGAGCCCATTCCCTGGGAGGCTTTGATGGCATGAGGAGAATGCCAGGCTGACTGGGAGGAGGCAGGGAAAGGGACTGAACAGAGGACAGGTGGCTTCAATTGAGATGTCAGTGGAGTGGCTGTGGAAGGGAACAGGGCAGAGGGGAGGGAAAGTGGGAGCCATACCCCTTATATGTATACACCATAAATATATCCTGGATATATACATCCCATAAATATGTGTATATATATACATACACATACCCCTTGAATATATATATATATGTGTGTGTATATATATATCTCCCCATATATACATGATGTGATGAGGAAAGGAACTGGCTAATCCCCCTGAAGCATCATTCCAGCAAGATGTCTCTCCCTGGAGCTTTCCCTACATCCCTGTGAGTGATGTGCATCCCCTTGCTCATGGGGACCCAGAGAGTCCCCAAGGATCTCCTGGCATGGAAGAAGAGGGCAGGAAGTGTCCCCAGGGAGGCAGGAGCTGCAGAGCACCATGGCAGACACTGGTTATGTTACGCAGCCAGTAGTGCAGGCACATGGCGATAATGAAATGTGGTATCCAGGCCATTAAAATTTAACTCCTCAAATTAAAAGGGTTATTCAAGCCTTTCCTATGCAGCCAAGGAATGTGGCTGCAGGCAGATGGGAGGCAGCATCCACCTGCAGCGTGACGATGCCTCGGGGACACCTCGAGCCACCATGGGGCTCCCAAGGGGCCCAGCAGGTCACCTCCAGCCCCTGCTGCAGTCACAGGACCTGCCCATCCCCTTGCCTAAAGGACTCCTTGACAACACGAGGCTGGCCAAGGGAAGAGCCACAGAGGTCACCACAAGCTTTGCGTGCCCATGCCACCCTAGGGTCCCCCTGTGTCTCTGATGTAGCAGCCACCAAATTGCCAGCACAGCAATGTCAATCACAACGAATTCTCATCACACAAATGGTCGGTGGGGTGGGATGAGCAATGGGAACAAGCAAAACAGGGATCGTGCAGGGGCAGGGAGCTGCTGCAGGGCAGTATGCTGGAGCCCAGAGGATGTTGGCAAGATGGGGTGGCTTTAGAGCCACATCTCCAATTAAGGACAAGCCCCGGCGTCCCTCCCAGCCCTCTTGCTTTGACAACTCGATGCCTGGAAACCGGCTAATCTAAACATCATCATTTCAGGGAGCTGTCAGAGTTCCCATCCTGCCCGCTCGTTCCTTTAACCACTTCAGCCCCGTCCCCTGCCCCGAGCCACCACACAGGAACAGGGTGGCAGAGGCCAGACCAATGCCTGCTTGAAGAGGGTGAACGTTTGTTTTTCCCCTAAAATCTAAAAAAAGTAAGATGAGATCCAGTCTCACTGCAGAACCGCCTCCTCCTCTGGGATCTGTGGGGTGCCTGGGGGGAAACACTGGTCCCATCCCATTGCCTGGCCATGCTGAGCACCATCCTGCTGTGTTCAATTAAGCAGGTGCTTCTTCATTAAGCACCAGTGATTCGCTTTATTAGCTCTGGGCTAATAGACACGGGGCCCCAGCAGGGAGAGGATCATGTCTCGTCCCACTTCCAGCAACTGGGACAGAGCCTGAGCTGTGGAAGGAGCTGGCTGAGGCCTGGGAGTGATGCCCTGAGGGGTTCTGCTCCACTTTTCTCCTCATGGATCGCAAAAAGACTTCCACAGCTGTGATGAGGGCAGAGCCCCTCCATACTTCCTCCCAACCCTCCTCTTCCTCTGCTCCCTTCCTCTCTCCTCCCAAAGGCTATCCCCCACCCTTCCTCCACACCCCAGGCTCCCCAACAGATGCCCTGGCTTAACCCACCTAACCAGGAAATCCACAGCCTCTGTGATACCCACTGCCCCTCCCCATCCCCCTGAATTCTCCTGCCAGCAAAAGCAACATCCCCAGCCTGGCCCAGCAGCTGGGATCCTTTAGGAATTTGCAGAGAAAGCATAGATAAAATTAGGATGTGAAGGGGAGAAGAGAGCAAGTGGGGAAGGCAGCAGGATGTCATTGTCCCATCCTTTCCCTCCATATCAGCAAAGAAAATCCCAGTCCTCCATTTTAATCCCCTCCTTTCCTGAATCCAGGCTCCAGAGCTGCTCCTCTGGGCAAGGGAAACCATAGCAACCCCAGCAGCTCCTGCTTTACAAAATTCATCGCATTTTATGTAAGGGATTTTGAAGGGTTTGTGAGGTTTAGGAACAGGAGAGCTCCTTCTGTCCAGGAGGCAGGTCTGGGGAGGAGAAGGACCCTCATCAGCTTTGGTCTCCTGGAATGGTTATCAAGGAAACTCTCCAGGGAAACTCAGTGAAAGCTGCAGACCAGAGATGTGCATATCCTGGGAGGAGATGTGTGGATCTGGGAAGGGATGTGTGGATCTGGGAAGGAGATGTGTGGATCTGGGAAAGCCGGAGGAGACAAGCCCTGCGATGCCTTCTCTTGAAAAGGGAAAGGTGCAGAGTGTTTCAGTGCAAACAAGAGAAGCCTCCCACGGAGCGTCTGCCTGGCAGCAGCCGTCAGTGACAACTGCGGTGCCAGCTCAGCGCTGGCCTGGCTGCCTCAGCCAAAGACGCTCCGAGGGATCCCTGGGGATCCCCACAGCAACCAAGATGCCTGAGAGGAACGCAGCACAAATGTACGTTAGTGTTTCAGGCCACCTTCAGCTGGTGAAACAGCATCTTGATCCTGCAGAGCCTCCACCCGTGCCTTCTGCTCCTCCTGCTGCTCCACCTGGACATCAGGCCATGGGAGGTCCCTGTCCTGCCTGGCAGGATGGCTGCCCTGCTGCACACTAAAGCTGACAGTCCAGCCTGAAGCTGGGCACATCCACCTTGATGTGCCCTCCTGTGATGAACGCAGCCTTGTTCCCACCTTGGACATGGCTGGAGAACAGTGCCCTTCGACAAGATCATCTTGAGTTCTCCAAGCAGATATCCAACACCTCTGGGCATTTTTAGGATCAGTGGGATACCTGCAGCTCTGTACCAAACAGGAGAGGGAAACAGGGCTGTACCAAGGAGAAGGAAGAGTAATACCCTTTGGAATGGGCCAGAAGCTAAAAGACAACTCAATTTGGAAACCTGACAGTCCACTCAGCCCAAGGTATGGCCCAACTTTTAGCATAACACAGATGAATGTGACAGCTCCTCCTAGGGGAAGCCCACTAGACAGACAACCAGTACCAGTCTCCAGCTGCTCAAGCTGATGTGTGCCAGGACTTTCCTTGAGGAAACTTTATAGTGACTGATGGATAAAGCTATCCTGCCCACAGAATTGTAGAATGGTTTGGCTTGGAAGGGACCTTAAAAACCATCTCATTTCAACCCCCCTGCCATGGGCAGGGATGCCTTTCACTAGACCAGATTGCTCCAAGCCCCATACAACCTGGCCTTGAGCACCTGCACTGACGACCTGCAAAGCTTACAAAATACTGTAGGAACATCTGAGCATCTACAAAAGGCTCACTTGAAAAACAGGCAAACCTCCCCTTCCAAACCCTCCAGGAAAGCAAAAAATTACCTGCCCAAGCACTTATTTTCCAACTTTTAAACTTGCCAGTGACTTGATGGCAAAATGGATGGCAAATGCAAGTCTTGCCCACAGCTCTTGGGGCTTCAAGCCCCAGGCAGGAGGCACCTGCAGCAGCATTAGAGCACATGCCTGGCTCCAGCCACCACCACAGCTGAGAGGAACAACTCATGTTGAAGTGAGCCCTCCAGAACCTGTTCCCAGAGGGACAGCGACACCGGGCACTGATGTTTTCAGGCAAGCTCTGTTGGGAAGGGGAGGAAGGGTAGGAGCTGGCTTGGGAGTGGGGGAGAACTGTAGAGCAGCAGCAGCAGCAGATCCTTCCTTCGAGACGTCCGCTTCCCTTTCAGGCTGACAGCTGTGGCCTAATTTTCAAGAAAACTGACAAGCGCCTTATTTCTCCCCCTATAATTTCTCATCACTGCAAATAAAATAGGTTAAAGGAGCGGGTGCAAAGCTGTGGCAACAGGAGCTGGGAGAGACTGATCCTGTTCAGGGTATGCACAGTTTGTACACAGATGGGAGCTGTGCTCACCCTTCCCCATCACTTTGCTTTAAGGTGAAGAAATAAAAGTGCTTTTGCTCCTAAAAGCATGGCCAAGGAGCAGGTTGCTGTCCTAGAGATGGATGAGCCTTTGGATGGCCATGTAGGGAAGGCAAACTTGAGGGAAAATAGTCCTGCTGGTTATCTCTAGACCTCAGAAAGCAGAGGGATAGACTATGGCAGGAATACACTCTGTGTTTAAGGGTGAAGCTTTCCAGAAGGAAGGAAGAGGGGCTGGGAAGAGGTGGCAGCATCCCATGGCTCAGGGATAAGTGTATCCTGGGGTGGGAGGTGAAGCTGCCTTGTCTCTTCTGCCAACAACTCAAGCACATCCTGGAGCTCAGGGAAGGAGGTGCCCATAACTCAGTGAGCCCTGCTGCACTTCCTACTCAAGTGTCAGCTGAAAAAATACCCCATTTATGCCATGGTTTAGACACTCCAGATGCTATTTCAGCTTTAGTGCCAGGCTTGCCTCCATGCCCTCTGCCTCTCAGCATTGCATTGGATCACAAAGCCTGCCCTGCCTTCTGAGCCAGGATCCCTGGAAGGATCCCAAAAAGGGATACAGCCAGAGGAGCCTTCTCCCTCAAACCCTCCAGGGCCCATAGATGCATGAGGAGAGCAGATGGATGCTCCCTGCCCTGCCAGGACCATAAGAGAGCACCCAGTGCTTTGAGGGGACCAGCTCCATGTGCAGCTGAACACGAGGAGCAGCTCATGCAGGAAGGGAAGGAGCACTGAACGGCAGGAACTCCAACCAAGGTGGCTTTTGTACAGCTCTGTGCTTTCAGTGGGGAGTTAAAGATGTCCCATCCAGAGATACCTTATCTGAGGACATCCCATCCTGGGAGCAGAGTGCCCAGCTGGACCCACTGGCTGAGATGAGCTCTTCTCAGTTTTTAACTGAGTGTGCCCTGTGCCTGGGGATAACTGAACAAGATCCCCTGGAAGACAGGTGGGGGAAAAACACTGTTAACTCAGCCTGATTTCCTGTCCTGGCTCTTCCCTCCACAAAGATGAATAAACCCAGTTGTCACAGCTGCAGAGCCAGAAAAGGAAGCACCATCAGAAGACCTGAGGCCAACCAGCAGGATCAGACAGGTTAAGCTGCTTCCCCATGATGAGGGTCGTCACCCCATCAGCCAGGCAAAAAAAATTTGGGAGACACTTTGGAAGCTGCTTGTGCTGAATCCCTGCTCTGCAGAATATGACAGTCATCAAGCAGGGAAGCTGTGGGCTCCTCTCCCCACTGTCCAGTTTGCCTTATCCCAGTTCCCTCCTTCCACAGCCAGCTTTTCCACAGCATTCCTGCTGTGATCCTAAGGAAAGTGCTGGGAGGAAGCAGATATCCCTACCTGGGGACCTGCCCTTTGAAGGAACTTGGCCGTTTTGTGAGGGTTTTCCTCTCCTACGCACATTTCCCCTTCCTCCCCTCCACCCTCTCACTGACCCAAATTAGTCCCAGCCCACGCCAGCACCGCTGCTCACATGTGGTTCCCATTTTTCTACAGGAAAACCCATCAAACACTTCCAAGCAACTCCAAGTACGGCTGCTCCTGGAGCAGCAAACTCATTTCCAGGTGCACCCCAGCTCACCCAGCCCCTGGAGCTCCGTGGAGGCATCTCCTGTCCTTCCCTGGGGGTACAGCCCCAGCAGGGAGCTGGCCAGGGCTGACCCAGCTCCTGCTCTCCCAGCAGGGATAATCCTTTGACAGGGCAACCAGGCTCCTCCCTTGTGAAGGTCATGCTGTTGCTGACTGCTGGGGCATTGTGACTCCAGAGCCAACCTCTGCTGTGGTGGAAACTGGGTTTTCCCCCCTCTGGCTCCTGCTTCATGGGGCTGAGAGGGCATCGGAGAGTCCAGAATGATGTCCCAGAGCCTCAGTGAATTAAAACCTCAATAAACACATGCTCCTGTGGGCTTGTGGAGCTCACTGTGCAATGTAAAAGAGGCAATTTGAGAGCTGGGGGCTTTTGAAGGTACAATGGGGTTGCTGGCTTCTTCCAAAATCCCATAGGAGCCCAAGGAGACCCCGGAGTGCAAGCCTGGAGCAGAGGGAGGATGCAGGAAAGCAGAGCCTGTTTGCCACCACACTGCTGTATCACCATTCTGGATCTCCAGGCAGGGGGTTTTACATGGCAAACTGGGGAGAGAATGTTTTGGGGAGCAGGGAGAATTAAAAGGAGGCACAGAGGAATAGGCTGGAGATGAGTGAGGAGAAGCCCACTGAGCTCTGCAGAACTGGGCATGTTCAGCACCCTGCTCCACCACCCTGTGCCTGGCCAGGGCCTCGGGTGACAGGGAGTCCCTCTTTCTGCTTTGCAAATGGACAAAAAACCCACAAACTAAAAAGCTTTCTCCTGTTCCTGCTCTCGGTGAGGCATGAGGAGGGGGATGGCGAGTGCACAGTTCATTAAAGCCGGAGGGCAGGCGGCCAGCGAGCATCCTGGCAGGCAGAGCAGTGGATTTTCGCAGGCTCGCTGCCTCCCGACACAGAAGCTTCCCTTGTAGCACTCACAGCTGTTTGGATTTTACCCGAGTTCATATCACAGTTTATCAAAGAGCCTCCATTTTTTTTCCCCTTCTTTTTTTTTTGCACTTTGCTGAGTACAAGCCAAATGGTTCCCGCAAAAACAAACGCAGGTTTTGTTCTGCATTGCAGTGGCACCGAGGGTGGGAGAGAGGAAGAGGTGACACGTGTCCCCCCTCCAGCCCTGATTCACTTGTAGAGGGATTTTCAGGGCATGGGTTTGTCAATGGGAGCTGGAGGGGGCACAGTGGCATCAGCACATCCAAAGGAAGGAGCAGGAGTGGGTCCTGCATCCCAGCACTGGGTGCCCCCACATCATCAGGGGGTACTGGGGTGTTTGCTCAAGGAAAATGTGTGTCCAGAGGAGCTCAAGAGCATCCAGGATGCCTGGATGCCTGGGAGAAGAGGAGGGTTTTGGTTAGCCCCAGCTCCTGAGCCTCCAGTGAGGGGCTGGGAAGTGAGGATAGCACAGCAGCAGGAAAGGACAAGGTTAGGGATGAGGTGGGAGGCAGGATGGGGCCAGAGGGACACTGGCTCACTGCAGTACAGAGGCATCCTGTGGTCGTGGCACCCCCTTATTACCAAAACAAACACCCATTGGCTCTGTACAGGGTCCCCAGTGCATCCCTTGCTATCCAAATCTGCAGCTAAACCCCCATCCCACTCCCTCCTGACAGCCCTGCTCACTGGGATGCTGGCAGGCAGCCCTTCCCTTCCCACTCTCCCAGACAGAGAGCACAGCCCTGGGAATGCCAGGCAGGCCAGTCAAAAGTGATTTAACACGCACCTCACTGCGGGCCTGCCAAGAGCATCGGATGGATGTCTGCGCTGCACGCTCCTCCAGCCCTCTGCTCCCCTCCTCTCTGACTCCTCGTCCTGGTTAGCAGGTTCAAACTCACTTTTTCAATACTTTTTGTGGAGAAACTAGTGTTGTACAGTCAGAGTCTCAGAGGCAGAAGAGCCCTGTCATGCCCAAAAAGAGGGACTGGCCACCCCAGCCTCGAGGGCATCTGTACAGCCCTTCATGCACCCAGTGTGACCTGCCAGTCTTTGTCCTCAGCTCTGCCCTCATTATCCAGCTCTCCACTGGCCTCATCCCAGCAGGGCTTTGAGATCTCAAGAACAGTCAGAATTTCCAGCCAGGTGAACTTTTCCCGTCTGCTGGAAGTATAAATCTGTGGCCCCATCACGAGACTTGGGATTTTCCAGCTCTGCAGCTAATGCCATAAATTGGCTGAACAACCTTATATGCTCCAGCCTACGTCTTCCAGAGTGGATGCAGAGCCAGCCAGCCCTCCTGGCCAGTCCCCACAGGGTTCAAGCATACCCCTAAAGGCCAAGGACCATCCCCAGTCAAATGGACAAGTCTCACCAGGTGCATCACATGCCAGGTGGTTGAAAAGTCATGCCAGGGCCTCTTCCAAGCAGCTTAACCTCAGAAAACACCCTGTGAGAAAGTGCCAGGCAGTGGGGAGGTTCATTTAACAGCTCTATAAAACAAGCTGAGACAACCCCTGCGTGCGGCTGTGCCTGGGGAGCAAAGTGCTGACTCAGGCATCCTCTCTGCCCCAGGGTGCCACTGCTCTGCAAGAAAATGGCCTTGCTGGGCTTCAGAATTAGGCCTTGTGCTTCAAAGCATCCACACACGACATGCATAGCGATGTCTCCAGCCACTCAAGCACATCCCATACCCCAGAGGGTTCATTTGCTGTGGCAAGGTACATCAGCCATGAATGTCTGAGCTGTTCCATCTCAGAGAGCAGCAAAAAGCCAGCTGCTTTGGTGCTAGGCTTGACTTAGCCAGTTGAACCAGCTCCTGGAGCTCAGACTGACCCTGGGGACAGCACAGGAACTGCACAACCAGCCCTGGGGGCCGGTTGAGGGGAGAAGACAGCTCCTCGCAAGGGCAGCCAGCCCTATCCTCACACTGTGCTCCGAGCAGCAGCACTGATGTCCATGCAGTAGGGGCTTAACCTCTCCCTTAATCCCCCCATCCCACTGCACTGGTACCAACCAACAGGAATTAAATCCAGCCTGCAAATCTCAGTGTGAGCTGAAAAGCTCGGTGCCGCTCTGCTGCCTGCCTCCTGACGGGCCAAGCAGCTTTCCCTGCACAGGGCTCCTGCCTGGAGGACAGCCTGCTGCTCCAGGGAGCCATGTGATGCTTTGGAAGCTCCTCCGCATTTTTCTGCTGCTCCAAGAGGTCAGCAGCTGAATGGGAATATTTGCTTCTTGCTTAAGGGCTCTGGTGAATCCAGGACAGCCACGTGCCAGCCAGGGCAATTAGTGAGAAGGGTGGAAGGCCTCAGATGTGCTTATCAAGGTGGGAGGTAACTGATGCTCCTGCCTCTGACAACACTTTAGGAGCAATGTTTGAGTGCAAGCATGCCTGGTTTGAGAGGAGAAGGCAGCACTTGGTATTCTTAGTTTTGAAGGCAGATTAATTTTACTGGCTTCCAGCCTAAAAAAGGTCACAAGTGACAGTAAGAGAGAAGGGACCCCCAAAGGAACCCTGTCAGCTGCAATGTACAAAACTGATGCCAAATTGAAAAAAAAATATTTGGAAGAGATCATGGGAGCAGGTTTCTCTCCCTCCTCCAGGGGAGAGGGGTGGCACAGCACGAGACTCTATGGGACTTGTACCACTGCAATCCCCGCAGCAAATCCTTTGCCCAGACATTTATGAGGCATCTAAACAGCCCTGAAGAGCCTTCTCCTGGATGTTGCTCTTCCTTTCTCATAGATCATAGATGACAGGGAGTTGAAAGGGAGCCACAAGGATCATCAAGTCCAACTTCTCCTGCTGGGGCTCAGCTGGGGATGTGAGCTCCACCACAGCCAGAGGCTTTCTCTCTGTGAGGTCTGCTTGGGTTGAGGGGATCCTAATCCTAAAGCCCTTGGCACAGATGAGGCATCACACCATGGTGTGATGGGCATTGGATCCCACTCGGGAAAGCAGCAGAGCGATCCATCTCTTTGAGGCACAAACAGTGCTGGCAGAGGGACCACATGCCAGTGTTGGGTTATCCCCAGCCTGGTAGTCACAGGTAAAGGAGAAAAAATTCTCTGGATACTTCCTTATGAATGACAGAAGTTTTTGGAGCTGTTTCCCTGTTATTTTGAAGGAAGTTTCCATTTCCATTTAGCTCCACCCTGTCTTCTCTGGCAAAGCATCTCAAGACACCTACCTTGGGACTGGGGTTACTGATGGTGACACCACCCACCACAGCCCCTATCTCAGCCTGAGCCAGGCTTCAAGGGTGAATTCTGCCAGTGAGGGCTGCAGGTAATTCTCCCACCCATCTCTCAGCATCAGGAAGGCTCTGGAGCAGTTCTACCTGTCTTGGGGACTACAGGTCCTTACAGAGCAAGAGATGGTCCCACCTCCTGCAGAGACCAGTGGTCAAACTCCATTCCCATCCTCAAGCATGCAATGTACTATAACCTCTATCTCTGGGACTCTGAGGACATACCAGGAGAATGTCTAAAGTTCTTTCAGAGTCAGAAACCAAGCATGAACAAACTTGAGTTGGATTAGAAATAAACTGCCTTAATCGCAGATCCCCTATGTGACCTCATGGACCTTTGAATGTGCCCACCAGCAACGTGACAGGGAAAACTGCTGTGCTGTGCTTGAATAAAACCCCTGTCCTCCATTTCCCTTTCCTGTGAACACTAATCCTTCAGCTGGAAATCATTGCCTAAACGTAACAGGCCTATTTTCCTTCCCTGTTTCAGTGTTCCCAGGCCAGCCTGGGAAAGAGGCATCAGTGGTCCTGGACCGCACTTCAGCAGATGCTGTCCCAGTCTCTCAAGCATCCCCCTCGCACTCTTCAGCTCAGAATGAAACATCACCAGCATCTCTTAAGTCAAACATGAGGCTGGCTTCTCACCCTGCTGTGCAAAACAGCTGAGCTGGCTTGTGGACAGGGGAGGGATGTAACGTGGGAACGCGCATACGGCTTCAATTTGAAAAGTGGCTAAAAATAGCTCCATGAGGCTCCCACATTCACTGAGCCTCTCCGGCAAGAGATCAATCTTTGCCAGAGAGTCCTGTAAAAGTTTTTCTCCTCTATTTTCATCTCGCTCTTTCTGGAAGCAGCAGAGATGTTAGTTTACACCACTCTTTTACCCGCCATCAGTAGGTTTCAGAGTTAATCACTGGCACCTGAGGGCATGGCTCACCCTCCCAGAACCACCACTTTGGCTCCAGTCCTGCATCTACCCCATATGAGCAACAACGTGACTTGACAAAGGACAGAGTCATCTATTTTTAAAATTTTTTTTTTTTTTTTTTGCTTTACCAGATTTTTTGGGGCATGAGTCACTGTAAAAAGCCTCAGCTCGCTGAGCTGCTGTGAGCCAGTCCCACCGCACCTCTGGCTGGCTGCTGGGAAAGCTGGGCCTGCCAGCCAAGGATCCTCCTGCCAGAGCTGCAGGGAAAAAGCTGGAGGTAGCCAGGGTACAGGAGAGCTTTTAAATGGGACCCTGTCCAGGCTCACTGTCACTCTGGTCACCCTGCTTCACTAACACATCATGAGGCCACCTCCTTGCCAAGATGGCTTATCTTAGGGCTGTGCTGACTGGTTAGAGGAGAGTGGACACTCTGAGTGGGATATTGTCTCTGGGATGAATCCGGACTTAGGCCAAAAATTGCTGCCCAAGCAGATACAACTCCACACCCAGCTCAGCTTAGCAAATTTTGGGAACTCTGCATGCTGTATTTTCCCACTGCAGTGATGGGATCTCTTCATCAGTACCTGGCACACCCCTGTGCCTTTAGAGTGGTGGCTCTCTTCTCCCATAGAAGCATGGCTTTTATCTCATGCTCTCCCCCTGTTCATTTTGATGCCACATCCCTGAAAGCAAGGGAGGAAAACTGAGGGTCCTGCCAGCTGATTCCACCGACCTCCTCACTGATTTCTCCACCTCACTTTGACCATTAACCCTCTTATTTCCCAGCAAGCTGAGGAACGGTTATCCCTTGCCCCAGATTTTATTGCAATAAAGATAACTGCCTGCCAGCTGCCATGACACTTGGCATTCCAGCCTTCACAACATTTGGCTCTCCAGCCTCTGCCTCTCCTTAAAAAGCTGAAGCAAAATCTCCCAACTCTATGCATTGAAACACATGGCTTTGGATGGGTGAGCATCTCGCCAAGCCGGCTGGAGGGATTCATTCAGCTTGGCACTAGGAGTGCAAGCCTGTCTCCTGCTCTGGCTGGTCTAGTTGCTTCTTAACGAAACAGGCTCTGACAACATTGTTTAATAAGGAGCCACTTTGCCTCCGGGGATGGGAGAGAGAAATATGGTGCCTTGACATGTGAAAGGCAAATCCCATTTGCTCCAAACCCGTTTGCTGGAGTGCGAGGGAAGCTTGAGGAAATGGTTTTGGCTCTGAATGAATGTAGTACTTGGGGTGCTTGACCCTGCCATCACCGTCCCACCCGTCCCAGGAGTACTCAGGAGATTCAGTGAGGCTGGTGGGGTGCTCTGACCTGATGATGAAGGCTCCTCTGGCTTCCAGGAGTTTCCGTTCACTGCTGAAGCGCTTGAGCAGGTTGATCATGAACTTGTAGAAATAGGAGTTCATGGTGGGGGTGGAGGGTGAGCACTCCAGGCCTTTTGTACCTGGGGAGGCAAGACGAGAGCAAATTAGAGCTGCCAGGGCCCTGCTGCCAAAGCCTTGATGAGAGAACAGACACCCTTGGTTACATGGTCACAGCACTGAGATGATAAGGGCAGGGGCATGGAAAGATTTTCAAGCCTCATATAACCACATCTGCTTGGTTCAAGCAGAGCCAGCCCTGTCCTAGCTCTCTCCAGCCCAAGAGAAAGAATTTTATGGTGGTCACAGCCCTGGAAGCAACACCTGGGTTAAAAATGGGATTTTTGGGATTTTTTCATCTCAGAGCTATTCAGCTTCAGTAGCTGCTAGAAGAAGGAGTGCCTGAGGCTCTAAATTGAGCCAATCCCATCTCCTCAGATACGGCATGTACACTCACCCCAAAACCACCAGTTTGCTGGTGAGCTGAAGAGCCTGTAACCCAACCCCATAAGCACAGATGCCCCAAGCCCAGTGTGCATGTAGTGGCAGACACACACATTCATGGGGTGTGTCACAGACACTGGTTTACACTCGGTGATGTCATTTTCCCTGAGCAGGAGCCACTTGGTACAAGTGTCATATACAATGTGCCCCAGGGCTACCACACAGTACTGGTCAAACCACAGCAGAGCTCCAGGCTTAGGGATTGTCCTGGTCTGAGACTCTTGGCAGGGAAAGGGGCAGCTGCCAGCTCAGGGAAATATCCCCTCCAAACAAAAGAGCAGTGAGCTGGCAGGTAAAGATTGCTTTTCCCACAGTGAAACCCCAGGGGAGATGGTTTATTTAGCAGGACAGTGCTCAAAGCAAATGTTTGGAGAGAGCATTTCAAAGGCGACTCTGCAAAAAGGGGAGTTCTCTTCCTTAATTTCTCCTTCAGAAAGGCCATGTCTAGCTGTGGTAAGGAGGGAAGCCAGCACACATGAGCACCCCAAGGCTACTCTCCACACACTATTTCCATCAGATAACCAAAGGAAACCTGAGCAGTTTGATTTATGGATGTTGTCTGCTTCCATGGACACTCAGCGGAGCACGGAGCAGCCAATTAAAGATATAATTAAGCTGCCAAAGCCCAGGAAAGCTGATGGAAAAGCTGCTGGTCTGTTTTCTATCCTGCCTCTCCCAATGATACACAAGAGATACACCCAGGGCAGCTTCCCCAGGTTTGGATTTAACATCTAAGAGAACATACAGAGCCAAAGAAAAAGGAAAATGAAATACAAGGTCATCCTGACCAGAACCCAGTGTCCTCTTCCTGCTGGAGCTGTGTGTTCACCCACCCCTTGGTATATCTGTAACCCCAAACCAGGCTTTGAAGCAGGCAGCTCCCCGAGCACAAGTGTTCACCATCGCATCATGTTTCGCCTCAGCTGCAGGGAAGATGATCTGGGCAAAGGAAAAAAAAAAAGGATCCAGCTGAGCCAATGTGCTCCAAAACAAAGGTGTGTTTGTTCGAAGGCAGGGAGCACCCGGTGTGAAAATGCAGCCATGCCCCACGTGTCATCACTACAGCTGCTCAGCACTGCTCAAAAGGAAGCAGAGACATGGTCTGGAGGTGACATGGGGCAGATCTGCCTTCCCACTGTGCCTGTCTGCAGCTCAGCCTGAAACCTCCCAGCAGAGCCTGGGAAGGCAGGTGAACACCAGGCAGAAACTGTCTTCCAAAGATGCAAAGTGGTATTTTTGCCCATTTTCTCAGCAACTCCGAGACACCCAAACCCGGATGCACTGCAACAAGAGCTAGCACCAGGTAGGACATCCCACCTTCTTTCCAACCAGCTAACAATGCTCCAGTGCTGTAGCTTGTCTGGGGGAAGGTCTCATCTTGGAGTTTCTCTCTTCTCAAGACCCCAAAAATAGTCTCTCTGAGCCCCATAGCAGCATCAATGGCACAGTGTTCCCTCTACAAAGCAAAGCCAACTTTCTGCTCATTGTCACCTTGCATGCCAAACATTACATATCCTAAAACACATCCCAAAGGAAAAACAGGAGGAGGCAGCAATTTTTCTCCTCCCTGACAGGACCAGCACTTCTGCTGTGCACAGGACAAAGCTGTATGGAGCTGAATGGCTGCAAGACAGACCAGCCACAAGCACCTTTAGATATGTGCTCTGAATTGTGCAGCGTCTCCTGCATCTTCAGCTGGAGACTAGGAACAACCTGCTGGATCAGCTGAGTATCCAAGTCAGAATTGCCTTGGAGATCAGATCCCAGCTAGTCTGCAGGACCTTCAGTACTGCTGTTGTCTTTCATCAACTGGTTCCTGAACCTTGGACCCTTCTGCCCAGCCTGGAAGCAAGGAAGGACTGGGATACAGAAATGGTGAAAACAAGTCTGTGCCCTGTTTTTCCTAGGAGAAAGCATGTGAGTCTGCCCACTCCGGGGAGCATTTCTTTTTTTTGCCTCTGGGAGCACTGAGACTGAACTCCAGAGGGATCATTTTTCCATCCTTTGCTCACCTGGTGTACAGGAGCTATGCCTGCATGTTCCTAAAGAAGGTTTCCACTGTGGCACACCATGCCAGAGCAGCCTTGCCAGTGCTCTCTAGGGCTAATGCTGGGAGTGAGAAACCAGGGTGTCAGAGTCTGCCAGGCTGTAAAAGGCTCAACCAAACCTCAGATGGAGCTTAAACAGGCAATACTTCTTCCAAGCAGGCAAAGCAGTTCTTTTCCAAAGCCTCCCAATCCTCCTAACTTCCCGTTTGCTCTGTTTACAGGATGTCTACGAAGTGGCTGGCACCTTGTGTGCCATGGTGTAACCCTTCCTGGCATAGCCCAGAGCTCAGCTCACTGCCCTGAGGGTTACAGCTCAGCACAGTGGCATTCCCAGCCCGACAGAACTGTAGGAGCAGCTTGTCAAGTGTTTTCTCTGAAGCACGAGAGACAAGCAGGAAGAAGTGTTAAGAAAACTGTGGCATAATTAATTGAAGCTTGCACCTCTCCCCCTTTCCCTGAAGCAAAAGACTTTGCAGATCTGTAACCTGCCAGATCTGCTGTTAACGTAGCTGGGGCTGGTGGCACGTCACAGCTCTGCTTTTTCTTTTTTCTTTTTTTTTAATCTGATGTGGAGGAGGGAGCTGGAAGAAGAAAGATCCATGCTTAGAGCAATGATGAAACTCAGTCCAGACATCCACTAGAATAGGAACAAATGGGAATTTTGGGCTCAGAGGAACATCAGAGCAGTGAAACATGAAACATGACAAAAGGCATGTGGGAATTGCAGCTATATGGCCACAGTGAGTCCATATCAGCCTGGGTCCTTATAATTGAATCACAGAAGGGACCTTAAAGCTCATCTCGTTCCAACCCCCCTGCAATGGGCAGGGACACCTTCCACAAGACCAGGTTGCTCAGAGCTCCATCCAATCTGGCCTTGAACGCTTACAGGGATGGGGCAGCCACACCTTCTCTTGGCAACCTGTGCCAGTAACTCATCACCCTCACAATAAAGAATTTCTTTCTAATACCTAAGCTAAACACATTCTGTCAGTTTTACACCATTATCCTTTGTCCTACCAATGGCTACAGCAACCTTCTGCAGCCCAGCATGCCAGGCTAACAAATCTTTTCCCCGGATTCCCTCCACAGACTGAGGCAGAGCCAGGGACACAAGCAGGCTTCGTGGATCATCTAAGTCAATTCCAACATCTGTTCCCCCAGCCATGAGTGCCAGCTCGAGCGGAGCACAGCGAATGTCTGCAAACCCCCAGTGCATCCCTGAGCGCTCACCAGCGGCTCTCGCTGTTCCCATCGCCTGCGTGGCCACACCATAAATCAACCGAGACAGGCAATTAGGGATCTATATTAAGGCCCTTATAAATATATATTGTACATCACCCTGGAACATTCAGGCTGTCTGGCTGCTTGATGGGCTGAGCTTTGTCGAGACCTACAGTATCCAAAGTGTCCCCACATTGCTCCGGGTGAGCCTGGCAGACTCCGACACGAACTCGGATTTTCCTATCTCAGCCACAAAGTTCTGAACTTCACCCTGGCATAAAACATATCTTCTATTAATTTACTATAATTGGTTTCAAACTAGTCTTAATTAAAACCAGCGTGGACTTGCTTAACTCCATTGAAACCAAACTGAAATAAGATTGGAGCAGAATTGATTCCTTTCCGAAGCGAGCTAAAGCTGGGTAAGCTGGTTAAAGAGTATCCACAAGGGTATTTGCGGTGGTTTAGCTAAAATGATTTACCGCAATCTCTAATTGAAGCAATTTCAGCTCGGATATAGGGAGGGTAAGCTAAGAGTTGGCGAGGCCAAGCATCCTTCCCACCCGAGTGCTTTCCCCAAGGCATCATGTTTCCAGCTCAGCCCAGAGAATGATCTCCCCCAGCTCTTCTGGGAGCACCAGGGATAAACCCGGCGGCAGCCGGAGCTGGTCCGTGAGCCCTGAGCCGGCCCGAGCGCCAGCGGCGTGGGAGTCGGCACTGCCAGATGGTGCTCGGCGAAACCCTGGGCAGCGACGTGGGAATCTGCAGCGTCTCCCCCCGGCAGCCTTCCCCAGGATGTTTTGAATTTTAGCTTTTGCAAACACGGAGTGGTGAAGCCTCGCAGAGCAAGATAAAAATAGAGCTGCAAAAAAGGCAAATCCTCCCCTCCTCCTCCCAGAAAGCCGGCGCAGGGCGTAGCTGGAAACAGATGTGAACATGTCGGCAGCTCAGCTGGGCTCTGGAAAACCTCCACTCTCCCCTTTCCAGAGCACAGGATGCTGCTGACGAAATAAACCCACCAAAATTCTGCACAGCACAGCCAGGGGCTGTGCTCAGCCTGGTTTTGCTTGGACACACATGGATATTTCTCCCCTACCTACCTGGCTAAAGAGCCATGGGTTTGTAATTCCTGAGACTTCCTGGGTTTGTAATTCTCGACAGAAAGGGGGTCCCCAGACAGGCTGGGGTACATATTTTGATGCCAAATGAAGCTTTTGCTGCTCCTTGCTCTCCCCACCTTATGCAGGGTCTGTGCTCATGGCTGCCTTGGAGGAAGGCAGCAGGCAATGATAATCCTGATGGTTTTCTAGTAAGGTTAGCAGTTAACTACTACATTTTTCTTTGCTAGGGTAAATCAATAAGCAAAAATGCAGCAAGGGTATAGCTCAGCCATTGTTCAGGAGCACAAAGTAGCCAGAAGAGATGCAAACCAGGAATGGATAAGCTTCATGGTGAGATTAGAGCGGGTTGAGGCTCCTGCATGGAAAGGTGAAGTATATGAAACACAACCTGAAGGAATGAGCAGTAATGGGGTTTGCTGGGCTGTTTTCACACCAATATTCATTCTGCTAGTTTGTTTTTCACCTCACTCCACAAATTTCTCACAAGATCTTTGGGAAACTGAGGCAGCCCAGCAAAGTAACTCCAAAGGAGCCTTGGCTATGAGTGACTCATCTACATCATCAACTTTTCCTTTGTCCACCACTACAAATCAGTAATCCCAGCTGTTATTTGGGAATCCCCAGGCTTTCTGGCTGGCTGTATGCTGTGACCATCTCAGGAGGGATGGATACCTGGAGGCACGCCAGGCGAGTTAACACTACATCTGGATGGTCTCTCCTGGGGCTTTCCAAGGCATCCCAGCTCCTCTATTACACTGCATCCAGGAAAACAAACAGATCAGCCTTTCTTTCAAATTCCTCTCCTCCCCAAGAAGCAGAAGAATGTTTTTGACAATCAACACTCCTGAACATCTTCATGCCAGCAGGAAAAGAGATGCCACAGACACCAAACATCAGGAGCCAGACTGCTGAGTTTGGAGCACTCAGGACAGCTCTCTTTTCTCCTGCCTGCTTGGCTCCCCTGCTCCCTGCTGTCACACTCCTGATTCTACAAAGACTGTTGGAAACTGGCTCCTTCAAGAGCAAGTGGTTAATGGTGTGATGTCATCTGCCTCACTGCCTTTTGTGGGGAGGATGAGTAAGGAAGGGTTTCACTTTTATCCTTCTCTAACACTGGAAATAGCAGTTTAGCAAATCTGAGCCATCTGACAAGAAGCCACCTTCTCTTTTCTACCTTTCATGGACCTCCTGCACGCTACAGACTCTCACCTGATGTTTGCAGAGGCTGCCCTAACATTTTACAGACTGTCTGGAGGTGGGACCTTGTCATATGCTGCCACCTCTGCAGACCTACGATGACACAACTGAAGCAACAAACAACAAAAGGGGAGTGGTTTGGCTCACTGAGAATAAAATCCCCCCAAAGATATATCAAAAGCAAACCCCTAACACAGAATATCTCCACTCTGGAACACTGTATGTTCTCCAGGAGGGAAACACCAAGACTAAACTCAACAGATTACACTTCTCAGGGACTTCTAGCAGTCTCCTCCAGAGTAATCCACTGACTCATGGGATATCCATGGTCTGCCAGTGGGAATCAGTGGCCTCAGGCACATTAGTGACTCCACATATGGAGTCAGACTCCCAGTAAACATCCTATAGCGTGAGGTGCTCAGAGGGCGCAGCTCTGTCCCCACCACCTCCGGCAGGAAGCCAGGCAGGAGAGACCAGACCAAACTGGAGAGGAAACAAAGGGCTGTAACTGCTTCACCTTACAAAGCTGTGCAGAAAGGAAGGAAGAGATGTGTGCACGAGTTACCCTGTGCAAGGCAGCAGCTGGTCTGGCATCCTTTTGGAATGAGCTTTTGTCTCTCGTGCAGAGCAGAGCTGTAGACAAGGCTGGAGGGCTTCCACCTACCATGGTATGGTTTGGGTTGGAAGGGACATTTAAAGGCCATTTAGTCCAACCCCTTGCCATGGGCAGGGACACCTCCCACTAGCCCAGGCTGCTCAGAGCCCCATCCAACATGGCCTTGAACACTTCCAGGGATGGCACTTCACATCTCTGGGCAACCTCTTCCAGTGCCTTGCCATCCTCACAATGAAGAATTTCTTCCCAGTACTTAATCTAAAATTACTCTCTTTCAGCTTGAAGCCATTCCCCCTTTTCTTGTCACTCCCTGCCTTGTCCAAAGTCCCTGTCCAGTTTTTCTGGAGCCCTTTCAGGCACTGGAAGATGCTCTAAGGTCTCCTTGGAACTTTCTCCAGGCTGAACAACCTCAAATCCTAGTCCGTCTCCTTAGCAGAGGTGCTCCAGCCCCTGATCATCTCTGTGACCTCCTCTGGGCTTGCTACAACAGCTCCATGTCCTTCCTGTGCTGAGGACCCCAGATCTGGATGCAGTCCTCCAGATGGGGTCTCACCAGAGTGGAGTAAAGGCACAGAACCACCTCCCTTGACCTGTTCACCTCGGTGACAACCACTCTTAGGTCATCTGCTACTTGTCTCAACTTGTACAGGGTTGGAAAAGACGCTCCCAAAGCAAAGCAGGCACTGGATTCCCATTGTACTGACCAGACTGGCATTTGCACAATCACTCCAAAAACTGGGAAGCTCTTGGGCATAGCCCTGCAGCCCTTGCCCCTGGAAAAGTGGGCAGAAGGTACCAAGGAGACACTCCTGGAGGCCAAAACCAGCCATCCTCTCCCAGGGCAGTCAGAGCAGGTCAGGAGGAGATGCTGGGTCTCCCCGGCAGTGCTGAGCTGGGCTGGCCCCAGTTCATTGTGCTTGGAGAAGGCGTCGAAGGCAGCTGACCTTACGTAACCAGAGAACAAAGTGGCTAAATAAAAACTGGAGCTGGGAACGGGCTGCGGAAGTGGGACACGGCTTTCCTGACTAATCAACCAGCATCTGAAGGAAACCAAACTCAATGGCAGGGAAACAACTGCATAAACACATCCCGAGGGAAGAAAGGGAGAGAGAGGAAATGCAGGGAAGACCATGGGGGCACTGGCCCCTTCCACCTCCACTCCTGCCCTTACTGCTTGGCTAGCAAAGCCTGGAGCACGAGGACAGAGAGCACAGCAGGAAATCTGCCACGAGCTCAAGGATTTCAAAGGGTGACCTTGCTTGTTTACCTGCAAAGCCACCAACTGCACATTTGGAAGGGCCTCTGGGATAGGAGAGGATTTGGGCTGGGATAGTTCAGCAGCTCTCCTCCCACTGCTGGCTTCAATGGTAATTCAGTCTGAAGTGGATGAAGGGAATAGAGAGATTTAACCCTGGGGAGAAGTGCTGGGACCCTGCAGCCCCCACTCTAATGGGGAAACAGCATCCATCCTACTGCCAAT
The DNA here is from genome assembly GCF_901933205.1 of Camarhynchus parvulus. Taxonomy (NCBI): domain Eukaryota; kingdom Metazoa; phylum Chordata; class Aves; order Passeriformes; family Thraupidae; genus Camarhynchus; species Camarhynchus parvulus. The sequence continues at coordinate 7,628,125 of NC_044581.1, read as the reverse complement.
ACAGCACTGTCTGAACCACAGCACCCTAGGGAACCATCCCATATATCCCAGTACAAAACCAGTGACTCCAGAAAGGGGTACACCCTCTCTCCGTTGCCCTCACCCCACCTTTTTGCCTGGGAATAGCAGAGTTTTGGCTCACTTGCTCTCACCATCCAGGACCATGCTCAGACATGGGGATCTCCACTGGCCACCGTCTTGCCCCAAAAAGTCCTCCCTTCAAGCAATCCTCTGGCAAAAGGAGTATTTTTCAGGAGCCTCTGGTTTTCCAGGCATAATCCAGGAAGGTCCTGGCCCAGCTCTGACCCTCAATTTCCCTGGGGGAACTCCCCAGCAGCCCATCCGGTCTCAGCCTTGGGTGGTCAAAGCCAGACGGGACTGGGGCCATGATAAACGCCCAAGCCAATGAACCAGCTCCTTTTTCCCCTCCCCAAAAACATCTGCCTTTGGTTAAAAGCCAATGACCCTGCAAAGCTCAGCTCCAAATAAATTCTTAAGGAACAATTTTCTGGTGCATTATAGGGAAGAGAAAAATAGGTGAGGAAGCCAGAGTCCACTAGGACCTGTGTGGGGGCAAGTTGTCCCACCCTGGGTCAACGGGAGCTCTGGCTCCAGCAGATCTACTCCAGGAGAGGAGAGCCAGACTCTTTTTAAAGGTTACACTTGAGTAAGTGAAGCCAAGCTGCTCTTCCAGATAGCTAACAGGGGCCACGGCAGTCGTTAGGATCCACGCCATCCAGCCTGCTATTTTTAGATCATCCAGAAGGAAGGAAACCTCAGACAACCATCAGTGCAAGCTGAACTGCAGCTCCTCAGCTGCTTGGCCAGCACTGCAGGAGCTGCTCCACCCAGGCAGTCTCACTTCTGACAGTGGGAGGATGGATGAGACTTGCAGAAAGCTCAGGGAGGTCACCAGCCCTGCAGCCCTCACCTCTCCATTGCAGAAATAAAACTGCCAGCAGGAAACAGGTAGATCCACAAAAAAAAAAAATATCCCACCCTGAACAGCCAATGATCTGAGCTGGTTGCTGGTGCAGTGATTTATAAGACCAGGGAGGGGTGAGTGATCCAGGATGTTCAGAGAAAACAAAGCCTGGGGATGGGAAAGCAAAGCCTCTCACTCTGGTGGTGATTTTGCAAGGCCCTGTGGCTGCATCCTCTGCAGGGAGAGGCAGCCTTGGCTCAGTGCTCGAGTTGCAATCCAAAGCTCACATGAAACGTGCTTTTGGCTGGGACGACCTGGCCTGGGGAGTACAACAGGGAGGCCCTTAAATAGCAGCAGAGGAGGAGAAGGAGAAGCCAAGCAACTGTAAAGCATGAACCACAGACAAGGGAAGGTGAAAAAAATTTCCCCATGTGCTGGGATAATTAATGAAAGGTTATTTTTTTTTTAATCTCCCAAGTCCCCAGAAAATAGGATCGTCACTCTTCATCTCTCTCCTGAGGTTTTGCCAGACACTCAGAGCAACATAACAGTTCATAGCCAATGTGGGCAGCCTGGCACAGGGATCCCTCTGCAGATCTATGGATGTTTTGGAGATCTGGGATTGCAGCCAGCATCTCATCCTGCACCGATTCTAGGGCTCTGAGGGCTTTTACAAGGAGAAAAGAGGCTGGAGCCCAAGGTCCCATAAAAAATAGGACAACAATGACATCTCTCCACACTGGCCTCTGGGGCATCCTGCTGCTAAACTGAGCCCTAAATCCCCAAAACACAAACTAGGGGAAAAGCAGCAAAAATAAAAGCAGCGCCCTGGTCTGTGCCACGGCAGACTCAATTCCCAAACTATGCAGGGTAGGGATGAAGACATTGATTTATTGCTGTAAAATAAGCTTCTCCTTTTGCCTGAGCAAACCTGACTGGTGCCATGGAACATGGGGAGAGCCCAGGAGCAGGGAGGCACGGAGCTGTGGCACAGGGGCACTCACTGGAGGAGCTCAGCTGGCCAGGCCTGGCTGGGACATGAAGCTCCACTGGGCCAGGTCGCACGTCGGAGCCATCGGAGGGACCATGACCCTCCTCTGTCTGTCCTGCTGGGGAAGAAGCGATCTCAGCCAGCAGTTCCAGGTCCTTCAGGATAACCTGTGGAGAGAGGGATGGTGCAGAGTGAGCTCTTCTTTCCAAATCCACATACAGAGAGGGTGAGGTGGGAAGCAAACACCAAATCCCAGCACACCGAGAAAGGTATAGTAAAAGAGGGCTGCCTACAAAATTCCAAGTGGAAATTTCAAATGTTTGCAGAGGGCATGGGGCAGTAAAGACAAGAGAGAAAAAAATCCCAGTTTCTGCTCTGAGAGTCCCAAGGAAGCATATGAAATTAAACCAAATTTACACAACCAGGAATAGGGCTTGCTTTCCCCTAGTCCCACTTGGTGGAAGTCTGGGATTTGTGTTCCCTTCATACCCTCAGATTTGGGACAATCCCAGCAAGAGCACAGAGATGTTCTGGGGGCACATACCAGCCAGCTCCCCTCTGCAAGGCAGCATCCCAGGGAAGGCTCAGCTCAGGATGTCAAGCCAGAGCTGCCATTCAGATTTCATAGCTCTTTCTTTCCAGAAGTCACCAAATCAGTCTATATATAGCACTTCTGGAGAAGTTATTACTGGGTGGGTTTTTTTCCATCCCCAACCCTTCTCATGTCTCAGGCTATTTTGGGTCCCCCTTCATTCAAACGTCCTTGGGTTGAGATGTTTCATGAGCTGTCCCTGATGCTCTAAGAGCAGCAGGGCTATGCAGAGCAAAAAGGCTGCCAAAAAGGGTCAACTGCCACATCTTTACTTCTCAACATCTGGCACAGCACATCCCAACCACCCTCTGCCCACCAGCACAGTATCCCAGGCTTTCCCTGTGCTCTCACAATGCATCTTTCTGAAGAGCTCCAGTTATATAGCAGTTTTAATTTCTGAGATGACATAGAAAACCCCTCCCCCTGGAAAAATGAAAAGCCAATTATGGATGGTTGGTTTTTTTTAATCATGCTGGAAAATACAACCCCTGAAAATCAGAAAGAAGAGCTCCTTGGTTTTTCTTTTGCACAGGTATCTTAAGCTGAGTGCATTTTTGGGGCTTTTTTTTTTTGTAATTAAGGTTGATTTTCAAGCCCCCAGCAGCCTCAGAGCAGGCAGTGTGGTGTCTAGGCAGTGTATGGTGTAGTGGCAGTGGTGAGGAAGCAGCCTGCCACAGGCACCACAAGGCTCCAGCACACTTGGGAAGACCCTGTGCCTATAAACATGATTAAGTCTCAACTCACAGCTCCCAAAGGCAGGGAAAAAAAAAAGACAACAACTTGTACTGCTGTCCCTGAAGAATACAGCACCTCTGTGATGCTGTCAAGGCTGGGAGCTCACTGCCAGCGTGGGAGGACCCTGCCATCAGCAGCCTTCATCCTCTTCCAGGGAGAGGAGCCTGTGGTCCCTGGCAGAGGGCAGACCTCGGTCCTCCCTCCCTGCCTGGATTTCAAGCATCTGTGGCTCAGACAAAGTGATGCTGGCTGTGTTTTGTTTCAAGTGGAGGATGTCCCTGAGCAGAGCTCAGGATGCCAGGTCTCCTGAAGCCCTATGTAGGTTCTCTGGTGGCTCATCATGTGACTCAGCTGAGCTTGCAGCCTTTGAACAGGCACCAACTTGGTTCTCAGGCTCTCACAACGGGGAAATAACACCCATAAAGGTTTCCAAGTCATGTTGGCTGAAACTGGCAAAGGGACTCAGGGCTTGGCTACGAGGGCTGGCAGTCAGGTAAGAGCCAGGACTCTCATTCATGTGGTGCATTTTGCCAAACCCAACACAACCAGGAGCTGAGAGACTGTGCGGCTGATGTACAGCATGACCTGGCCACTCATGACTGCCTTCCTGCTGCACTCACTGCTGCCCTGGTGCCCCCACCCAGCCACATCATCCAGCTGAGTTTTCACCAGCAGCTCTGACAGCTTGAGGAAACATGACCAAACCCCCAGGCTAGGCAAGAAACAACCCTGCTGCATCCCAAAGCTTTCAGAGTCATGCCTTGAGGTCAGATCCTTAATCCAGCCTCTCAGAACTGTGTCATGAGCCCCATCTCTGAGATCCTGCTTGGGCTCAGGATGCTCTGGCCAGGGTAGCCAGGGCAGCAGAGAAACACCACTGGAGGGTATGCATGGAGAACATAGCTTTGGAGAGGTTAAGGAATATCCCCCCTGTGGCAGGTTAAAGGCAGGAGGTGGAAAAAGCAGCATAGGCTGAATTTTGCCACTGGAAAACATGGAGGAAATAACAAGCAGGAGGGATCAGTACTTGAGCATTGGGAGGAAGAGCAGGCAGCAAAGACCTGGGGTTTTCCAGCCGTGGGAAAGAGGCAGGAAGCTCCAGCTCCCGCTGATTCTTCCCGCATGCTCTGGAGAGGGTTCCCAGCTGGGGACAGAGGAAAGGCAGGAGTGCTTGGTATGCACCGCACATCCCTGTGCTGAGCAGAGCTGGAGCTGGCTGCCTTTGTGCGAGCCAGGAGGCTGTAAGAAAGCAATATCCTGCCATTGCCATGGCAACGGCCGGCTGCGCCAGGAGCGAGCTGGTCCCATCCCTCAGGAACCCAGCGGCCCTCGGACCGACAGCGCTGAGCATGAGGGCCAGAGCCCACCCCAGCTGCCCGGCAAAGGTGTGATCCTGACAGCCAGCCTGCAGGATCAGCGACCAGGAGCGTTTTCCTGATCCCAAGGGGATTTCTGGGAAGATTTCCCAGTGGTGATGGGACATAGGACAGTGTGCCCTGCTGTGGGCAAATGTGTGCCTGGTTAATGTAAATAGGAAGGAGCAGGAGAGGCAGTGTCATGATGGATGGGGAGACCTGTCTGATGTCTCAAGCCATTCCCAGCACAGGGATGAAGAGCAGCATGGAAGAGGACGAGCTCTGGGTGGCCAGGGAATGAGAAGCTGGTTTCCAGACAGTTATAAATAAGCAGCTATTTCTCCTCTCTGAGAATAGGCAAGAATTCTCCCTGCATTGCCTCCAGAGCACAGATTTTGAGGGCACACACAACTGTCAGCTTCTCCAGATCTAGGTCAGGTTAATTTGCCGCTTGTTCTGGTTGAATGGAGCCGAGAGCAGCTCTGCTGGCGGTGGCACGGGGGGAAGCAGCCCCTGGATGGTGTGTGCTGGGTGGGATGCACCTCCCTGTGCATGCAAAGCGGTGCCTCGGTGCTCCTGCAAGAGGGGGGGCATTTGCCTCTTGTCAGAACACTGGGCTGGCCCCAGCCCAAGGCAGGGGAAGGGGAGGGGACCCCAAATGTGCTGCAGGCCCCTGGGAGTGAGACTTAGCATCCCACAGCACAGGATGACTACTAGGACACCAGAGCAGGCTGCAGCAGCAGCTCTTGGGACACATGCAGTGGAAGGGTATGGACTGGCTTCTCAAGGTGCTGTCCTTGCTGGTATTTACAGATAAGCTGTGAAAAACAGGAATAAATTAAAATGCCTGTGTGCAGCAGGGAGATGCTCCTGGATGGCCTTGGATGTCCTAGCGGACATCTAATATTCCCTGGGCAATGAAATGGGGCACTCAAGATCAGGTTATTCTTGCCAAGGAGAAGAGGGGAATTCAGCTGAAGCAAGATACTACCAAGACAGAAAACAAGAACATTAAGGGCTGCAAACCACCTCAAAGAGGCCCAAAAATCTGGGAGGTGTGGAAACCCCCATGGCATTTCCAGGATGGGCAACGCAGGTGGTGGAGAGAGCCAGTGGGAACAAGGAAAAGCCAAGGATGCTGCTGCATGCTTCCTCCTTCTCCACAACATAAATGCAGCCCCATTTGTTTTATATTTTCCCTCCTTCCAATGCTTTTAGCTGTAGCCAGGGAAGGAGGTGAGCATGGGCAGGCAGTCCTGGAGCCAGGAGTGGCCAGGAGCAAGGCTGGCTGAGCCCCAGACACACAGTGTGAAAAGCAAACTTGCGTCCCTCCCCTGCCTCCAGCTTTAAAGACTGAAAAAGAAAAGAAAGCCCATCATTAATCTTCCCACACCAATTTAACCAAACCTCTTTTTAGGTCCCCAACACAGCAACTTTCATCCTCTGATCTTGCCAAGATCTACTTTTTTTGCCTTCTCAGGAGAGGATGGGGAGCAGAGGGAAGGCAGAAGGCCCGGGGGCTTCTCCTTTCCTCCCCAGGGCAAATCCTGCTAGGTCACACTAACACATGCTCACAGCACCAGCAAATACAGCTGGCAGTGGGGGAAGGCACTTGGTAACAGAGCTACAGCCATCCCAAAACAAGCTGGAACCTGAAAACTCCCTGCCTATCCTCCTGCTTTTGTAAATCCCCCACTGTCCCTGCTGTTGGGGGTGTGAGGGCCAGGTCTGCAGCACCCAACACTGTCATAGCTCAGAGCACCCCTTTAAATGTGTTTAATTAGCACATGGGGAGCTTAACATGCTACCTGATGCCAGTCAGGGCAGGAGGCCAAGGAGGTATTTCATAGAATTATAGAATCCCAGAATATGCTGAGTTGGAAGAGACCCACAAGGATCATCGAGTCATGGAATCCTTAAGGTTGAAAAAAATTAAATCTCTAAGATCAGTGAGTCCAATAGCCATGCTCACAATCAAACCATGTCCAAGTGCCACAAGTGCTATTGCTTCATGCATTGAAGGGCAGGGAAGGATGCAACACAGGTCCAGCTGGTGGAATGGGGCTGGAAAAGCCCTGGAGTATGCGTTCAGGCTATGCTGGGGGAGGCTGGATGCCTGCAAACCCTTTAAACTCAACACCCACAGTCCTAGAGCTCATGACAGGCAAAGGGTTTGCTTTTATTTGCTGTCTCCCACCCACTACCTCCCTCTGCACACAGGGAACCAGGCACCCAAAGCCCAGCTCACCAAATCTTGCATCCTACATCTCCATCCCACCCTAGACCCTCTCTGAGTCAGCTTCCCAGGACAGAGATTGCCTGTCCTCCATGGCAGTCAGGTTTTCTGTGGTTTTAGTCTGCTCCATAACTTCACCCAGGAATGCTACAAGCACCACCTCAAGCCCAGATTGCCAGTTTACCCCAGTTGCTCACTGTACACATAAACTGCATATACATATGTATACGTAAGTTAGGAAATTGTGGTCCGAAACTGGGCCTAAGCCAAGAAGCTCCCTATGGATTATGATCCCCACAAAGAAACTTCCTATTTCTGCAGGATGCAGCACATAGATTATTGTTAAACCAGGTGGTCCTGTGTCTACTGAAAAAGCATCATCACACTTCTGCTTACAAGCTGCTTCCACTTATGGCAAACCAGGCTAACTGCATCTTCCACTATCTGACTGGAATTATACACATTTCTTTATACCCCATTTCAGTCCCAAGCTCACCCTCAGGGTCCCTCTTGAAAACCAGTTGCCTCCTTGCTTCAGTACCTCATAGCTTTGAGTCTCCCTCCAGAAAAGCTTTACCACGAAAAAAAGTTTCAATAAAGTCAGGCATACATATATTGCAGTTCTCCTCTTTGCAGTCTTTAGCTTACACCTCTGCTTTGCATCAGGTCACAATATTTCAGCTGTGGCAGATGAAAGGCCAGGAGCTGGAGGACAATGGCTCTAAACCCAACAGAGCAAAGCTCCAAACCAAGCCACACTAAGACAGCTATTTGGTTTGGCACAAGCCTTTGTTCAGTGTCATTGTACTGGGATTGGGTGCGACAGGAGAAGTTCGCCAGGATTCAGTGTGACATCAGAGCTCTGAGCAGGGCAGAGACCTGGCTCTGAAACCCTGCAGGGCTGCAGCGAGACACGGCAGCAGGACATGCAAAGGAAAGAGATGACTATCAGTATACCACCATCCCAGGGTTTTCTTCTCTTCTAGTTTAATACCGGAAACCCAAGAGGGGGCAGAATGTTTCAGCTTCTTGTGGGAAGTTGGCTTGAGGGCCATGCAGAGGTTCAAGTACATCAGAAAACCACATAATAGTTTGGGTTGGAAGGGACCTTTAAAGATCATCTGGTTCCAACCCCTCTGCCAGGGGCAAGGACACCTTCTGCTAGATAAGGTTGCTCAGAGCCCCATCCAACCTGAACACTTTAATGGATGGGGCAGCCACAGATTCTCTCGGTAACCTGTGCCAGTGTCTCACCATCCTCAGATGGAAGAATTTCTTCTTAGTAACTCATCTAAACCTGCCCTCCAAACTCAGTGGCAGCCAAGGCTTAGTTCACTCTCTCTAGAGAAGGTCACCAACTCTTGAGGAGACTTCTGAAGGAAGTGCTTCTGTACTCAAAGCCTTGCCCAGCCACTGGGCAAGTTTTCACGTTCTCAGAGTTGAGGAAGCCAGAGTCTATCCTGCTTCACATCAGACACCAGCTCCACCTCATGCGTCATTCCTGCATGACTCAGACAAAAGTCCCAGCACAACTTTCAACCCCCAACAAGATTGAGGGGAGCAGATAAGCAAACAGGAACATGTTCAGCCATAAAGAAACCATTCAATTCTGGAGCCGGAAAAAGGAAAACAAAGCAAAGAAATAAACTGAGTAGCGTCACCACTTTGCAGTTTTCTCAGAGATGCCTCAGCTCCTGTTGTGTTCACTTCAGCTCAGTGCCTGGATCCACTCAGAATCCAGGGAACTGAGAGACTACATCCAAAGCTGCCTTTGCACCATGAACTTGCAGGAGGAGGCAATTTGAAGAACATGTCTTCTTTTCAGCAGTGCCTATCAGCAGTGGTGCCTTAAGCCTGCAGGTGGAAAGGTCCCAAACAGCATTTCCTAGCTTTTCATCTTTCCTAACATCAGTTTTTCAACCAGGGCAGCAAGCGGATAGTGCAGAAAAACCCACTCCCAGCAGGATCCAGTTACGTCTTGTAAGGAAGTTTTCAAGCACATCAAATTTTAAGCAGGGCTTTCATAAACTGCCTTCAAAACCAGGTCTCAAAGGCAGGACAGAACATCTCCCCGTCAGGAAAGCACAGGAAGCAGCATGAGGCGACGCAGTGCAGCAGCACAGCATCTGACAGAGAGGAATCCTGGATCCCGACTTGTCTACATATCAAAGGGAACGGCCTGCTTCAGCTCTGCACCAACTTCTCTGTGCTGCCTTTGTGAATCTTAACGAGATCTCTTGACCATTTCTTTACTGGCACGGGAGAATTGGGTGGGAAGGGGAATAGGAGAGATGGCAGAGATGACTCAGGACACTGCAGATGCATCATGAGTTACTGGCCTCTGTTCAGCACAGTGGAGGTGGTGCAACACCCTGTGCTACTTGAATGACAAAAACAGGGGTGAGAACTTAAGGGGCATGGATCTGGCTCCATCCAGCATGAGCCTTTCTTTGCTTTGAGCTTGATTATTTATCGCAATGCAGAGAGACTGAGAGCAGCTCAGCAAGACAAGATCTGAAAAATAAGGTGCCTGAGTACAGTCTTTCAGTCTGATGCACAGACTAGCACTGACCCTCTGAAGCCAGACTGTCCTTTGGTGATGAGCTGGTGACAAACAACTGCTCCAGGGCACATCAGCAGAATGACAGGTAGCCTCCAAACTGTGTACAGGAGTCAGGAGAACTCTAGGCACTACAGAAGGATGTTCAACCTTGTTGGGAATAAAGATGATACTGACACTGCTGCTGAGCAGGTTCCCCTGGGGAGGGCAGCATCACAGGACAAAGCACAAAAACCCTCTGAAGATGTGTGTACACCTCATGCTACACCACACAATGTGCACAGCCCTATCTGGAAAAAGGAGGGAGATGCTTCCTCATCAGAGCTGATGTTTAGCTCACATAGGCCCCCATGCTGACCAGGTGATGCCCAGGCTGTTATCCAGGAGCTTCTGGGGAGGGGTCACAGCCTGCAGGTGACATGGGACAGTATGACTTTGCACACAAATACTGCACTGGCTAAGCAAGCACCCCACATCCCCTTTCCTAACAGGCACTGACATAGGAGGTTAGTTAGCTCAGAGTGTCCTCATCATTCCCAAAAATGTCCAGCTCAAAACCTCCCTACTGTTTCAGTCATTTCTATTTCCTCTGCAGAAAGCAGCAAATCTGGTTGACAGCCAGCTGAGTGGTGGTGTTTAATGGATTGACTCGTCTATGGATTTCCTTAAAAAAAAAAAAGCCACCTCCAAACATTTAAATAAATAGAAGCCAGGATTAAATAAATCAGCTTAAAATTACTTTTGAGCCATTCCCAGTTATGTCACATGGAGGAAATGCACCACCAGGGTCCTTCCTTCACTGTTTTTTTCAAATATTAATAAGCAGTGTAATTGCAACATGACTCACAGAGATCTCCTGCCAAGCTGGAGAGACTATCTGCAAGATGCAGGCTTTCTAGAGCGTTGCAAAGGCAGATGTGTGCTCGGGGACTCTTTTGGAAAGGTCTGCATTGTAAGCAGCAGGGGATGGAAAATGGCCAGGCAGTTGCTTGCCTTTGCAAGTCATTCCCTTGCTTGCTCATTCCCTTCCCTCCTCTCTTAACGACCCCCTCACACATGGGATTTATTGCAGGATTGGGGTTTGGTGCTCTGAGCATGTAATGCACAGAACAGCGTGTGATTTTTATTCCATGAGGAAGGTCTGGGATGAGAAACCAGCCAGGATCATTTGTAGTTCTGGGCAAGAAGATCCAGCTGATGGTGGAGGCTCTACCACTGCCTGGGCCAGCTGTGGGCCATGCTGCCGGCCTCCTACCCAAGCACTGAAATGCTACAGGGAACAACTTAGAGGGGGATAAGACAACAACACCACCAAAACCGAGATGACTGGAACCAGAGAAGAAGGGTGAAGAAGGCAAGACAAGGAAGCAGGAAAATGGTGCAGCACCTTGGGAGATGGGAGATGAAGAGCTCAACAGCAGAGCAAGCTGCCTCAGGTTGCTGCCTGATTATCCTTGCTCACTTCCAAGCTGAGTGGTTCCCAGCCAACCTGATGCCACTGGGTATCTGATGCAGCCCTGCCAGGCAATGCTGCTGTTGCTGTCCAAGCAGTGGGTGCTGCTTAAATGCCTCATGAATATGGATTTGGCACTGCCAGCTTGGACACAATCCCCCTTGCATCTTTACAGAGGTTGTTGGAAAGCACCTGAAATCCCACTCAACAAGGTTCTTACCATGACCCCAGTCCCATGGGTGATGCCCCTTGGAAGGATCAACTCTCAGAGATGGAGAACAATGTTTATACATGAGAGAACCCCCAAGCAGGGTTTTCAGCTGGGCAAGTACCTGCAGGCTCTGCATTGAGTCTTCTTCAGTTTGGCCAAGAGGGTAAAACCCCTCAGTGCCAACACTGGCAAAGCCTCACAAAATACCTCAGTGCCACCAAAAAACCCAAAGCCCAGCTAGATGTGGAGACAGTAAGTTTCCAGGATTTTTGCAGCACCTACCTCATCCGACTCATCTGAGAGGGTCCGCAGCAAGATGGGGAAGAGGCTGTCGGTGTGTCGGAACATCTGGAAGCACAAGGATGGGTGGCATCAGTCCTACAGGCCTGGTCATGCCCAGCCACAGGACACCTGCCCTGAGGGAGGCTGCCAAGAGCTTCACCAGCACTTTCCATCTGAGCTGCAGAGCTCTTCTTCCTCAAGCTATGGGGTATCTGGCAGCCAAAGCCTTCTCAGAAAAGGCAGGTGGACACACATTTGCAAAACTACCAAGACAATCACAATTTGCACTGCTATCAAGGCAATGGGACAGGCTGGGAGCTGACAAGCTCAGTTGAATGCTGAGTCCCCAACTTACCTTACGAGGAGTCTTGATGTACAAGTGGTAAAGCCATTTCAGGACTGCAATTCTGGTCATCATCCCAATGGATGTATCACTAAGGTGGTAGTCCAGCACCTGAACTATTCCATCCAGGTTCAGGGTCACCTGTATCCTCTCACAGCTGCGTGGAAAGAAAAGAGGCTGGTTCAGTGTAACATCCAACTCATTCCTCCCATGGTGGGGAAGTCTACAACACCCCAGAGGCTGCATCAAACACCTCAGCTCAAACCCTCACTAGATGCAACTCACTAGATCAGGTTTCTAGTCCAGCCAGGCCTTGAACATGTCCAGAAATGGGCCATTCACAACTTCTCTGTGAAAACCATGCCAGTGCCTCACTATCCTGTGAGTAAAGAGTTTCTTCCTAACATCTAACCTAAATCTCTCCTAGTTCAAAACTGTTCCCCCTTGTCCTATTTACCTATGTAAACAGTCACTCTCCTTTTTTATAACGCTTTGGAAGTAACAGAAATCTCCAGTGCTTTGAGTGTGACCACTTTTCCCAAAGCGGCTGGTACCTACACAGAAGAAGGCACCACTCTAAATGAAAACAGTATCATGGCTGTGTGAGAAACTGGTCCATAGGGCAGCTGCCAGATCTGGGGTTCAAAGATTAGAGATCCATAAAATACACTTGGAATCCACCTCAAGGTTGACCAGCTCAAACATCTTCAGAGAACCTTAACCCACGTGTACTCAACTCCAACTTGTTGAAGGCATCCAGGTTCCACTGATCCCAGTGGATTTGTGCTGAGAACTGCAGATCTCACTGCCCCATCTGGCAGTGAGTTTGGGATGCAGCTCTCTGCTATAACCCTGCCTTGACACCTTCATCTTGCTTCCCAAAAGCCATCCCAAAAGATCAGGATAACCCCTCATCATAAACAAGGTCTGAAAGGAAGTAACTTGCTCAGCTCACCAGGACATTGTCTCTGTTAGAAATGGACAGCTGCTGCAGACTCTTAGCTCTTGGTCTCCCAGTTTTTCTCCCTAATAGCTGGGATTTGCACTGGGACAGGTGACCCCAGCACAGAAATTGTCATGATACAGCATTTTTATGTCCTGATTGTGATCCTGATGGCTTCCCACCCCCTTGACAGCAAGAATATGAGAAGCATCTGTCACAGGAGACTCATTTAAGGAGAGATAATAATTAGAACCAAGATGGTTGGAGAAGACCACCAAGGGGAGGCTGCACTCAAGAGCCACGTCACACCTCTGGTACCCAAAGTACTGAATTATTCAAGGCTGGACCAGGCTCTTGCCAATTTTTCCAGCCTGCACAGAGCTGCCATGCATCTTGTTTGATAAGAAATCCTAAGGGGCAGATTTCTCACGGTATAATTTGCAAGTAGAGCTGTGGCTTAATAGGATTTGATCTTCCCCAGGACACACGTTGTAAGGGCGAGACGAGGAGGCTGCAGCCCCTCAGAGCCCTGCGGGGATCTGACTGCTTGATCTGCCTCACGTAACAGATGCTGGGGGCCGCAAATTGCATTTCACTTTGATGTTGAAAACAACAGCCGAGGGCGAAATGCTCAGACACACAGAACTGAGGGGAAGGAGGGACCCAGACCATGAGGAGTTTGGGAGAGATGTCCAAGGGAGCAGCATGCCAGTTCACTTCAGCCAGCGTGACTGAACACTGTATTTGGTTTTCCTATAAAACCATCTCCCGTGGCAGCTGCATAGCCTGCCATGCTCCCAGTACACAGCTTCAGATGGAAGAGGAGAATGAAACCTTGACCCAGTAACACCTCCACACCAAATATACACATTGCCTGCACAGGATGGGGAAAAAGAAACCTCAGGGTAATGCATGTTTTCAGAAGCAAGAGGCCAAAAGGACGGCACAGAGAACTGGTGCCTGAAGCTGGGCAGTTTGGAGGTGGCTTTGACGCTGTCACATCCCACCAGCTCCATGCTGCTGTGAGGTAAGTGGGCAGGATGCAGGGTGCCATGGATTGCCACAGCACTGCTGTCTGCTGATGCTGGACTTCCAACAGCACAGTAGAAACTTGCTTCTACAAACAATTTCCAATCTGGTTTGTGCCAAAATCACTTGTGAAAACCTCTCTTCTATCCCTGCTCTTGATGCAGTACATGGGTAGAGCCTGGGTGTCTCAAGTCAAAACCCACCTGAGTGGAGCCCAGAGATGGTTGGGATCACCAGGTTGACCTGGAGCCAGGCAGCCCCAGCCACACTGTGTACCACTGCCCTGTGGCTCTGCTGGGCTCAGCTCCCACTAGGAGGGACTGAAGCTGGGAAAAGCTCCTCACCAGCTACCCTCTGTCCACAGCTGCTCAGATAAACCTTTTAGGGGGGCTGCTGGTGGAGAAGCAGCTCCTTTACTCAGCACAAAACCCAGGAACCACCATGAAAGGAGAGAGGTCTGATGAACATGGGAAATTGGGCTAAAAACCTCTCACCAATCCTCTGGGATAGAGTGGCACCAGACTGTCACGGGCTACCCCCCTTTTCAGGGGTTATGGCAGCAGCTGAGCGCTGCTGCAGCTCCAGAGCAGGGCTGGCAGCTCAGGCTGGCTCTCCCTAATCCCCAGGCAGAGGGAGCAGCAGTAATGGCATTGCGTCCATGTGATCCCCCGGGCCTGCCACGCCGCTCCCAGCGCCGGCATCTGCGGCAGGGCAGATGTCAGATGCAATCACTTCCATCTAACCCACTACCCCAGATTCTCCTCCCGAGGATGAGCCTGGCCTTGGCACCGCCCCTGCTGCTCGCCTGTGACAGTGAGAAGAGCTTCTAGGGCAAACTGAGCAATGATGGGGGCTGTGCCAGGCTCTCACCTCTGAATACTGGGAGCCTTTGCTCAAGCTCAGTGGCGGGGCAGAAGACCTATCCCACAGCACTTTCCTCCATTTCAGAAAGCACCTTCAGCATGAGGATTGAGGTTACTTTCCCACTACATTCAACCCACAGCAATGTTTTTCACTCCATGTCCTTTATCAACGCATTTTCTCACTTCTCCCCTTTCTTCAAGGGGTTCTGCCTTCTCTCTCCTCCTCAGTCACCTTTTCTCTGCCAATGTCTGAGCTGTCATCTTTCTCCTGGCCTCCTGCCTGGTCCAGCTGCTTTCCTGACCCCATTTTCAGACAAGGTTAAGGTCCAGGCCAGGATCTAGCCTTTAGGCAAGCACAGCAAAATGGCCTTGCCAAGGGTGGAAATATCCAGGTTCTTTCACTGTGGTCCAAGTCACAAGGGCAGCTCCCATACAGGCTGGCAGCTGTGCTGCTCAATGGGCTCGAGCCAGGGGCCAGGAGATAAATAGCTCCTCTCTGCTATTGGTCTCACAAGCTGTCACTTTCTTGTCCTTCATTGCTCTCATTTCAGTCCTCTTGGCTTCCTTCTGCTTACTGCAGTTGTCAAGATCTCCCAGGGAAGCCATGAGGCCAAGGTCTGGGCAGAGGCATCAAGTCCAGCAAGCTGGAGATCATTGTGGCAAGGGCTGGGGCAGTGTGCCTGGGGTTCCCCTCCAGCTCACCCACCCAAGCATGAAGTGGAAGCAGCAAAGGGAAGCCATCTCCTCACTCCAGGCTGGAGAGAAGGACCAGAAAGAGCCTCTGGACGTAAAAGCTATGCAAAACAAGGTGCTGGAGAATGGGATTCCAAGGCAGGCTTGGTGCCTTAGCTCAAAGCAAGCCACCATGCTGAGCACCCCACACCATTCCTATCCTCCACCAAAGTATTTCCACCTCCATGAGCTCTCCAAATGCACCTTCAGGGTGCATCAGGCTCTGGGCATGGGGGAACAGCAACTTCCAGCATGAGACAAGCAGCAGCTATTTTAGCTTTGTAGGAAGCACTAACTACCACATCTAAAAGCCTGGTTTAATTGCAGGCTTGGGCAGTTCAGCCACGTGGCAGCCACTTGCCCCTTCTGCAGAGCAACACACAACTTTACATGTCCATGTGCTGCTGACCACCACCTAAGGCATGAAGACTTCCTTGCCTCAGGAAGTATCACAAAGGCTCTTCTTGGAGATTTCATGTCCCTTATCTAGTTTGGTGAGGGACTGTGATCCCATCAACCTTGTCCCATCATGCAGACAGCCTAACACTGACAACTTTCAGCTGTGCCCGACCCTCTGCCCAGTAGCACCATCAGGAAGTTGTCTCAAACAGTTCAGGTTTTGTTTTGAAACACCAATGCAGTTACAAGAGCCTAAAAAACACTTTCCAGCTGTTTTGGTCCACTGACGCAGGACAGACATCTGGATCTTCTCCTGTGGCAGCTCAGACCAACGGAAGGAAGCCCGGGCTCTGCTCCAGCAGCCATGCTTCCACCTCCCCTTCCTGGATCCAGGCTCACACCAGCTAACACAGCAGCAGCATGCTCAGCCAGGCCATGAGAATGATCCAGCACCTTTGAAACGTGGTTCTAGTCCACTTCCAGTGACACTTTTTGCAGAAGCTAGAAGTGGGGCCCCCCATCTGGACAGGGAACCCCAAAACCCCTCCAGCCCTGCATAGTCAGGCTCTCCCAGCAGCCCCAGATTCTGTCTTGGCACAGACACAGTCTCCACCTCCTAGTGGATGCCACCAGGAAACTCCCCTCAAGTAAAGCTGGCAAATACTTGGGAAGAATTTTGAAACACATTTTAGGAGCAAGGGGATTGCGTGTGTCAGTTTGTGGCCACAGGAATGTGCCCAGCATCCATGTGTTGAGCAGTCAGGCCTTGTCATCTTCTTGGATGCCATCTTCCCAGAACATGGCCCTCTGCAGACACCAGGCCATGATCTCCTCTGCCCCCACTGACCGAGGTCCTCCCTTCCCTGCTGCAGCAGCACTGTCCCTCTGCAGCCAGCTGGGGAAGGCAGGGGAAGGGGGCGTGAGAGCTGCATGCTTGGCGCTCGGCCATGCTCCCTCACTTGATCGCTGGGGGAGGGGGGGGAAAGAACAAAAACAGAAGCAGAGTGACTTCATCTTAAAAGGCAGCTGCAACTTCCTCTGTTTGCAGGCTTTCCAGCTTTTCCCAGCAACACAACGTCTTCCTGCGGTCCTGCCTTGACACCCAGTGGGCATTCAGCGTGCAGCAGCTGCCGCTCTCCGGTGTGAATTATGGCTGCTGAGGGCCACGGGTGCCAGCTCCCGCCTTCCTCCAGCTCCAGCCAAGCCAGACAGCCTGAGCAATGCATGGAGCACCAGGCAGATGTTCAGGGCTCCTGTCAGCCATGTACAGCCCTCCCCCAACCCCGGGTCAGTCCCGCACAACAGATGCAGGAGTGAAAATGATTCAGGTGCCAACACTGAATCAGGAGAGAGGTCACACATGGCAGGTAAACCCCATGGTAAAGCCTGGAGTCTCCTGTTGAAAAGGGCAAAGGAGGGCTCAGGAAAAAGTCCGTCTGCAAAACCAGGTCTCTTAAAGATATGGAGGGTCTTGCCTTCTGTCCCAGATGGTTTTCCCTGGTGGTTGAGTTGCTGACAGAACATTTCAGCTCAAGCAGCTGTTCTCCTTCCGGCTCTCAGTGACACTGGCACAAGTCATCCCAGCTCTCCCTGCTTCTGACCCTCTTCGATTTTCACTCCTTCTCTCCCTCATGTACAAGATCTTCAGCATAGAGCCATGGTTATCACTTGTCCTCCCGAGTCAATGCCTCTTCTTTCTCTTTTCCCACCCAGCTCCCCATTTCAGCTCTATGCACATCCACTTCTGCACTTGCTAAACTTCAAGGGTTGAGTAGGGTCAGGACACATCAACCACAAAAAAGCCAGGGAAAATAATTTAACCACCATAAACCAACATTTAGGTGCCAATGAAATGACCTGTACTTCCAAGAGAGGAAAAAAATTAAGGGCATCATAAAGACCAAGGAGTAGCTGGGCTGTGCAGAAATGCAAAAAAAGAACAGAGAGTACAGACCATCAACTTGAAAAGCTGATGCTTGCACTGCTCTGGGATGTGTTGTGATGGGCATCACGCTGGTAGGATGCAGCTAAAGCAAGGCAATCCTATTTTGGGGATCAAACAACAAATAAAAATAAGCATCAGCACAATTAAAATGTTGGAAATCACTGCCTCTGAGTAAAGGAACTGCAGGCAGCAGGAGGAAAGGAAAGCTATTAGAACAGATGGATTTGTCCCCCAGTTCAGATAGCTGGATGGGAAGAAAGGTATTTGCAGGAGAGATCATGCTGGGCAGGGCTGACAAATGCCACAAAAGGCTGGCAGGAGGCCAAGACCTGCTCAGCCCTAGGTCCAGTCCCATAGACCTGGGCTGTGGTAGGCTGCCAAGACAGCAGCATGGAACAGGGTCAGTCTCTTCAGGGGAAAAACACCCCAGTTCATTATAAAGTCAAGACATTTTGGTGCAAATACATCAGAGAGAAGCAGTCAGCTCCTACAGCATCCCCAGTCATCCACCCGACTGGGACTCAAGAGACCCCATCTGCCTCCCAGCCCAGCCCCTGTCAGTCATTGTCTGTACCCCAAGAAGCCTTCCCTTCTTCTCAAGCCCCTCTGAAGCAACAAACAGATCCTACCTGGTTACTGTGAAGACACCACTGTTGCTGGAGTCACCGGATGCATCCAGAGAACCTGGGGGCAGAAAAACAGGAAACACAGCTAGTGTGGTGATGGGGAAGGTAGACAGCAGGACTGAGAGGCTGGAGAGCTGCATGACCTTCTACAAAGACATCACCAGTCACTGAGGGTCCAGGGACCCAAGGGATCCCTTCTGCCTGCAGTGAGCATTTCACTCTCCTTCTCAAGCCCTTCTCTGATGCCAGACAAGCTGGTACAGAACTTCACTTACCCCACAAAATACAGATGGGCGCAGCTTCAGATAACTGCCCCAAACTGAGTCCCCTCCTCTATAAGAGACCCAGACACATCCTGCTGATGGTTTCAACCATTCTCAAAGAAGTAGCTCAGAACTGCAGAGCTGCCTTTAACTCTCTTTATTTCAATTCCTAAACATACCACATGCATAGTGAAGCTAGAATCCAACCCAGGACATCTCCACTTGGCCATAGCCTGACTTCAGGTCAAAGCCCAGTGACTCAAACAGCTTTCCAACCTCTGCTCCATGCTAAAACTGGGTCTCACAAGCACGGTGACAAAGCATTACAAGATGAACTTGACTCTTTGTGCCCCCTTGTGCCAACAGCCTCTACTCACACAAGCAACATCACCACATCAGCACACCCAAAGAACAGAGCTGAGTTTCTCACAGAAAGGCATCAGAATTTTAGCTGATCCTGACTGCTTCAAGGTGCAAATTGATACCAGAGGGGCTGAAAATAAAGCAATTAAGCTTTCTGTTGATATTATAAAGGTCTTCTGTGATAGATTTTAATACAAGAGATACAATACTGCTGTGCTATGGCAGTAAATTTTTCTGCTTAATCTCTTCTAGTAAAAAAAAACTGTATAGAGGTAGGTAATGAAAGCTTTTCAACCTTTATTGAAGACTAAGATGCTTATTTAGACTGATATTTTGAGGTGCCTGGGTCCACATTATGGATAAAAACCAGAAAAAACAGGAGGAAAAAGCATGTTGCATTGGCCGGGAATCGAACCCGGGCCTCCCGCGTGGCAGGCGAGAATTCTACCACTGAACCACCAATGCTGTCCTACGTGCTCCCCCCCCACTCCTGTGGCATCCTCCTGCCATCCCAACTGCTGCCCACACCCCCACTGCCACCACACCCTGCCCCGGCAGCTCCCTCAGCAGCTCCCGGCTTCCCTGCCTTCCACTGCTGCTGTCGGACAGGGAAATCCTCCAGTCCTCATCCCATCCTCCTGCTCCCTCTCACGACAGGATTTTCCCAAAGCCACTGGTGGCCGGGTTACAGGAGAGCGCTGGGCTGAAGGCGCAGCTTTAGAAGAACTAATACGAGCCCTTGAGATTTACGCATTAACACATATTTCACACACCTGGACAACAAAGATGTGTTGTGCCACAAGAATGTTTACGCCAAGACCACAGCATGCAAGGGATGTTGGAGGGCTGACACCACTGCTGCTCCCAAGCATTGATTCATGGGCACCACTTGGATTCTTTTACTTGAACCCCCCTTCAGGTCTCCCATCCCATTTGCAAACTTTTGTCTTTTATGTTCTGGAAATTTTAGGACTGGGACAAGACCTGCAAGATGGTCTGGAGAGCACCGTGAATCTGGAAATGATCCAAAATTCTTCTCTTTTCTGTTCTCTACCATTCCCCACCACACACATCCTCCTCCATGAACACGCTGATGCTCTCCCAGGACTAACACAGCTCTCTGAGCTCTTCTTTGGGTGATGATGCCTGCTCCCAAACTAAAAATTATCTTTTTCAGGTCAACTTGATGACTAAGTTGAAGGGGAGCATGGTGAGAGGATGGGGATGCTCACCAGGGCACGCAGCAATGCAGTACCACCTGGGCTCCAGGTCAGACCAATGACCCTCTCATGCAGCCTTCAACAAGCGTGTCCGTCTCACCAGAGGATCATCTGTGCAACATGTTTCCAAATAAAGCACAGAGATCCCATGTACTCTGAGCTGCTTCAGGACACCAAACCAACTCAAGAACTTCTCTTGAGAACATTCCCTTGACCTTCCTTACACCTCTACTGGCCCAGATCAACAGGGACTCACCAGCAGTCACTGCCTCTGGCCTGGAGAGGGATTCCTCTGAGGTGGGCTCTGCTGGTATGGTCATTGATGGCTTGGCCTCATCCATTTCATCATCCTCTGGGATAACCAGCTTCATCAGGCTCTGGTTGCACACGTTTGCCACCTCCTTGATGTCTGAGTGAAGGCAGTGTAAGGAACATGCAGTCCCACACATGGGCAGGTGCCGGCCATGGAGAAGCCACTGCAGCCCCATCAGAGTTGCCCCAGCCCAGCTACTGCAAGCACCCTCACATCCAAAGGGCCAGTGTGGGTGTTAGCACTTGGTGGGAGAACTTTTCCTGGACCTGCACCCAAAGGGCAGGAAGCAGGCAGTGGAACAGGCGCTTCCCCGAGGGTTTCTGCAGCAGGAATGGAATGGGAGCAGCTCTGAGCTACAAGGATACTCTTCTTGCGATCGTCGTAGGACAGACATGGCAGGACAGCCGTCAGGATCCCTGAGGAGTACGGCAGCATCACACGGCCAGCCAGCTGGATGAACTCCCGCATCCAGCACATGGCTGTCAGCTGGATCAGGTCATCTGCAAGACATGAGACCAGCAAAGGTGAGGGAAAGGGCAGCACTGGCTCCACAGGCCAAGGACCACCTGCAAGCAAGGAGCTCCCTCTGCTCCATCCCAAGAGAAGCTCATCTGAGACAGTTTAGTCCCAGAGGAGATCAGTGAGACCTGAGCTTCCAGTGAGCTTGAGATTAAACACAATCATTATGTTTCAGTTAACCCAGTTCAACCCATAATGCAGGTTTCCTCATTTAAAAGTATTCTGTCAAGCTTCCCAATGCCTAAGGATATATCTTCAGTCACACCCACTGCAGCTGTGTGTCAGGGTCTAGCACCATTCCTAGAGGTGGGGTTTTAACAACCTCCCTAAATTCTGGTAAAAGGCACCACTGCCATGGCACTCTGCTGGTGCAAGGCCAGATTTTAAGCTTAAACAGTGTAAATTCATTGGGAGTTAGTTTAATCAAGAGCAACCAATCTAAGTCTATCTATACTTTTCTATCTCCCAGGAAACCCACTCCCATTCAGCAACATTTAAAGAGCACAATGGGCAAAACCTGGGAACAAGATTCTTCTCAGCAAACACATCCAGCTGCAGCTGCAACCCTCTGCCTACACAACCGACCCAAGGGAGCTACAGTGCAGCACTGGCACAGAGCCCACACACATCCTTAACACTCTGACCTATGCACCAAGTGCCACCAGAGGTTACACTAAGACCTTAAGGAGATCCTCCCAGAAGTGTTGGATATCCACAGGTGCCAAATACTTTTTAGGCCCCTCTGTTTTGGAGGATGCCAGATCTGTGCTCTGGCTGGGGAATCTGCAGTACAAACTCACCTGCTGCCTGGCAGTGGATCACCAGGATATTGGCCATTTCTGCAAACTTCACACTGGAGGGATTCTTCTTGATCTCCTTGAGGAATTCCCCAAGAGCCACCTCACACCTGTGGAGAGGCAGAGCAGATGGTCAGTGCTCGATCACCTTAGACAGAGCAATTAGGGAGACTCATCATCTTAGACAGAGCAACTTATGGAGACTGTCTCCTCCACGTGCACATGGAGGGATGCTGGTGGCATGGCAGAAGTGTCTTTGCACAGAGGCAGGGACAGGAAAGATGAAGCTGACAAGCTCACCCTGTCCCACAGGAGAGACTGCACACAGGTGCAAGGACAGAGGTGATGGCAGCACAGAGCCCCCCACAGCTTTCACAGCTCCCCCACAGCCACCCAGGTTCTGTGAATATGGAGGTGCCTGGGATGAGGAGCAGTGGGGCAGGTGGTACCCAAAGCTTTCAGTGCTTGTTCCTTGACATGT
This sequence comes from Camarhynchus parvulus, assembly GCF_901933205.1. Taxonomy (NCBI): domain Eukaryota; kingdom Metazoa; phylum Chordata; class Aves; order Passeriformes; family Thraupidae; genus Camarhynchus; species Camarhynchus parvulus. The sequence goes on along the minus strand of NC_044581.1, from coordinate 7,605,949 downwards.
AGATGCTGGGAAAAAAAAGATATAGGGAGGATCCAGAAAGGCACTGCAGCAAGATAGACCCAGGCCAGTCTCACCACTTATGCCCTACAAAACCAGTCTCACCACTCTCTCCTAGCACAAAGTGCCAACCAAGATCCTTTGACTTCCCTGAAAACATGCAGACATTCCTACGCTTCAAAATGCCTCTGTCTTGGGACCAGCACTGTATCTGTGGAGCAAGCTCCCAATCCTTGCTTCTCTTCTCCAGCCAGGAGATGCTGGGATGGAGCTCTGCCTTGCCAAGAGTTTCTCATGCTGCAAGTTTCTTCAGAGAGCTCATGCCCATCCCAGAACCACACATGAGACTCTGTGGCTCTGAAATCAGGTGCTGGGAAGGCAACAACTCAACCAAGCCAAAACAGTTTGTCCCCCAGTAGAGAGTAGGGCATCCTCCATGACCATGGGATAGGGGAGACCCTTGCCAAGGACACTTTGATCCACTGCCCAAGCCAATTTGTCTCCCACCACACGTGGAGCTTCACTGCAGTTACCCACGAGTAGAAAAAGTCATGGGTGAACAGCAGACACTACACAGTCCTTGAAAGCAGCCAGCCTCCACACTCACATTTTCCGTATCTCCTTGCTGTTGTCTCCCAGAATCTGGAAGAGTCCATCTAGGATTTCTGGAAGGTAATCCAAGAGGTTGATATCAGGCACGGACTCTAAGACCAGGATCTAGATCAGAGAGGAATACAAAAGAAGAGGAGAATTTTCAAGATGCTGACTAACATCACCAGCCCAAATCTCGCAGGATACTGAGGAATTCAGAGCTGAGCTGTGTGGGGTAGGGGGAAGGAAAAGAGGACACTGTGGAGTTGCCCATCTTGGAAAGCAGCTGAACTAGCACAGCAAGCAAGCCATCAGCCTGCAGCAGTGCTGCATTTCTAATCAGAGCTCTGCTAAACAAAGCAGGGATCAGGAATGACTGCCTAGACACATCCAGGCAGACCTGGGGTGGCAACAATATGGCTGAGAGGGGGAGCACAAGGGAACACATTTCCCCAGACCTCAGCCAAGCACCAAGAGCTCCTGCTTTGCACAGAAAGGAGGGAGCAAGTGGAGATCCCTTGCCTCCTGGAGAGCAACATCTCTCCATCACCTCTGCATGATGGAAAGCAGCCTAGCCCTATCCCTTGGGAGACTGTAACCTCTAGAGCACAGTATGTCCATTTATACAAGCAACACTTTGAGTGTACTTTCTAACTTGGTGTGCCACGTCCTGAACAGGCTGGCAGAAGTGCACTGCCATGTCCCTGCCACTGCAACAACAAGGTGACAGGGAGCAGGCCTTTTAAAGAAGCAGGTAAAAAAACTCTGCTGACTTAAAAATCTGCCTGAATAAATCCAGGAGCCTGAGCTCACACATTGCTGTGGGTATCTGCAGTTTCCCTGGACATGGGAAGCTGATGGGACACAATGTCCTGGAGTTCAGAGTGGCAGGCACAAACAGCACCCCATGCACCTACCCAGGATATGATGAACTGGCGGGCGTACTGGTTGTTGGAGTAAATCCTCTCACGCAGCAGTGGGATGAAGCCCACCAGGTCGAACTGGTTGCTCTCTGTCACGATATCCTGCAGAGCCCAAGCAGAGGGTGTTAGAATGACTGCCAGCATGCAGCAACCCTAACCCAGTCTTTTTGAGCCATGTGACAGGAAAAAGATGACAAGCATGAGTCTGCAGGTCAGGAGACCTGGGGAGAAGGAATCATGCAGTTTATCCAGGCAATAAGCTGGCAATCCCCCTCAGGCAGAGACCAATGCTGAGCATGACCCAGACAGGGATGCTCCTGCCTGCTGTGTGCCAGCCTGGCTGAAGAGGAAGATGGGAAGCTTCTCTAATTCATGCCTCAGTGCTGTGCTGCACACATGAGCAAGCACTTCTGATGCAGCCACGTGGATGGGGTGGGAGAGTCCCCTGACTTCCCTTTACAGCTCTTTCCACACGCTTGGTAGATTTTGCTGCACGGCCAAGTCCCTGGCCTTGGTGCAGTGGAGCAGATCTCCCAACAGGAAGGTTTGCAGCAGCAGACTGGTGTGATAACAAGGAGTAAGGGCAGGGCCTGGCAGGAAGCTGCTCACCTCTGAACAGCAGCAGAAAAGGAACTGGGAGGTCTATGGCAGTAAAAGCCCATCAGCAGGCAGAACAGGAACGGGAACCAAGCCCACACCCTGAAGTAGTAACAGAAGCTCCACTCACATCATGACTCCCTCAGGCAAGGGAGAGAGAGCAGAGGAACAGCCCTCCCACTGCCTGGCACAGCACTGCAACCCTCAGGCTCAAACCTTGCTTCCATCAGCTCCCATGAGCTGAATGCACACAAGGCACTGTGTTAACCCACCAGTCCCTCCACCCAGCTGCCTGAGAAGGCCACCAGAGCCTTGATCAAAGAGGCTGCAGTCAGTGAGAGAAAAAAATGTTTTTACAGCAGCCACAGGACTGAGGCAGGATGGCTTTAGCAGCTGCAGCCTTGGGGACTGACATGTTCCCAGCCAGGACGTGGCACCAGCTTGCACCAAGGACTCTTGGAGAGCAAAAATACCTTGAGGAGCCGATCAAGGAGCTCAGAGCCACTTTTGACATTTGGGTCAGGATCAGCAGCCAGCTGTGAAAGACAGAAACAAAGAAACATTGCAACAGTGGGTCCCAGGCCTGCTCCCTGCTCTACAGCACAGCTCCCAGTAGGCTCACAGGACTGTTACTCTCCTTTGACAATACAAGGAGAGACATACAGAGGTCTCTTTATCTCCAACTTCTTATTAGGCACCAAAAAATTCTCCTGAGAGACTTCTCCCCTAAGGGGGAGATCAAGCACACATCACCTCCCCAAGCTATGCAGGTTTTCATGGGCCAGCAGTCACACTCTCAAAGAACAGAGAAATGCAGGTTACCATGAAAATCTGCAAAGGCAGACACACACAGACACTACAGACCCAACAAAGCCAAAGTGCTGCAGAGCCACTTTGCCTGCAGCAGCTCTCTCAGGCTCATTTTCTAATACCATTCAACAAGGAGCAGGAAAATACATCCTGGAAGTGAGGACAGACAACAAGGTATCTTACAATCAGCTTCATACCCACAGTATCAGTGGCTACTGTGTAGAAACTGCTCATTTTGCTGATCCTTGTGGGTCCCTTCCAACTCAGAATATTCTGTGATTCTGTCCTTCAGACCTGTCTGGGTCAAAGTAAACCAGTTTGCTTGGAAAGAAATCCTTGGACAACTTGGTTTGACTTGGAGATGATGACAACTAGTCCTCAAAAAGTACATGGGGGTTAAGAGGAAGCTTCTTACCTTGCTGAGGCCATCAAAGAGCACGTTGAAGTGTGGGAGGACAGAGCCCCTGGCCACCTTGACAATGTTGTAGAGAGCCTCGCAGGCGTAGTACCGCAGGCGACTGTCAGCATCATTGAAACACGTCAGCACCGGCTCGATCAGCTCCTTCAGGTACAGCCCAGAGTCCTGGGGGCACCAGGAGACTGCTTAGCTAGGGACCATGCCATAGACAGGGGAAGAGATGGTGCTGCCCTGGCACATACTGCAAATACTCAGGCTTGGGATGGCTTTAGTGCACCTATGCTGGGTGGGATTTACTAATGAATTTTGGATTTTATTACTGAATTCTGTTATTCAGGTACAGTGAGAGCAATCAGGTTTACTGGGCATCTGCCTCATCTCCTGCCTTCAGGGCAGAGGGAGCCAGGGATGGATTTCTGCATGGGCCAGTGTCAGCAGTGCACAGCAGGAGATGGAAGGGCTGCAACTCTTGTCAGCTCTTTTAACACAAACTAGCACCCAACTAGTCCTACTGCTGGAAACTGAAGAGGGACAGAAGCCCTTTAACCACACCTAGGCAGCTGCCAGGACGTAACCCAGACCAGAAAGTGCTCCTGGGCCCAGAGGGTGTGTGGCTGGGTGTGATGGGGAAACTCCAACACAAGGTAGTTGTAGGTTGCAATGCAGGGAGGGAGCTGCAGGGCGACCAGCCTGCCTCCTCCTATCACACTGACCCAAGAGGAGCTGCTGTTCTCTCACCACAACCTGCACAAGCCAAAACCCCCCCCATACCTACCTTGCCCAGCGCAATGGAGCAAGCAGCGAGGCCAATGAGTCCTCCTTTCCGGCTGTGGGGGTGCTGGGAGAGTGCAAACTCCTGGGACAGGATCTGGATCACGTGCTTGATCTGAGATGTGTTGTTCTGAGCCACAAACTCTCGTACCAGCCTGGGGAGAGCATGGGGAAGCACACAGGGAGGTTTAGGTTCTGGCTGATACAAACATTGAGGGGCTTGGTGACAGAGACAGGGACTTTCAGGGACTTTCACAACAAGCATCAGAAAAAGCAGTACTGAAATGGGGAATCCTTAAGGAACCCAAAAGTGAAACCAGAGCTCTCCCTTCCTCTCCACTCACATCCACCAGCAGCTCCCTGCCCTCCTGCTGCTTCAGCCTGCAGCCTCCAACATGTTCATAAACTCTCAGCCCACGCTGCGCTCTCAAGGGCTAACCCAGTGCAGCTGTGTGCTTGCAGAGACGTTACCAGGTCTTCAAACACCCTCTCCAACACGGCAGGTTATCAGGGTCACTTACCCCCAGCATGGCACAAGATGGGACCTCAGCATGCACCCAGCTGGTGGCTTGGCAGTGAATTGCTGCCCACCAGGCCTACACACAGTGCCATGGTTTTGAACCCTTCCAGCCACCCACACAGTGCTTCAGTTAATACCCTGTATATTTAACTTTACTACTAACAGTATATTTCAACATATTCTTAAACAGCCCAATATTTAACAAAAAGCCAATACAGTTTCCATATATAATACCTGCTTCTCCCTAGTAACTTGCAGCTCATTATCCAGTGATAATTAACACATCAGCTGTCAATGAAGAAACTCATATACCTGCTCCTGCCTACAGAACTGCTTCCAAGCCCCAGCATGCCCACCCAGCCCTTCAGCCTCAGTTTGCTGTTGGCAGAGCTCTTGGCCAGGCAGGGAGGTGCAGGCAGCGGGGCAGGCTGTGGCGCAGGCAGCAGTGCAGGCAGGGGTGCAGGCAGCAGTGCAGGCAGGGGTACAGGCAGCAGGAGCATTGGTGGTTCAGTGGTAGAATTCTCGCCTGCCACGCGGGAGGCCCGGGTTCGATTCCCGGCCAATGCAGTGCTCTTTGCCTCCTTTTTGCTTGCATTTCTATCCATAATGCAGATTTAGGCACCTCAAAAACTCACCTAAGTAATCATCTTTACCTTAACCGCCAAAAAAGGTGCAAAAGCCTTCACTGCCGAACTCCACAGAGGGTTTCTTTGGCACTATATGAATCTCTCACTCCTGAGCGGTGTCGCACTTTATAATCCAGGAAAACCATTACAGAAGATGTTTATGAACTTTTCGTCCCCAAAATTACGAACACCAGCTCTATTCTCATCTCACTCTGTGCAAAGCAGCTGCTCCCTTTTGCCCTGGGGATACCAGGCAGTCCCTCCCTCACTCTCCCTTATCCAAAGCCAAGTTCTCCAAGTTACAGCCTGATCCACATCCACAGACTGCTGTAGGGATAATGGCTCCATTTCCAGTCCTGCTCTAAGAAGAGAAACACACTGAGATTGAGCATGACAGACCACTGGGGCGATCATTTTACTACCTACGTTTTACAGATGCAGCTTTGTCTAAACAGAAGTAAGTTTACAGACTTCATGAGTTTAAAGGACTAAAGATTCAATTAATGAGGCAAAAAGTGCAGTATCGGAGCCTGCAAGCATCAGGAGCTCTTCCTGCATTATCAGCTGAAGGAGGAGGTGGTTCCTGAGTAAAGAGGCAGCAAGTCCCTCCTGGCTTGATGCCATGGACATGGAAGTGATGCTGTTGGGGGAAGTGATGCTGTTGGGGCCATTCTATGATGGGTTTTAGATGAACTAAACCTGTGAAATCTGTAGAAAAGGTTGGCCCTTGCCTTTTTCCTCCTCACACTCTTCCCAAGTTGTACTTCCAGCTTGATCAGATGAACTGCCTGACCCCAAAGCAGACTTTGGTTGGTGCAAGGCCAGCATAAACCCTTAATCCTGGGGCAGAGTAAGCTGGAGTAGAGCTGCTTGGATAAGGCACAGAGTATCACCCCTCACAATGCAGCAAAGAAGTTACTCAAGTACTCCTGAGGCTGGAGTTATGAGGACACTGCAAGAATCCCACCATGCAACACTGCAATCCACCCACAATAAATTATTCCTATAACAAAGAGAGAAAATGAGAGAAAACTAGACACACCAAACAGCAGAAGGGGCTCGCTGGGTTGGGTTTGAACCAGAGCACACACTCCCCTTGTCCCAGGCGCCATTTTTCTCTGGACCTCTCACACAGCACCCTCCATGTTCAAGGCAGGCAGTTCCCACATCACATCCCTCACTGAACTCTCAGCACAGCAACTCCATCCCCATATAACCGACTGCCTGACTGCTCCCCTTGCAGGCTCACCATGGCCACATCTCCCACCCAAAACTCACCCACCAGTTTGGCCCATCACCCCCAGCCCTGTGCAGGGCTGCACCCTGAGGCAATGTTTCAGATCTCCTGCAGGAGCTGAGCTCCCAGGCAGTGCCCAGAGAGGACACAGTCCTTCCCAGGGAAAGCTGTGGCCAAGCACGGCACCCAGACCAGCACAGCGAGGGTGAAAAGACAGGCAAGGAACACGTACAAGCAACACCTCAGGGGCATGGCCGCACCAGAAGGTGCCCGCAGACCTTTGCCTGGCATGATCCAAAAGGAAGGCCCAGATGTGCTGGAACAGCAGCTGTGCAGGAAGAACCAAGAGCAACACCCCATGGCCAGGGCTGACAGTAACCCCTCCCATCTCTCTAGCCAGGATCCAGCACGGGACAAGTTTGGGTGAGCCCTCGGGGGAGAGGCACTAGCACTCTGGATGTGTCGCAACAGAGCAAGCAGTACATTTCCAAGGAATTCCTACAGGGATGCCACTCACGTATTCACCTCGCCCCGGGCACCCACGGCCAGAATGAGCCTTCTGTCAGGGGCTCCTGGGATGCGCCCGGAGCCAGCGGGTCCTCACGGGCACCAGGAGCTGGCACACCCGGGATAAGTCTCGGTGCCCGGTGGGATGGGGCTGGCAGACAGGGAGCAGCTCTGGGAGAGATCCCTGCTGCCCGAGAACCGCCCACGGCGCTGTCCCCGACAGGGTCACCGCGTCACCTCAGCCCCTTCCCGCAGGGTGCCAGGCCAGCAGCCCCGGTACCGGGGGGTGCCCGCCATCCCCGCAGTGCCCGCCCCACCGGGCAGCCGGGCCGCTCCCCCCCGCTGTACGGCTGGACCCACCCAAGCATCACGGGCCGGCTCCCGCCACGCCGGGGCCGCAGGGAGCCCCAGCACCGCAACACCTCTCCCCGCCCTTCCCGGGGCAACGGGCCGGGCTCCCTGACACAGCACCGGGGCCGCCCGCACCGGCACCGCCCTCCTTCTCGCTGCCCTCCCGGTTCCCGGATCCTCCCGCCGCTCACTTCTCTATCTCTAGGGCCGCCACCTTCCTCTTCTCGTAGAGTTTGTCGGTGAGCGCCCGCACCACGCCGGGCGTCAGCGGCGACAGGTCCCGCTCCGCGTTCATGGCCCCGCCGCCGCCACCGGCGGCCACGTGACCCGGCCGGCAGGCGCGCACACGTGACCCCGGCCCGCCGCACAGCGCCCCCGCGCGGCGCGGAGACACGCGGCACCCCGCTCATTAACCGCGCCTCATTAACGGGAGCGTCATTAGCGAGAGACGCCTTCGCCAGGACAGCCCGAGGGGCACAGTCCCGGACCTGGCCACAGGCTGATGTCTGAAAGGATTTAGCAGCACTTAATCACTGATTAATTTAACATTTACCAAGTGATTCGACAGACTCCGCTGTAACCGTAACAGTCACTCAATTATCTATTAAGTGTTTAAATTAAACTCGCGCATGCACCCACACAGACACACCGGTAGACGTTAGTAAGTGTCCCCAGCTATACCTATTGAAATTCCCCTCAAGTGCCAGTGAAATACTTGGATCGAATGCCCTGGTGCTCCTCAGCGGGTGAGGGCTGAGCCTCAGGCTGTGGCGGTATTGGTGCAGGCTGCAACACTTCAGTTTGTGGCACAGACCGATTGTTTGTGCCTGTCCGAACGTCTCCTGCCCAAAGGATTCCCCTTCTTGTACCAGCACATCTGGCCACCTCACACTTCACAGGATGCCTTTTGAAGGTGATCAGGGCATCTAATTTCAAGCTCCCTGTGGAGCCCTTGGCACACCCAGCATGGGGATACTGTACCTAGGGAGAACCTGAGAGTCCCGACTAAACAGGAATTACTGGCAAGGGCAGGACTGACAGCAAAAGGGACTGATGTGGTGAGCAGCTGTGCCAAGAATCTGCACCTCACTGTGGATTTATCTGACGTTTGATAGAGAGAGGCAGGAACAGAAGATGCCACTTCCATACCATGGAGTCTTTTCTACGGGGCCAATGCCCAACTCTCATTCTGTCTGCTTCCAGCCAGCTCCTGCCATGTGGAAAGCTGAGCCAAAGAGGGATTTTGGCTTCTGCTGGCAGGCTATGGGTTCAAGGGCTGCCTGTGTTCAGGCTGGTACCTTCCCACATGCAGCAAACACCTCAGAGAGTCCACTGATGAGGTGATAATCCCCCACGACTAAACCTACCATGTCTAGAAGAACAAAATGCTTCCTACAACTAGGAAGGAAAGGAGGAAACCCTGCAAAGATTCCATAAGAAAAGCTTGGGGGACAAAAAGCCCAAGAAAGAAAACCATGTCTAATATGTGGCTGCTGCTTGGCCAAGTTGAGAGCAGGGCACGTTTTCCCTCTCTGGATGATCACACTTCATGGTTAATGAATTTACTTTCCCTACAAAAGTCCTCAAAATAAACTGAGAAAAGGGAACACAGAGCACAACGACACAGGTGTGAGTACAGGATGGCATGTGGATTGACACCACAGTGCCACTGGTCCAGCACGGGGAACCCAGCATGTCTCCCTGCCACAAACACAACACTTAGCACAAAAGTCAAGTAAAATCAGACAGAAAAAAAAAAGGTACTGAAAATAATGAGCAGAATGTAATTAAACCACAACCAAGTTTAATTAAAATGTAGTAAACAGGGATCAAATACAGTCTAATGAAACTGGGACATCACACATGCCCATGAGAACAAAATGTGAGTTGAGAGACAGGGCAGAAACCCCCTCCCACCACCTTTCCTGTGTTGTGCTTAGCTGAAGAGGACAGACTGGTCAGAAAATCACATTTCTAAGCAGAACTCCCTTCCTGGAGAACAGAAATCAGTCATTTGCTAAAAAAGAATTTCTGAGACCTGTTCCCAAGTCTGCCATATTTTGGGGGACTTCTCCTTCATGGAACAATCACTGGTTCCCAGACCAGGACATTCCCTGAGCAGGTCCTCACATGGACAGGCACAATGCCACTGTTACAAAGGAGCAGAGGGAGTTTCTCTGCATCCCCCAGCAGGTGCCTCTTGAAGCACAGCACAGGGTCCTCTCTACATTACAAAGGTCTGGGCACAGGACCCTCACCCAGGGCAGATGCTCCTCCCCACTGATAGCGAAGGTCAGGCTTTTGGCTTTAGTTCTACATGGCTGCAGGAGAGGCACAGAAATAATTTCAGCTGGCACTAACCCATTTCCCACCAGGCAAGCAATGCAGCAAAACACCCACTGTGCTTTCCCTGGCAGGTGCTCCTGTACCCCACAACAAAGCCCCCCCTCACCCCTCTCCATCCCAGTTGATTTAGGGACATTCACAAGAGGAATCTGCTTCAAAGAGACACAGCCTTCCACTTTAAAATCATTTCACTTAATTGAGTCATGCAGTACAGCAGGTAAATAACAAGGCACCAGATGAGACATGGCAAATCCCCTGGCTGCAGTGATATGAGACATATGCAACAAGCAGAAGCACAGCATGAAAACAGTAAAAAAGCAAGAAGGCAAAAATAAATCAACACTACCATCAGTAAAGATAATTTCCAAGGACATTTAAAAAGGAGTTGCTTATTAGGGCAGAAAGCTGACTTCCCTTGTTCCAATTCAGCCACTACAAGGTTGGGGAAGGCCAGGTCAGAGTTCCAGAGTTCCTCCACTATAGAGGTCCCAGGGCAGAGCAACTGGGCTTCTCTTCTTGGATGAGGGCTCCAACCACTCCCTTAGCATAAAATAGCTTAATACACCCTAGGGAATTACCCAGGATCATCTCATTTTACAGAAAAAATGAGGAAATCATGACTGCTGACTTGCTGGTACAGAAACTGCTTCATCTAAGCCATTGTCCTTGGAAAGCCCCAGCTCAGCTGTAGCACATCTCAAACACTTCCAGTTGGCTTCCTAATGTTGTGCTATCTTTATAGTGATTTAGACAGCTAAACTATCATCCTCATTTTTCTGCTCTATCTAACAGCAACTACTGCCTCACAGACCATCTCATGCCAAGCACTCTGACATTTTGGTTACAGATTAAAAAACAGTCTCATGTCTAAAACCACCCTCACTTACTCTACAAAGCGATTCAGGAAGGGTGGGGAGAGCATTCAGGATTGCTCAGACACAGTGACCTGCTCTCCCACCTGCGGCCCATTTCCACCTGGGCCTCATCAAATTCCAACAAGTTTTTTGTGTGCCCGTTCTTGGTGCACAGCACCTTCATGAGCAGACCCTGGAATGCAGAGAAAAGTTGCCAAAAGCAGGTGGAGGGAGGTGGAGAAGAAAGAGCAGGGCTGTTGGCTCTGCTTGGAGGTCCCTGTTATCTTCTGCCAAATTAGATTAGGGTTTAATTACAACCTAAAGGGGAAGTGTCATGTTTAGGCTAAAACAATGCATATATTTTTCAATAACAGAGAAATAAGCACATTCCAGTGAAGTCTGGAGGACAATCCAGCAAGGAATTAATTTCCTCTGGGGCCACTTGTTGGCCATTTGCCTGTTTCTCTGTATTCTGTTTTTTTAGAACCAATTTAGGCTTTTGGAAATGGGAATGCTGAATCAGTGTTCAGCTTTTAATCACCCCATCTCCCCCTCAATTGGCTTTGCTGGACCTGAGCCTGCAGGCACTTGCTCCTCCTGATGCTGAGTCACCTGAGTCTGAGGACTTGGTGGCAGCTGAGGGTCCCAGGCACCTGGCACGAGAGCAGCCGCTGCTCCAAAGGGCTTGCCATGGCCCTGTTGCTGCCTCTTTCCTGCTGAGGATGCTGTGACAGCTCCCTGTCCTGCTCTGCATGTTAATTAAACAGGAATGTATTTTCCCTGGGTCCCTCAGCAGCCACCATGTGATTGTGCGTGGCAGAGCTGCAAATGAAGATGGTCTCCAAGCTATTAACACCTCAAATTGCTCATCAAGAGCCCAGCAGAAGGGCAGCATGTCAGATATTATTTCTGGTCCACATTAAGCACTGTTGGTATTCTAAGTGATCAGAATTAACTAATTCAGTCTGACGCCAAGGGAATCAGGTATCAAGAGTGAGGAAGGTGAGATCAGTAGAACTGAAGCATCCATACACCCAACCTTGCTGCAGCCCATCAGCAGAGCCTCCCAGCATCCATCAGACACACACAGTAATTTTGGCCAGGGGAGAAAAATGGGTTTTTTCCTACCTGGATTAGACTCTTGTGTGCTTAGATTTTTTTTTCCTTCCAACTGTTCAAGCCATTCTTTCTTCTTCACTCTCTAGTCACTGAAATGTCTTCCAGAGAAATCTCTTTCCTGTAAAAGCAGTTAAGTCTTTGGGTTGCATCCTGACCACTCAGCTTCTCTTCCTGTGGCATTACCATAATCTTGGCCTTGGTCAGTGGTGGTTCCATCTTGGAGCCACCTGATTGATATTGGCTCTGTCAGACATTGGGGAAGCTTCTGGTAGCTTCTCACAGAAACCACCCCTGTAGCCCCCCCAGCTACCAAAGGTTGCCATGCAACCCAGTACGTGCCAGCCTCTCACTAATCTGTAATACTGCTCAGATTTTATGATTTGGCCTGCCACTATGTTTGTGTCGGAGGGGAGCCTGCAGAGAAATCACAGTGGGAACTGCATTTCCTGTAATTACATTGCATCCTCACTGCTGGATAAAGTCTGCCTAAAAATGTTGTTGCAACTGCTGGTGTACTCCTATTTTTAGTGTTGCTCTTTTTTTTGTTTTTAATGACATTTGAAATTAAGTTATTTTCTCCATGGGAGCTCTGGAGGTCTAGAGGTATTTTGACAACCCAGAAACATTCAATCAAAATAGTTTAAAAACTGAAGAGGATCTTCAGCCAGGCTGATGTGTAGGCTTGGATTTCTCTTTGCCCCTTTAACCCTTTCATTCCAAATTCAGTTCTACAGTTCTACCTCTGAGAGATGGGTCATTTGTTATGTTTTGTGTTCTCATTGGGAATTGATCCTATTTTCTTCCCTCAGGGTTTGAGCTAACACATGAAATCTAAGGCAGTCTCATGACTTTTCTGAAAGAGATAAGCTAAACTATTTTTAAGTCATCTTTTCAAAAGTCTTTCTATAGAGAAAAGCCTCCCCTGCAGGGAAGGCAACCCAAGAAAAGAAGGGAAAAAACCATGTGCCTGGTGTACTGTTATTTTGCCAGGCACTTTTGAATTAATTTTGTGTAAAACTCTCTTGAAATGGCCTGTACATCATCAGGCTTCTGATATGGAGGCATCAGGGACAGGGGCATCAAAGTAATGCAAGGATGAGCACACATACTGTGCCCCGTGCCCCTGACTGGGATCTTTTTTCCTCACGTGTTTGTTAGGCTGTGGTTTCCCAGTGCCACCTCCTGCTGCCAGCACACAGTGCTTTCCTCAGTGTGTGCTAAAAGCAAATCCCCTCTGCAGCCTTTTCCCTTTTTATGGACAAATACACAGAATTGTCCCAGCAGCTGCAAGAAGGTAACTATCACTGTCTCCCCTTTGGAGGCAGAGGTGCATTCCTTATTTGAGGTGTACTTCTTACTTGAACATGATGGCAAAGCAGAAATGTTCCTTTTAGACCCCTCAGCATGAGGCTGAAACCAAATGAGAAGCAGGCAGGGGATGGGCAGATAGGGCAGGCATTTCAGAAGTGCCCAGGCACTGCTGCTGCTCACTGAATGCTGGTTGCATTTTTTTTTTTTTTGGTGGAGACTGGTGCAGGAGCTGAGCATTTGGACAGACCCCACTTTCAGTGGCCTCTCGAAGACAAACTCATGTGGAGCATTAAGGAGAACCTCAAGCTGGGGGTCTTCTGCCTGTGCTGCCAAGGGTTCATGTAGAGCTGGGGATCAGCCCCCAGGAGCTGTGTTCTGGCAGCTGCTTCTGCACAGGTCACTCATCCCACAGGCACTCTGAGACTTGTGACCAAATGTTTGACTCTGGTTTCAGAGGCACAGATGGAGCTGTTCCAGGGTGCATTCAGTGGTGAGGCTGGTGTGACCATCCTCCTGTCCCTGCAGGACAGACAGACAGACCCTGGTGCTAAGAAACCACACTCCACTGCAAGAATTAAAAGACACAACTACATCTACAAAATGTTAACAAACGGAACTAAAAAGGAAGCTTGGATAGTGTTCCAGGAACCACATATAAGAGAGAGGAAAAATTAGTTACATGAACAGAACCTAATATTTGTGAAAGGAAACCAGGCATATGTGGTGGGTGTCATTGTGAGATACAAATACACTGAAGGATCTTTAGAAGAGGCTGTGACGGAAAAGGTGAGGAAATACCAACACCTTCAAAAACAAATCCACGAACTAACAAATGCAGCCACACATTGTGCTTACATATTAAAAAACAGTCTCATCTCTAAAAACACCCTCACTTTGCAAAGTGGCTCAGGAAGGGCGGGGAGGGCGTTTACAATGGCTCAGCCACAGGGACCCGCTCTGCCGCCGCAGCCCCAGCGCAGAGCGGGCTGTGCAAAGCCCGGGGGTCCCACACCGCACATGCCGTGCCCCAACTCTGCCTCCACAGCAAGCCGGGCAGAGCAGGGGAAGACAGAGTAGGGCAGAGCAATGCAGAGCATGGCAGGACAGGGCAGGGCAGGACAGGACAGGGCAGGGCAGGGCAGGGCGGGCGAAGCCGCGCCGGGCCCCTGAGGGGAAGCGCGGCGCCCACAGGCAGGCCGCCCGCCGGGCTGCAGTGGCAGCACTCGACCACACGGGCGCGCCCTCAGGCCGGGCTGGCGCCGCGAGCGCTCCGCTCTGAGGGCAGCGGGCGAGAGCGGCCTGGGCCGGGCAGGGCAGGGCAGGGCCGGGCTGGGCACCGCGGACAGCGCACGGGGCAAAGCCTCGGCCGGCTCACACCCGCCACAGAAACGGCCGAGCTTGCTCGTTTGAACACAAGAGCACGCAGCACACGGGCTCTCGCCGTCAGCCACGCTGTGAAATGCCAGGATGCAAGCGAGAGATTTACCTTCGCCCCGGGAAAGGGATTTCTGTGGAAGGCATTTGCACAGTGGGAGAAATGAACACGCAGGTGAACAGCACTTGCATTATCTGGGTATTTATCGTCTCTCTCCCCACGGCGCTGTGACACAGCAGATGTTTCTTCACCTCTGGAGCGAGTCCAGAGGAGGCCACCAAGCTGATCAGAAGGATGGAGTAACTCTTCCATGAGGAAAGGCTGAGAGAATTGGGATTGTTGAGCCTAGAAAAGAGAAGGCTTTGGAGTGACCTAATTGCAGCCTTCCAGTACTTGAAGGGAATTAACAGGAAAGATGGGGCATGACTATTTACAAGAGCATGTAGTGACAGGGTAAGGGGAGAGGCTTCAAACTGAAAGGAAGTAGATTTAGATACTAGGAAAAAATTCTTCCCTGTCAGGGTGGTGAAGCACTGGCACAGGCTTGCCCAGGGAAGTTGTGGATGTCCCACTTGTTTCTAGGATGTCCTGTGACCTCCTAGGGCTGGTTTTAAAAGAAACTTCCTCAGAAACAGAGATGTCTTGCACTTCATAGGAAAACACTCCAGGCCAAGGCTGGGACTGCAGGGAGGAAGGCAAGGAACAGAGAGGACCCATCCCAAAAGAGGGGCCAAAGGGCTGTGGAATGCTTCCACCAGCACTGTGGAGCTGAGACTAAGCCTCCTGATAGAAGCAGGTCAGCGTGGAGCTGGAGGGACTGACAACAAACTGTCAACCACTCTGTGTTGCTTTCATCCAACCCAGCCACACAAGACAAAATGCATCCAGGAATTAATGTGGGAATTTAATGGGAGCACAGGTGGATTGACACCAGGGAGAAAGGAATCTTTCCTACAAGGGCCAGGATAGCCCTATGACATCTACTGGTCCCAGCCTCTGAGATGTTACCAAAACAAAAAGTCTCAGCCTGTGTGGTGGTTTCTGAGCCTGCTCAGGACACAGCTTTACACCACTTCCCACAACCACCTCCCAAAATAGAGCAGATAGAAATCACACTGCTTCTGCATACCTCATGTGAAGAGTCACATGGGATGACACGACCCTGCCAGCTCAGGCTGTGTAAGAGCCACCAACATCAGGACAGAGAGGTAATGACAGTGCCTGAGGTCCCTGCCAGCACTGAGGACATGCACCACAAGCCACCAACCCCCTTCCACATTAAATGCAACAGTTTGATGGAACATCCTGAGTTGGAAAAGACCCACAAGGATCATCAAGGCCAACTCCTGGACAGTCAAAAGTGCTGATACTGCTTCCCTAGAGCAGGCCCCAGGGACCACCCATTAGGCACAGCCAAGGTACTGTGTGAAACCAGCCTCCCAACAAAGCACCAACTCTTTCCAGGACAAAGCACCAGAGACCACACACCCAGGAGGTATTTAAATAGCCTTATATCATGCACTTGGAATTTCTCCTTCAGGCAACCAGATGCTGATTAAAAGGGCACTTCGGAGCAAGCCATGGACAGCTCAAGGATGTTTGCAAGATTTGATTTTTGAGTTCACTGAGAACCCACAGCTCCTGCTGAAACCCACAGACCACAACTGGACCATTACTCTCAAAAAGAAAAGTCAGGGAAGGGTCTGAGGCCCCTCAGGCTTCATGGCTCATGCCTCTCCTAGAGTATTTCTATGGGATGTAGCTCATCCAATTTCTCAGGGTGCAGGTGCTAAAGCTCCTCAGCCACTTGCTCCAAGATGAGGTGGACCAGGGCCAGCCACAATCAGCACTGCAGGCTGGCACAGCAGGTCCTTGTACAGATCATCCTTAGGCAGCCAAACTTCCCTCTCTGGACAAGTTATGACCCTGGAAGTAGTCTCCACTGACTTTACTGCAGTTATTCTGACTTGCACTGATTGTACAGATGACAGAAGCCATTAAATCTTCTCCTTCCTCATGCTTTGCACAGCAGCCAGGGGATTTATAAGCATCAGGTGAGCTCCTGATTCTCTATGAGACAGAAAAATACTTCTCAATCAGACTGGAGCCAAAGGTCCTTCTGAAGAAATCAGTAGCTCTAACAGAAATACAATTTGTAGTCTTTGTTCAAAATTAAACAAGCCCCGACAGCTGTAATTTAGAGGTGCTATTTAAAGAAATATGCACCAACTACAATCTTAGCAGCTACTTCAAAAATCAACTCTACAAACAGATGACTATTGATTCCTGCAAGGGAGAGCAAAGGTGGAGGGATGTGTTCCAGCTGTCTTTGTGACCAGGATCTGGATACTCACGATTTTAAGTTGTCTTCATGGGGGCAAGTGCTGAGAGCTTGAAAACACAAATAGTATGGCAGCAAGGGTTAACAATATTAGGCAACAGTAGGAAACCAAAGAACTGGTTGAGCATAACCACCTGAGAGCACCAGGATGCTTGTTCCTGGTTGGATCTGACAGGCAAGCAGAAGGCTTCCAGCCATGGAAAGAGAGAGATTCTCAATCAGTCCTCTTCTTGGGGCAAAGGCTGTAGGAAAGGGAAGCTGGATCTCAAAAGCTGAACCCTGAGGACAAGCTCACAGCATGACTGGCAGGTTCCCTGCCTACCAGCACTGCTGTCCTTCCATGGGGCCAAGAGCAGCGTGAGAAAAGGAGGGAGGTGAAATGATAGAGCACGTCCTGAAGTCCTCACCTAAGAGGAAACGTTCCCGCTCGTCGGAACCACTTCTGCTGACCCCCAGAAGGTGTCTCCACCAGCCCGCGCTGATGAGACACATCCCGGGCAGGCAGAGAAGCCCCAGCCCAGCGCAGCCTCCAAACGGGATTCTGCAGCAGGTCACCATGGGGCACAGAAAGAGAAGGTAAAGCTGCAACGATAATGAGCACAAAATGAAAAGCAAACAAAAAAGTGCTCCAGTTTAATATACTTCCTAGGGTCAAATCCCAAAATAAATCAGACACTGAAGCTCCACCCTGCTGAGTATGCCAGCATTGCCATCCATCTCCTGCCCAGAAGGTGCAGGCATCCTCACCCTAGCAGAAATTAGATTAAGGGCATGAGGGGCTTTTACCCCATGTAAAAGCTGAGTTAATATCGCTCCTGAGTTACTGTTAAAGGTCACTCACATGGTACATCAGAATTCCTCTCTGTTTTACCTAGAGCGAGGCAGGCATACTTCCCAGGATGTGCTCACAGTCCCATGGTCCCACAGAGCTCCTGGAGAGGAGAAAAGAGATGACCAGATGGGACTGACCTGGTCCAAGTGACACTGGGGACAGCTGGGGACAAGTGGGTGGTGACAGAGGCCAGCAAGGCAGGAAAGAGGTGACAGTTACCAGTGAGGGGGAACATGCAAAGCAAGCTCCCAGCTGGGAAGGTTTCCTGTGGAGGAGAAGGATGACTCTCCTGAGGGCAGAGCCACTGAAAAGGCAGCTTTGAGTCAGGCACTGTAGAAAATGCATGGCATGACAGCTGGGCCCAGAGGACCCCTGGGGGGCCTGACCCCTCGGAACTCCTACCTCCCTCTGCTACATGAAGCACACAGTGGAGAGTAAATCAATCCTCGCTCTATCCCACACCTTCTGGGACAGGAATTTCTGTGGCTGCCCTGCTCTTTGCTGAAGCCCATTCAATCTCCCTGGAAGCTGAAGCCCTCTTTGCTCTGCTCCCGGCTGCCTCCCTGTCGCAGTCAGGGCACACAGATGAATGGTGACACATCTCTAACATCCCAAAGTCCCCACACCTTAATCCAACTGCTACCAGTTCTCTGAGTTGGCAAAGGCAATACACAGTAATCTGTCAGAGTTCAAGGAGCATCTGGGTGATGCTCCTCATCATAAGATTTAGTTTTAGATTGTGCTCCCTGTCTAGGAACCACATTGGGCTGGAAGGAATCAGCACAAACATCCCCAGTGCAGACTTACACTAAAAAACATGTAAAGATTTGGCACCTGGATTCAAATTTACCACAAGGGGCTTGAGCCTCTTCTAAGAGTTTAAAGATTTCTCAGCTACCCTGTGAAGACAGGGAGACACCAGAAAAGAACACAGCCATACTAGAAATGGTAATTTTTGGCAGAGCTGTGCCAGGGGTTCAGATGGATTTTCTCTTGGGAAAGCTGTTCAAAGCACAGCTTGCAGGAAGCAGGAAAAGAATGAAGGGTGAGAAAACATGGAAAAATTAACAGAAATGAGGTCTGGGAGATTATGTCATCTTACCCATCACTGACACATTCAGTGAGGGCTGTTCCTACCAACAAACCAAAAAGGAACATCAATGTTTTGTTTCATAAACAATAAAGCGCTGTACAGGAGCCTCCTGCACCTCTTGCCCCTCCTGCCCAGAGGGAATACATGCAGGAGCCATCCAGGCAGCCCTGACAGAATGGCTTGGACCGGGAGAGGGATGTCCTTTGCAGAGCCCATGTACCTTGGGCTCCCCCTGTGAGCCTTGGCCAATGAAGATGTGCAGAAAGCAAGGGCAGAAGCCAGCAGGGTCAGCCGAGCAGTTCATGCAGGGATAGGTCCCCAGGGGGTCCCAGGCCGGTGCCCCACCTCGGCTGGTGCCTAGGAGCTGGCTTGGAACTGGTGAGGACCAGGGAAATCCAAATGTTTAATGAAAACAAACATCACGAAGGCCCGAGGCGGGTGTTGACGCAATGTGATTTCTGCCCAGTGCTCTTTGTTGAAAGCCCACGGCACGATGAGGGCGAGGGCTGGCTGAGGTGGGATCCCAGGTCTTGCCCGCAGCCCCCTCGTAGGGCCAGGGAGGTGGAGTGTGAGCGTCTGTGCTTTTTTGTTTGCTTCAACACATGAATGTGGGCTGACATCATTCACCACAAAAGATGGTGAACTATGCCTGGGGAGGGCGAAGCCAGAGGAACTTCTGGTGGAGGTCCACAGCGGTCCTGACATGCAAATCGGTTGCCTGACCCACGTCTAGGGGTGAAAGACTAATCGAACCATCTAGTAGCTGGTTCCCTCCAAAGCTTCAGGAGGCAACTGGGATAGCTGGCACTTGGCAATGGGCAGTTTTACCCGGTAAAGCGAATTATTAGAGGTCTTGGGGCTGAAACAATCTCCACCTATTCTCAACCATCTAATGGATGAGGGGGCTGGCTCGCTGGCATGGAGTCACGCCGTGGAGTGAAAGTGCTCAGGGGGCCACTTTTCAAAAACAGAAGTGGTGCTGCAGGATGAACTGAACACTGAATCCCTGATGCCAACGCTCATCAGAGCCCAGAGAAGGTCTTGGTTGATCTAGACAGCCGGATGGTGCCCATGGAAGCCGCACTCTGCTAACGAGCGTGTAACAATTCACCTGCCAAATCAACTAGCCCTGAAAACAGGCTGCTTCCCAGATTTGCAGCTGGACAGTGCTGGCAGAGCAAGAAGAATGTTTGCTGAGCATTTGTTGACTGGCTCCAAAATCAGAAGGCAATTCCCACCCAATATCCCCCAGCTTAATCCGCGCATGAATGACAGATGAACATCTCTCAGGCTTAGTCCTGATGGCACAGTACAAAGCCAGGCAGATAGTTAAGCACCTGCCAGCACTTGGGATTACAGTGCTTTTCCCCTAGGCAATGCTTTCTCCTTTACTTTCAGTACCCTCAATTCACTCCTCCAAAACCCAGTCCAGTGAGGAATGACAGCTCTTAGGTTCTGCCACTCTCTGACATGGGCAGTTGCCTGGTGATCCTCTGGCTAGCCCTCACCTCCTGGCCCGTGCCAAGAGTGGATGCCCCCTCTCTGCCCCTCGGGTTGGTTTGGGTGGCAGCAGAGCAGGGCTGCCCAACTCCTGGAGGCAGCAAAGCTGCTCTGTGCAGCTGCTGATAGGAATCCTGAGTAAAGGAAGCCAGAACAAAGGAGACCAGAGGTCCCACTTGTATAAATTCTCAAGAGGCCTTAATCTCCAAGAAATTCCAAGGACAAACGACAAAGCTCCAACAGGGTAACAGAAACTTAAGCACAGGGGAGGGTACTAGGGGAAGATAACCAGTAGTAGAACAGCAGGGGAGGAACATAGGGCAGGGATCAGATTCCAGGTAACCAATAGGGGATAACATGGGAGAAGATCAGGCTTGGCACACCAATGGAACTTTGAGGGAAGGGTGATAGACAAGGAAGGTTCTAGAGAAAGGGGTGGGGTTAAATTTGATGAATAAGGGAAGAGGGCAGTACTTCCAGGATTGGCAGGGAAGGGTCTGGAAATCAGGGAGGTTGACAGGGGACTGACATAAGATTAGGTGGGAAAATAGCAGTAAACAACTTCAGGGCAAAACCATTGAGGAAACTGAACGGGATACATGGAACAAACCACTATAAACTCACAATAAGGAACACCTTAAGATTACAACAGAAAAACAATCTACCCCAACCCCCACACGAAGGAGGTGGCTGAGGCTACCCAAACCCAAGTGTGAGAGTTAAAGTGACTCCCATGCAGCTGTTCTGGTCTCCAGCTTCCCTTGCAATGTCTCGAGTCAAAGTCCTCCAGGTGTGTGACTGTGGGTACCAGCCCTGAGACAGAAGAAGCTGCCTCAAACGTGCTGTAGTGCTCCCAAGAGCTCAACCAGAAGGTGCCATGCCCAGGCCTGGGGGCAGGCTGGATGACTTGCCAGCCAGAGAGCTGGGAAAAGAGCAGCACCATGCTAGAAGAAGCAGAGAGATGGAAGGTGCATGGTGACTATCACTATGCTGAAGGTACAAAAGAAGTCCACAGACACACTGAACATAGGAAACGATCACCACTCATCTTTGTCCCAACAAAGCATCACTGTCCCACATCTCACGTCCAGCTTTTTGTCTCTACTACAGACTTGGTAACAACACAACCCTCTCCATGGTGAGGATCTTACTTTTCATTCTGTCTGAATGAAGCAAATAGCAAATTTTCAAGTCTCTTTTGCTTCAGCTCCTCAGTGCCTATGCCTATGAGACTCTCTGCAAGCTGTTCTTGGCAGTCATGTGGCCACCCCAGAAGTGATCCCTGCCCAGCACCCAGCACTTGCTCCAAGAGCCTCCAACTCTGAGAAATAGGAAACAACTTCTCTGTTACACTGAGCAAACCACTGCTCTGCTGCTGCTAAACCTCCTGCAGCTGAGGGACACACCAGGAGAGTCTTTCCTTCACAATTCAGCTTTTCTAAGTTACCCAGGGGATTTAAGCAGGGAAATAGCTCCTGTGAGGCTACCAAAGCCCAAAACATAGGGGTCTAAGGAGCTGAGAGGACCAGGGGCAAGAAGGGGGTGGGCACTACTGTCCCTCGTCTGAGCTCCCCAGCACCAGGGTCATGGGGGATAAATGTATTTTCTGATGGATGTTCCCAATGTTCCTGCTGCCTCTCCCCACCAGTGGCTGACAGAGCACTGCTGTCAGATTTCTGCCTTGCACTCTTTTTCACTGTCCGCATTTTCCATTTCTTCTTTGTTATAAAAACAACAAAGCAAAATCCTATCAACTATAACACAGAATTGGTTTTTCTGGTCAGCACCAAGGCTGGGATCTGGCTGGCAGGGTCCCTGCAGTGACACCTGCCTGGGGACATGCAATGAGAGATGACAGAGACAGGAGAAATCACTAATGCTGTAGGAAGAACCACTTGGGAAGAGAAAGGCTCCTGTTCACAAATTTTGGCCAAGAAAATCCTGAATGGGATTTCTACATGTTTAGCTCAACAAATCCTATTCTCAAAGAATCTACTGGCAATTCATTACCCTGGATCTGTAGCCAAGATGTTCCCACTGACCAGAGATGTCAGATCAACACATGAAGGTGGTTTGACATGTGCCACGGAGGTGCAGAGCTCCCTGCTGATCCATCCTGGCACATGGACTGTTCATGTGTGTGTGCCTGTTAGCTCTGCCCCAGAGAGGGAACATATCTTGCACAGAGGGGACAAAGAGGTGATGCAGGAACAGCAATGATCAATGCAGATGACAAAACATGGGTCCTGAATAAAGGATGAAAGCTCTAGAGAAAAGCTACATTTGGGGATGAGCCTTTTGCAGCCTCTGTCACAGGTCTCTAAGAATATCCTTTGTATTGAATATCTTCCTTTTGAGGGGAAGCCCAAAGAAAGCTGAGGAGATGGTTACTGGCCTTAGAAATGGGACAAATTAGTCTTTCAAGAAGAAATCTTGAAGGTAAAAAATAGGGCAAAATGTTTGAATTGGACTCCAGATTTAGTATTTCCTGTGGGGAGATTCTAAAGATCCATTCCATGCTACAGAAAACCTCTTGGTGCAAAGGCTTAACTCATCTTTGAGCTATCAAACAACCAAGGGGCAAAGAGAGCCAGTTATCAGTCTGTCTCTAACCATGTAGACAAAGAGTAACCACAGGGGACTCATGGCTCCACAGTGTCAGAGAATGTGCATGGATTGGGCATGTCCAACCACACAACAACAGCTGGACTCTGCTGCTTCTACCTCTAAGCAGCAGTAGGGACTAGAGAGTGAGGAGGAAAAAACGGCTTGAACTGCTGGAAGAAAGTAGAATCTAAGCACACAAGAGTCTAATCCAGGTAGGAAAAACCCCATTTTTCTCCCCTGGCCAAAATTACTGTGTGTGTCTGATGGATGCTGGAAGGCTCTGCTGATGGGCTGCAGCAAGGTTGGATGTATGGATGCTTCAGTTCTACTGATCTCACCTTCCTCACTCTTGATACCTGATTCCCTTGGCGTCAGACTGAATTAGTTAATTCTGATCACTTAGAATACCAACAGTGCTTAATGTGGACCAGAAATAATATCTGACATGCTGCCCTTCTGCTGGGCTCTTGATGAGCAATTTGAGGTGTTAATAGCTTGGAGACCATCTTCATTTGCAGCTCTGCCACGCACAATCACATGGTGGCTGCTGAGGGACCCAGGGAAAATACATTCCTGTTTAATTAACATGCAGAGCAGGTGTTCAGTGTCATTTATGATGCAGCCAAAGTCCATGGCCTTGGTCGGGAGGTGGAGATTTGGGAAGTAGACTTCTCCCTGAACAGGGATCTTCTCCACATGAGGATGCTCCATGAAGCTCACCCTGAGAACCTTCTTTACCACCCAGCTGATCATATTGTTCTTATAAGCTGGGTTAAACCGGATGCAGAGATGAAGTTCCTTCCCTACATCCACTCTCAAAGGCTGCAAGGAGATGAGCAGTAATTAATCACCTGTGGGATGATGTCCCAAGGTCTGACAGCAGGAAACAGTAAATGCTCCAAGTGACCCCAGCATGGGCTTCTCAGTTCATGGTTCATCTCTCTGCAGCAGGGCTCTGACTGCAGGCACCACAGTCCAGTCCAGGATCCCTCAGGCTCCCGTTCCTGTGCTCAGCCCCAATCCAAGGGGGTGGCTGCTGGAGAGCTGGCATGCTTTCCAGGAGACACCTTTACTGCATGGCTTGCCTCGATCTGCTTTCCTGCTCCCCTGCTCCCCTCTCCTCATGTTTTAGAGCCAGCATGGATTTTACCAATTCAGATAAGATTTTGATTCCTTCAGGAGCTTTGCTGATGCAGCTCAGGCCAGCCCACTGCTGATGCTACAGAATAAACTTCTCAACTTGAGGAGCTCCCAACAGAAGTGCACCATCACATCCCTCCTCCTCAAACCCCACTGAGCAAGCCCACAGAAGCTCACCTGGGAATTTGCAGGGAGGGGCTTCCGCTTCACATTGCAGATCTGGAAGGGCTGCTCCAAGTCCAGCACAATGCTGAATGGCAGGGAGCTGGTGTTTTTTAATGTCAGCGGCTGGTACTGCAGTGTCAGGACATCACTGGGTTTCTACAGAAACAGGAGACAAGGGAAAACAACCTCAAGTGCCATACACCTCCTTCCCCTTCCAATGCATTTCACATTTTTCAGCCCCAGAAGTGCATATATTTCTATTTACTTCCAGCCAATTTAGGAGTTACACCTTTAAATGCCAGGATGCAATCCGGTGACTTTACCTTTTCCACACGGAAAGCGATGGCTCTGGGGGATATTTGCACTTCAGGGCAAATGAAGTTGCAGATGACATCCACTTGCAGGATCTGTTTCTTTGTTGTCTCTTTCCCCACCACAGCGTGACACACCAGCTGCTCCTTCACCTCCTGCACACAAGATTCCCTTGTCTCCCAGTGTGTGCTGGCAGGCCCAACACCCCACACTGGCTTGCCACCCACCCATGGGCCCCATTCCTGTCACTTATTATTAGGGACTGTAATTAATCTCTGCTCTCCTCAACAGCTCTCTTTTCTTTCTGTGCTGCCACCTATTTATTCTAACTATCTGTGCCCAGGGGTCCTGGAGCCAGGGAATGCATACCAGACTTAGCTGGCAGCTTCTCTGCAGAGTTTCATTTGCCCTGGAAAGAAAGGTCCAGGTAGGGGAACACTCCCAGACTCTGCTAAAATCTCCCCATCTGAGTTGCTCTCCAGGGGTGCTGCAAAACCTGGCTGCCCCTGGGACACCAGGGGTGGCTGAGAGACTGGGGCAAGCAGTAACAGAAAAGTTGACCAAAGTCAAATTGTCAATTCTGATGATCCCTGGGAACAGTTTCCTGCCTGGATGGACATCGCACTGATCATTAGAGCTGGCACACTGTGGTTCCCCTCTCCAGGACTCATAGCTAGAGCAGCCTTGTGCCTATGTTTGTCTTCAGAGGAAAAGCAATGCTGCTCCCAGACACTCCTGGCATCCCCAGGGCTTTTGTTTTACTCCCTGGGTAAAGGGTTTTTCCCTCAGAAAAAGCACTTGACAGTAGTTTAATTTGCTTCCTGCCTGGGCTTCTAGTCTAAGTGCAACTTCTTTTCTCTGCTCTTCCTTTCTGCCTCAGCACATGACACAGGTAAGCCCTGTTTGCCCAGAGGAACAGTACTTCCTTCAGCCTGTATTTTGGGATCAGCAAGTTGGGTTTATGGTAGTTAGGGAAACACAAAAGAGCCTTAGCAACTGATGGTGGCCAGCAAGGAAAGCAACTGGCCTTAAAACAGTTTCTTGAAGTCACTTGCTCCTTGTGCCAGGCAAATGTCAAGGGGCTGCAGAAGAAGGGGATGGGGAAGGCTCAGCCCTTGGCAGGGGCCTCACCTGGACAGTGCTGGAGCAGCCTTCCAGCATCATGTCCACCGTCTGGCCCGGCCTCAGCTCCACCTGCATTGGTGACAGCTTGAACACGGGGCTGCCAGGCCTGGGGATTTGGGGAGCACCTTTGCCCTTGGTGCCAGTGGGGGCAGGGGCCCGAGAGCTGCGGTGGAAGGTGTGGAACCCCTCTGTGCTCCAGTACAGCCGCTGGATGCGGCGGCCTTTGTTTGTCAGCTGGAAGTGGTAAAAGCAGCGACTAAAGCTAGAAGAGAAGAGAGATGGAAAATGTCATGGGAGCTGTTATTTCCCTGGCATCACTCAGCTTCAGCTTCACCCTGATGGCATTCCCTGACTGCACACTCTGCCCCCACTGCACTCAAAGTTCTTTTCCATTTCTGTGGCTTTCCAGGATATCTAGCAACTCTCAGATGACATATTTCTAAATTAATTCCTATGGCTTCATGGAAACAGAGCTAGGACCTTGAGTACTGAAGAAGATCTAGTCTGAAGGACTATGGAAAAATTGTTCCTTGCTGAACACACAGGAGATGCGGAAGTTTCTAGAGTCTCCTACCTGAAGCAGGACTTCAAGTCGAGCTTCGGAACGAGAGGTTTGTCCGTGACAACTGTGGTGCCAATGCCCACAGCCTGTAGGGAGACGATGGTCACAGGGCTGTTCTCAATGAACACCTTCACCTTCTCCTGGAATTTCACTGTGTCATTCAGGTTTGCTATGACAGCCACGGACACCTCAGAATTAGGGGGGACCACTCCTTTGCTGGGCTCAATCCTCCAGCAGGAACCTTTCCCAGCCTGTAGGACAAGCCAAACACAAAGTCAGATGGAAGCCATGGACCCCGCTCTGCTGTGAGGTGCAGGAAACAGGAAGGCTAAAGAGATGAGTATAAAAACCATAAACGTTTAATTTCCCTAAATGTAAGCTATGGTGTCCAGCACAGCAACTCCCCAAGAGCTTACACAACCTGTATTTTACCTTCCTTTAACAGACTCGGGTCATGAGCCCCGTTTTGCTCAACCCAAGGGATGCTCCTCCTCAGGAGAAGGCAATTCCCCCTGCCAGCTCTCTTTGGAGTGCTTGCCAAGGGAAGCTGTTTACTCCCTGCTGGCTTCCCGGCAGCAGAGCTGGGTGTGCACAAAGGCTCACGGCCGGAGGAAGGCAGGACTGCTCAAATCCCAGCCCAGCAGCCACACAGCTGCAGGACACTGCTGAGAGCCTGCAGAATGACTCTGCAAAGCCAGCTGAGCAAAATCCCAAATCTCCTTTCCCAAGGGGCCATCAGTGCTTCTCAACACCCGCTAAAGGAAGTTTACATTTATCCCCCAAACAGCTGGAGAAGCAGCAAGAGGAAAATTCACCTCACTCCTCCTCAGCCCAGGAGGCTGAGCCTGGACTCTCACACAACACCTGATGCTTTATCCACAAACTCAAACAAGTCCACAGTTCAGGGTTGGCTTTAACCAGCTCTAGAAGTTCAACCCACCCAACATGAAGAAGAAAAAACTCCTCCCAAGCCTATCTGCAAGTCTCTCACAGATCATCCCTTCCCCCCATCCCTCCCCAGTACTACTAAACTAATGCTCTACTCACTACTGTATTCAAATTAAGGGACCAGTTTTCCACCTGACTACAATCACATGAATGCAGAAGAAGTCTGTTGTCTTGAATGGAACGAGTCCAGCCTTACAGCAGGAAGCTGAGGGCAGAGTGTGGCCCAGCACATGCTGGGCAGTTCATGGCTGCAGAGCATTTTCTGTCCCCACTGAAGATTCCTGCAGTGAATACAACTCATCTGCTGCCCAGGAGACGAGAAACAAGACCAGGAAGAAAAGAAAACTGCTTTCTACAATGATATGTCTCTCTTTAACAGCAACCTTCTGTTTTCATCCTTCCTCTGCCCACTTGCAATCAAGGAAATTGCTCTCAAAAACACAAGAATGCCTTCAGGACATGACCATTGGTATTGATCTCAGTGTATGATTTTGGAAACATAACAGTGCTCCCTGAGGAACATCCCGGGTAACCCAGCTAGCAGAGGCCTCCCAGGAGTGCAGATCTCTCACTCCCAGCATGCTCAAAGCTGGCACAGAGCTAAAGCCCTGCCACACTGCAGTGAAGCTTCAGCCCCAGCAGCTGGACTCTTCCCATACCTTGATATCCTGGGATCCCAGCGCACGGACGGTCCCTCTGTGGGGACTTATGGTAAATTCCCTTGGCCTCCACAGACCTTGAGCTTTCTTCCTCCAAGACGGGATGCTGGGTCTGCCTATCTGAGTAGAGCTGTCAACACTGGGCACTCCCGAGCCACCCCAGGAAGGAGAAAGAGCGCCAAGTGGGTGTCAGGGAGGTGTTAAACAGGCAACACTTCAAGGTGCGAAGCAAAACCTAAGAAAATGACACAAATACCCAAAAAAAAAAAAAATTTTATACATGGCTTGGCAATATCTCACAGCCTGATTTGTGGAGACATGACAGAATCAAAAATCGTGCTGGTGTAATAAAACCCAGTGCTTGATTAGTGACTGCTTTGTTATAGCGGGGCTCTAAATTGCAGTGGATCTGAAACATCGTGACTGGTACAAGAGTCTTTAACACACCCAGTTGGGGCAAATGCAGGCACAGCCTGAGCTTTTTACTGCATGCATCAGGTTTGAATGGCATTGGCAGGGAGCATGACCCAGTTAAAAAGAAACAAAGATAAAACAGCTGCCCCCAGCTGAAGAAACCTTAGCAATGAAATCAGATTAAGCAGGATGAATCTGCCATTACAGAACCTTATTCCTGCCTGGTGCCTTTCTTTATTGTGCCACTAACTAAAAGGCAAACAAGAAGTGGCCAAACAGTGATGCTGACTTTTTACTCCTTTGGTCCTGTTGGATCTCATGATGGCAAAAGGGTACCTGAGGCACCAGCAGCCCTGGAATGAACACCCTGAAGAGGCTGTGGTGGAGGAACACGAGTGATGAATGCTCTTATGTTCAAGTGCTCCGTTTCAGCACCACACCAAGCTCTGACACTGTGGTGCCAGCCCAGGGCACACTCACCAAAGGCCATGTCACCGAAGTGCAGGGCGGACACATCAAAATGGAAAGTGGGTCCCATCACGGAGCCCCTGGGAGAGTTGAAAAGGGTGTCCTAGGCAGAGGGTGGACAAAGGCAGGGAGGCAGTGCCTCTGTTAAAGGGAATCACAAAGGGTTCGGGTGTCCCTAGGCAGAGGGTGGACAAAGGCAGGGAGGCAGTGCCTCTGTTAAAGGGAATCACAAAGGGTTCAGTGTCCTTAGGGAGAGGGTGGGTAAAAGCTGCTGTCAGAGCCACCCTGGGTTTCAAATCACCCCAGCACCCCGTGCTCAGCACAGCACCCATGTGGGCAGGAGGCAGCCAAAGCAAAGTGCTCAGCAGCTGATAGATGCTCAAGTCCTTGGGACAGCTCCTGCTGCAGTTCCGTGACTCCCACATCAACCCTTTGCTGGCTGTGCAAAGGAGGCACCAGAGCACTCTGTGCACAGGAGCTGGGAGCACAGCTTGTCCCCCACAGCATGGCCGTGAGAGCTGAGCTGAGGCTGCTGCTGCCCATCTGGCATGGATTATTAATGGAAGTTTTTAAAAACTGCTGCTGGTGCAGATGACCCAGGCTGGCCCATCTCAAAGCCCTGGGGGCTTTGCTGGGTGTTCAGGTGGGACATCCCAGAGCAGCTGCTGCCCAAAGCTGATCCATCTCACTGCCTGCAACAGCCTAAGCAGGAGACATCCCTGCAGGGAGTAGCCATTCCTGCTCCTGGGTACCCACACAGGGCAGCAGGCACCCCCACACTAAAGGAATGCCAGAGCCAGAGCCAAGATTAAGACCTCAGGCAATACCTTTTTTCTCTGCTCCACCCGAAAATAAGGTAGATGGAAGATGATTACCCAGAGACAGCTACAGTTGTGCCCAACAAGCTCTCAAAGCCCTCCTCACCTCATAGTGAAGGTCACAGGCTTAGGGCATTCAGTCACATGGAAGCAGAATTCTTCCTCAAACTCCCCCCGGATGGTGGGACAGAAGGAGACCTGGATGACCTGGACCTCCTCTGGTGCCACGATGCCCTCCTGGGGCAGGAAGGTGAAGCAGGAGCCCATGGCTGTAGTTGGAGGGATGAGTTTGAAGGGAGCCTCAATAGGCCCATCGTTGATCAGGTATGCCTGCAGCAGCAGAAAAGCAAAGTGGAAATACATGAGGAATGTTCCTTTCTTACAGAAATCTGAGTCACTTTCAAATTAAACTATTAACACCTGTAAAAGACAGAAGATGCCCTGTGCTGCTGCATGGCAGAAGCAAAAAAATAAACTTTGAAATACAGCTTTGTATAGCTTTGGGTTTTTCATGCAAAGCAGCGATAACTTCACATAACCAGAGTCACTCTGGGGTCTTCCCACTGGCAGAGACAGTGCACTTTGACCTGCAGCACAGAGGGGCTGCTCAGCATCACCCCGTTCATTCACAGCTGGCCCTAAGAGCAGCACTGGGCATCACAGCATTACCAGTGACATCACCACAGAGATTTCAAATGTGTCCAAGCCCACCATGGGCAGGGCACGTTCAGCTTCCATTGCAGCCCAACCTGTTTACAGCAGGAGTGGGAGAAGCCAGAAGCAAAGATGTAGAAAGTTCCTTTGATTCCTTCCCAGAAACACTTTTGCTCTTTCTAGAGACAAAGGTATATCAAGGCTGAAGTGTGGTGAGGGGCTGCTCAGCAAGGGAAAGCACTGCCAAGGGCTTTGACCAGCGCTGAGCTGGTGGGTGGATGGTTTTCCTCTGACTCCCACAAATATGCAGGAGGGACATGACTGAAAACTGTCTGCAATGGACTTGAACTCAAATGCAGCCAGCTTGTTCCAGCTGCTTTTGGACAGCCTGAGCACAAAGGCAATTTGTGTCTGGGACTGGAACAAAAGCCTCTGAACATGCAGCTTGTTGACTCAGTGTTGGTTTCATGTGTCGAGCGGTTTTGCAGGAAGCCTCCCAGCTGATCTCCAAAGAAGACTGCCCAAAAGCAGGGCCTGGGGTCTCATGAACAACAGACACACCTTTCTGACCCCATCCAAAAGATCCAGATTCCAAGAAATCCCCCAAATTTGACTAGTATCCCAACTACCCAAGTTGCCAGGAATTCCACAGGTCCACAAGGCTCACTGCTACTCTAGGAGCCACCAGGACCCACCCCAACCCTGCTGCTTACCTCATATCTGTGGGTTGCTCTGATAAAAACCTCCCCGATGTTCATTTCCTCAAAGTGGAAATGGACCCGGGGCCCGAGGCCTTCCCCTTTGAGGAGCAGGGGCAGCCTGTTCTCACGGCCTGGGGAGAGATTTCTATTTCAGTACAGTAATGGGTTCCGATTGGCCAACGCATTTTTTATTCTGAAAAAGTGATGCTGAATTTAAAATGATCTTTGATTTCCTCCCATGCACTTAAGAGGAGCTTTGAAATCCATTCAAGTGAAGGTACAAAGCTCACAAAGAGCTTGGCATTGCTGCCTGGCTTGCAAGCAGATCAGGGTGTAGGTGACACAACAGCACAGGACTTTGTTGCCAAAGTGCTCAGCTTCTCTGCTTCTCAGCATCTCGTTGACAGAATCTCCTCATGCTTTGTGACTGGCTTTGAACACAGTTCCCACCTGACCACATCAATAAACAGAGATCCACAGTTTCAGGTGATGCAGGACATCACAATGTAAAGGAGTAATCATCATTTGGGATTTTTGAGCAATTAAAGTTTGTTTTGAGCTCCAGTATTTGCTATGAGGAAATTTCCAACCACTTCTTCACTGCTGGCTTTGCCAGTTGTCCAGAACTGATCAATTCTCTTAATCACCTGATCCAGAAGTATCTGCCAAGTAATTTATGGAGGCAATTTCAGTACAAGTGGAGACCAGCAAAGCCCCTTTCCAGTGGGGCAGGGGATCCAGCTGTACAATTCCCTGCACTGGGAAAAAGCTTTCAGATATCTGCAGCATGGGGCACACAATATCTGCAAATCCTCATTGCAAGGGATTTGGGACTAGCAGAGAAATGCCTGAGGAAAGCAGTTGCATTTCTTGAAGGGATTAAGAAACAAAAGTAAACAACTTGCCAGTTAAAGATGGCTGTTTTCTTCAATTATTTTTGCACCCAGGGACCATGACTCTGGGACAATTCCCACTCTTACAATCTACTGGATCAGCTCTGATCTGTAAGGAAATGCATCATTTAAATGGCTCCTTGAGATCCTCTTCCAAGGAGCCAATGGAAGAGTTAAGCTCTCCCAATGGCCTTTCAGGGTCGTTCTGGAACAGGCTCCTTTTTCTCAACACAACATCACTTGCTCTGGTTCCTCTAAGTCCCAGACCAGCTCAAGGCTTGCATGCAAGTACTTTTCCTCTTTCTCAGTCATGAAAAAGCTGCCCTGGCACAACCCCAGGAGACTCCTGCAGCAAAGTGCTGGACAACCCCATCACTAGAGCCAAGAGAACAGCCCTGAAAAAGGAATCCCTTGGGAACAACTTTTTAAAACCATCCTTTCCACAGCTCCCACAATTGCAGCTGGTGGGCAGCAAGACAGTTTGTTAGCACAGGCTCTGAGTAATTATTGTAGATGGCATTTGCGGAGTAAACCCTGCACAATTACTGTGTAAATATGAAGCTGTTTCATGACATTTGTATCCATCAGTTGGAGCAGGAAGGCCAGAACAGAAGAGCTGGGCTAGGCATTGCAGCACCCTCCAGAATGGGAGCCCAGCTGCTGGAGGACGTTAGGCCTCACACCTCTTCCTCCTAGATGAGCAAACCCAGGTTATTTGCTGAATGGAAACCTGGCAGCCATCTCCCACTCCTGAAAAACACCTAAGCAGCACCATGCAGAGACAGAGAGGAAGGACAAAGTAACCTGAACCACACCGTGTGCTCCGAGAATTCCCTGCCCCGTGCCAGCACAGCAAAGCCACCACCTCTGAGGTGAGGTCACCCAGGTGGGGCAATGACAGCTGCTCCCAGAGAAGGACTTGACAGCACTTCTGGAAGACAGGACAAGCACAAACCTTGTCAGCAGACTGCCTGGACTCTGTTTTTGTAGGAGGGTGCTCATCCTGCTGAGCACAGCAAGGCCCATACAGCACCACCTTGAGGAACCATGGACTGAGAGCCACAAGGTGACAATTCCCACGCAGGGAGAGAAGCAGGTGCTGGCCAGGGATGGTCCTTCTGCAGCTACCTGGGCTCAGCAGGGCTCAGCCACCTCTGGTCTGGCTGCATCTGGGCAGTGGGAGGGAATCCAGGGTCAGCAAGTGCATTTCTAACCTGGCTCGTACTGCCTAGTGATGAATCCATGTAAAAAGGACCCATGCTGGGGGTCAGTTGTCTGGAGGGCTTTAGTACTCATTCACTAAAGCTGTTCTGCTCTGTAGCTCTTTGGCCTTTGGGGAAATGCTGGCAAAGCTATGGCATGAAATCTTATCCCTGCACTGCCTGGATTGTTGTGGGATCAGTGATCCAGAGCCAGGTGTCTCCAGCTTTTATGGGAGATCCTCTGGAAGCTGCAGGGACAGCACGGCCCTGCTGACCACAGAGCCTTCCCAGCAATTAAACAGGAGCCCAGTGATCTGGGGAGTGTTTGCACCTCACCTTCACTGGGGTGAGAGAGGCAGGGGAAGGAGCTGTGCCTGAGATGCCACAGTAAACTGCTTGATTATAGACCTGGGTTTCTTGGGGCTTAAAGAACACGCTGATTTCAGCCGAGCAATTCGGCCTGATCTCACCCTCCTAAAGCAGAAGGAGACACCAAAACATTTATCTTCAGACATCACATTTCTTGTTTTCAACCACAGTCCTGTAAGCCGTTATTTAGAGCATCAGTGACAAGCAAGGAGTGAGTAAAACTCATCAATAACACAGAACAGAGTTTGGAAGCAGCTGCAAAAAATCTAAATCCCTTACCTTTACTGGCACCTGGCAGTAGATTTAAACCTGGGGTTTAAATCTGGCCAGGCTAACCAGTGTGTCTGTAACTGTCTGCTGCTTCTTCAGGGTCTTCTCTCTCTGCTTCTCTCCCAAAGGGTCCTGGCACTGATGCTCAGTCACAAGGAGCCTTGTCTTGCAAGTCTGGAGGATCTCACTAAAGGATCTCCCTTATTGCAACTGGTTTTAAAAAAATGCATGACTTACATTTCCTCAAACGCCAGCATTACAACTGTTTCTTAATGCACTTGTTGACATAAATACGTGAAACTCTGGTAACTATAATAACACTCAAAAAGGACTGAAAAATGTACCTTACAGAAGGAGACAAAAAGAACAGTTATTTTTTCTATCAACAAAGTGAAGCTTTGATTCTGCTTGCTGCTGGGTATCCTCACTACTCTGTCCAAAAGTCTTGAACTGACTAGAGCCTCCAGCTCTCCTGAAGCATAAATTTTAAATAACTATAATATTGCCCATCGACTTGGCACTTAAAGCTCAAAGGACAGGCCCTCGAGGAATTAAAGAGCTGTGACATGGTAAATCACTAGGGTGAAACTGCAAGCTATTCTGTAATGCATAGACTGCTTAAAGTTAACAGAACAAAGGGAAGGACAGAGAAAAAACCCAACACTGTTTCAAACACCCACAAACAAGAAGGAAAGGAAAGTCTGAAAGAATTAATTCCCTTGGATTTTACTCAAAACCTAGAGGAAACACATTTGCTAGATGAGATGTTTCTACCCAGCAAGCAACTGGATGAAGATGAAGCCTTACTTTCCAGCAACACACTTGCTTAGGGAACATCAGCTGGCTACCCACACTTAGCATGTGAGACATCAGAGCCCTCAGGTGACACTGGGGTGCTGCATGGACTCACCAGCATCCAGAGGATAATCTTGGATTGACAGGAATAAAAAAGCATCTGGGCTGCTCTGAACAACACCAGCTCTGCTACAACACCTGAGAAGACAAACACTGAGAAGAAACACTTGGATGATCATTTCCCTGGCTTGGCTAATTAGAGTCTAATAACTCACCAGTGCTCATCACCCAGCTGCTCACTGTGTGTTTACCAGCCTGAATTCAGTGCTCTCACCCTGGGCAGAGCCTCCCTGGTGAGGGGGATGCACCAGGCAGCTGCTTGCCTTTGCTTCAAGCTCAACAGCCTGGAGGTGAATGCACACCTCAGCTCCACAGTGTTCTGCACATCTCTCAAAGGCACTGCCTGGGCTGAGTGGCACTGCTGGATCCTGCAGCTGCTGTGGCCTCTGCCCAGAGAGCTGCAGCCATGCCTTGTTTGGTTCTTGCATGGTGCCCTACCAAGGCCTGCCAGACCAGCACCTACACAAACAGCCCCTGCTGATATGCTGGGGAAGGCCATTAAGGAAATGTCAAGAGCAGTGATGATGTTCGAGGCTGTCATCTTCAAGAGGGGTGTAAAGCAGGGGAGGAGAGCACATCTGAGCCTTAAAACCAAAATACATGCCTGCAGTAATAGGCAGGGGAGTTCAGCAACCAGCAGGAAAGAAATAAACCCAAATTTCAAAAATGCCATGCAGATCACTCCTAGGAAAAGCCTCCATTTGCTCTGTAGAGACTCACATGCCAGACAGCAAACTGGGGAGAAGGTATTTGAATGAGACACAACAGGAGCAGTGATGCTGAGGGTGCAAACGGATGCCAGGATTTGACTGTGATCCTGCCATCAAGGCTTATGAGGGCTGTGCACCAACAGATTACCAGGGCCAAGCACCTTAGAGTTTGTGCTGGCTGTCAGACACTGTCTACCATAAACTGAGCATGTAAAATATGTGGTGTAAAATATGATCTGCTTGGTGTAAAATATTATCTGCTTTTTCCAATTTTACACATCATCATCCTTTAGCTACTCTGAAGCAGAGTTCAAACAAACAAGAAGGAGGTCTCAGAACCAAATCACTACTGGGAAACTCAGAAGGCATCCCTCCTTCCACCAAGGCTAGAAAACAAACTTCTTGGAGCCTAACACAGCACTATCAGTCCTTCAAGACAACCACCTCACAAAGTGCTGTTTGGCTGTTCCTCCTGCTGGACTGCAAGCTGATGGTACTCACTGGTCTGTTTTATGTGCTGCCATCAGATCTATTGGCCCTGTGGGCAGTTCAATTGCCTGGGGCAGTTTGGTTATTACTCAGAGGCTGACAGAGGCGATACATCTCCTGTTAATGGAAGCAAGTGTAATACAATTCATAAGCAAAAATGAAGCTAAGCAGGAGAGGAAGAAAATTAAAAAGAACCATTGGCCTGATGAATATGCATCTGCTAACAACAGTGCTCTGTTCTAGATGAGTGAGTTTAGCTGACTTTGGGATTTGCCAAATGCCAAGGCCAGCACATCTGTGACAGAAATATAACTGGCACAGGGATCTTACCCCACTGCTTTGGAGCACAGGAACAGCAATATATCACAGAGGCAAGGAAAGGGACAGACCTGACTGGGCAGGGGACCTGGGAAGGGACTGCAGGGCCAGAAGGCAGGGACAAGGGTGGGAGATGATAACCAGCCTGTGCTCAATGCTTGTGACAGCTTTGTCTTGCTGTGAGCTGTGTCCACGTCATCTGTCCTGTTCTGGTTACTGGCTACTGAGCTGTGGGTGAACAGGACTAGGATAGCAAACTTATGTGTTCCCCTACTAAGCCCTGGTAGCCAGACAGACTGACTGCATGCCTGAGCCCTTGAAGTGACTTGCAGCAATTGTTCCAACTGCAGCACTGGATACTGGAGCCCTGCACTCATATCCTTGCTCCCAAGAAAACCAGTTAAAAATGCAAGACTCTTGATCTCCTGAGATCAAATCATCATTCTGCAGGATTCAGTGTATTTGGACAGACACTTTTAGCAATACATCACAGAGAGCTTCCCTGTCCTGTCAGGGAAACTGAAAGCCAAGGTGTTTGACTCCATGGCTGGAGGGTAAGAAGAAATCATCAGTTACACATAGTCTACTATTCAACCAAATTCTTTGAAGACATAACATATTCTGGAAAACTTTTGCCATTTCTCCTTTCATTACTGGAGTATGTCAGACTATAAAGTTAGAAAATGTTAGCTATTTCTCCAGGGAAATTAAAATAGGCCATTTGAGAGGTTCCTCACATACCTGCCTCTCCACAGGAGAAAAAGAACTACTAGTCCAAAGGATATGCCTCATTAGCCACTCTTACAGATACAGCTCCATGTGTACGAGCCTTGGGACACCTCAGCAGCCAGGGCTGACCTGTGCTCTCTAGGATGGCCATTGAGCCAGAGCACAGAAAACTACTGTGGATGCTAACCAGGACAGAAGTAAAGCTATGCAGAGCTGTGAACATGACAGTGCAGCACTTCTGGCACCTTGTCAGCCTCTGCCAGACTGCTACGGGCAGGTGGCCTGAAATACAGTGGATGGATCATGAGACAGCACAAAACCTCCAGTTGTTGTCCCCTGGCTTTGCTACAGCATCCAGCAACACAATACAGGAGGGATGAGCACACAGTGACTCACAGCTACAGAAGCGATCTCTGTGCAACCACAAATATATGTGGATCCTGGTTCCCCTCACTCAGCCCCTAGATGATGAGAATCTGCTGGATCTCCACCAGCCCAGATAAGGAAAAGCTGATCTTGAAAAGCTGGATACCAACAAGGTTTGTCCAAATCGCTGCCTCAGTTTGGCAGAAGGGGAAGGCCATTCACAGAAAGGAAACCACTGCTTGGAGCAGACAGAGAAACAAGACAGAGCTGGTAACAGAAGCACTGAAATGGCACCCAAAGTGCAGCCTGTTAGTTCAGGGCACTGAGGAGAAAGGCAGTGCCAAAGCTAACATCTGCCTCTTTCCATAAATAACTGAACCCACCACAAGCTGTGGGATGGACCAGAGCTCCCACTGGACATGGTGTCTTCTGCCAAAGATTGAAGTGCTCAGCAGTAACTTCTCCTTTGGATGGGGACCAGATTTGCAGGAACAAACAATGCTGTTACCTCCTGAGCCAACCTCAGGTCCATAACCCAGCCACCTTGAAGACCACCTCCACCAGCTCAGAGCTAACACATGACACTGGAGAGTCATGACCAGGCAATGCAGGAGAGTGATGACTCGTCAAGGTCAGGGCAGTGGTAACAAATCCTTGTCCTCCCTTTCCTCTGGTTTCTATTTCCAAGGACTCAGCTCCCATGTGTCTGCAGTGTGATTTACAGCTAAGCTGTGGTGGGGAGTATGCAGCAAAAACCAAGGACTTGCTCCTTTGGTAGCCACCTGGGCTTCTTGCATAGCTGCTTCTGCTGACCCATCATGTGTATTTGCAAAAATAAAACACAATTTGAGATGCACTTGGCAAGTCAGAGTTGCATAACAGTTTGTTTCCCACAGGCTTGGATAGATGCTCAAAATGTTCATGGTCACATGGTGATTCCAAAAATCCCTGCCTCCTCTTTTTGTTAGGATTTTTGTCACTGACTTAACCCTGTACAGACTACAGTGACCTGCTGCAGCTTCTAGAGACAGCTACACCTGAAAATACTGGCAGCCCACACAGCAAAGCTTCTGCACAAGCCCTGCAAAGCCACTCTGCCCAGAAAGCCTTTCCAAGACCACTGTCCCTCCCCCAGCTTCCTAATTTCTGGAAGCAATTATTTCCTCTAGCTACTTGTCAAAAGACTTTGATTTTCTATAGGGTGCTCACAGGCATCATTGGTG
Organism: Camarhynchus parvulus; assembly: GCF_901933205.1. Lineage (NCBI taxonomy): Eukaryota > Metazoa > Chordata > Aves > Passeriformes > Thraupidae > Camarhynchus > Camarhynchus parvulus. The sequence goes on along the minus strand of NC_044581.1, from coordinate 7,567,773 downwards.
ATAGGTGGGAGGAAGGGAGCAGCCACTGCTGGCCAGAAGGTCAGAGACAGAAAGGTCCCAGCTGTGGGGGCCTCTCCAGCAGATGGACTGGCAGTGCAAAGGAAAGGTCTGTCCGAGGTAAAAGTTCCAAAACCATCACCGTAGAGAATATTGTTGGCAGTGGAATTTTAGATTTTGTATTTGATAAAAGAAGAGAAAATACTATTATTTGAGGTAAAAACACCCATATGCTAGAGCAGGGGAGAGACGGGACCAAAACTCCAAATGTGAAACCAACTGTTCCACAAATAATGGCATTAAAGGAAATCAAAAGATTGATAATGCTGGACAAAAGAGAGGGTAGTAGCCCATTTGTATTCAGTCCTGGAGCAAACCATTTAACATTAAAACAGCCACTTCTGAGAGGTTTCCCCTCAAGATTTGGGGCCAGGCCATGATTTATGTCTGTCCATCATTAGATGGAGTACAAGGACTCTACTGTGGGCACCAGACTTCTGGAGTTCACCCTAGTGCACTTCAGGAGCACAGGGCAGGTTAAGCTAGTTGTGGAGACGTGGCCCCACTCTAATGAAAAGCAGGAGCCTGGGAAATACTACAACATCAGCTCAGCAGACCACAGGATGTTCTTAATGCTGAGCTCATCAGCTCCCACTGTCTGCAATATTCCTAGTGCTCTAACACAAGCTTTTGGTCACATCATGCTGCTATCAGCTACAGCGGTGTGAAACTTGCATTCTTCTGACACCGGTGGCTCAGCCTTAGATGGGCTACAGGAGTAACCAAGAAGAGAATATGATCCCTGTGAGAAATTATCCTCACTTTTAAAAATTTCAAAGGCTTATTAAACCTTCACAAAATACAACAAAAGACTGAATAAGGAAAAATAACAGCACTGGGAGTTCTGTGACCTGCAGCCATGCGCTCACTTACCACATGGCTGCTCTGCCTTTTATACCCTGGGGCTGCATCAGCCAACCCTGGGCCTTCCCAAAGCCTGCCAGTCAACGCTTCTTTGCTGCTCCTCGGTGGAAACTGCTTCATTGTGACTCGATTGGAGGTCAGGGGTTGTCATGGCACACCTCCTAGTAACAAGCTTTCCCTCTTACACGCCCTCCCTCCACATGCCCCCACAACTAAAACCTTCCTGTGGCAACAATGGAGGAGAAGGGGGCTATGGGGAGAACAGAGAATGTCTAAACAAACCACAATAACATAACTATACATCAATTAACCTTCTCTTAACATATACACGATAATCATCCTGTAAGAGATAATTATTGCAAGAGCCAGTCATCACATGATTTATCTATAACAATTCCATTCCTTGGGAAAAAGAAGGTGTTTAACTTTTTCAAAAGAAAGCAGAGGTTGTGTATATTCGAGGGTTTACTCAAAGATGAAAAGGGATTTTGCACTGCACAGACAGTAGGCATTCTTCATCTCACCCTGTGCAAATACTCAGAATTTGGGCTCTGGTTGATGGAAGGATATGGGGGTTTGCTTGTATAAACAGAAAAGCAAAATATTTTCTGTCTCTGTGTGCAATAGAAAAGTCCATTTAAACCTGCCAGCCTTGTGTCCAAGCTCACAAATGACACTGGAAAGGAGATTCTGACATGGTTGAGTCCAGGTTACAGGAAGGGATTGGCATTTCCATGATTAACCTCAGGAAGAATTTGGCCTCCTTTCCACAGAAAACCAGTACATGCTTCAGGTCAATATGTGAACTTCCAGTGCTCCAGCACCCTCTGTTAGACCCTAAACACCATGTGTAAGATGTGTCCTTACCTGCAGTCCCTGATCCCTCTAGGCACTGCAAGGACACACACGGAATGCCCTCGATGTTGAGCCCTTGCAGCAGAGCTCAGCTTTGTCAGGCTCCTGCTGCCTGCCAGGAGCCCACAGGGCAGAAATGCTTTTTGCAACCAGCTCTCTGACCTCTCCAGAATCCCGATGACTTCTCTCTTGGCAACAAAGCCAGCCGAGGCAGGGATCAGTCAAGTGACCTTACTCAGGGATGAGGAGGAAGAAGAAAAAGAGAAGCAGGAAGGGAGGTTCTCTGCCATCATTTACCTTCGGCTCAAGGGAGAAAATGTCATCCTCTAACAGCATGGGATCTCCTCTGATCTTTGTTATCTCACTCTGGAAGGTGTGGTTGAGAAGAGCAAGGCGTTCTCGGCAAGTGATGTCCACTTCACGCTCCTTCAGAAAACCATACAACTTCTGCCTTTGCTGCTGATATATCCTGTGATACTGCCTGCAGGCATAGGAAAGACAAACCCAGCAGGTTGTTTAATAAGCCACGTCTTCGCAGAGAGAAGTGGAAGTGCAGGAGCAGCTCCACAGCAAAGGGCTGACCCTGAGCCATGGGGTCCCAAACGGATCAGAGGGTCACTGGTTCACTCCACACTTGCAAGCTCAGGAGAGCTTTCCAAAGCCAGCAGCCCTCAAGAGAACATTCTGGCTCAAAGCCTCTGCCACAGCTGAGGGAGAATCCACCAGCTGGCTTTTCCTGGCACTGAGCTGCTCATGGGAGATAAAGATCAAGGAGCACCCACTGCAGGACTTCCCTGGGAAGGCAAGAAGCAGCTGACTTTCAGCTGCAGGTTACCAGCATCACTTTTTGTTCCTTCCTTTTTGCATCTGCAGGGATAAGCAAACTCTATCTGCCTCATTTCCTGCACTGACTTCCACCAGCTCTCCCTTGCTTGGTAGCTGCAACAGAAACCACTTTACTGTTTACAGATCACAACCAAGACAAGAGAAGGAAGCACTGCTACAGAGCAGTTGCTTCTGAGCTGGCAGTTCACTGTCTCCCCTTCATGGTCCAGTCCCCTGGCCAAGAAGAACCAGCAGGTGACACTGGGAGGACGAGTGGAAGCGCCATATGGAGTGAATCGAGGGAGTGCAGTATAAGCAGGACAGTGATCATCACCCAGCCCAATTCAAATACAATTAGAGAGGAAATACAGTCATGGACATTACCAGCTGCACACAGACAGAGCCTCAGGCTAAGGCTGTCACCAGCACCAAAAATACTCTCTGTGGCTGCTCCCTGCGGAGCGCGATTGGAAACGTCTCTCCATGGCTGACCTGCAGTGCTGGGCACGGGGAGGGCTCCACCATTGGGACAAGTGACCTTTGACTCAACCACCATCAACAGACAATAATTCTACCATGATGTCCCAGAAAGTCCTGCAGGAGGGAGACAGAGCAAACTCCTGGGTAGACCTTCTCATGACCTAGGGATTTTTGGGCCCTCTCCCAGTGCAAGGTCCTGCACTGCCTCCTCTCATGAAAGTCCTCTCTGCTCTGAGATCTCAAAAGCTGCTCTGACAGCAGGACAGTGGCCTTGGAGCTATGGCCATCCCTAAGACTGTAAGTAAGGAAGAACATCCTGTCAAAGTCTAGGACACAAACTGTTGTGAAAGCAAATTTAAGTGGAAAAAAAAAGCTGATCAAACTTAGCTGTGGGGAAACCTGATTGTTTCTGAGGTGAAGGAGGATCCCTCAGAGTCCAGGCTGAGACAGGCAGGTGGGAGGAAAAGGGAAAAGAATGGTCCAGGGAAGTATTGAGAGAAGGTTGTGAGATTTTCTTTTAACACAGTGAGCTTACATGGAAGTCAGACACTGTGTAATTAAATAGAGAACAGTGGAAAACTAGATTTGGCCTGCAAGGCATTTCTGACCTAATTACGTTGAACTTTATTTGCTCAGAAGCCCTTAAAAAGTGCTGCAGTTTGAGGCAGTTTCCTGATCAGCTCTGGGTTCAGACTAACTCCTATGAACCCACATCCATCCAAGTCTGAAAAGTCACACAAGGACTCCCTGAATCACCCAAGCTTTTCAGTGTCATTTCCAATCCATCTCCCTGGTCTGTAAGTGTTTCTCTACTGCCTGAAATGGGAATTTCAAAGCTTCTTCTTTGAAGAAACAGCCCCATATCTCACCACCATGACAACCCATGGTGCCCAAGCACTTCCAAGCACTGTGTGGCCCTTCCTTCCCTGCAGAACCCTCCACCTCCAAACCTTCCCCAGCCTCTAAGGAAGGATAGAAATTCCTCATTGTGCTGAAAACCAGGAGGGTGCAGGGCAGTGCAACATCCTGCAGCAGGATGGCCTCAACTGTCTGGGCCAGCAAAGGCCCCTGCCCTGCACAGCCCTGGAATGGAGCCTGACATCTTGTCAAAGCTAGGGTGGAGAGAACTGCAGTGAGCATCAGAACAGCTGACCCACCTGCACTGGCTTAAGTCCTACTGCTCAGTGCAGTCCCAGGTAAGGAGTGTTGACATTCTCCTCAGCCTCATGGAGCCTCTGTAGCCCAGAGATCTTGGGACCTCAGTGGTTTGTGGCTCCCACAAACAAGAATTTGCTCTCTGAGGAAATCCAGTCATTGAAATCAACTCTTCTTCCCCAAAACATCATCCTCAGCTGGAGTATAGATGGAACTGGAATAAGGAGTGCTGAGATCCATTACTGTGAAGCCCAGGTTCACATACCCTGATATCTGGGATGGTTTAACCTAAACCATTTAAAAGCACTGATATTCTCTGAAGCCATAAGTTAGTTTTACCCTTGGGCAGGGTATCTCACTGAAATGCATCTTTTAAACTCACCTCAGTTTCAGTTGATCCTCCTCTTCTGAGTACCAAAAGCGTTCCACTGGAAGCAGGCTGGGACATAACTTGGGTTGTGGATAACCAGAAGAAAAGTGTCACAGCTTTTAGCTGATTGAGCACTTTCATGGATCAGTACATTTATCACATCCCTACAGCTGTGTGAGGATGTCCCAGATACCCCTTTAAGCACTAATTCTGGCTATGTTTGTAGAGATTTGTCCCCAGGGTGACAGTATTTACACTGAGATTTTTCAGATGTGCTCAGGTGGCCCACTCGGATGCCAGGGAATTCTGCATCAAAGTCATTCAGGTGACTCTGAGGAGTCACAGCTTGCTCAGGGTCTCCTGCAGGCCTTCCTTTCTCTCCTGTTCCCTTGCCACTGACAAGGGAGGATGCCTGGGCAGGAAAGGGGGACCCAGAAGAACAAGTGAAGTGACAGCCCATAGCAGGAATGAGCAGAGCCAAGCACAACCCAATACTCTGCAACATTCAAGATGACAAACCACTACAAAATGAACACCATGAAAACTATCATCATCTCCCTGTCCAAACCCATAGCCACATCAGTCTTGAAATATTTGGTATTGTTTTGATCTCTGAAGCATTTAAAATTAAATAAAGAAAGGCAGAAAGATGGTTTAAAAGAAGAGAGCAGCTTTGATATGAAGACTGAATGGGATTTCTTAACCTAGAAATTGAAGAGAAGACAGCGGAGGTTTGCAAAAGTATGAATGGCTTGAGATATGGGGATAAGGAAAACTTTGTCATGATTTGTCATCAAACAGCAACCCAAAGGCCTGAAAATATTATCAGTCAGAAATGACAAAAATGTAGTGCCACTCTTCCAGGGAATATCCCATCCTTTGGAACACCCTGCTGGGGGAGGCCATAGAGGCTCACAGAGAGCAACTGGACTGATGCTTGGAAGATAAAACCATCAGAAGCTATTAAAGAAAGATGAGACTAAAGCCTCCAGCCCAGGAAAACGCCAACTCCAGAGCCCAGGAGGGAGGAAGCAGATGCTGTGCCTGTCTCCGCACGCTTTGCTGAACATCCCCGACTGCTGCGCTCCCGGAGAGGAGTCGGGGCTGCAGCCACCCCAGCACTCCTGGCTGCCAGCACCAGGGGCTCTGGTGGAGGCTGGAGGCTTTGCCAGAGCACCTTGTGCCACACAGGGAGGTGGCTGGCACATGCTGCATCTATACCCCACAAATGGCTGGGTACAGGAGAGCAGGCACAGGTGCCAGGGAGTCTGGAGGATGCTGCAGATCTTTCTGCCAGGCAGAGGAACTGACACAGAGAGTGGAGCTGTTGGGGTTGGCTGAGGGCAGCTGCAGACTTCATGTCTTGGGTGCCAAATTAAATGTGACATTTCATTTAAGACTCTTGGTTGTTTAATACATATGTTTAAAAAATAAATCTCTGTACAGCAATTCAGCACGAGGCATTTCACTTGACAGGGTAATGTCCACGGTGTGCAGCTTGGGATGCTCTGCTGCCATGAAGGCACATTTACCGAATCTAGATGGATCTGCCCTATCATTATTTACACAACACAATCTTATTACATGCTGTCAATTGTTTCATCCTTACATCCTTTGGATACATTTCCTACAGATGGCAGGACACAGCTTTTTCTACAACCTGGGTAAAGCAATGCCTGCACTTGAAATTCAAAGCCAGGCTCTTTTATACAACAGTAGAACAGATGTTTTTTAGGTTGTGCAGTCCTGAACAAGGCTCTGACACAGCAGAAACACTGTTGTGTTTTATCCTATCATCCAGCTGCATGACTATGGACACAGGTATCTTAGCACATTGTGATCACTTTTCACTGCCTGGAAGTGAAGAAATTGAGCCCTGGGTCATCCTCTGTGGAGCCTGTAAAAAGAGAGGGGAAATTTACAGAAAAGCTGAAACATGTCTCTGAATGATCAGCCTGGTGCAGAAGGGAATACTGTTCAGAGCAGCACAAATTGTTCTTAAATAGAACGACAAATTTCATTTAGCCTGAAAGTATATCTCAGTGATTGGATGAGCAAACCCTTGAACAAGATTTCAAAATAAATTTCAGGGTTTATGAAGAACATTTTCCTAAGATTCAACAGCTGGTACTTTCCTTCATCAACTACTGCTCTAAATATTTGAAAGCTGGTAGCCAGATTGATTAGACAGAATAGAAATAAAACAGCCCTTGCTGCGTTTCATCTTCTGAGATGATTCTTCCTCTATCCCTATCACTCCCTCTTTGCTGAATTTGGATTTTAAATCTTTTTTAGGAGTGCATGACAGGCAAATTTGGAATATTTGGCTATTACAGAAAGCAAGTTCAATTTCATTTGCCCAGCTTTTTAGAAGACTGAGCCTTGCTGTCAGCTCTTCTACGAGCACAGCTGAGTCATTCTCAGGTTACAACAAACCTCAGAGCATCCTCATCATCAGCATTGCTGCTGTTAAGGATCAGAAGCTCCCAGCATGGCCCAGCCAAGCACCTGCTGAACCCAGGCAGCACATTCCAAGGAGGGTCTCCAGCCAAAGGCATTGTGAGCAACCACATGAAAACTGATGAGGATGAAGTGGGAGATGGAAAGCCATGATCAACCAGCAGTGGGTACAGGACTGGTTGTGGCTCTTCAGACAGATCTCTGGCATGATAAAAGTCAACTCATTTTCAATCAGGCTCCTCACTGTGCAGCCAGGTACTCCCCATTATCTCCTGTACACTGTGCTAAGGATGCTGGACTTTGCTGGATGAACGACTCCAGCACAGGAATATCTGGGAGCCAGCACAGGAGCTTTGTTCTGCCTGGCCTTCAGAATGTACTGGAAAGGACATAAAACCATGGGATGATGAAGGGCAGCACTGCTGCATGGCCAGGGGGCCATGGCCATTGTTAATCTTTATTGCTGCTACACTAATGATACACTTGGGGTACCTGCCTGGCTGAAACATTGCTTTTGGCCCATGGGGAAAACACTGCCAGACCATTAGAATGAAAGCAAAGACAGACTCAATATACTACTTAATAAATCAATCACCCTTCAAGCTGCTCTACTTCTTCTCAGCAGATGCTGATTGATCCACAAGGAGAGGAATCTAATGAATGGGCAGTTCTGCCCTGAAACACATCCAGAGGAAACGATGCTTCAGAACATATTCGTGATCTCCTGGGATGATGGAGACCACAAGCTGTGGTCAAGGGTGACCTGCAAAGAGATGGAAACCTCATTCTTCCAGAAATCCTTCATGTGCTAAAAATGGGCCATGTGGGCTCACAGGAAATTTGGTTTTGTGCATACGTGGAGATGAACAAAACAGCCCAAAGGAGAGTTTTAAGTTCCAAATAACCCCCTTAGTACATAACTCCCAGTCTGTGCTCATGCAGTCAACTTTGCTTTAGCAGGGATTTTGTCAGAAGTGGTGTTACATATTTGTGGAGCTATAAAGCTGTGCAAAAAAACCTCAAGCAAATGAAGCACAAACTTTATTCCCCTTCATGTACCCTCAGAATGACAGACTATCTGTCTTGAAACACAGGGTCCTGGTGAGAGGGCAAAGGCCATACTCTGTTTGCAAGCAGCAGAATAACCTTATCTAAAACAGTATAAAAATCATTACTACAAGCAGCTCTAGACAAGGGGAGCAAAGGCAGGAAGCAGTTGTTACCTATTAGCTGTTTTGACAGAAATGAGCACTTTGGAGACCAATTAGGCTCACCCATCAAGCTAATTAATTGGAACTATAAAAGCCTATAACCAATCAGCTGGATAAAGCATTAGGTACCAATCCTGTATCTGTGGCAGCACTGCAACTATTAAGACACAAAATCAACATATAATAGCACAAACTGCTATTTACACCTTTTTTTGCCTACAATAACTGACTCCCTCAACTCACTTTGAAGCAGACATACAAGGACATAAAAGTTCAACAGGAAACAGCCATGCTGCTGGGAATTCTCACAAGTGAAGAAAAAGCAGAAGGAGCAACAGCCACCTGTGACTGGCAGAAAGAAAAATCCCTCTGCAAAGTTTTGAAATTCCTGATAGTCCAAGGCAAAGCTTGGTCTTGTAATAACTGCAGCATCAATCTGGCTTACACATTAAAGTAACACAGGAAACAAGATCTTTTAAAACTCACAGGATACAATAAATTCCTACCAGCTGCCAGCACCAAACAGAAATGGAAAAGGTTACATCAGTTGGTGCACCACAGTGAAGCTCTGGAGTCACAAAAACCTGCTCCTTGGGAAGCAGAAGGTTTCCCCAACTCCGAGTACTTCGAAGAAGCTCCTCCCAGTCTGTCTGGATGAATGGAGAGTTGCATGAAGATGGACAACACAGCAGTGGCCAACGGCAGCTCAGGGTCTGCTGCCATGAATTTAGCTCAGTAGTAATTTAGTGCTGCTCACAGCAGCATCAGAGCCCTCCCTAAACACTCACACAGGGCTGATTTCAACCCGAAAAGGGTTTTGTTACTCCCACCCTGGTGTTCTGCACAGCACAAGGTGACTCAGATAAATACCCAATGTGGTAGTGACTTGTTCAGGCAAGTATTGAACATCCTCCTTTCTGGCTGAAGTCAATATAAATGGAAAGCACTCAGGAACTTGTTTGAGTGATCTCAGGAATATAAAATGCAAGGCAACAAGAGTTAAACCTCAGTTAAACCCTGCTGCCTTATCCACATCCACTGGGGGATTTACAGAGAGAAAAAAAAAAAGAAAGAAAGGAAAAGGCTTGATCTAGAGACTAAATCAATAGGATTTTCATTTCATTTCTCAAACAAGTTCCTGGAAGCCACTGATTGAACATCAGCCTTGCCAGACAGATGACAACCCTTGGTAGGAAGGGGGTTCTTAAGGAGAAACTACAGAACTATGAAAAGCTGGCTGTTTTCTGCAATATCTACACAAAAGCACAGATGAGACCCGAGTAAGGCAGTAGTTTTCTCAGCTGCTTTACCCTCGTGGGTAGCTGAGATGTTTACAGGTGCTGGCACATCCATACTACAGTTCCTTGTTCAGCCTCAAACAGCAATAATCAGCCAGGGCTGGGAGTTCCCTGCATGTGTACACTGACCTCTAACACACCACCAAGCCCTTGCAGAGATGGCCTCACATACCTAAGGAAGCTAATTCAGCCAAACCCAGCATCAGTTCTAACTGCAGAAAGGGATTCAGCATCACAACACACTTATATTCAGCTGGCAACCCCATGCTGCTCTGCACAGCAGCTGAGCACTCACTAACAAGCTGACAATTCCCCTTGGCCCATTTGCAATGCTGTGTAGCCTCTACTACAGCTTCCCCTGCTGCCAGTTAAGCACACCCAGGCCTGTAGTTACTCATCATCTTCCCCAAGCCCCAGTGACTCTAATACATCCCATAGAACTCCCTGCCATTCCACAGGTGACGGAAGAGCTCCACATCAGCTCCCTAATTAGCCATCTTAAAATATGCCTTAATTTTCCCTGTGATCTCATGCCTCATTTTCATCAAAGATTATGTCAGGTTTTGTTTTCCCCCCCCTCAGTGTTTTCCCCCAGCTCTCTGCAATGAGGCTCAAGGGTCCAACTGCCAGCAATCCCATCTGAGGATGGTTTGTGAGGAGCACAGAGAGGGTTAAGAGCTATCTGCATGCACAACTTGACACTGACTGCCTCAAGAATCTCTTTTCCTGCCACACATAAACATCACCTGAAGGGATGAAAATGTCAGGGCACTACCTGTCCTGTGAGATTACAGCCTAGGAATCAGACAGGGAGAATAAAAGTTTTGAAGACCAAAGAATAATTATTGTTTAATTTGCAGTGTGGTTGTTTGGGTCTTTTTACCTTGAATTTCATTTTAGCCTGAGAAAGGGCATATTTTATCAGCATTTCAATGAAAGCTGCTCCAAGAGGAGCCACAATTAAAACTCTGAGTGAGTGCAAATGCAGATTAAAACAATACAGTGACATGGAAAGAAGACCCAAAAGGAGGATCCCATTTACAGCCTGAAGAATTCAATCCCAGCTAAATGAAGCACCATTAACAGGAGCACATCAAGGGAGCTGAACAAGAGGTTTCTGTGTATGCACCAATGATGCAATCTGGGACTCTGGGATGTCATCCAAGCTGGTAACTGTTTGCTTGGCCCACCAGACAAGCTCCATGCAATGTGTTGGAAATAATGATGAAAATGTTTTGGTGCGCTTTGGATTTAGTAGGAGCAATTAGGATTTGTCACCAGGTAAACAATTCTTGGCTGAGACACAAAACTCAGTGCTGTAATGCGTAGGGAGAGCTCAAGTGAAACACTTGTGCCCAGCAGCTGCTGGGCTTTGGGCTCTTGTACAACCCCACTGAGAAAACAAAAGTTCCTGGTCTTAGTGTTTTCTGGTGGTCAATTTTTTACCTTAGAAACATGTTCTGTGGAGTTTGGTGATGATTAGAGCAACACACAAAAATAATGAGAACAACTGGAGCCGTGGGCAAGCTGAACTTTATACATGTCAGTAGTGACAGCTGATGAAAATGCTGCAGTTTCTACTCATTAAGGAGCTATTGCTGCAATTAGGCCTGACCTGTTCTCATTACCAGGAGTGAGAACATCACCGCTGGCTAGTGGAGAAGCCTTGGGACAGCCCTCTTTATGTGCTGGACTGAGACTTTGCAGAGAGGAGAGGAAAGACAAAGCCCCACAGCCCCAGAGCTGCATTACTCTGTTCCTGCATCTGCCCCAGTGGTGGTGCCAGGATTGCTGCAGGTCTCTGCTGAGACCTGAGGGGATCAGTGCCTGGCGTGGGAAAGACATGGAATTATTTTTCCTATTCTTTTACAGAAATTTTGCCAGAACAGAGAAACTATAGGGGAAGTTAAGGGGAATTCCTAGCCATACTTGAGTGCTGTGTTCCATCCTGTTCCCTTCCTACTCCTGCCCCTTGTCTACATATTCCTGCCCCTTGTCTACATATTCCTGCCCTCAGATGGCAGGATGCAAATAGCACTCCAGGGGATGACTTCAGAGGATGCCTGAGAAAGAACATATCTTTTTCAGATAATCAGAAGAAGAGGGTGCAACCAAGTTCAGGACTCGGTTCTCAGGACTGAGAAACCGAGTGCAAATCAGCCCCTGCATCTCCTACATCCCACCCCAGGCTGTACCCACCAGACACCCCTATTACTGCTGTAGCAGGAATTCACTACCCCTCACATGGACCTGGCTCTCCAAGACCCAAAGACACAAGTTCCATGGTTAAACTTAACTCTCCTGAACTTCAGCCAACATCAGGATCTGTTCCCTGAGCCCACAGATAGAAGAGCTGTGAAGGAGACGTCCCTGACACACTGTAATAGCCAAATGAAAACCACTGCCAAGAGATGGAGCTGGCAGGCTAAACTTTGGCCTCTCATCCATTAATTGTGAGCTGTTCCTTAAGATAATTCTTGTCCCATTAGATTTTCCCTTTCCATGAATCACTACTGCTCCCGACAGGCAGAAGAGATAAGGTTTGATGGTTTTTTAATAGCTTGTTTTCTTCTGCTTTTTAAACTATGTCCTTTTGTATGTTTGCTTTCTTGTATGACATCTAAACTTTTACAAGTCCAGATCTCCCAATGGTACCTTGGTAAGCCCCAGACACTGGTCTTGTTTTGAGCAGTGTGTTTGCTCAGGTGATCTCCAGAGGTTCCTTCCAAAAGTTATTCTGTGATTCTCCTTTCTAAATCAGCCCAATTGTTTTTCCCATGTTCCCCAAATTTCTCATATTTCCTATACACCTGTGCATATACCAATGGGCAGATGGTAGATGAACAGGCATTAGAGGAGCTCAACCTTTAAGAAAGTTCCCACTAAAGAATTAATGATGACATTTTGGCAAATATTTAACACAAAACAAAACAAGGAGCAGAAACACAGGAACTTCAAAATACTTAAAAAGAAATCTGAGTGAAAGTGGGGGTGACTTAATTAGAATAAAAATGCTGCTTCTATTAAGAGATATAAATAATCTGTTTGAAATTTAAACTGGCTTTCAAAGGTTCACCATGAAACAGAAGAGATGACTGATGCCCTCAAATGACAAGGGAAATCAGATCAACTTTGACTAACAGGAACAGCACAGGCTGTCCACAACACAGCTCACATGGGGCATCTCATGAGAGGACCACTGGAAAGCCACGTGCCTGTGGCCTCCCAGAGAACAGGTCTCTGGCTGACAGTGGTGAGAAACCATTTCAGAAAGGGCTTGTGCTCAGGAGGGTGAAACCAGCTACCAGCATGTTCCAGCACCCTCCAGGAAATCTGGGACAGAGGAAGCTCAAAGGCTGCATCCTGCTTACAACACCAGAAGCAACAGCAAACCCCACACGTCCTGCCCATTTCCAGCCAGGGCTGCAGGGCAGCAGCTCCAATGTTCTGCTTCCTCTGGTTGCTCTTTCCCAACTCTGTTATCACCCAAAGGTAACAAAAGCTGACCTGCCTCACCTCTGGGTGCTCAGCTGGCAATGAGCTGCCCTGGTTTCCAACCAGCAGAGCCTTCAGGGTGCTGCACTTGACCCAACAGAGTGAGAAGTCCAGCTGGCCAGGGGAGTCCAGGATGGCACAGGAAACAATGGCACAAATTGGCACAATGAACTCTTCCCTTTCAGTGGTGCAGAGGAGCTGGTGGAAATAATCCTGTGGGAAAAGAAACTGTCTCAGCACAGGACATTTAAGTGCCATGCCCACAGCAGAAGAAAAACTGCTGTGGTCTATGACCTTAAGAGTAGCATTCAATAATTAATGGTACTTTGTCCCTCAATGACCTTTCATTCCAGTAGGATGACTTGGACAGGGCTGTTAACTTGCAAAGAAGAAACAACTCTATTGATTCAGCTGCTTTCACAGCAGAACCTGACAAAATTATCTGATACTTTGATTCTGAGGCACCAAAATAGAGTCATTTCAGATAGTGGATTACAGCAATAACAGAACCTGCTTTGACCACCACTGCAGACTATTAAAGGCACCACTAAGAGTCCAGCTGTGCCACAACACTAACTCCAGTCCCAGCAATGCTGGTGGAGCTTGGCAGGGGGTGCTCTGGTACATTTTCAAAAGGACTTCACCACAGGCACGATCAACAGCCCGTTTTTGGTGAAATACTTACCAAGCTGGAGATGGTAACTGCTTTAATGCCAGGTGGGTTTGGGGTATGTGTGTATTTCCCACCTCTTCCCACCACAGCACAGGGACAAGGCTGGGGACACACACCCTTAAAAAGCCATCTGATCCATCTCCCCACACTGAACTGACTCACCCCTAATGCCAAAATATTCTTGCTAATGTCTGACAAGTACTTAAATCAGTAAGAATTTCAGCCCTGCCCTCAGCATCCTCCTGCAGCTCTGCCCTGGACTTAGAGAGAGTTCTTTCCATGGGAGAACCTCAGAATTCCTTTACATCTCACCCCAGCTGCAGGGGACACAGCAATAACTTTGCTCCCTCTTCTGAATGGTTGATGCCTTAATCACCTCTCTCTTCCAAGGTCTCTAGGAGTGACTTGGTGCCTGTATGGACAAGGGTGGGATGGAACTGCAAACAGAAAACCCTCAGGCATCCCTACCAGAGCAAACTAAACCCTGCTATTCCTGGCTTGTCCAGGAAGCAGCCAGACAGCCTCCTCCTCCAGCTGTCTGGCATTTAGCAATGGGAGGGTGAATCAAGTCACCAAAACCATTTCCCTGCAGGGATGAGCAGATCAATCACCATATGCACGACCTGGCATTGCTGTGCTGGCAGCATCTCCTCTCCCCTGCCGAAATCAGGGGCAGAGCTGCTGCTGTAGGGCCAGGAGCCATTGCCTCCAGCAGCTCCTCTATCGATGAGTTGATAAAAGCTCTGCCTCTTATCACTCACTTGCTGGCCTGATCTTTTCTCCTCAGTGCTTTCAACTCATTGGATATTTTTATCATTGTTGAAACAGCAAGACAATTTGATTTAGGAATTGCACATAGCAGCAAACTCCCTTAACCAGAACTGATTCAGATTCTTCCACAGCTTCCCGCTCCCATACCCATCCTCTCCAAACCTGGAAAGGGACCTAAGGCTGCCAGAAGAGGCACAGACACACAGCTATTGCTTTAACCCAGTGCCTACCAACCACCTGCTCAGCAGCAGTTTAAAAATCACCCTAACAGCTGCAGTCACATCCAAGAGACAGTAAAATAATAAAAAAATATTTTTTTCCCTAGACATCTCAAATATTCACACTTGAAATTGTAGAAGTGCTTTTGCTTCTCCTATTTGGAAGATAAAATACCAGGAAGGGAACAGCAGCAAACGACCTACAGGACTGAAGATCACATTTCAGGAGAGCGTTTCATCTTCAGCAGATCTTTCTGAATTAGCAATTTTGCACTCAATCTTGCAGCCTAAGCCCTCTAAAATAAAAGCTACGGGCAGCCCATGGGAATTTAAAGCACCTATTATCTGGGCACTTCACGTCCCTGACTGCTCAGATCCTCAGAAACTGCATTAGCAAATGGAGAATGCTATTTACGGGTTTTTTTGGTTGTTGTTATTTTGGCCACACTACTGTAACAAAGGCATTGTAAATCCAATTGAAAGCTGTGTGTCTTTTTAAGCCTTGGCATCTTCTATTCAGTTATCTCTCCCTTCCAGATGCCAGGTAGACTGAGGAGGATGCAAGGAGTTCAGATCAGTATGGGGATAAAGAGAAAAGAAACCTCAACTACTGGAGGTATCTGAGGGAAGTAAAAGGGAATTTTCAAGTCATTGTCATTGCTAAGAAGCAAGGGGATCAGCATCAATGCAAATAAGAGCCCAAGGAATAAATTTCTCCAAAAGCCAGCACAGGCAGCCATTCCCAGCTCTGCTGCTGTTGGTGGGCACTGGGACTGCAGGGGAAGGGAACGTCTCTGTGCCTGCCAAGGCAAGGCAGCAGCAAAGGGAATTTGGCCTCACAGAGGCAGGCATGACCTTGAGGAGAACACTGCCTCTCACCAGTCATGGCCATGCACGTTGTGTGCTGAACCCTTTTCCAGGGATGCTGCAGCCAGAGCAAGGCTTACCCAGAGCATTTCAGAGTGTGCTGGCCCTTCAGGCCCACTCTGGCTCCCCAAAGTGGGGTCTGCACCAAAGTGGATGCAGTGTCAGGACAAAAATGGGGAAAGCCAAGCAGAGAGCAGTGTGCTAGGCAGGGGCTGGCTGCTCCTGCAGCTGTGAACTCATGGTTCACTCAACTTCAGAAAGCTGAATTTCCCTCCCTTGGGAGAAGAGGATTGCAAATTCTCCACTGCAGCACTGCCCTGTGTTACCAGGACACTAACTGTGGGACAAAACCCAGGGGTACAGCCAAAACGAGTTTGAAATCTTGCTTTTCTTTGCAAACCCTAAGCAGACTGTTTAAAACCAGGTTTTTAAGGGCTGAGTGAGCATCACTTCTATGCTTTAGAGATTATTTGACACAGCTTCAGACTGCAGATTTTCATGGAAATGTAACTTTTGCCTTCAAACAACTTCTCTGAATTTCAAGGAAAATACAGATGATTCCTCTGCTCTTATTCCCTTTTGATAAGCAAAAAGTTACATGCTCTGGTCTTCCAAATACCACCCCTAGGCATTCAAATTAGTAGCCACCAAAACTAAGCCAATCTTTTGTCTCAGATGTTATTTCCTTGAATCATAGAATTGTTTCATTTGGAAAAGACCTTGAAAATTGTTAAGTCCAACATTAACCCAGCACGGCTCTCAGGCCTTTTGCAGACTCAGGCCAGCATTAATTGGTGTCACACATCAACCTTAATACCTGCCCAGCATACCAGACTCAGATGTGAGTGATCCTGCGTAACCAGTCCTAAATCCTTCACTGAATTCCCTGCAGCAGACAACTTGCAATGAAAAGAGCCTTGTAGCATTGAGGTAATATAGTAAGTCAGGCAGGGAAAGCTCCCTGCTGAAGCCAGGATATCATATAGGCTGCAAAAAAGGGCCATTAAAAGAAAGGAGAGACTGAAGGATGAGGAGAGCTCCACAGGAGAAGGGGTACCCCTGCTCCTGCCCCCTCAGCTACCAATTCACAGGAGTCTTTGAAACCATCCCAGTTCTCCAGGTTCATTCTATGCATTCATTTGCTTTCATCTTTGTCCCTTTCCTCCCTGCAAGAGTCATCTTAAAAGTCTGTTTGGAATAACTTCTGTGTGCTACAAAACATCTAACAGGGCTGGACTGAATTTTAAAGGAGTTAATTTCAGTAATGCAGTAACTCATCGTCCTGTCATCTTTCCTATTAATCAGTGAGCAATATTTCAGTCTCCACTGAGCATCAGGAATGAATTTTGCAAACCTTACAGATTGAACTTGTATTGCCTGAAAAATATTGTCTTCCTACAGTGAAAAGAACAGGGGGACAGAACAGAATAAGCTGTGCTGTGATTTTATGTGCTTCCTGCTTCCTTCTTCCTTTCAGATAATCTATTAATAAGCCTGAAGGACACACAAATGTAAATATTCCTGTCTGTTGGGTATTTGCCAGTCAGTTCCATAATGGTTTCCAATTAGGCAGAGACTGTCAGACCACAATGCAAGGACACCAGGGTGGCACGAGGAACCCACACTGGGCAACTGGAGCCATAAAACAGGAACGTGTAAATCAGAAGCAGCAAAAGGAGCTAATTGCAAATGTTGCCCAGCAGAAACATTAGCATTTCATATTTATAATGCAAGTGCCAGTAAACAAAGAGACATGTCAGCTATTCATTTACTTTCTGACAGTCCAATTGTGTGATACATTCCCAAATGACTGCAAGACAATAGGAAGCTGCTCATTTGTCAAGAAAGGGCAACATGGCACGTGGCATTTTAGCTACTAACAACTCACATGGTCCTTTTATTTAGAGCTCAGCCACAGTCTTGCCTTGAATCAGGAGTGACTTCACTGAAGTCAGACTTACCCCAGGGAAGAGCAGATTCAAAGCAAAAGAATTATATAAACCAACTGAAACATTCACAACCCTGACACAGAGGTTTGTACCTGTAGCCCAGGTCACTGGGTCATCCATAATGCCTGTGGACCATGGAGCAGCTGAGGCTGTTCAAAGAAGCACCCCTAGAGCCTTCCACAACTAAAACGCGGATATTCTGCATGCCAGCAACTTCATACCCAAAGTAAGTGGCTTTTCAGAACCATTTCTCAAAGCCTGCCTCTTTGCTAAGGAGCTTTCAAGGTGCTCTGCACCTCCTGCCCATGCTGTGTTTCGAGCTGAGCTGCAGCACTTTGGTACTTCGCTGACTCGCACTCCATCAAGTACAAGACAAAATGTTCAATTTGCACAAAATTCTGATTCTGCAGTAAAAGTCCTCTCATCCTCCTTGCTGAGCAGCACACAACCCCTCTCCTGATGCCCTACAAAACCCCTGCAAGGAGCCCAAAGCCCAGTTCAGCGAAATTGCCGGGGGTGTCAGTGAAGCTGTGCAGAGAACCTTTCACTGGCAGAGCTCCCTGTGCCATGCACTCACCAGTTCAAGGGCAAGACAAGGGACAGCATATGGGACATTAAGTGCCCTTGTGGGTTATCTCACCCTACTTCTATCTGTGGTGATATTCACATGTTGCTCTGCTGCCTCTCAACTCCAAGTGCAGCACTTTGCCCTTCACGGGTATCAATTTACCTCTTTCACCCTGAAAATGAGCACTAATTCATACTAATAAATCACATTTTAAAGGCATCAGTGTACTTTGCAAAGCCTACCTCAGTGATATGAAGCTTTTGTGCCACTTGAATAGTACAGAGAACTGCCCTAGGCCAGTATAATTTTTACTCTAAATTTTAACAGTGTTAAATAATTCCTCAGTCCCTCCCAAGGAACAAGGAGATAGGAACATAAAGAGGAAATGCCCTGTGTTGCCTATACCATCCTGCCTGAGGATAGGACAAAGTGTTAAACTAAGTCTAGACAGCAAAGGGAAGACAGGAAAACAGCTGCACCCAAAGAGATCTGCACCTTTGCCTTGGTGCAGAAACATCAGCTGGCTCAAAGCTCCCCCCATCTTTGCCTCTCCAAACAATTCAGGTGAAGAATGGTGCTAGGAGATAGCAGGATGCTGGTGGAAAGAGTCAGCCTGCCTCTCTGTTTCCCTGCAAGGCTTCCTTCCTCCCATATCTTAAGTCCTCCTGTAATAACAACCCTCTAGATAACAGCACTGAGATTAGAGTTGCCAGGGCCTCAGCACTGATGTGCAAACCCCCAGGCAAAAGCACAGCATGTTTGGCACAGAGCAGCTGAGAGCTGCCAGAGCAACGAGTGACACGCATGAAGACACGGTCACAGCGGTGGCACAGCCACAGGTTGTACCTGCCCTCCACGAGCTCTTTCAGGCTGGTGTCCAAGCCACCTGCAGCTCACCAAGCTGACCAAGGGCAGGTAGAGCTCGGTGTGCCTGTGCCAGGCTGGCTCCCTGCCACGGGCACAGCCCCTCCTCTGCCCTGGCTCACAGCTGGGTCATGGGCAGGCAGGTGTCCTCAGGGGCAGCACGGCTGGAGAACAGAAGGTGTGAATCCACATCACCTTTGGGTCAGTCCAGGGTGAGGCAGGGCAGTGAATCCCATCTGCCCGGGCAGAGCAGCTCAGCCAGAGGCAGTAGGGCAGTGCCTGGTGGGAAGGAGGTGCTGAGCAGGTCAGACACCTGCAGTAGGATGGAGACAGAACACCTGAATAAGTCATCCCCATATTCTACAAGCCTAAAGAACTTGCTTGCTTCTGCCTGCACATGGCCATGCAGCTGTGCTCCAGAGATGGAATGTGCTGCTGAAGGTAAAAAAGCACTTGTTATCCTGGGGAAGGAAGAAGTTCCCTTCAACACAGCAAGTTTGAGGGGGGTAGTCCAGCTGTGGGGATACGGTCATGTGGCAGAGGAGCAAGAGAAGGAGACCAGACACTGTGGTCTTACTGGAAGTAAAAGAAACCTGAACAGCAAAAAGAAGAAAACAGCAAGACAGAGAGACAACCCCCACAATAAGGAGATGGCACAGAGAATTTAAATGGGCTGTAAAGAAGCAAGGGAGAAGCACAAAAAATTACCAGGAAAGGTTGAAGCAGAAGATGAGAGCAGTCAACTTGCCAAAGTGATGGAAAACCACATGACATCCCAGGCTGTGCCTATCAATTATGGGCTTCAAAGGCATTCTCTGCCTGGAGAAACATGACCAGCACTGACTCACAGTGTGGTTTCATTACTAAAAGCCAATCTCAGCTCCCCAGGGGCTCTTACTGCCTGGTGATTGTGGCCAGGCAGCTGCCAGCACAGGCGAGCTGGACTGCTGGGCATTCCTTCCTGCACCCAGGAGGCCCTGCAGGCATCCTGCTGCCAGGTTCTGCCCTCTGGAATACACACACAGAGCAAAAAGGCATTTTCTAGCACATAGACATAAATTTCTAAGTACCAAATCATGTCTCACAAAATCTAAAACAAGTGATTTTGACTGACAGGCAGGTTCACTAATAAAAAACAAACTCCCATGAGGCTTGGAAAAAAATGGAGGCTTGTTCTGCACCACCCATCCAAGCCTGATAATCCATAGCCAAGGCAGTCCTGAACTCTCCAAACTCCATCTGGGGACAACATCACCTTGAGGCAGTGAGTTCCAGGGGCTAATTTCACATGAAGGCAAACATTTTGGTCACCAAGACCCCTGGAAAATGAATACACACAGCTAAGACCTTCAGCAAAAGTCACCCAGGATGTTTCTGAGGGTGGTGAGGAGCAGCTAGAAGAGAGAAAAGCAATTTGACAGTAAACAGGTGGAAAACTTATATGTTTAAATAATTACAGAGCCTCTGTTTGGAAAACACTTGGCTGTTAGCTGGATTTTTATGGAGCAGACCACCTCAGTTACTGTCTAAGTCGGTGTGACTCAGAGGAATCTGGTGAGAAACCTTGGAGAGAGAACACAATGTTGCTTTTCTCCAGGACATTACTAAAGGCCAACAAAATTAGAATACAATAACTTCTCTTGGGATCATCATCTCTGTCTTTATGCACTTAAATACACCAAGTATTTTCCTCAGATTATACTTTTACACCAGTGCTGTCCAATGGCTGAAGACTTACTGGCTTTAAAATTAATTATTTTGAAATTAACAACTCACACATTTGTATGCCCCTTTTCAGGGCATACAAATCCCAAGATGCAGCTGTACAAGTTCATTATTTTTTACTGAGAGTGGCAGAAATGTTAATGCAGATGTCCTTTTCCACTTGAGGAAGCGTGAGCAGAACACATTCACTGTTTGTCTGATGGCAAAGACAAACACTTTCATGTGCTGCATGGGTACTGGAGCAGCTGAAGCCAAAAGGCTCAGTAGGAACAGAGAAACTGAGGAAATTTGAATCAGCAGAGGAAACCTGCAGCAGAAGTGCCAGAATCAGTGCAGACCCCACCAATGGAATCACTTGGGCATGGACATCCATGCTGCACCTTTCCAATATTCCCAAGCTTAATGCCAGACCAGGAATGATGCAGTTCTCTCCAGGAATAATTGAGGCTCCAAAACTCCATCCTTCCTTGCCCAGAGGTCTCCCCTTGGCAGCCATGTCCCTGTTGAAACCTGTTAAACCAGGATACACTTGGATTTCTTTTGTTGTTCCTCCACCTGTCTTATGCCCCAACAGCTTTTTTTGGCCACTTGTTTGTTTGTCCCAACAGGTAGATTTGGGGAAGGGGTTAATTCTCCTGCTCCTATCACTCTTTATCTTCCCATCCTGCCTTTCTCTCATGCACACACCTTACTCTTCATTACACAGCACCACCTCTAATTACACTGTTCTTTTTCTGGCCTTTCTCTACTTCCACTACATTTTACTGTTATTTATCAAGAGAAATCCTTGTGTCTAAGAAAGTGCTTTGGGAGAAAAGCTTGAACTCTGCTCCTTTCCTCTCTCCTGTCTCTTCCTACCAGCTTGCTCTTGGCACAAGTGTCATTTGAGAAAATGTTCCCCTGACTGAAATTTGAAAGGTCCCTGTTTTCCTCTTTACACTGGAACACAACTGCTGACATTTTTCAACTTTTCCTTTCTCAACTTTCTTGGGAAATTGCAAAACAATTGCAATTTTTTCAAGCAAAGGTAGAGACCTTCAAGAACACATTGCTCTGGAGATACTGTGATTCTCCAAAGAGAAAGCAGAACATTACCTTGCCTTTGGAAAACCTGAGCAGAGGTGAATGAAGCTTAGCAGGAGCCTGAAATGACACCTAAAGGCCTCCTACTGCTTCTGCTAAATCAGCCCAATTCCAGGGCTGTTTCAAAACACATTTCCTGCAGTGCCAATGCCACTAATTATAACTAATTCCAGAATAAAGTGTAGAGAAGATTCAACACCTGAGCTTTAAGTGCAGGTTGCACAAAGGCAGCTAAATAAGCTTAGAGAGGCAGAGATTCCTGCCAGGAACCAAGACTGACCAAGGAACCACAGGACATGGTGCACACTCGAGGTAAAGCATGAGGGCAAGTAAGAACTGTACACCCCACAACATTCCCATCAACCCAGGGCTTTCAAGGGAAAGAAAGGGGATAGAAAAGGTCCTTTGGGTTGGATACCACCAACATGCTGCCAAAATCAGGGGAGAATCCCCTGGGAACATTTCCACCATCTTGCAGAAACAAGGTGCTGAGACATTTTATTGTGGATGTGCTGCAGCAGGTACCTTGCTGTGCTGGACCCCACTGGAATTACCTCCACTCTCCCCTTCCAGCACAGTGTTAAACACCCACATCCCAGCGCTCACCTCGTCCCTGCTCCTCAGAGCCAGTGGCACTTCACAGACCTCAGCAGGGCTGTAGTTGTGAAACATCACCTCTGGTGGGCAAGGCTGAGGTGAGCTGTGATCCAGGCCAGCTGCTGGAGCTGGAGAGGCAACAGAGAGCAGGGAGAGGTTCAGGTGCTGGGAGGAGGATTCTGCACTGATCCCCAGGGCAGTACAGACTCTGGGTGAGTGCATCTGCCCAGCCCACACTGGGCACACAGTGGCTCTTCCACCTCTGCCCTGGGCTGATCAAAACCTGCTGGATCATACAGAGCAGGCTCAAGCCAAGCTGCTCTTTTGGCAGGTGTTTCTCCACGTTTCCTTCTCCAAAATCCCAGGCAGCACTTACCTCTAGCAGAGCCGTGTGCTAATGGTGTCCCAGAGATCCAGAACACTGACTGACAGAGCCCTGAGTCCTCCTGGAGCAAGTGAAACCCCAGAACTTACATCAGGCTCCATGGGAAACAATTTTGGGATGACCTTTACTCTGAGATAGAATCCCACACAAGTCCAAATACTACTTTTTGTGTGATGCTTAGACACCAGTAAGAAAATAACCATACCAGAGGAGGTAAGGGCAAAAAGAAAGTAACACAGCACTTAGGAAAAAGACAAATGAGGTGAATGCTGTATGGGGATAAAGCTGAGCTCTTTTCTCAGCAGTTCTGGGCAACTTGAGTAAGACTGGAGTTGGTATCTCCTTTAGCCACAAGCTTAAAATGGCTGCTTTCTTGTAATCTATTATTGGTGTTGTATTTAATATCATTGCAGAGGCATGTCTGGAGTGATACCACAGCAAATGCTTACTCAGCAGAGACATTACTTTGACAAAACCCCTCCCTGCTTCTGCCTCCCCTCTCCAGCTGCCCTGTTCCACTCAGAACACACAGGCAGGTCTCCTGCATCTCCACAGGGTCACAGCTGGCTGGAGTGAGGAGCTGCAGCTCACTGCCAGCTATTTGTGCAGCTGTGTGAGGCATTCCCAGCCTCCTGTGCCATCCAGGGCAATCCTTAACCAGTTTGTTACAGCTCTCTTGCTGACCATTTCAACAGCCTATCTCAGCCATCTACCCACCAGGACTGTGCTTTAGGCTGAGCCTCTAAAATGCAGCCTTGAACACCCTCAGCAAACAGTGATCCAGGTAAAGCACATCCACTCCCCTCTGCCCAGGGTGAGCTCCCTGCACATCTGGCAGCCTGCAAAATCCAACACCCCATCAGGGTCACAGACATTGTTCCTGAAGCTTTCATGCAATTAGTTTTGTTAAATCAGAGTAATCACCACAGGCCCTCAGTCTCCAAAGGCCAATGCTGCCACTGTGGAGGGAACCCTTGAACCCTAAAGCATTTGAGAGTGACCACACCAAAACAAGAGGTGGCTCCTTCAGCAGAAGAATGGAAAATGGCAATCTCATTCCCTTGTGTCCTCCCCCAGCCCTCTCTCAATAGGGATGACAGTTACACTCCAGAAACCCCCACCAGCTTCAGCAGAGGTTATTTGTGTTGACTTAGCACAAATCAGGACTCCAGTGTCTCACTGGGGAGAAATGCTTTGCCTTTCCCCCAGCAGAAGGAACTCCACCACCAGCAGCAGTTTGAAGTGACAGCAGGACCTGGACACTGAGGTATTTCCATGAGCTGGAAGGAAGCCTGTCACAAGCACACACCCTCTTCAAATGTCACATCAAACAGCAAGGAAAAGGGCAGGGAAAGGCTACCTTGTAATGGAGGTCTTGCTCTTGTCTTGAAGCTGGACAACCTGGGGCAGATTCATCTCCTGAGTGCTGGCCAGCCTCTGCTTGATGGTGAGAGACATCTCCTTCTGAAAGGCAGAGGGAGTCAGCTGAAAGGCAAAAAAAAAAAAAGGCATGAGACTCAGAAATACCCTTGTTCAAAAAGGCTTTTCTTGTTCAAGTGCCAGTGATGAATAATTTGTGATCACAGCCACTAGGACAGTTCTGGAAGCCCTGGAAGTTACCTGCTGAAATATTTAACATCAGTAAATTAATGATATAGAGCAGAATGCACATGCTGTAGCCGCGTGGCTCTGCCCCATCAGCTTCTGTGTGATTTGATGTGACATGTTTGGGGATTTCTGCTCTTTGGGCATTTGTTTCCTCTTTAGCTTCAGTGGATTGAGCTGGTGACCTTTGCAGAGAATGGGGAGGAGTTACCAGAACTCCCCTAACCCCATCCTTGCACAGCACTCACAGCCCACCATGTGCAGATGTCACTGCTGGGTGAGTCCCAGGGAGGCAGGAAAGCAGCTCTGTGCCAAGGCTGGAGTGCACAGCAATGGCTCCAAGCTCCAGGGCTCTCTTTAATTAGCATTTGTTTTCTCTGTCTGGCCTCACAGACCCCTCCCCAGAAGAGCACAGAGATCTCCTGACAGAGCCCCAGCACCAGAACATCTCCAGTCAGTGAGCTGCAGTCAGCAAAGGGACGTTTGTGAGTGGGGAGGGGAATTGCTCTGACCCCACTGCTGGGCTGGATCTGTGCTCCCACAGGAGATGGGACAGAAGAGCTGGTGTGGAACCTGTTCTAGCTGGGACCAGCCCTGTCTCTCAGAGCTCCAGGCAGAGTTTGAGCTGCCCTGCACATGCCAGGTGCCCAAGGCAGGTTGGTGAGAGCAGCTCAGGTGAGTGTCCAGCCTGACAGAAGGGATTAGTGCCACACAAAGGGGATGGAGAGCAGCACATCCTCATGGCTTCAGCTGGACATTGGTTTAACTTGGCTTTAGCCACTTCACTGGCTTCATTGCCCTTCTCTGAACTTGCTCCAGCACCTCAATGAGGTCCTGAATGAGGGGCCCAGAACTGGACACAGGACTCTGGCCTGTTGAGAAGTGATAATGGGTTTGATGTGATAATTTCACCAAACTCAAGGGGAACAGTCATTGGGTACCTTTGTACACACAGATACAGATGTGCACATCTCTGTGCCTGTGTGTGGGAACTGACCATTGTCTATGTGGTGAGTTATACAGTGAACCCTGGCAACAAACTCTGCTGGGTCACTGAGGAGACCTGCTCAGAAGTTTCTTTAACACTGGTGTCTCCAGGCTGTGGCATCCTTCAGAACTGGAGAACACAAGGCCTCCCCACCCTGTTTCCCATGGACCACAAAAGACACACAAGAGCCTGCTGGCATTTCTCACCTTTCCCTCCACCCCCTCTCTCATAACTATTGGAACCCCATTTACTGTAATTATCAACCAAATCCTTATTAATATCCAAGCTGTCTTAAATAACTCTTCAGAATATTCTCAGGAATTCAATTCCCACCAAAAGAACCTTTTTGTGAGTACAGGAGGAAGGTGAACATCACTTGGCTGATTAATTTTTCAAGAGCAGCTGACCTGATGTGACTTTGAGTCTGGCCCTGCTAAGGACTCAGAGTGTTATGAACAGCCTCAAACCCAGGGACACTGCTGCCCCCAGTGCAGACAGAACCAGAGCACTTCCCTGCATTGCAAACCAAGCGTCCACCCTTTCTGCAAGAATGTCTCTAACTAATGGAGCAGAGAGTTCAAGACTCTGATTAACAACTAGAGTTTCTCAAGGCTAATTTGGTTAAGTTACAAAAATTATCCAACAAATATGACTCCTTCCAGGCATGAAATTACCACACTGCCCAAGAGCATTTCTCCATGGAGAATGAGGGTCCTAATTTTCATTTAGTAACATCCAAATTCAAGGTTTCCTGTAGGCATTAGAAGTTGTAACAGCATAAATGAAATCATGAAACCATTAAAGGAACATGAGAAATTTGTTCAAACAGAAATGCAACATATGGGAAATCAGGGCCACTTCAGACTTTATCCTAGTGGCAGTTCTTCTCTAGCATCCTTATCTGGTAAGAAGCACAGGTAAACAGGGTCATTCCTTTTCCCACCACCAGCCTGACAACCACCTCTCTTTGTGTCACACAAAGTGGGTGTACAAGAAAGAGCAAGAAGAAGAGAAAACCCAAAAGCTGGTTTCAAGCACTGAAAAGACTCAAACAATTACTAAGCACTGTGGACCAGAAATAATGTCCCTTCCCTTTCTAGCAAACTGGACCAAGGAGCAGATGCATTGCCCACTTGTTTTCAGAGACTTGGGAGACCAGCCCTAAACTAAAATTATTTGCATCCTGACCGTAAGTAAAATAAGTAAAATCTCTGATTATATTATCTCCTGCTTCCTTCTCTTCCATATTTTTTTGTGGACTTGCTTTATACAACAAGACATTGTCTACACAAAGGGGACCATTTCCTTTCCCTCAAGTTTAATCCACACCCACAAGCAACCCTGTAACTCCATTCCTTTATTCTCAAAGCAGTTACGCCATTATGCACATAATCCACAAGGCTGCTGTTTCCTTTTGTTCTTACATGAAACATGAGAGCAGAGCCCTGTCTTAGGGACACCAGGACATGCTGCAGCAAGAACTGGGATTTAAACCTGGAAATAACTATTTTTCAAGAGAGAAATCTAATAATACATTAATCTGGATTTCAGTGATTTATTACTGGGTCTTGAGAATAACTGGATTATTTGTTCCAATTTTCTAACTGCAATTTCATTTCACTTGAAATGAAGCCTGTCCATCATGCCCACAGTGCTCATTTCCAGATAGTCTCTACTCTCCACACCCCCATCCCAGTCTAGCAGCTTCCCCTACCCTCTAGCTCTGGAGAGAAGCTCTTCCCTACCCCATAATTCCACTTCCCTAAAGCTTGCATGGATCAGCCTCCCAGACCTGGGGAAAAGAAGCAGAACTGAGAAATCAGCCTGATCTCCCTGCAGGGATAGAATGAAACACCAACCACGACCCAGCACAGCTCCAGCCCAGCACCCCTGTCCCAGGAGGGGAGACCTCCATGTTCCCCACCCAGACAGCTCTGTGATACTCAGCAGGATTTAATTTAATTCCTGGTCTAAGGATAAGTCTGGATAGGTAAATGGGTTATAAAATTGCAGTGCAGCTTGCAGTGATGGAAGGGACTTCTTGCTTAGCTGTGGATGCTGGAATAGAGGGAGAATTGAGGAGGCTGAATCTGGGATGTCCTTGGTGATCTTCAGCTTGGCACACTGTTCTGATAGATCTGGGTTTCCTGAGACACAGGAATTGTACCCCAGCCCTGGGCACATTTCTTCATTGCTTTTCTAGGTGGCACAGCTGGTTTCTGTGACTGCAGCACTATTACAAAGTGCACCTCAGAGTGGCATTTCCTCTACAAGCTTCAGGTAAATTAATTTTAGACACTGCAGACAAGCCCATCACGTCTTTGCTTAAGGAGTAAAGAAGAACTTTCCACACTGAAGCAAGAATTTAATTTGTATTTTGCTCTCCCAGGGAAGACCCTGATCATATCAATGCAAAGGACAGCAGGCAAATCTCTGTGTTGCCACAGCTCTGACAATGCCTTTGGGGGTGTCCTTTGGTGCTGCACCCAGTGAATACCCTCTGATGAGCTTGTTCCAATTAATCAGGCCCACATTTACACACACAGCAGCCAAGGACACCCAACTGGCAAGAGCATCTCTGCTGTCAGGTAGCTTCATGCATTTTTGGCACAACAGATGCTATAAACAAAAGCTTCTCAGGAGACTCTAGGCCACAGGCAAACCCAATCCTCACATCTGCTTGGCAGGGAGCAAGGAACCCTCCATTTGGAAACCAACATTCATTATTTAGGAATGTACAATCCAGTCAGGGAGGATCTGAGCTGGCTCTGCAGCTAGCCAGTCTGTGGAGACTCACTCCAAAACATCTCCTGGACAATGCCCAGTGTAAGCAAAGCTCAGTGTAAACTGGAGAGTTGGGGCAAAGAAACCTCACCCTGTGACACCCTTGCACACTCGAGACACCGAGGCAGAAGTGCAAAGGAAGCTGAATGGTGGGGGATGCTTCCTGCCTCAGAAGGCAGAGCTTAGACACAGATGTCAAGGTGAGGCCCATCAAATCTCTTATACCTGGTCTGAGATGCACTCACAGGGCTGCTGCCTCCTTGTGCTCCTTCCCACAGCTGCAGCACCTTAGAACCAGCCTTAGAGGCTCTCACCTGCTCAGCACAGGAGTGAATTCTGCTGCAGGCAAAGAGCACAGCTGGAGCCAGATTTCATGCTCAGAGAACTTGCCAGAGAAGCCTCAGGTGCTTAGCAAAGGAAACTGCTGGAAAGGATATCCATGGAATTGCATGGTAGAAATGACATGAAACCCACACAAGGCTTGCAAGCACCTCAGCACCCAGTGCCAAACCTGGTGCTGGTACCTCAGCCCACTCTCCAACTCAACAACCCTGCTCTCACACTCAGCTGTGTCCCTGCTACTGAACACACCATGTGTTTCTCCAGCCCAAACCTTCCTCCCCTGCCAGGCTGATGGAGGGGGCCCAAGCCATTTGTTGGTCCAGCTTGTCAGCCCAGACAATGTCATTTCTACATCTCCCAGACTGCTGCAAGGAGAATGCAAGGGAGAAAAAGCCTGATCTGCAGGCTGGCACTGGGATGCTCAAGAGCTCAGGAAAAGCCTTGGCTGGGGAGCTCTGCTCCCTGGATGACAAAGTCTTTTAGCTAATGACTATTTAATGTGCAATGCATAAGCAGTCTCTGGAGGGAAAAAAAAGGACAAGAACCATCTTTAAAGTGAAGGAAAGATTTGTTTCATGCTGTGGGCTTGCAGCTACTACTGAGACTCCTTGCTCCAGGCAAGGCAGACAAAAAGGGTCTGTATAGGACCTGCACCCTGCTCCCAGCTGAGTGGATTGACCATGACCTGTACTGGAGAAATAAAAGCACCTTCACCTCTTCCCTTTAGGGCAGCAATAATAACCTCTGAACACTGCCTGGCTCATGAGCAGTCTCCTCCATTCTGCTGACATGCAGTGATTTGTTAATGCACCTTTCAGCTGCATCCCCAAGATGGAACACAGGGCATTCCCAGCATCCCTAAAACCCATCTGCTCCCTTTCTGAGCCATCCCTTCACTTCTGCAGCACCAACTCTCAGTGCACAGCACAGGCTGCACAGTGCTCACACCCTGACCAGCTGCTCCACCGGCCAGGACATGGAGAGGCTGGGCATTGGCTGAGGCCTTGAAATGCTTCTGTAAACCTCAATCCCAACCAAGATGGTTCAATCTTAGACTTCCAAAGCTTCTCAACCAAAATGAAAACGTGTTCATGCCCAGTTCTCACAAAGGAGTTTCAGTCTCTGGTATCTCTGAATTGAGTTAGTACCCATGCTATTCCAAACTGGAGACAGAGACCCAGCCAGAAGCAGAAGCAGGAATACAACCACTGAGCCTGACCTTGACTGGCTCCAGCCTCATACCTGCTTCTCCAGCACACACACACAATACTGGCTGCCAGAGCAGTAAATATTCTGTGTTTGCTGGATTGCTGCTCTAATACAGCACTGGGTGTAACCCCAAGGTGTTACAGAACAAGCCTTAACTTCACTGATTGTTTCCTATCCTTCAGGTATGGGGCATGTCTGGAGAATGGGCTATGAGTAATTTGCACCTCCCTGGAGCAGCCTAGCCTTTTTATTTTCTCTAACTGCATACAGGAGTCTCCACTCAGCTCTGCTCCCAAGCTCTCCCTCCTGGTGCCAGACAACCTGGGCTCCAAAAGCCACCCTCCCTGTCCTAGCAGGGTGTGATCAAACCAGGCTCCAAACTCTGCTCTCTTTACAGGCACAGGTAACTGTTAGTTTGTCCAGGGAGCTGAAATCCTTCCTCCATCCCCTGGGAAAGGCTCTTTGCATAGCTCTTCTCCTCCTGCAGAAGCAAATGAGCATACAGCCAAGGGCAACAGGCAGGCACGTTGCATTATTAACCTCTCCTTTGCTGCAGTGCTGGAAGGACACAGAGCCAGCATCCCCCAAAAACCCAGCTGCAGGCTCTGAGATGAGACCTCAGAGCACAGGCAGGGTCTGGCTGCTGAGACCAAAACCAGAGACCCTGGGGGACTGCAAGAGGCACATCAGAAACATCTCTCCTGTCACCACTGCTGCACTCACCAGGTCAAGGCAGGTAACAGAGTTAACTGGACACTTGGTGTCTTGCAGAGTACACAGAGCTGCTGCAAAGGCTGCAATGAGGATCCAGAGAGAAGAGGAGAGTGCTGGCAGACAGCTCACAGGATGGAAGGGGGGCAGATGGGAGCCTCCCTACCCCCATTTAACCCATGAATTGTTCACTTCCAAAAAGGACTGACTGCAATACTCAATCACTTTAGATGTTATCAAAATTTTTACATTCCCTACTGAATAACTGCCCTGAGATCACTTACCCAGCTGCAACCTTAAGAAGGTCCAGTCATGAAGTTCTAAACAAGCAGCCCACAGCCCTTTTTGTTCCAAACAGGGTTCATATTAGTTTTCTTCTGAGAAAAAAGGAAAATTATGCTAGGTCCTTTTAGCCATACTTCCCCTGCCTTACTCTGAGCAATACAATCACCCATTGCAAGGGAGAACATAGATTTATTTTCTTAGTAGCACAGATCTTAACACACAGCCTTGGGTTTATCTTCTCCCTTTTTATTCCCATGCTGGGAATCAATTTGTTACTTTGTGCAGGGAGCTGAAACCATTTTTCCTCATTTTTTACTTAATTTGCATCTCACTTTCAAACCCTGAAATGTTTCTTTAGTATTTCTAAATCAAGGCACTATTTCAAATCCCTGCCTTTTAGAGACCCTGACATTAGCTGTGCAGTTAACTAATTTGAAAAGAATAGATTGTATTGTCTTCACTGCCTCTTAAAAGAAAGTAAAATCCTTGACCCCAACAAGTGTAATGCCTCCTACATTTTCTTTTTCTTTAGTTCTAGGAAATCATTAAATCCAGCCAGCTGTCTTTATGTCAATGCAAAAGAAAATTTACAAGCCTCCAGAAGCTGACCACAGTTCAAGGGGAATCTCTGACATGAAGGTTGGGAAAGGCAGTAGCCAAGGCTGTGCCTGCCAGGAGAGAGTGCCTTGGAAAGATGGGTGAGCTTTGGATGGAGGCTCAGGAGCTCAGCCTCAAACAAAAAAAGAGACAGATGTCAAGGGTGACAATATCTGTACAGTTACAAGATGATTCAATAGTTGTTCTAGGGCTGCCACTACCTAAATCTGAACTGCCTTGGCATCCTGTTTTAGGAAAAAACCAACTGAGACCCTGTGGTGCTGAGGACAGAATCATGCAGCAGCAGCATCACCCTGCAGGAGCAGGGCTTGGTGGTGTTTCCCAGTGACAGAGGCAGAGCAGGGCTCAGTGTCTCCTCCCTCACACCCACAGCTCTTCTCTGCTAGCAGGGTCCTGCCAGGCCATTCTCCATCCCACCCAGCACGGGGCACCAGGCTCTCCTCTGCTCCAGCCAAGACACACAGCAGCCTGCAAGCCCAGGCACAGAGCAGCTCTCTGGAAATGCACATCTCATGCCACTAAAACCATGGCAACACCTCAGAACCCAGCACTATCATCCCACAGCCAGCCCCAAGCACCACCCCAAATGCCACAGACAGGCCTCCAGATTCTCCAGGCTATGGAAAATCTGTGCTTAACCAGATCCACAGCAGCTTGGCTGGCACTTGCAGCTTCTGGCATCACCTGGCAGCTCTGTTTGCTGTTGGATGGGTCTCCTTGGCTCCTGCCTTTGCAGCAAGTCAGTCATCCCCAGCCCAGCAGGCCTGGTGCCTCTGCAGGGCCCTTCCAAACACCAACAGCTGGCTCTGTGATGGGAAGAAAAGGAGAGAAAGATTAGAAAACACAACAGTTGTAAGTGGGACACAGGGAAGGGACAAATGCAGCCCGTGACTTGCATTTCAGCCTAGGCCACAGGAGCACCTGGCATGATTAGAGCAGCTACAAACACCAGGCTGTTCAGAAGCAGCACTGTGAAAGGAGTAGCTTGTTTTATTTATCACTTGAGAAGCACCAAAGGAAGAAGCTGCTGTCCTTGCTGCTGCCAGCCAGCTGGTGCAGCTCCCTGCAGCTCACAGGGCTGTGCTGAGAGGGGCTGGGGCAGCCTGCAGGCACCAGCACTGCTGGCCAAGGAATTTACCAACTGAAGCAGGCACCAAGAAAAGAAATCAAAGCCAAACGTGGCTTTTCTTGCACTGGGCAGTTGCCTTCACAAGTCCAGTACAGCCACACAACAGCCACAATTGCAGAGCTTGAACTCAAGCAAAATCCCAAAGCACTTGGCTGGATTGCTTGAGGAGGGGCTACTGGATTGCCTTTGGCTTGGCCAAATGTTTGACTGCATTTGTATCCAAATGTCTTCTGCTTAAAAGATTGGGAGTTTTGCTAAAAACCAGCCATGCAGAAGCCATTCTGGGCTGCAACATGAGCCAGGGCTTTCTGATTTTTAAGCAAGGCACCTGGTACATCCCCTAGAAAAGCCTCTGCTCTCTGCCCTGGAGGTACTGTCAGACTCCACAGATTTTATCTGATCGAGGTCTCCATGCTGACTCCCATCACATCAGATATTGGCAGTGGGAGCAGAGGGACAGATTGTCATTTTCCACAAAGAGGTTGTCCAAGTTGAACTGTTAAACAAGCTCCTCGGGTTCTTCCTTTGAACCTCTTCCCATCCTTCACACATCCCAAGAAGTACCATGAATAAAGAGACAGCAATAAAACCAGCCCCAAACATCTCCTGAGATTCTCCTTGAAGGAAACATCCCTGCTCATGAAACACCAGCTTTGTAATAAACATATGGCCTCAAAGGCAGAGGGAAAACCCTTCAAAACATAAAGCACAAGTGGAGTCACTCATTAAATTGGAGTGGTTGATCAGAAACCTTGGTCAACTGGGGCTGTGCAGCAAACACCAAGGGCCTGAAAGAGTAAACCTGTCCAGCCACTGATACCATTTAAAACAGCTGGGGGATTAGAAGGCAGAGAGTAGCCACATTAAAAAAAAATTATAAAAATTTAAAAGATAGGCACCTGAATGGGGGCAGGAACAGCCAGGTTTGCATCTTGGTGACCATTAGCACAAACATCTCTGAGTTCCAAGGCTGAGCTGCAGGACAGACCCACCTGATTGGAGCTGTCAGCCTCACTGCAGAGTTTTGGTTTCCCATTATAGGAACAGCTCAAGAGGGTGCAGGTCTGATTTGAGCAGCATCTCTCTGCCAAGGATGAAAGCAAGGACCTGAGTACCCCATTTGTGACTTCCTCTCACATTGAAAAGTCTTCCTAGTGCACTCTGGCACCTGATCTCATTAAAAAGGAAGAGAGGGAACAGATGGAAACATAAAAAGAAACTGTCAGCTGCCAGCCACTGCTCCCATCCTGTCTCCATCCCTCTCCCCACTGTGGCAGGAGCACCACCAGCAGCTCTTGCAAGGACAAAGCCAGCAGGAGACAAGGAGGATTTCGGGTGGGCAATAAACAGGAGGAATAGATGAAATCTTGGTAAATAAGAGCTCCTTTTGCCAGGAAAGGCAACACTTGAGAACTATGCCGTGTCCAAGAGCCCTCCTGTCCTTGCACAGCAGGGAGTGGTGTGCTGGCTCAAACAGCCACACATAACTGAATCCTTTCCAGCCTCCAACCCCAGGCACCAGCAAACCCAGGAGCAAAGCCCCACCTAAAGATGAGCTGGGATCCCCAGTGGGGCCTGTAGGAATCTCTCTGCCTCTCTCCCAGCCTGTAGTTCAGGTATTGAAGCATTCCAGGAAGCCTTGGCAGACCCAGGGATGTCCAATAACCAAGAGCATGAGAGAAGGGACACAGAGCCACCACCCCTCTGTTCAAGGTGTTTGTTGCACCCTGTCCCTGAGCCACCACATGTCCTTGGGTGCCACCTCAGAGACAGCCCTGAAACTTCCCCTCTCAAAGCAGCACAGGGACTCCCAGGGCAAGCAGGCCACAGAGAGGAAACCTTCCCCATTTCTCTCACCATCCCCAAACATCTTCCTCTTTCCCAGAGAGAAAAAAAAATTCCCTCCCCATGCCAGAGGCAGCACATAAGGTGGACCTTAGATGACAGTGAAGGTCACAAATTTGCACTCATCTAATTACAGCTCTGCCAGGTGTCAGGCAAAGGGACCAATCTCACAGAGGCTCAACTTTCCATATTTACCAAGGAAAAGGTAAAGTCACAAGGGAAGCAAAAAGTTTGCATTCATCCCAGTGCTGGGAATGCCACAGGGAGACTGATCTGTCCTCTCTCTGTAATCAGCCTAATTTGAAAGCAGCCCAGTGGTTTCAGCAACATATAAAATCAGCTTTCTTAGTAATAAATAGCATCCTTCACCAGACTAACTTGATGGGAACAAAATGTGCTACTGACAAACCTTATCTTGTCCATATCCTTGAGCATTGCTGGCTAGATCAACCTACCTTTAAAACAAGTGCCTGCAGCAGTCCTGAAAGGCAGAGAAAGCAGCATCCCAGCCTCGTGGCAGAACTGTGATGCAGATGATACTGCACAGGAAAATGAAGGTGTAAGTTTATTATGCATCAGCTTTTCTCCAGCAACTACCTACAAGCAACATCTTGTCGTGGAGCAAACCCCATGTTTGCTGTGGGCTTAGATGCCCAGCATGTCTGCAGTCAAATGACGGCACCTGCCTCCTGCCTCAAAACCTTGAAGGGAGTTGGAAAGGCACTGACCATCTAGCTGGAGTCTTCAGCCCTCAGCATCCTCAATCACTAAAAAAATCAGGAGAGGGCAAGTAAAAATTATGCCCAGCCACCAGGAACCTCTAGAGGCATCCACCAGCTGGACTGCTGAGACACAAATATCTACAGTCTCTCTTTAGCACAGCCTCCAGGCAGACCCCTTTTTTTTAACCCTCCCTGGCTGCTGCTCCCACCTTTTTAATTAGGAACTGGATGCTAATTTCTCTCAGCCAAGTTCACAACAACTTGCTGGGCTGAACACAAAAAGATGGCTTCAGTTTAATTTTCCTATGACTACAAGACAGAGGTTTCCAAACCTGTTTGGAAACTATTTTTTTTTTCCTGGCTGGTCTTCCCAGCACTGAGAAGTCCTTTAACAAATGATATCTCCATACAGAGATGTCTGGGATTAACCAGGCCAGATACATCAAACCTTCACAAGGAATAGCTGGGCTGCACAGGGAGCCATGAATCTCTTTATGGAGCAGACCCAGGAATTACCCCAGCAATGAGGCTGGTCAGGAAGCCAGTTTGTTAAATAACACTTCTCCAGGAGCAAGAGGAGCAACATCTTTGCCAGCTGACTGGGGAAGGCTCCAGCTGCTAAGAGAACAGAGCTCCCTCCTCTGCTGCTCTGAGAGCCCTCCCTCCCCACACAGAGGCAGCAGATCAGACAGCAAATCTCCCCTCAGAAAGGACATTTGAGGCTGTAATGGCACCTTCAGTCCCTTGGCTTTGCCCCTCTCCACTGCTCAGCAAGCTTTCCTACCTCACTGGACACGCTGGTCCCTGCCTGCCCTCAGCTCAAGGGGCGACCCTGGGGAGGTCAGAGCAGCCCCTCCACACTTGCAAGCTCACTGGGCTGCATCTCTGTGCAATCCTCAAACCCTGCACATAAGGCCAGCCTAATTTTTTAGTCTCACTGGCAAACTGAACTGAAAAGCAGCTGGGGAGGAACATTCACTTGGGAAAGCAGGATTTCTCCTTCCCAGCAAGCAGCATTTGCAGGGCAGCAGACAAACTGGCTGACATTTGCAGAGAGCTCTGAAGGCACATAACCCTCTGGAAATGTGCATCATCAGTCCTGCTATTCTTGGCCCACTAAGCTTGTTTGTCTCCCACAAAAGCTGTGAGAGAGCACAACTCTTGCACGCGTGCTGTCTCCCTGGGAACTAATCCTACGTTTGTCCTCCTTAAGTGCTCATTTGAGCCCACAGCAAAATTTCAAGGCCTAGAAACACCTGGCATGGAGTGAAAACAAAGGTCAGGTATCGAGCACAACCTCTCCCGGGGATGCACACCCAACAAGAAACCCTCTCTCACTATGCTCATAATCCAGGTAAACAGCTGCTCTTGGAAACAGAAGCAATTCAAGGAACTTCCCAGCACATCCCTCCCAAAGCCCTGCTTGGTCCCTTGGCAGGGCAGGGGCTGCTGCCAGCATGGCCTTCCTTCCTTCCTTCCCAAATTCGCCCCTTGACATTCCCACTTGCCCCAAGTCTTGTACAAGTTCACCACAGCAACAGCAGTTGTGCTTCCAGTCAAACAAATTCATTTAGAAGAGAAAAGCCAGCTGGCATCTGCTCCCTGCCAGAGCCCACAGCAGATATTTCTACATGTTTTATAAGGCTCTTTTCACTCCCTTTCACCCCACATAAAGCAGAGTGCACAGATGATCAGAGGGATCAGGCACACAACCATGGAAAGATTTAGGTGGAAGAGACTTTGGATGTCTTTGGTCCAACCCCTCTGCACAAACCATACAATTTCCAAGTTAAAACAGATTATGTGGGGAGGCATCCAGCAGGTATCTCCCAGGATGGAGATTCCCCACCTCTCTGGCTCACAGAATCCTTCACCTGCCTTTAAAGTTACCAGACACACATTTATCAGCTACAAAACAGGCTCCAAAAGATACCATGCGCCACAATCCTGTAGTCCTTGCTCTGTAAGTTAACCTCTGCCTACAGCTTCAACGTCCTTGGCTCTTTGAAAAGAAGAAGAAGGCTCCTATTGTGGGTGGTGCTTGTTTGGAAGCAGCCATGTGTTGAACCAAAATGCCAACTGTTTCATAGCATACAGCAGAAAGGCACTGAGGTTATCTGCCCTGCACATACAAGTGCCAGAAGATGGGTAACAGACCAAGAATCCCAGAGAAATAAAAGCAACCTCTTTTAGCAACCTTTATCTTTGGTCCCTCTTCTTCACGGCCTCCTGCAGTCCCACAGCACCAGGCAGGCAGTAGCAAGGCCATGGCATCACCACCATCTGCTTCCCTGCCTGGGCAATCAGCTGAACATAAACACAGCACATCAGAGATGGGCTCCCAGACAGCTGATTGTACAAACCAGAGGCATCAGCCAGGATATAGTAAAGACAGGCCTGAGTCACAAACAGCCTGACAGAGCATGTTGTAAATGGGCTGATGAAAAGGAAAAAAAAGGACAAGGCTTCCTAAAGCACCTAAGCCATACCACAGAGGAAAGGTCAGGAAGCAGGGAACATTCCAGAGCCAGGCCAGCTGTAAGTGAACCCAGCTCACAGCTCAGAAAAGCAGAGCTGGAACACGTA
Organism: Camarhynchus parvulus; assembly: GCF_901933205.1. Taxonomy (NCBI): domain Eukaryota; kingdom Metazoa; phylum Chordata; class Aves; order Passeriformes; family Thraupidae; genus Camarhynchus; species Camarhynchus parvulus. Next base: position 7,530,179 of record NC_044581.1, on the reverse strand, counting down.
CTGAGTGCCAAGATTTGCTCAGCTAATATATGCCAAACAGCAGCTCTATTTGTTTTCCACTGGATGAATAATCCTTTCTATCAGGATGCAATCAGGAGCCTAACTCTGATTTAGCTGGGACAGCCTTTTCTCTGATTAGGAACCTGGAAATCTCAGCTCAGCCACTCACAAGTTTCTTGCTTGCAGGGAGATTGTTTATAACAGCCCAGCAGATGAAATATAGCAAGCATTCACTGCAAAAATCAAAGCAAAGCCAGAGCTGCTGCTGGCCTCTTTATACAGCTGCAGAGCATTTTAGCTGAGGGAACAGAGCAAAGGATCATTCTTTTGCTGATCCCCTAAAATTAAAATTATGCAATGGCTTTGTATCACTCATTGCCATCCAAATTTCAATGATTAAAGGTGTTCATTTCTTTCTGGACTCAGGGCAAAATAATTAGGACTTGCCACCTCCATATGTCTGCACTTTGGACTTTTCCACATGTGACTTACACAACCACTGCAATGACAGAATGCAAAAACCAAAACCTCTCCTGACACTTGATAACTGAACCTAGAGGGGTACAGCTCACAAAACAGCCGGGCCAAGGCCTGAAACAAATACAAGTCCAGGATATGGGGAAAAGAGGGAGGAGGATACAATGCTGGAAGCACCAGGTTCCTGAGCTCTCTGGACAAAGTTCTGCATGCTGGATTTCCATCACACTCAGCTGGGAGTCTGAATGTTTAAGGCTGTCCTCTACCTTCCTAGAGGGGTCTGACTCCCACAAATAGGCAGTAGAGGTTCTTAATTAACTCAGCCTTGGGAAAAAAAAAAAAAAAAAAGAGAGAGCTGTATCCTAATGATAAAAAGCAGACCCAAGCTGAACATGGGACCACTGTGGAAGTCACTGTCAGAAGTCCAGGACAGAAAAGCAAAGGTCTCCCTCCAGTCTCCATCAAAAGGGAATGATTCCAAAGTGCTTCCTACCTTCTGGGCAGTAAATCAGTCACTTGCAGACCAACCAAGTCTTAGAGAAAGGGTCTGAAATCTCCACTGCAAACATCAAACAAGCTCCAGATATTTTCAGCACAGGGCTGGCTGAGTTATCCCCACCCAGGGAATTAGCTAAACACAGTTTAACTCATTTATCAGCTTAGTCCAGAGCACTTGTAAATCCCCACATATTGATCCAAGTTGCCAGAGGTGTTTTAACCCTTGAAACCTCAAGATGCTAAACACTGGTTGAGAAAGCAATTTTAAACACACATATCTTATTTTCTTCAGTGTTTAAATGACTGTGAATGAACTGCTCATCCATCCTTGCTACCAGCTCTTGCTAGGAGTAGGGTTCATTCAGCTCCATGTTGCATGCAATTCCTGCTTGAAATACTGAGCTGAATCAACAGATTCTGTCCTGGAGGAAAAGGGAGGAAAAGACAGCCCTGCCCTGAACCTCTGTGCACCACAGAGTCCTGAGCTGGCTCTGCAAATGAAGGGCAAGAAGCAGGACAGAAACAGAATAACCAACAAATTGGCATAAACTGCTGGCTTTTGAGGCCTTGTATGCCCCTCCTAAATGAGACATCCAAACCCACCTGGCTAAAGGATTGTTCCTTCAAGTACAAGAAGCAATACAGTAATCCCTCTGTTCTTCTCCTGGTTCTGGCCACCAGAGAGCTGTCCATCAGCCCATGGCCAGAAAAGCTCATATCCTAATTAAAGGGAACATTTAAGCCCAAAGCAACAAAGATAAGAGACTCATTGGCAGCACACAGCAAGTGACAAAAATACAGAAGCTTCTGGTAACAATTCTTTGAAGGGAAAACTAAAGTTTTTAGGAATCACTACAGGAAGGCTCTTAGGGGAAAGGGTTAAACATCATCAATTGGGAGGTTTAAGCATTGCCTGGGAAATGTCAAATGCTGTCAAGATATGGCAACGCTCTCTGTAGTGATGCCCTAGCAAAGGGCTCATCTCTGAGAGCACAGACTGATGGATCATCAGCCCTGCCAAGAGAAAGTAGTTTATTAGCAATTGGTACGGGGAGTACAGCAACCTCAAAAGAAAAAAAAGGTCACTTCACCAAGACATCCAGCATCTCCCCCCAGTAGCCACAGGCACATCTGCAGCCCAGCCCTTGTGTCAGGAGTCCTCTCAGAACATCCAGTCAGTGCTTTCAGGCTTCCAAACCCTGGCTTTCTGGGAGATGCACTCAAGCCACTTCAGGAAAAAAAAAAGATTTAGATGTTCCTTAACTTCATCAGCAGACTTCCAGGAATTTTCTCACCTCAGAGAAAATTAAATGAGAGGAACATTTTTATTCATTTGCTCCAAAGCAAAATAAAGCCAGCCACTGCAGCAGTAAGACAGCTATCACTGGAGTAGAGCTCTTCAAAGCCCTGAAATAGATAGCCTTGCCTCTAGCTTCCAGCTGCACTGAATTGCTTTACACCACCTTACACAAAACCCAAAATTAAATGCCTCCTACAAATTATCAAAGAAACAGCATTTAAAATGTTATTGATGCCCACGGGATTAGGCATTAACTTCTAAATTTCCCCATCCTTTGGTCTCCAGAGCAAACCTTCAGGTCCAACTCAACGCCAGCATTAGGCTGGTCTGCTGAAATGGTAATGAAAGTGCCTTCAGCAAGATCAGACAGACCTCAGAATATTCCTTCCTTATTAGCTCAGGTTCTGCTCTGTCTGACCAGCTTGATTCCCACAACAGCCACTTGGCCTGTGGCAGCTGAACAGCCACAGAGCCTGAGCAGCCAATGAGGCAAAGCCTGGGGAAGAAAAGCAGGTGTGAAAGAGAGTGACAAAGCGAGGAGCACTGGGATCTGAATGTCACACCACCCCTTCAGAAATGTCCCCATCTGGCTCCAGAACTATAGAGGCTGGTGCTCCAGGAAAGAGACACCTGATGCTTTCTCTGCCCTTGCTTGGCACGTCAATATTTAAGCAATAGATGCCTTTACATCACCTCCAAGATATCCTTTGAAGGGAAAGAAGGAGGGAGAGAGATAAAGAGATAGGGAACAATATACCTTCCAAGGAAGATGAAAAGATTCAAGGCTTCACAAAACCAATCCAGGTCCCAGATATTTTTGTAACTTTACAGGTGTTACTATACAAGGAATGGCTTAACATTAAAATCCATTTCACGGGGAGAAGAAAAAGCTTTGGAGAAGAGCACAAAGGACAGTGCTGCAAAGTCTTTCAAAGCCAGTGGAGCACACCTCCTCCTGGGGGTGGCCAGCTCTAATTGCCACATTGCTACCCAGTAATGATTGGAGGAAGGGAGTCAGGACAGCTGCAGAAAGTAAATGAGACTTCTCAAAGGAGAAAAAAGGAAAGACAAAATAACCAAGATCTTTTTACCATGATATTTGAGACAAGAGCCATCAAAGCGTGAGAGTCAGTGACAGACAGCTGGGGAGAACAGTCAAGATTCAACAAAACTGTTCAGACAGAATAAAATCAGAGTGAAAATTAATATTCAACAAAAGAAGTAGTCTTTTGCTTTGCCATAGAGGTGCCACTGTGTCACAAGGTAAATATCCCATTCTGCTGCCCAGATGCAAACCAAGACCCTTCTTTTCCTGAGGGTGACAGCCACAGCTCTGTAGGAGGGGAAGGATTGGACACCATCTCTTCTCTAGCTGGGAAAGAGAAGCTCCCTCCTGATCTGACAGGTTCACTTGGACAGGCATCAGAGTGGGCTGTCCTGCTCACAGTCATGTATGGTAGGATGGACAATTGCTCATGGGCTTGTCAGAGCCACAGAGGAAGCTAAATCCAAAGATCAGTCACCCTAACTCTCCTTTCTGCTCTAGTTTCATAAAGGTAAGGTTTTGAAAATATCTCTGTGGCTTACCTTTTGTGCCAATGATTCCATCTTCATCAGGGTTGGCTCTCTTTTCTTAAGTAAAAAGGAAAGGGCAGAGGAAGCCTGACTGAGGAAGTCGTTTCCCTTCTGTGGGGGGCATTTTCTCAGCCTTCCACCACGGGGAGGCAAATTAACTTCTGGTGCAAGGGCAGAGAGTTCAGCACAGCTCTGCTAGCAAAGAACTTGGCCCAGGTCTCCCTTGTTGATTTTTACAAGCATTCAATTTTAAAGTCAGGATTTTAAAAAAGGGGCATCCACACAGCTGAGGAGACAGAGGATTCCACTCCCTCCTCCTGCCTTCCACAGCAAACTTAACACCCAGGAAAAAGACTTGGGAGTCATCAGATGTAACATCTCATTTATTCCTTACAGCTGCCCCTGTTCTCTCCCCTATATTATTATGGGCAAAATATATGGCAATTACAGTCCCCCCCTGCTGGTACATTCTCCACCAGCTTTTGAAGTGCAGCTCTGAAGCAGAGCTCCATCTAAATACAGCCAGCTTTGACATCTGCATCCCAAAGCTCAGTGGGAAATGGGCAGCTCAAATCCTTAACAAAACATCAAGTAAGGCACCTAGGACACAGTGCCCTGTGCTGACTCCCTTCACCACATCAGAGGCGACAGTGTCACTTGACAAATCGCTCCTTCTTGCTTTACAGGACTCTTATGTCACAGCATTGCCTCCAAAGTTTCCCATTTCCCCTACAGAGCAAGGTTACCTCAGCATTTAAACATCAGACAACAGGTTTTACCTGACACATCAGAGTCAGCTAAGGCACAGCTCAGGCCCTGCACAATTTACAGTGCTCCTGGAAGCTGATGGTTACAGCTCAGGTAGCCGTGCATTTAGAAAAATCCCTGCTCTGGGCACAGCCTCATCTCACCTGCCAGAGCCCCCACACAGTCCACTGGGTCTGAAGGCAAAATTTCATTGCCCAGAAGGCCAGGACTTGAAAGGGACATCCTAAGGAGACAGTCAGAGTGACCCTGGCTGTAGTGAGGGAATAAAATAAGTCAGATAGAACCTAACAACTCTTCCAGTTAGTTTCCAGAAATCCTCCAACAACAGAGAATTATTCCACAATAACTTCTGCAGCCTGAGGAGACAGAGCCATGCATTTGAATACACACACAACAAGGGTGTACAGGCTTGTAGCTGAGTGCTCTGCATTCTTCTCTCTTCATCTGCCTCCTCAGCCCTAAATTTTGGTTCTGCCAAATAGTCAAACTACAGTTTCAGGAATCCCATTACCTGAGGAGGAAATGATCCTGGAAGTGTGACTGACCACAATTCAATCTTTCCCATAAGAAACAATGGACAGAGGAATGTGTGCAGGCATTCCAGACACACACACAACCTGAGCCCACAGGGATAGGAAGATGGATGGACAAGCAAGACCACTGGGGTTGTCAGCTGCCAATTCAACACCTGGTAATGACAAAAGTACAAAAGGAGATTCTGCTTCTAAAGTACCAAGAACTAACTGCTTATTAGTCTGAAGTTGAGTGGAAAATCCCTTTATAATGCAAAATTAAACTTCATCATGTCCAGGTGACCCTGTCTGACCCATCTTCAAACACATCATCCTTCTGAAAGATCTCAGCTGCTTCACCTGCGAGGCTGAGCACGGTACAAATCCCTCACAGCCAGTGCTCCTGCTGCCTCTTCCAATCCATTACATTTTCATCACCACCTTCCTGATGCCTGCTGCTCACCGAGGACAATTAAGGATGAAAGATGAAGAATAGCAGGACAATGACAGCAGTAACCAGAGCAGGGTATTAAATAGCTGACAGCAGAGCTCTGAAACAGAAGGGACAGACAGTGAGGTGTTACTGTACACAAGCTCCCACAATGCAAATGCAGTAGAGACAGGGCTATAATCTGCTTCCAGGCATGGAGAACCCAATCCCCTCAGCAGCAGCAGCACTACTTACACCTGCAAACTTTCTTATCTAAGTGTTAAGGACAGAGGAGTTTCACTTTGATCCAGATCCAGCTCAGCTCTGAGCTGTGTTGCCATTTTGAGGTGCTCTCTCTGCTGTGGGGCATTCTCAGCATCAAGACACAAAATCCTAAACCAAAACATCTACACACAAGGTTGGGTGCAAGCATCCTGATGTCCTGTTCCAAAAGTGAGTTGCAGAGCAAGGTTTGTCTTATCCTCAGAGAGCTTGCAATAAGCATTAACAATACATGCACTACCACCTGAACTACTTTGAGGAATCCTTCCCACCACCACTGTCTGGCTCACCAAGAACAAAATACCTGCTCTGGATCAACCCTTACTGTCTTCCTTCTCCCACACTGCCAGTTCCAGTTTGGACATCACCACCTGCCAGTCATGACTTGCTTTAGAAGTGGGTTTGTTTTACATGTTACCTTCTATGTTTGCTGTGGTACTTTGTGCTTTCAGGCTTCTGCTTTCACATTCTTAGCAGTTACAGGCACTAACAAAAACACACAAAAGAGAACAAAAAGCTCTCCTAATTCTAACACAAATAGCCTGGGATTTCATGAAAAGTTCAATACTGAAAGGAAGTGAGGAAGATTTAAAAGATCATTCCACAGTTAAGAGTGCACAAAAATAACACAGCAGAACTGTAGAGAGTCCCATCAAATCTGCAAAACCCTAATTCATGCCTTTCTTTTGTTTCAATCCTCAGCTTCACATGAGGCTGAGTCCATCCACACACCTGTCACAGCCCCCAGCAGCAGCTTTCAGATATAAGGACCTCTTACACTAGGTCAGCCAGTCAGGCCCTATTTCAGCAGCATCACTGCTCCTTGCTCTGCTCTAGGGAGGGTCCAACATTAGCATTTCCATTTGCCCACACTCATGAGCCAGGACTGTACTGCAGAGGCCTGGGAAGGCTTCTTGGTACAGAGACAGCTCCTCTGGAATTAATGCACCTTGCATCAACAACGTCTTAATATTTCAGCAGGAACCAAGACTTCATGTGTTGGCCCTATTCCAAAAACTTGGGCTACTTACATCACATGCACTAGATTCAAATAAAGCAGCATTATGGTTTAGTTAATTTTTTCTGCTCCATATATCTCCACAGGCATAAGAAACAGGCTTCTGAATTTGAAATGGAGCCTGAAGTTTCTGCAGAGCTTCACTTCCCAAAAAGCAAATATTTACATCCACTAGCACCAGCTGCCTCTTTTCTTTTTTCCTCCATTTCATTTCCAGATGCATTGTTGGTACATCTGCTCTATTAATTAAAACTGATTTACACAAGACAAAATAGAATCATTATTACAAGCCTTGAGTGCAAACGAGTGATGTCTAAAATTGCACTGACATATTCCAAAATTCCCATGTCCCATTTTTGCACCTTTCCTGCTTGAAAAGTGTTTTGCTCTGTTCAAATCCACTGGGCATTCCTAGAGCTGAAAACTAAAAGATATTTCAGCCTAACCTGACTCCCCTGACTTGCTCTTAGCTCCTGCCACAAATGATTAACAGTGGGGAATGAGGGGAAGGCTGGTGATGTTTGGCTGTTTGTTTTCATGATCTAACCATTTTTCAGGCTCATCTTTAGGGGAGCAAGGAGTGGTGATGTAGTTTAGCTTCTGGCCTTAGCTGACCTGCCAGTGCATAGCAAGGCATAACCCAGCACACACCTGCTAAAGCAACTCAGTGCTACAGCTCTGAGGAGCAAAGAGCTTCCCCATGGTGATCCCCACAGCCACAGGTGTCCTTCTTCCTCAGAGAGTGTCACTGGCCTCACTCAGGTTTGCTTCTTGTCAGTGACCCGGTGGCACCTTCAGGTCAGGAGGGCTCCTCAGCAATCCTTGCCTTTCATTACCCCACTCTCTGAAAGGTGACATCTTCCAGACATGGCTCAGAAGGGCTGGAGGTGGGACAGGGAAGAGAAGAGCACAGAGACAGCACAATTTCAATTTATGCCCCCCCCAGAAACATAACATCCCTCTGCCAACTACAAAGAAGGTTCTGTCCGTGTTTTTCCAACCCCCTCCTGGCCATTCCAACAGAACCTTGGCCCCAAAGTCTCTGTAGGACACATCAGCCACAAGGGCCATCTCATTCCCCATACCCTGATCCCAGCTTCAATTTAATCTCTGCTGTGAAAAGCCACAGAAGTGGAGTCCTTAAAACTCATCTCCCTTCAAGGGAAAAAGTAAATATACAAGTTGGCTCCAAGAGCAGATGGTGTCTAAAGGAAATTATGATAATTAAGCATCCAAGTTGTAGATTTCCAAGGGACTATTCCACTCCAGCACCAGACCTCTAGGCCAGTGCAGCAGTTAAAAGTTTCACCACACTTTATTAATTGCTAATTACTGCTTCATTACTTCCACTCATGCTCCTGAGACTGCTGCTGTCACTGTTTCCTTCAGGGGTCACTTCAAAACTGCAGAGAGTGATGTGATGAGTAAGGTCAGTTAGTGAAACATAAATAGGTCTTCTCAGCTGCTGCATGTGCTCAGCCCAAACCAGCTCTGAGGCCTGTTACTCTCACTAAGCACAGTTTGTCATCAGGATTGTACAAGAGGACTCAATTTGTCTAATTTACAATTGTTCATTTGTAAATTTATACAATTTACATTTGTAACTTCTGTTCTGGCTCCCTTTTGGTAAATCCCACTGTTCCAGCATCCAGCCTAAGCAGCAGTGGCTGTCCTGCCTGTCCCCTCTGTAATCTAGTGAGGAACTAGTCAGAGGAATTTACATTTGAGTTTAATCCATTTCCTATTCAAACTCTTCCTTTCAAAAAGTCTGAGCAAATCCAGTCAGAGTTTGGTCTCAAGTTTTTGCACACAGCACAGCAATACTGCTGGGAATTGAAAGTTGGACAATATCCAGAGCTTTGAACAGGTTTCCAAGTCTGAAAACAATTTTCAAGCACTGAACTTTCACAAAGCTACTCACATAATTAAGAGCCAAACCACTTATATGAATATAAATTTATGGGCTAATACTACCCTGTTTCATAATGGAAACAAAGTTAATTTGGGTTTTATTCAGTGCCAGTGCTATTAACTATGCATCTTAAGCATAACTGAACTTCTCCATAAATCTAAATTTTGTTAACATCCTGAAATCAATTACTTTGTGATTTATAGTTAAGACCATAGTGCTGACAATTATTAAACACCAGCCTCCTCTGGCGTTCCCACAAAAAGTGCAAGCTCATCCTAGGTGTGGACCAGCCTCTCCAGCGTTCCCAAAGAGCGAAAGAAAGTTTTTGAACAAGCTTTCCTTTAATTCCCAATACATTACCTGGATCCAGGTCCCTTCCAGTTTGTGCTAACACTCAATGCCAGTTCAAAGAGCTGCTGTGTGGTTTTCAGGTGTGACAAGAAGCTTCTGCTGCCAAATATCACCATTCCCACCAGTCAGTAATCCTACAGCCATCCCAGCCCCAGGTGCACTAATCCCAAACACATCCTGTGCTACTGATCCACTGCATGCAGGGCTCTCCTGCTGTCTGCACAGCTCCAGCTGCACGGCTGGGAACCATCAGCACCGCTGCAGTAGTGGAGGCAGGGAGCTGCTCAGAGGGCTCACACAATTCTGATGGCCCCACACTCCTCTGCTGAACACTCATCTGTCAGAGCACACCATTATTTGTGGGGACATGCAGCTATTCAGCAGCCACCTTGGAATTAGGTTTAATTGTGACCCCAAGACAGATTTCATTACATTTCAACTCAATGGTGTTGAGTTGTGCTCTGTCATCAACCTGGGGCAGTCAGCTGATTATAAAGCAAGTATTTAATCACCTTAACCCTCTAGAGACTTAAATTAAGGCACTTCACCACAGTCCCTTTATTCCTTAGTCTTAATTGAGGTTTCATTACCCACTGGCTACAGGGTCATTGTTTTGAGGCACAGGTACCTGACAGCTGAGGACCTGGAGCTACCTCGGCATGAGCTTTCATTTATATCAGGCAGCATTTGCTCATTCATCTCTCTGATACCCAGATAATGATCTCTGGCTTCAGCAACAAATAAGTTTTGAATATTGATTCACTTTCACCCTGCTATCCCCCAATCTAAACAAATCAATTCACCAGCAAGTGACAGGCACTTCTCCCTGCTATCCCCCAATTTAGATAAATCAATTCTTTAACAAGCGAGTCATCCCCATTTAGTAAAGCACTATGAAAATGCACTTCAGTAAATCTCTTCAAGTTTCCTACAGAGGAAAAAATATTGTTTTAATATACAATTTCATATTATTGTTTTAATAAAAGGAGCCATTAACTGTGGTGCTCTGGTGCAAGTTGTATTACAGGTAAAATTTCATCTCCCCAGTCTCGATGGGGGACTCAGAGGACCTGACACAAGACAGAAAAAGGACATTTGTTAAATAGCTGTTCAGCCAGGGAGAAAGCTAATTTGCTTTGGGCTCAGTGCTTTGTCTTTGCTTTCAACACCAACTATTTGAACTCAAAAACTGCCAGGCATGCTAGCATATTAAGATCTATCAAAATTCAAATAAGATGCATAATCTAAATAACGCAGTGTATAAATTGACTTTAAGGACTGAATAAGTTGCATATGCATCTTTTAAGGTCTGTAGCAGCAAAATGAAGACATCCATATTTTCCCTTTACTTTCCAATCTGCCATTTCATGTCTTTAGGCACTGTTTTTATACTGTTATATTGGGAATGCAAATATTTCATAAAACTTTTTATAAGCTTGAATACAATTCTAAGCATTTCAATTTCCCTGTAATTCAGTAAAACCATAAACCCAGTAAACAGTATTTCCACCAAAATCAACCTGACAATCCCCATAACAAGCACTTCCAACCGAGTCTCCTGTTTCAAGGATGCTTCCAAAGTCCTCATGTCCCCTGAAGAACATTTTGACATTAACAACCAAAGTTTTCAGCTTCACTAAAACCAAGACAGGCAAGGCTGTCATGCTGTTCATCATCCATTCAACTCCACTTCTTGCATAAAGATTTCCCCAGGAATCACCACTAGCTGTACAGAAATGAAGGTACCAGAACAGGATTAATTTCCTGCGTCATCTCGCACCTCTAGGACAAAGAATGACCTTCCCCAGCTCTCTAATTTGGTGCTTACTTCCAAAGAGAAAGGCAATGGGAAAAATACATTAGCATTGATAATTGCAATCAAAATGAGTTAGCAGCCAGTTTCTACAGACAAACTGGACAGCCAACCCAAAGACAATCACCTGGAACCCCTGGCAGTGCAGCAGAGCCAGCCCCGAGGAATACGGCACACAGCTTTTTCTCAATCACACCACTCGGTGAAGGCCAGCAATTAGGGTAAGAATAAATAATGGACTTTGCAGACAAAAGTACAGTGTATAACAACCTCATCCTACCTGAGCAGTTGTCACAGCCAGGAGAAACTGAAGGTCCTGAAGACAAAACCCTTGTTGCTAAGAGTTACAGGAACCACAGAGGGACATGGATTGTCAGGCACAGTGACAAGGCCAAGGGAACTCTGTGCAGGCCTCCTCCACTGCTTTGACCACATTTGCAAGTGGAATCTCTCTCTAAGCTAATAAACTCCAAAGTTAAAGTTAGAGAGAAATGAAGACAACTAGACCCTTCACTCATGAAGGATGGATAAATGACAAGATTAGGAAAGCCTGGCTAAAAAAAAAAAACCAAAAATATTTAAACCTTCCCAGGCTCCCCTACTGCATTTCATTGATTTCTTCCATATTTGATAAATAAATATGTAAACAGCAACACTGAAAACCTAAAATAAAAGGCTTTATTTTCTCCAAACAGCAGTTGTTTTCCCTTGTTTTTTAAAAAAATTCTTTTAACACTTTCAACATTTGTCAATAAAATGAAAATATACAACAGCCATGTAAATCAACATCTTTTCTTCTACCTCAAAAAATATATGCATTCTTCACATCAAAAGCACACATTGATTACTTACAACACAAAAGCTTCATGGCTGTACAACCCTGAAGGTTCTCACACAAACATGAACACACTTGTGTACACAAGAAAGGCAGCACACAACTGGTGAACTGTTTGTTCAGGTGGTAACACTTCAAAGCCTTTGTTTTAAGGATTTTTAGCATGGAAAAGCTGGCAAATCCCAGCAACTGCATGTTATGAGCCTCTCATGGCTAGTGGAAGATTCCTGCATTTAAATGTCTCCTAAAGGCTCTGCTTGTTACAAGCCTAAGTGTCTACAGCCACTGGCTAATTCTTTTAGCAAATTTCATTCTCGAGAATTGAGCTCAGCTTTGGACCCATAAGAAGTCACAAGAGAGGGCTTGATGGCAATCCAAATTATTGCCTGAAGAGTAAGCAATGAACAGCCAGAGGCTGAGCATTTCTCTGGCATAAACAGCTCAATTTGATCCTTCTGTCAAGTGACTGAAGTGCACAAAGAACTGGAACTCAGGATATCAGCATGGCATTCACAAAACAGCTGCAAGAATGAGATGGAGAAACCATTATCAGGCTTTGGCAAGGAAATTTTCATCTCAGTCCTCACTCACTGAAGTGCTAAGGAAGAGGCTGATATTCAAAGGCTACGAGGTGAAAATTCAGAGGCTCTTGTTTAAGAATGGTAAATGGGGACACATACCCATAACCACCACCCTTTCATACCATCCAAAATGGTAAGGCAAGTTACACAGGATTTCCCCCATGTCACCATTAAGAATTAAACCAAATGTAAAATAAAGGGATGTCAAAAGACAGTTTTTAGGAATGGTAATAGGAGGCTCTGAGGCTTATGTCACTTGTCAGCCCTTGCTTCCATTGAATCAAAGATTCTGTGTTATTCTGCATCCTAAAACACCCAGCTCAGTGGCCAGAAATCAAGGTCTGGCTTTCTTTTCTCCTGTTTCCTACACATACAATATGGTGCACCTAGGACTGACAGTTCAAAACATCCTGCCAGCACCCTCAATGTCACACCAGTTTTGCACTAATGTTACCTTCACATTAACAGTGTTTTTAACACCTTCTGCCTGCCTGTGAAATGAGGTCTAGCAGCAGCAACTCACACAGTTCTAGAATTATTTTAAAGTGGAATGTCACTAGTCATTAGCTGCTGCTGAGCTTGCACAATCAGGTGGAGCTGTCTCTTTGCAATGGCTGTGTTTAAATCCCACAGAAACTCCAACAGCTTGCCCTGGAGGAGAATCTCCATGGGCACGAACTGCAGAACCTGCTGGGGAGAGTCTGTGTCCAGCAAAGAGCTCATGAGAGCATTCAGGTGCTGCAGGTACTCCAGCACGGGCGCGGGGAGGCCTCGGAAGCCAACGCAGAGCAGAGCGGCGCCGCTGCTCAGGGCCTCCCGCGAGGTCGGGCACGCGAACGCGACGCTCCGGAAACAGCAGTGCAGGATGAAGACCAGGCCAGCTGTGAAACGTGTCAGGCAGGAGAGAACAGGCAAAACCAAGGCATCTCCTGCTGCCAGCTGCGCCAAGGAATGCAGAACACACTCCAAAAGCTGCTGCTGGTACTTTGGTTCTCCATCGTACAGCAAAGAGAAGCTGAAAGTCAGCAGCGTGGCTGCGTCCATGGGCTTTATTTCCATGCTGGGCTGGCTTTCTGCGTCACAGAAGGTGGGAAAGCCCACCACAAGGCACTTGAATTGGTCACTACAACTTTCATTTAGGACTTCCTGATGGCACCTGGAAAGATCAGACACTTTTGCCAGTATGAGTTCCCCAGAAAGAACTTCACAAGAGTGACAAGGCTGCAGCACTGATCTGCTTTTCAGCCTCCCCCCACCCAACTCCTTCACAGCTTCATTAAGATTTTCTAAGACCTGAACATCACAAAATGGAGAACACTTTACTCTGGGTAATCTTTTTCCTTCCAAAATGTACCAAAAGCTACATTCAAGGTTAGAAAATGATCCTTCCAGAACACACATGTTCCCAGCATTATTTAAACTATGTTCCTCAGCCCAGTGATTAAAATAGCCCTTTGCCACTTTATCATTCCATGTCAGGGTTTCCATCATCTTCCTTTCATTGTATGTACTAAAATATTTGTTTCTTTGCCCAAACCATTTTGCATTCATGCTGCAACCAGCCTGGGATTTCTTGACAAGCCAGTTATTTCTGCCAATGGGTTTCAGGTGGAACTTTTGCATGAAGAACTCTACTGCACAGTCTCTTAACTTGTTCAGTTTCACCTGCTCTGCTTCTTCCATGCGCTCAAAAAGACGGATATTCTCCGAAATAGTCTCTACCTGGCACTTGTAGAAGAACATGCAACATTCTTCATGTGTTTTAAGGAATGATTCTGGAAGTGTATGCTGGGAGAAAAGAGCCTTGTTGACCATTTCTGTTCCAAAGTTCTGTGTCATTTTAGGAAGAAGCAGATGAAGGCTTTCTCTGCCCATATAGCGAAGGCAAACCACATAGGCCTCTGAGTTTCCAGCTTTGCTGGTGGCTGGTTTAAAGACATGGACCTCCTCAAAAGAGCAGTTCAGCAGAAAGAGCAGGTTGATAGAACAGTGTTCAAACAGAGTGAACATCTTCAAAACAAAGGATCCTCCAGTGCCCAGGATCATTAAAGCAGTGACTGTTTCACAGTAATGAAGGGGTGAGACAAGAGCTTCCTGCTCACCTGGATTCCCCTGGCAATCAAAGCTGCCATCAGCAGTTACCAAGTGGACTGTGGTCATATTGCTCACAAAGCTCTGAAGTCCTGTTAGATGTCTTAATGTCATCACATCCCCAGTGTTATCTGGACCAAAGTACCACCAAGGTAACGTGTTTGCTATCAGACGGTCGTCCATGATCATCATAAGGATGTCATTGGCTTCATGATAAGGGTTCAGAGTATTAGCTACCCAATTCCAGTGGCAGGGGACATGGTGGGACTTCAAGAAGTGGTTAAGGCTGGCTATAAAAGCTCCAGGTGCTTCCCAGAGGTGGAAAGGATCCAGTTCTCCGTCCTGAAAAGCTTCATCTGGGAGAAGAGAAAAACTGCACAGGATCTCATGAAATTTGCACCATGCCTGGGCAGAGCTCAGCATTCACAGATTTCTTCACATGAGATATTATTTTCCCTGCTTTATTGGTAAATGAGGTGTGCTGATGCCAATCTTCCAAGTTCTTATCACTCAGTTGGTTCTTCACTTCATTCATTGAATCCTTCAGAGCCAGGAGTGAGTGAAATTCCACATGATCACATGTAAAAGCATTGCTGGGATCTGGCAGCTTCCATTCATCATTCACTGGCTTAGTATAAGTAAACTTCTTCTCAAAGAGCTTCTCAATTTCAGAGAGAATTTCAGGGCTGAACTTTTCAAGGCTGGTCTTCTGGTTAACATAAGGCTGCTTACATTTATCCATTCTTGAGTGGACTCACAACCTGGACAACATCAGGGGAGAAGAAACCATGTCATTCCAATCACACCAGTACAGAAATAGGAAAAGCTTTCTATAAAAAAATAAAAATGTGTCCTGCTTAGGAGCTATATTCTAGAACAGAGGTAAATGCTTCATGCACCAATGAGGAATGTAAATGAGGGCTATCCTGAATAAAGTCATTTGAAAATCAGGAGGTTCACCAGTTCAGTTGCCTTTCTTGCCATTTACACAGCAAATGAAGAAGAGTTTGCTGGTGCTTGGCCCTTCACTGACTCTGAATATTCTGCTCACTGTATGGATCTAAACACTTAAATACAAATATTTCTCTCAGTCACAAAAGAGAACACACCACAAGCTCTCCAAATTCAGCAAGTGGCCCAGAAATGTTATCATCTGATGATGGCACTGTTTATCTGAGAGCTCCAAGTATGGATGGTGCAGAGCCACAAGCAAAGGCAACTTTGAGAGGGAGCACAGCTGCTGCTCCTCCAGTTTTCCAAGTGGGAACAACCCTCCCACCAGAGCCAGTGTTAATGCTGGGGTAGCCCTCATTGGCACCCTTGAGAACTGCCCCTCAGCTGAAGGGCCCTGGAGGGATGCTGGACATCAGCCAGTGAGCACAACCTTTCTCTTCCTCTGCTCAGCATTACTGCTCCCTGCCAGATGACTGCAAACCCTTATGCCTCCCTTTAATGACTGAAAAAGCGGTGATAAACCTGAAGTGAGAGACTTGGTTGCAGCTGTGGTCAATGGGAATACGTGCTTGATGTTAAAGAAGAAAGTAGTGCTAAGTGCTGTGCTGTGAGTGAGTAAAAGGCCAACAAACACAAGCACACTCCACACAAAGCTGACGAGGCTGCAGCAATCTGCTCCACCGCTCAGCATAAAGCACACAGCACACAACTGACAGGCACTAACCAGAAATCAGCCAGCCAGCAATTTATTCCAAACTAAAATGTTCATTTAAGCAAAATAATTCAATCAAAATTACCACCCGAGATAGGCTGAGAGAGTTCCTATCTCTTTACCACCCCTCAAGCCCTCACATTCCCACAAACACAAAATACAATGACCTTAAGAGTTACATAACAACAGAGTTTGAGAAAATATTGGATTAAAACTGAAAGAGCTGAGAAAGTTTGGAAACAATGGCCACCCTCAGCACTTTACTCTTCCCCTCAAACCCATGCAGCATCTCAGGCCACAGCTCATATCTGTTTGCCCTCATCACCATCAGCCCTGAGAGGAGAAGAGAGGCACATGGGCACACACACAACTGAGGTTTCATCTTGCCTTTCCCCAGTTTAAGGGCTTTCAACAGGCAGGTTTAATTTCACTGTCCTCTATGCAGATGGGCTCTGGCTTTAATCTCAACCTTTCTTGTAAGATGTTCTGGGTAAAGAGGAAAACTGGGAAAAACACAGTGCCCTTGTCTAATTTATTTCATTTTAAACAGCAACTATGAGTATGGGCTTTTAATTACAGCTCATCCCACTTATTCATAGAAGAGGTTTGGAAAGGACCTTAAATACCATCTCATCCCAACCCCCCTGCCATGGGTAAGGGATACCTTCCACTAGACCAGGCTGGTCAGACCTCTACCCAACCTGGCCTTGGACACTTCCAGGGATGGGGAAGCCACAGCCCTTACCACCCTCACAGGGAAGAATTTCTTCCTAACATCCAATCTAAATATCTCCTCTTTTAGTTTAAAAACGTTCCCCCTTGCCCCACCACTATCTGCCCATGTAAAAAGTTACTCTCCTTCTTTCATATAAGCCTCTTTTAAATACTGGAAGGGGCTCTAAGAACTCCCCAGAACGTTCTGCAAGGCTGAACAACGCCAGCTCTCTTAGCCTGTCCCAGAGGTGCTCCAGCCAGAATACTAACAAGCGCAACCCTAAATCCAAGCTCACTCAGCACACAGCAAGAACAGACAAATGCCTGCTTTTTTTATCTTCATTTCCAGACCCCTTCCGGCCAGGACCGGGCTCTGGGCTCGCCCTACCGCGCAGCTCCTCACCCATCCCCGCGCTCCGCTCCCCGCCCGCCGCCTCAGCGCGGCCCGGCCGCCTCCCTCCGCCCCCGGCCGCTCGTAGCGCCGCGCCCGCCCGAGGCGCCTCCCCGCGCCGCCCGCTCCCTACGCGAGGCCGCGGCTGCAGCGCGGCCTGGAGCCGCTCCCGCTCTTACCCGGCGGGAGCGCGCCCAGCCCGGCCCCTCGCCCGCCCGGCACGCCCTCCCCTCGGGGGGCACCGCCCTGGCCCGGGTCTGGAGGGCTCTTGCCGCTGCGGCTTTGCCATCGGCGGCTGGGGCTGCTCGCAGCCGGGATGGGTGAAAAGCAGCAGAGTCCCGGGCAGGCGGCAGCGCGGCTCCATCTCCTAAACAGGAGCCCAAGCGCGGCTGTTTCTCAGGAGGAAAAGGGAGCAGAGGAGCCGCCTCCGAGCAGCGGGGCAGCCCGGCAGGACGGCGTTGCTAGAAGTTACCCGCGCAGCACTTACCAGCGCCAGCGCTGACAGGTTGCTCAGGAAGAAAAGAGGAGAAAGGCTGTGTGGGGATGTGTGGCCACCCGCTGGAGAGGCAGGGCTGGGGCTCAGCGCCCTGGGTGCTTTTTGCCGACGCCCTGGGCCGCCTGCCCTGGGAGCCTGAGCCCCGCGCGATCATTTCACAGCCCTGCAGGTCCCACGGCTCAGCAGTGATGCTCCTCCAGAGCTTGCTTTGCCCTCTGGAACCCACAAGGCGGGTACTTAAGCAGACTCTTCACGTAGTAACCCACCTTGCTGCCCTTTCTAAATCCCCAGGAGACTTGTTACACCCAGCTTGGGTTAGCAGGAGGCAAGAGCCTTGAAATATTAACAGAGTCATAATGAGCATCACTGAGCATCCATTGCAGCATCCCTGGAAACACACAGATGCTTTAGACAGCAAAACAGCATCTAATCTGCACACAGAAGCAGAAAGGTCAAAGCATATTCATTATTACAGTAGACAGCAGGTGCAAGTTGCTTTCGAGACTTTAAATATTATGGGGATTTTCCTATATGCAGGTTCAGGAACGTGGCACTCCCCAGCTCTTCTGGGAACAAATAGCCAACAATGGAGCATGAGTAAGCAGAAATCCTTTTGCTTTAGTATGAGGCTTCCTGCTATTGATTTTTGCACTCTCACATACTCTTCATGAAGCTCAATCCAGTCCTAGGCCAGAAGTAGTTTTGCTACAGAAATCCAGTGCTATCAGTACTAAGCACTCCAGAACTGATAACTTTGGGAAAATTTTGCTTGAAGCCCAGTAACTGAAAATAAAAAAACCCTTTACTTGTCCATCCTAAGGACATAATAATGTATACATAAGGGATCTTTTCTCTCACTCCAGGTACATGAGAGAATTTGTATGTTAAAGTTATAACTGAACACAGGGATCTATAACCTGACAACTTTCCTCCCCTCTTTAATCTACTTGCTTGCTTTCTAAAATGAAGCAATATTACTACAAAATAGAATCTTAAGTATAGAAAAAGCCCAGTGCTACCTATAAACAGGAATACAGGACAAAACTCTTTAAATCCCCTGAGGGGAAAAAAAGAGAGAATCTCTTTTTCAAGCCAAGTCATGTCATATTGACCCCTAATAGTGGTGTAACAAAATGGTACTTACCGGCTGCCTCTTCAGAAAGAAGTTTTACCTAATGAGAAACAGCTGTGGTGCGGATGGAAGATTTCTCTGTCTCAGTGCCTCTTCACCCGTTAACTGGCCTGTTTGAAGATCACCTTTACTCAACCAATATTTTTTGCTGTGTAAAAGTAGAGGGAGAGGTGGGGCAAATGAATGAAAGCAAGTAGGCAGCCGGTGAGGTGTGGAGCTGAAGGTGTGGTGGGTTCTCCAGTGCCTGGTCTGGTCTCTCTTGATAGTACAGGGCACACAGTAATGGCATTGCTAAAATCTTATCTTTAGCTCATGAGAATTTAAAGTTACTGGGGAGGTCAAAGGTATGTTACAGTCTGAAATGTTTGTGCTTGTAGTAAAGGCCTGAGCAGAGCTTTCCTTTAGTTTTGGCTTTCTCACTGATATTTCCAGTGGTGCTGTGATGTTTTGGTTGCCTTCCTTCTGTTGTTTCTGTACTCACACACCAGCCACAAGGTTTACACTGGCTGACTTCTGTGGGCCATAAGTAATTAAATCATTGAGTTTAAGGGTTGATTCTTTTTAATTTCTTAAACACATCACTTTTCACTTCTTGAGTGCTTAGATAACACTACCAAGAGAACAGCTACAATTCAGCTCATAGGGCAAAGTGGTCTGTAAGCAAGGCTTGACCTTTGCATTTCTACCCTGCCAGGCTCTTACTGTAGCTTGCAGCTTCTCAGTGTCACACTCCCCTGGACTCCTGGAGATAAGGCTCTTCCAAATCACAGGAGAGAACAATTCATCACTGAGCGCATGACAGCACAGGAGTCCTAGCTAAAGTAAATGTGATTGAATAGCACGCTTAAGAAAAATGTGATGCTTTTTCTGAAATTAAAATTTCAACTCAGCTTGTGAGCTTCAGGATTCTTCTATGTTTTCTGAAATCTCTTCAAGTTAAAGCAGAAATTTGAGTAGACGCTTCTGTCTTATGCAAAATAATCTCTCTTTGTTGTTGTTGTTGTTGTTATTGTTGGTTGCTTAGTTTGGTTCCTTTGGTCCATGCAAGATACTTAAAATGAGAACATAGTACTTTCTTCCTACATTAGCCCTGTTTCTATGGAGCTAAACTTTTATCAGCTGATCTTCAGCTGATATTTTTCCAATCAGACTGTTACCTGTGTGCACAGCTGTGCCACCAACAGCCCCAGACAGAAGCATCTGTCTTTAAGGGAATATTGGGCAGTTAAACACAGGAAGTTAAACATCTCATTAAGAACAAAGTAGTTTTGTTTATGCCCCTGATTTTTTTTTATTTTGTAGGTATATGGTATAACTCTACTATGTGATGGAGCTGGGGAGATTGTGGAGTGTTTGGGAGCTCTTTCCATCATACAGGATGTGTACAGGGAGTCATCTGGGAAGACTATTCTGAGCCATGGAAGAAACTTCCATAGATTCCATGGGATACCCAGTACTTCCCACCCTGCTTCTAAAGACCAGTCCCAAACCGACCTAATTTTGCACCACATCTCACCATGGTTTTATCTATCGCTGTGCTGGATGTAGGATATTTGTCAGTTGGGATGATAACATTGGTGTGGCAGAGCAGTTGAGAGAAGGCTCTCAGTCAGACATGAGAAGAATTACTCACAGTGATTATGTGGATGATTATGATTAGATTTATTGCTAATAGGGTATCTAAATTAAACAGTGTGGTATGTAAATCACAACACTCTTGTCTATTGCAGTGTGGTGCATGATGCTGGGACAGCTGGTTGCCCTTAATGAGGTGGGTTTCCATGACCTTGGGGACTGATCTGTAAGGTCATTCTTCTTCTGCTTCTGGCTTGCAGTCCAAAGTCAGGCAGATTTTTGTTTCACTTTCATCACCAGAGGAATTGCAGCCACTATCTGCTACAAGGAAAGTGAGTTGGGAAACTCCAGTAAACAGTGTCTGACGTAGTCAGTTGGAAAAATGACGTACAATTGTCTAACCTTTGCTTCTTTAAACAAAAAGTCACTGAAATGAAAGGGAAAACCTATCAACTGTTCAATAATGTGTTATTATTGCACCACAGATAAGATAATGAGGAAGCATTGATCCTGTTGGAACAGCACAAATGCATCCTGACAGACTGCAACTACCAGTGGTAGTATGTTCACCTACTGACCTCCAGAAATCAGTGTTTTCCAAAGGGGGCTTTGGGGAAATGAGGACATGGTCCTGACCTCGTGAAAGGTCTGGCATTTCACTGTGTGAAAGTATTATTCATTATTGAAGAGGAAACCAGACCACAGAACAGGATAAACTTTGGTCCTGGGTTGTTTTGATATAAGT
The DNA here is from genome assembly GCF_901933205.1 of Camarhynchus parvulus. Taxonomy (NCBI): domain Eukaryota; kingdom Metazoa; phylum Chordata; class Aves; order Passeriformes; family Thraupidae; genus Camarhynchus; species Camarhynchus parvulus. The sequence goes on along the minus strand of NC_044581.1, from coordinate 7,509,017 downwards.
GACCTTCCTAGGGAGAATTTGTATTCTTCATATGGAGAAGCATCTTGGAGCCCCAGGCCAGCAGCTGGCTGTGGTGCCAGGATATGAATTGCATTTACCTGTGTTGAGTAGGGAAATATATCTATTGCAAAGGATTCTTAGTGATACATGGAGTTGTGTAGTATAATTTAATTATCTGAGTACTGTTTTCTTCTGTGGCAGGCCTGAAAGAATTTCTTTCCTTATCCCTTATAATTTTTAGTTCAAGTTATTTGTGTTTATTGTAGACCACAGGGGTACCTGGCCTTTTTTAGTCTCTAGTCCACCAGGACCTGTGGTTTCTTTTCCACTTATTCTCACTAAGGATTGTTTCAGCCCTCCATCACACTTTCCCCTGTATTCTCTGATTTTTTGCCTGCCTCAAAGCACTTACACATTGAAAAGCCCATCCTTTTATCCCAAGCCTGACATACTGCTGATCTCTGGTTGTGCTGTTTGTATCCCTTCAAAAGGTTCAACTCCTTTCCCTCAACTCCCCAAATAATCCTTTTCATACTCTTTCTCCCTAAGTTCCTTGCCACAGGTGCTTTGGCTTCCACAAACTGCCATGGCCACAACCCCAGTCTTACCCTTTGCTGTTTGATCCATCTCCCAGAGCTGGAAGATGGAATTGTTGGCTGGTATTAGGACATCTCTGCTCTTTTACTGATTTCTGTGGTGTCATTTATTCACAGGTTTTGTCAAGTTGCTTCCTCTTTCTGCCTGAGTCTTATGAAGATGGTGAAGTTTTACAGAGCAGGCATATAATTTGTGAGTGCTGTGGCTGCTTCCCTACCAGTAAACATCATAAACCCTTTACATTAACTGATCTCTGTCCTAAAAGCCTTTTCCCACTGCCCTCACAGGAGGGCTGTTTAGGACTGCACATTTTGGCCAGCTGGAAGCTTTTTCTGACGTCTGGCCTAACTGAACACGCATCTCCTCGGTTTCCTGCTGCCTGTCTTTAAGTTTCTGTATCTCTCCTGCCTCCATGGCAACATTTTCAGGCTGTCATGGAAGCATTGCTTTGCTCTCATTTTGCTCAGCTAACCATGACAGGCTCTTTGAACGTCTGGTTTTCTGTTCCCCTGGCCAGCCCTTTGCTGCATTCACTGTGGTCAGAGGTCTCTTTTCTGTCGATGTACAATGAGCAGTATGCTCACCACTCCAGGCAGATCTTGTTAGAGATTGTTATTAAAATGATCTGTTGGGGAATAACTTTTCTGGTATATAATTAAATTTTATCTCCCTTTCTTGTGGCTAGTAACACTCCAGTGGCTGTCTGGCTAACCAGTGTACAGACGATAATGAGTTTCCCAAACAAAGCCTTTCCAAATTGCTGCAAAATTCCTGATTAATTCTTGGCAGTAATTTTTAATCAAACCTTGAGCATTTGCTTTTGGTAGTCAGCAGAAAAGTAAAATCTTTCCAAGCTTTAGCCATTTCACCTTCCTCCAAAACTCTGAGGCACAATCCTGGCTTTTTTAAGTATGAGAGAAGTGGGAGAAATGCCCCCCAGGTAAGTGCACCAGTAAGGGCATGGTAATGCCTGAAGTGCTTAGGGGGGATCCTTTCTTCTGGGCTAGGCTGTCCCCACTGTGTAGACACTCTGTGAATATTTGTGCAGCTCAGTTCCTCTTCCCAAAAGAGTGATGTGCAGTAGGTGTGAGAAGACTGCAAAATAATTTGATACACTGATAATGTCAGCACACAGGAAAGTGGAGACTTACCCTAAAGCATTAATTAAATGTTTTGATGAAATGCTTGCAAAATACTTCACGACGCTTCTTTAGATGGAAATTGCTGTAGGAATGTACAGCATTGTTAGAAAATAATTTCAGGTGATTGTATCTGCATCCTGTAGCAGTTGAAGTTCTCACTATGGAAGCAGGGCTTGAATGACAGCCAAGGCAGTAACATCAGGATTATAGGTACAAATTGCTGCAGACACATACAGACAGAGACAACTGAGATTCCTTCAGGACAAAAGACTCTCAATAATTTTTTTTCAGCATTATGCAATCTATTCAATACCTTCTTTTTCTAGATAAATCTGATTTGGAGCATTCCCTGCAGTCTAATTGGCATTAATATCCTCAGTGCTCAAATTAATTTTGTCCTAGTAGGGTGAACGTTTATGTCTTACTTGTCCAACCAATGCAGCATTACAGGTTAAAACTCAAGTAATTTTTGTTGCTGTTAAATAACAGACATTGCAGAAAGATAGATAAAATGGCCCCTTTTTGATAATCCTGTTTTCCATGTAAATCCAAACTAGGAAGGAGGTTGTCTTAGATGAGAGCAAATTGGGAAGAGCTCTCAGGCTGTCTGATCTCTCTTGTCTGCTTTGCAAAAAAAGAATCAGATTAATGAACATAATCAGATTAAGGCTGAAAAAGGGAACATATCTGGGGGGCATCAGAACTCTGCTGATACCAACAAGCTCTATGGAAAATCAACATTAAGGGCCTAACATTGCTCTGTAATTTAATTTAATGGCAGCAAATAATGGGTTTCAAAGAAGTCCTGAGTAGTGGCAAGAGAAGCCTGGACTTCCAAAGGGCAGAAAGACTTGAGCGAGCTGGTAAGTGGCTCTAAGACCCTGGGTTTGGGTGAATGTTGCTTGGAGTGATGGTGACTTCCAGAATCTTTGGCACACTTGCTCACAGCCAAGCAGTGTGGGCCCTCTTTGGGCACAGGGTTTGGTGCAGTTAAATCTACCTAAAACCATCTCTGCTCTCAGTCTGCTGTGTTTTGTACAGAAAAACAATGCTGAAAAAAGGAGGATATACCTAGAACAGGCAGAGGCAGATATGGCCAAGATCCAGAAGTACAGGAATGAGAATGGCAAAAAGGAGAAAAAATAGGGGAAGCATGGTAAAAACAGAGTTAGAAAGAGGGCATAGAAGGGAAAATTATTTACACATCCTTAATGTTGATTTTCCCACTGCGTCCAGCAAACCAAGAGCAAGATTCACCATGCCAGTGCAGCAATGTAGTGTGGGTCCTGACGTGGCAGCACCCCACCTGCTTGTCTCTGTAGAAGAGACATTTTAAGCTTTCTAAGAGAAAGCAAGAAAGAAATGGAAGTGTGAACTTGAGGGAGAAAGGGAGGTCAAGAACTTGAGGGGAAAGGCCCTCATTATGGTTTCTTTTCAGATCCATTTTCTATTTCTTCAGTGCCAACTGTATTTTTCAACAAATCAAACAGAATTGGATTTTTAAATTCTGCTGGTTGTTGCAGATTCCCAGCCTGTGCTGGCATTGCTGGGTTTCTGCTTTCCAGCATGAAATATATCTCTTTCTAAAAATGCCCTGTTTTTTTCTTGGTGCAGTTATTACCTTGTTTGATTTTTAAGTTCTCAGAGACACTTTTCTGGGGCAACAATGGTCTGTTTGATACAAGGTCTTCAAAATCAAAAAGGAAAGAGGAATGTAAGAAATAAGAATTCCAAGACCTGAAATGCCTAGTTTTCTGAATTTTTGTTAATGTCTGGATGATTTGTCTAAGAATTACCAAGTTCTAATTGAGGTTTTGTCCCTGCTTGGGATATTTATAAATTATACCCCCATGTGTCCTTTCTGGATTTATTAAGCTGTGAATCCATATTGTAGATGTGGCCTTTCAGCTAGGGCGTGTAAGGTCTCTACTCATCACTGCTTTTCTTGAATTTTTCTGGCATTCAATTGTCTTGGAAACATCTCTGGCTCTGTAAAATGTGGTTCACATCAGTTGTTGGGATCAAACACCGATGCACAAACAGATCCATATGACAAGGTTGTTTTTATATTTTTTTCATACACAGCAAAACTAAAATTAAAGGGACAGATGGTGGGGTGCCTGTCTTCTTTCCTGTGTCTCCCATATTCTGCTGAACAGAGGTTTAGCATATCTCAAAGAAGTATTTCCTCTTGGGAAGGGTGAGGCAATTAGATATGAACAAAAAACCCTGAGGGGAGCTACTGGGTCATCACCCCTGGCTGCCATGAAAGAATGGGAAGGTAATGATGTGGGATGTGGAAACGTCTGGTGTCAGTGGTAGGTGCTACAGGTCACCTCACAGAGTCTGCACACTGCCAGGGGTTTGAATTGCACAGGAGCAGGTGACTCCAGCTGGTTCCCAGGTGATGCAAGAGGTGCAAATCCAGGCAGATCCCTTGTCAGCCACTGAAAAGTTGTGTGTGTGTGAAATTTCTAGGCTTAATCTGCATTACAGTGTGTGTGTGCATGCGTGTAAGCTTTCTGCAGAGCTCTAGAGCATGTGTGTCATGTGGGGTGAGGCCAGAAAAGCAGATGTCCTGACCATGCCCCTCCTACTCGGGGATTAGAGATGCTCAGGGGTCAGCAGAGAGAAGCTGGGACACACTTCCCTGACTCACTGCCAGAGACAGCAGCAGCTTCTGCAGGTTCAATAGGCCTCTGCTCTTTGGTCAAATAAAACCCTGCAGCTCCACTTCCAGCAACCATCCCCTTCTTTTGGTTAACCAGACAGGAGGAGGATGGCCTATGCTGAGGAAGACAGGTAAGGTGCTGTGAAATAGGGGATGCACGGACATCCAAGCTGGTTGGGGCTAAAAAAATTACATCTCTTTTCTTCACCTTGTTTTCTTTCTACTGGGCACTCAATAAATGTCAGACAAAGGCTGCTCAGAAGTAAACATCTTATTACTGGAGAGCATTCTGGCCATCTGCCTGTGCAGGTGCTGGTATTATGAAATATGGCAGCGAGTAGGTGACCTTGGGAGAGGTTATGGGCCAGAAGAGGCAAATATCTCCTGTGGAGAGGCACAGACTGTGAATACTTATGGCCATGTGCCCCCAAACATAATGCTTTAGCTGTTTATTGGGATATGTCTGCTTTTTAGCATAGATTTGCTTTCAGCCAACTTAGAAGCAAATAAGAGTGGGGTTTTTTTTCATGCCATAAAAGATCTGTCACCGGTGACAGTCCTGTGTTTTGCAACAGATGTGTTTCTCCAGTGGATGACAGCAATCACAATAAAGGGGATTGTGTTTTCAGCTGATCCTGTGATTTAATCCAAAGCGATGCTACCGAGCACTATTATTAGGTGTGCATTGTTAGAGCAGCTAGAGGGGCCTTTGTGCTACATGTTTTAATTCAAGCTGTCAAAAAGCTTGCACAGGCCTTGTGCTCTTGCAGTTCCAGGCTGAACACTCTGCTGGGTGACCCACGGGTCAAACTCCCCCTTTGCTCCTGCTGAGCAGGTATCTCCCTTGCATTCAGAAATTATCAGTGCTTGCCAGTCCCTTTGATGTCATCCGGAAGGTTTCTGAAAGCTAAATACTGCAAGCAGATTAATTTTGGCATCGCTCTGCTCTCAGCACTGGGGACAGCTCTGATGCGCCCAAAGCCTTTGGGAAGGACAGGGCTCTGCCAGGCCCCTGTGCACTTGCTGGAGCTCGTTTCAGGCGAGGAAACATATGCAGCACTGGAGATTTACTTCTTTAGTTAAGAAGTATTTTAATATCTTCTGTTTAAAAGGGAAAAAAATCCACTTCCACTGTAACTTGGCATAGCTCAGTCAGTCCTGATGTCTTCAGCAGACATTGAATGGGTTCCATCCCACATTCCTAAAATTTCTGAGGATATAGGAATAATATCCATTCTCTAATGTTATTTTGCAATGCTTTATGCGCTTCAAAAAAACCAAAAACTGAAACAAGCAGTATTATGGTCACGAGGAAGAGCAGATCCTGGTGACCTTGTTCTTTTCTCATGCCTGCCACAGGTATGTCAAAACCTTGGGCATTACATATAAATTCTCTTAGTTCCCTTGAATTTCTAAACAAGGATTACAGTTATTCAACAGAGAAATTGGGGGGAATTGTTCATTAATGTATGTAAAGCACTTTTAAAGCTTTTGTCTGCGAGCAAGTGATAACGTAGTCAACTGTGGTCTTTATTAATGTCATTTTCACAGCTCCTGCTTATTTCAGGAGCTCATGATACACTTAGAAAATTCAGTATGTGATGGTAAATAAACTCTCTCATTTCCAAACTTTTCCTTTGAAAAGTACTTCAGCTAAGTATGACTCTTCCTTTTAATCTATGTGTATGGAAGTTATTTCTTCCCATTGGATTGCAAGTTTATGACATTTTTGGCTATTTTTGACTTCACAGTTTGTAACTAGGACTATAAGTTTGATGTATCTTATGCTGGATAGGACTTAGAGTAGCAACTAGACAGTCAAGAGGCTAAATGCTCACAGAAAACGCATGTGCAGTAACTACTGACCCTGTCAGTATAAAGAAAGAAAAAGTATAGAATTGAGAACCTTTGCTTCAATATCTGGTACTTTAGTTGGAGGAACCAGTTGTACACAGTCAAATCCTCTTAGTGGCCTGAGACCTCCTGCAGTGAGGAGCTCCTCACCTCTGCAAGCTTTTCTGTCTGTCCTCTAAGACTGCTGAGAGCAGCATCACAGCATTACTAGGGCTTACACCTCTGGAAAAAAGAGACTTGATAAAAAAGAACCAAAAGAAACATTCCTGGATAGATAGTGACTGCTTATCGGCACCTCCAGTCAATTTTACATCACCCACAGTCTCACAATATCTGATTTTCTCACCTCTCAATAATCAGATCAACTTTTCATACAGAGAACTGTGGCCCCTGCCTGTGGGTTTAATCCAGGAACCAGTCCTCTACCATGTACAATCATTAATTCTACTCATCAATGGTAATGATTGAGTTGCTTCCAAGAACTGCTATTAGTACCCCTGCTTTTGAGGATAGTTTCCAATCAACCTTGATATTTACTTTCAGAAAGTCTCTGCATTGTCCTATTGAAAACAGGATTATAGGATTATTTTGCTATTGATTGTGTTTCAAAACTGCGATTAAGACATCTGATTACTGGGCTAAGAGGTTAAAAGTTGAACTCTTCTCCTTTCCCATGAGACAGATGTACAACAGGCACTGTAATGCCAACTTCTATCCCACCTTCAGGCAATGGGGCTCCCTGCTGGATTAGACCTTTTTTAACCAAGGTATTTGCCAAGTCCCCCTCTTGAATCACTTTAAACTCTGGAGCACAAATTCCTGGTTTTCACTTGTTTTGATGGAGACTGATGTCATTGGGCCTCTTGGCAATGTCTGGGCTGCAGGTGTGATCCCATGCCCACTCTGTGGGATAAGTAAGATCTCCATGTTTATCCTTCTGTACTGAAGGCAAGAGGTATTGAGAGGGTGGGTGGCTGACATGTGGTACCAGCCTAGATGGAAGTGATGGGAGCTGATGGCACTCGACACTTACAGAGATTGGCTTCTCCATCTCTGGATCTTGATGATCCCATGTCTCAGAAGTTCACCTGAATCTTTACCTACTGCAGATGACAGTGTCTACTCCTTCATCAGCACAGCATTCCAGCTGTGTTGTTCAGGTGTCTTCAGAACTCCACACATTTGTATTTCCCCATCACAGGCTGGACATCCCCATGCACACTCATATAGGTTGGAATTTCTCAATCTAATTGTGCTTTTCCCTTTCTTCAGGAACTCAGGAGAGACCAGAGCCCATCAGAAGAAGGAGTGGTTATGCCTTGTGACATTTCTGTGATCTAGGTATCATTAGCCATTCTTCATCTACAGCATGAAGCCAGCCAAGGGGATTCAAATGATTTCCCTGTAGTCAGGGGTAAAATACATGAGATTAAAAGTGATGCATCTTCAATAATAGCAGTGAAGCTTCTATTATTATAGTCTTAATGAAATTTCTTTTCCTCTGCACCGTTTCAGGACTTTTATCCTTTGAAGCTTGTTCTTTGAATGGGCTGGTAAGTCTCCCTGACCTGTTCTCCTCCTGCAGAAACAGCTATGAGGTGTGTAAGGAAGCAGCAGACTGGCTGCGTGCCCGTGCTGCCCGGCGGCCCAGGATCGCCATCGTCTGCGGCTCTGGGCTGGGAGCTCTGGCTGATGTGTTGGACAGCAGGACAGCCTTCCTGTACGAGGACATCCCTCACTTCCCACGGAGCTCAGGTGAGCACAGCTCAGGCCATTATCACCCCATCCACCAGCAGCCTGCAGCAGAGCCTCACACAGGGATCACTCAAGTCTGCAAACCGGTCCCACGCTGGTGAAATGTGTGTTCACAGTAAAAAAACATAAATATCAAAGATATAGGTATTTGTAGCCACAATTCTCTTTACAGAGAAAAGCAAAGCACAATTTCCCAAGAATTTCTTCTGGGAAAGACAGCAAGAAAACCTCAGAGAAAAAGGGAAAACAATTCTTATCTCTGCTTGCTGCTCCTGTTGTTTTGCACCTGTGGAATGAGTTATTGAGATAGTTTACACAAAGTGATTTGTCAATTAGATTCTGCTGAAGATTGTTTTATTTCCTTGGCCAATTGGAAAAAGCTGTGTCCTGACTGTCAGGAGACAGTCACAAGTATTCTTTAGTATTCTTTATAATATAATTATAGTATAGTTGTAATGTAATATAGTATAATTTTAATAAAGCAAGTGTTCAGCATTCCAAAGCCTTAGAGTCAGATGCCAATCATTTCCTTCGTTGGGGGCCCTACTTTTCAATAGATATTTTGATTTATTTATTTATTTGATTTCCAGCTCCTGCTTTTGCAGTGCTCGGCCCTGCGGTGAAGCAAAATCATCAACAAACAGATCTCTCTAAAGTCAAATTCCTTGAGACCTGTAACTAAAATGCCACTTTGTTAATTTCCAGTGTCAGGGCATGTTGGCAGATTGGTGTTTGGGGAGCTCAATGGACAGCCCTGCGTGTGCATGCAGGGACGTTTCCACTCCTATGAAGGCCACTCTCTCAGCACGGTGAGTTCTCCTTAAGGAAAATATTCACCATGGGGGGATGTATTTAAAAGCTGCAGAAGTGACTGCCTGCCTTGCTATCTAGCTGCAGGATGTTAGCCCTTGCAATGAACTTACAGTGCTCTTGAAATGAGTCTTTCTTAGATTTCAGATCTGCCCCCAAAAAATAAAATTGGGAGTTCAAACCAAGAGGTAGTTGGCTTCTGCGGGGTGAAGGTGATGCTCCACAGCCACACAAATTGGCTGACCCTGCTATTCTCACCAGGGGAAATAGTTTATCATATAAGGCAGATTAATTTACATGCTTTAACTTAGTCAGTTTAATCATTATTTAAATCAGCAATGAGAAAACTTCTGTAAGAATAATCTATTTTAATCTTCTATTGCATTTGTATAGTTTACAGGGTTTTTTTTCCCCTAGAAAAAGTTCCCAGGCTACTGCAAGCTGCTATAACCTCTCAGCTAACATGCTGGAATGTGTGGAGATTTATGTTACCTACCATGCACATATGTACTTTTCTGCTAGAAAATAACAATAACATATATTTATTGGCTCTTTTTTTATTTGGATAGCTTTGTGATTTTCCTTTTTTTGCATTTGGATATAAACCATAATTTTTGTCACCACCCAACTTCTTATAGAAAACCAGCTGTTTTAAAAACACTCAATACAAAGTTAGCTTTATCAAGATGTGTTTGTCTATTAAAATTAACTTACTTCTTGAAGAAGTGGTGCCCATTACTAGGAAATATTTTGCTCACAGTGGCATTTGATTGATAGTAGGTATCATCCAAATTCCTGACTCCTCAAAATCAAACTTCTTAATTTTTTTTTTCTCCAGCTCCCAACTGTTCCTTAGCTTTGGATTACTCTCCAAGTCCATGTGCATAAGTAGTTACTTCAATCAGCACAGTGGCTTGATCTCTGCAAGACCTTGGCAGTGAGCAAAAACTGTCTGCATGTTCTTTCTGTACCACCTTTATTTGACCTTAGTGCAACTGTAGGAAATGTGGTCTTGGATTTTAATGCAGGATTTTGTTTCATTGCAAGATTATGGTTTAATTAGTTTAAAAAGCATTAACATTCTATTTAAATTAGAGGAATGTTTAAAATTGCAGAAGGTTGTTTTGTCTCCATATGTAGACTCTTTGCATCCACAAACTGTGATATTACAAATGCAGTAGCAGCGGCTGTCTGCCGACTGTGGCACTCATTGCACACATGCTTTTGGTTCTTGCAGGTCACCTTTCCCATCAGGGTGTTCTTTCTCCTGGGGGTGGAGATCTTGATTGTCACTAATGCTGCTGGAGGACTGAATCCCCACTTCCAAGTGGGGGACATCATGTTCATAAGGGATCACATCAGCTTGTTTGGTCTGGGAGGGCAGAATCCCCTGCGTGGACCAAACGATGAGCGGTAAGAAGGCATCGGCTCCATTGTTACCAATTAATCCTTTCTTCCTTCAGCCATGGGCTGGACTGCCAGTTGTGCCTACTGACAAATATTTACTGAGGCAGAGTTTGGCTCCAGGTAACCACAAGGGAAGAGTTACAGCACTAGCTGTATGTGCTGTGCCACCTGCCCTGCCTTCCCTTGGCTGTTGCTTATTGTACAAGCCTACAAGGAGCTTACACACAAACCCCCAGAAGGTTTTGTTTTGTACAAGTAGGCTTCTGGTCCTTCTCCTGACATGACCAGCTGTACCATCTGCTGAAGACACCCACTGCTCCTCTTCATATTAGTCCCTCTCTCTGTTGGTTCCTCTTAACTGAGCAATCAGTGAACTGTGCTGTCCCCAGCCTGATCAACAGCCATTTCTGGTGTGATGGAATGGGTACAGCAGAGGCCAGGCAGTAAGTGGAAGGCAGAGCAAAGATGAAACCTCTTAAATTCCTGATCACCACTGCTGCATCCAGGTCTTCAAAGTGGAGTGCCTCTGTATTCACTGAAGGCATTGCTCTGATGAGAGGTGATTGTCTTGGCAGCTTCTTCAGAGACCTTGAGAACTACAAGAGCCACCTGCTGCTGGCTGAATTGGGAAGTCAGGTTTCCTGTACTGCCTGTGTAGCAGAATCTTTACCTTACTAAGAGTGCAGAGAGGAGCTTCTAGCATATTCTCACCCCTGAACTGCAGTTGCCACCAGATTTGGATTTGCTTTGAGCAAGATGCTGGACTAGATGACCTCAAGGTCCCTTCCAAAATGAATTTATGATCCCAAAATCCTTCCAAGACACCATCAGAGTGGCAAGGTGGAAGGCCCCTTGTGAAAAATGGACGTGTTTGCAGGGCAGGCATCTGGATTGACCTCAGATCTTTCCAGAGAGAAAGTTATTCTGAGAGTAAGGTGGCCTGCCTGGCTTTCAGTTAGTTCCTTCCTGATCTAACAGCAGACCTGGCTTTTGCTTCTGAAAGGATCTGCAAGGTGCTGGCAGCTACCTCAGGAGAAATAATCACTGTGCTGCGATTCCATGGCAAGAGGACAGTACCCATCTGAAGTGGAACATCTTTATATTTTTGTAGGTATTGCCGTGGGTTGGAGGAAAGTGATCAAAAGCAGAGAAGCTATGTGGAGTGTTTAAAGCTCTCTGGGCTTGCATAATTGCTCTGGAGCAGGAGCAGAGACTCCAATCAAACAACTGCATCTGGACAGCGTTCAAAGGCAGCATAGCTACCTCACTACCTCCCTAAAGCAGCTTCTTGGTGAAGACTGCAGTGCTCTGGGAGGTGACTTCTGTACTGCTGACCAAGGCATCAAAATGGGCAAAGGGTCTTTATGAATCAGGTTTCGAAGTATTGCAGAGATTTAGCTAAGCAAACTCCTAAAATCCTGTCCAGCTGAGCTACCAGGAAGGATTTATCTAAGCACAACAGAGCAAAACTAGAGGCAATGAAGTGATGTGGAAATAATATTTTTTTAATAAATTAGAGATTGGGCTTCTGCATTGCTGGCCATCCTTCAGAAAAGGGAAGCAATTTTCATGGTGATGAATACTTATTACCTTAGACCAGAAGGGGAAGTTTGTTTTCATTTATATAATATTTAGTGTTTATAAAAACAAAATAAGCCACCTACTGCCCTAAGCATTCAGCTGGAAGAACATGTAAACAAGCAGAAGCTTTAATAGCATAAATGAGGGATCTGGTCCACTCCTACTGATCTGCGTCGGTGAACATGGCTGGGAGTTTATTTTCCAGGTCTCCTCAGTGGCAGCATAACAGTGTTTGCCATCTACTTCTGCAGGATTCACTCCAGCAGGATTCACTCCATCAGGAGCAGGACTGAGCTGCTATTTTAAGACCAAAAGCAAGAGATCCAGTCTTGAAGCAGAAGATGAAAGCTACCTAAAATATGGCCCTGGAGCTCCAAGATGTAAAGTAGCTGCCTGCTGTGATGGGCCTTAAATGTAGGGACTGATGCTCCATCAGGCCAGGCTCAAACCTCCATCCAGGGACAGCCTGAGGGGCTCTGTGCCTCAGAGCAGCAACTGTCTGGTGAGGAATGTTTAAAAGACATCATGAGCTGTTACTGGAGAGAGAATGAACTGGCCATCAGTGCTCCCTAGAGACAGGAGCCCTTGAAAGACCATTCCAGAAGGGAAGTAGTGCCAGACCTTCCAACAGCCATAAGGCTCTGTGTGCTGACAGTCTTGGATGACTCGATCTAGCAGGAATGTCACTCCCAGGTAGGTGCCCCATTCCTGGAAACATTTAAGGTCAGGTGGGACAGGACCCTGAACAACCTGTTCTAGCTGAAGATGTCCCTGCTCACTGCATGGATTTCGATGAGATGGCCGTTGAAGGTCCCTTCCAACCTAAACTATTCCATGATTGATGGCAGATTTACTTGATGATGAAAATGGAATGAGAGAGATTGCATCCATAGCAGGTCTGCCCTTAACACTTCCCTTTTCTCTAAAGAATGTCCATCCCTGGACTCTGACAGAGGGAGCAGTAGCATGATCACACAGCTGTGTCCTTTACTGCCTTTCAGGTTTGGAGTGAGGTTTCCCTGCATGTCAGATGCTTATGAACAAGATCTGCTCAGCCTGGCCATGGAGAGTGCCCAGGAGCTGGGGTTCCTGAGCTTCACCAGGGAAGGAGTGTACTGCCTGCAGGCTGGGCCCAGCTATGAGACCATCGCCGAGTGCCGCCTGCTGCAGGCGCTGGGAGCTGATGCTGTGGGTGAGCTGCCAGGCTGGGCTGCCAGGGCTCTTTGAGCACATGGATTGAACAGTTAATTCTGCTCAAGGCTGACTTGCTTCAGTCTTTGACTCTCTTAAGTCTCCTGGGGCTGGAGAAATGAGCTTTGTGTATTTCTGCCTCATTCTGCAGTGGCTTAGTGCAGCTCCTGGGAGGATCTGCACAAAGTCCCTGTGCTTACAGCTGAGCAGGACAGGGATCCCAGCACAACTTTGTGTTTATTTCCCTAACACAAAGTCTCTCATCTCAGATGGCTTCACTTCAGGAGGACTGAGTGGGCTCAATAAAAATGAAGTATTTTTCTAGTATTTTTCTGCTAATTCTGACATTGTAAAGATTTTCACTGTGCTTTTTCTCTACAAAACAGCCTTCCTTATGAGTCTTGTTTAGGGATGGTAATCATGGATACCTTCCCAACTGTGTAAAAGAAAACTAAATGTCATGATCCATAGGATTCCTCCAGCTATGATTCCTTCCATGACCCCTGGCTCATGGAAGTCTGTATAATAATACCTGCAGATTTGTTGTGTGTGAGGAAAGGAGCTCAGCTCCCCTCAAAGCCATTTTTATTTGCAATAGCTTTTTTAGCCAAGGAAGAGCCAAATGACACAGCACATCAGTACTTCCTTAGCAAGTCTGCAAGCAGTCTGACACATCTTGAGGAGGGAGCTGTGGCACAAGGATCAAATGCAGGAGGTTTATTGTGCTGAGCAGTTTTAACTGTAGTCTGCAGCTATTTGAGCCTTGTACGTATCACAGCCTTTAACTATTACAGAGTTCAGACACAGAGCTGGGGGGAATGAGACAAGGGTGTGTGCTTAGAGGTAGGATCGTGCAGCCTTGCAGGGATCTTTTTTGGTGTAAATCCTGACTCATTTTGGTCCTTTCTCTCCTCCTGTAGGCATGAGTTCTGTCCCAGAGGTGATTGTAGCCAGGCATTGTGGCCTCCGAGTCCTTGGGATCTCCCTCATCACCAACAAAGCAGTGATGAGCTACAGCAGCCAGGAGAAAGCCAACCACGAGGAAGTGCTGCGCGTCTCGGTGCTCCGCGCTGAAGCCCTGCAGAAACTGATCTCACACCTCCTTGGGAAGCTGGGGGAAAGCACAAACTCTCTATGACCTCCAGCCATTCATCCTTCATAGCATAACGTGTGTGAACACTACCAAGTGTTGGGGGAGAGCTGTTGGTGGGACTGTCCCTTTCTCTCCCAGTGTTATAGAGACCTTTTGATCCTTGTGCTTTATCTGATCAGGTGCAGAGCTTCACTTTGAATTTTGCCAGGATGATCCCCTCGTTAATAGCTGGCGACCAAAAGAGCTTACTGGCACTTCAACACATTCCCAAACCCCAGTGTCAGCAGAGCCCCAGAGACTGTGACCTCCAACTGTCTCTCTTGGGACACCCTCCTGCCCCAAATCTCAGCTCCCCATTGCACATGAGCCAGGTCAAGGGTTGGTCGTGGGGCTTGGTGCCTGCTGGGCCTGCTTTGGTAGAGCCTGGTCTGATGCTAGTGGAGGCCCACAAAAAGACTGAGTTTTGGATACATTAAATAGGCCAGGCTAAAGATGAGATCTGCCTGGAACAAGCAGTGGTGCAGAGCAGGTGAATTGCAATTGATTTTACAGCTTGGAAAACCGCTGCATTGCCATGGGGTTGTGGGACTTCCCCTCCCAGAAGGTCTCCCAGAAAACCCACTCTTTCCTCATCTTTGGCACCTCATGACCAGCTGCAGAGCTCAGTAGCTGTTTGCTACAATGCAGCACATCCCCAGCACTCCTCACACCTCCCTATTCTGTTTCATTGCCCAATTCAGCAGGACATGAAAATTCAGCTCAGTACAAGGCAATGCTTACCTGTGCACCATGTAAACATTGCCAAGCTGGAAACAGAATCCAGGTCTATCTCTCCCTGGTTTTGATCAGTTTCTGGATGTCTTGGAGATCAGTGCCTTTAGCGCTGCAGACTGGTTTCCTGTTGGTGCCCAAAGACAGAGAGATCTGTTTGATCCCATGTTTCACGTGAGCTTTGCTGCTGTCCCTGCAGCAGATTTTGGAGCAACAATGGTTTGTGGATTTTAGCAATGTGAAATTACAAAGGAAATATTTTGAAACAGATATGATATTTTTCTGGGACTTTTTTGGTCCTCTTACATAAAGCAAATGAACCAAACAGTGACTAAAGGACAAACAGGAGAGGTTCTCCCTTACCAGTGTGCTGATGGTCTGTCAAGAAAGGGGGAACATTCACCAGAATGGTGCATTATTCATTGTTCCTCAAAGGTCACGCTGAGCTGTGGATGCAGCTGGATGTGAAACAGTGACAGTAATTATTAGATAACCTTTTTCCCTTCATTTATCTTGTAGTTCTCTATAAAGCCCATCACTGTCATAGCTGAATGTTTTTAGTTGACTCAGTGGTCTGAACTGAAGACACCCAACCAGTCATGGAGAGCTCCCAGCCTGCCTTCCTAAATTTAGCTGACCAGTTGTTTACCATTGACACTTGCCCTCTGTCACAGCCTTCAGCCTTCCATGACATTTCTTCCATTTTTTTCCAGATGGGTATTTGCTTGAAGCCTTTCATGCTGCAATTACTGGTGTCAGCTGCAGTATTCATGGTGCAGATGTTGCCACCAGGAAGAACAGTTGTGCTGTGAATGTTTTCCATTAAATGGTAGCACTTCAGGTGTAGGGGAGCTCTTGGGGTGGCCCCTTGTCTCCTCCTGGGCAATGTTACCTGTGGTCAGCCCTGAGAGATATCTGCCCACCTTGGTCTGGGGGATTTGTGGAAGGGAAGGGATTCATTGCTTATGTTCTCCTGGCAGACTCACTTATTCAGCAGCTCCTGGCACTTGGAGGAGCCCTCAGAGACAGCAGCTCTTCCCATTTTGTGGGTCTGACTGTCAGGACAGTCTCTGGGACCAGTTCTGGTGGTGATCTGCAAAGGGAGAGAGGCTCCAGCTCCATCTTTCACAATGCTGTTCCCTTTCCAGATCAAGCGGGAGTGAAGTGCTTGTCGAGGGGGACAGCACAAGCAGGGAAATATGAAAAGTGGCAGATGTGCAGAGCAAGAAGGAGCCACTTCTACCTGCTCCCTTTTCAGACTTGTCCCAGTATGAGCTTGTTACAGGGCAGGGAGAGAGCAGATAATTTCCCCTGCCTAGAAAATGGTGCTTCACATTCATCTAATTAATACTTGGTAAATACAAAGTCTCTCAAGTGGGAGTGGAAGGCAGCTGTGCGGTGCGCTGTAGCTAGCAGCAGCCAGAGTAGCTAAGGCTGGGATTTCAGCAAACTCCATTAATTAATCAGAGTCAGGCTGGGCAGGGATGTGGAGGGAAGCATCCAAAAAAACCTGCTGTTGTGCTGGTACTTCTCAGGCAGGGTTTGAGATGATGAGGAGCTTGGCAGCAGCATCTGCTTTCAGCAGTCCAGGTCTGCTCCTCTCTCCAGCTGCACCGGAGGCAGATACTGTGCTCTTGTGTCTGAATACAGCTGAAATACAACTTAAAACTGAACCTGAAAATCACTGTACAGCTAAATCTTCAGCAAATTATGTCTGTTAAAAAAAAAATCTAAATTGCATCTGAGCCCTTAAATTGTTTGGGGCTCTTCTTTCAGCTTGCCAGAGTTGGCTTGGATGGCCCAAACTTTGCATGAGCATCCCAATTGTTGTACCTGTCCATAGTAAGAGGAAGATGCCCTGGGCACTTGGGGAAGAATCTTATTCATTTGCAGCTGAGAGGGGAAATACAAAACAGAGTGAGCTCATCTGACTTTTTAATACAATTTTGGTTTCTTTTACTGCTGATGAATTCCAAAAGTCTGAAATACAGTGATACAAGATGGGAAAGACATGTGGGGAAGGAACTATGAGGGAATAAAACCTGCTGTGATCCTGAAAACTGGAGTTTTGTTTGCTGTGCCAATGCCACTGGTTAGAAAGAAGGGAGGTGCTTAACTGCTCCCCCTACATCCAACCCCCAGGCTGGAGGGTAACCCTGGGAAACCCCAGAGAACCACATCCCTGGGGGACCAGAACTCAAGTTCAGGATAAGCAGGACCAGCATTTGAGCAGCACTTGGCACAGGTATTTCTTACTGATCTCACTAGGCTGACAAACTTATGGAAAAAATACCAAGAACCAAAGTACCTCGACTTAACTTCTGAGCAGCTGGAAAATGCAGTGGGCTGTGGTAATGCCAGAGCAGCAAGTCATCTATGCTGGAGGCAGGACACAGTTCCCTTCATGCTCTGCCTTTTGTGTAGTGCTTTTGGTGGTTTCTGGCAACATCCATGGCTGACATGACAACCTCAGCTTTCTTCATTCCTGTACTCTGTGCCAGCTACCTGCTTCTGAAGTCCAGGGCATTATGGTCATAGGGATAAGCTGAAAGATGCATGAAAAGCTAAGACACCTGGCAAGTGGTAAAAGAGCCCCAAATGACATGATGATCCTTGCTGTCTCAATGCTGTGGCTGGCAGTGAGCCCAGGTGTTGCCTGATTAGGGAATGCCACCAGCACAGGCTGTCCCATGTGGTTGTACCCATGGCAAAGGGACATATGGAACACCTGTGTCAGCGCAGGGCAGAGCTGGCACAGCTCCTCCTTTACTCACTCACAGCCATGGACTCCTGAGCCAATCTGTCTCATCCTCTGTGCCAGCCTTTTCTTTTTCCTTGCTCATCAGTCCAGAGAAAACTTTCCAGATCACAGGGACCTGCTGTTTCCAGTCCCCTGGAGAAGACAGAGGTGTTATACTGATGCCTTCATGTGAGATTCACATAAAAGTGTGAGGCCAAGAGGAGAAACCTCTGCCACAACCCTTGGCTGGACCATATCATGAGTGTTTAAGTAGAGATCTCTGCTATTATCTGAGAAACAACCCTGTGACCCAAAAAATCTGATGCTGTGATTCATCCTGTTTCCTTTGCAAGCCTTGGTTTCCCAGTTTTTTCTTTTTACATGAGGTTTGCCTTTTGCATTCTTTCCTATTTAAAAGTAAATCAGAAAGCTTTTAAAAACCTGTGCTGTCTCAGCTCAGCAGTGAGTGTGTGCCTTGCCTTCAAGTTATCAAATTTCCCTTAGATGTTTCTCTTTATTGAAAACCTGCAGTTGAATTAAGGGGATTCTGCTATAGTGGTGTGTTGTTTGGGTTTTTTTTTCCAAAAGCTTTAAGTCTTCACTGCAAGGATTTCATTTGCAGGAAAGAACTAAAAGGACATGGGTGAAGGCTGGAGGAAACCATCCAGCCTTTTCTCCTGCAGAAGGGGCATCCCAGTGCCTGGACACCCATGTGGGAGATGGCTTCAAACAGCAGCACAACCATCCCTTGCTTTCCTTTCCTGAAGCTTCACAGCCCTCTCTAAAAGTCTTTCTCAATCTTAGCAAATCCCTTCCGACAGCAATGAGCCCCTCTTGCACTGCCAGCTGCTTCAGAGAGGCAGCTTGGGGAAGCATTTCCCCAGAGAAGGGAGGGAGTACACCTGGAGCCCAATATTGCTCCCAGGCCCCGCCTTGGAGCAACCCTGGCTCTTTGTTAGCAGAGAGGTGGGTGTCATGGAGCAACATGAACGGCTGGTGGCCCAGAGCCATCCCTGTGCTGGGCTGGAGCTCTGCTCCCTGTGGAGCAGATGATGGACCAGTGTTGGTCCCTGTGCCCATTCTGTCCCCTGCCTGGCACAACTGGGGACACATCCCTAAACCCAGCCCTGCAGAAACAGTGAATGGCTCCTCTCAGCCCCTGGGGAAAATCTGCTCTGGAGGACGGGGAACAGTAAAGCAATGGGCTCTGCTGGGGAAAATTGTGCTGCAATAATGGAAAAAAGAGGCTTTTTTTGGACTAATTTCTGTGCCAAACCACAGGAAATGCGAATGGAATACTCAGGACACCCTTCAGTGTCCCACGTGTGCCTGAAGGCTGTGTTGTGCAGCAGGGAGGAGGAGAAGGCCATCGCACTGCTCAGTGTCCCAGAGTGGCTTTCCTCATGGGATGCTGGCACAGCATCTCTTCCCCTCTGTGTCCTTCCCTGCCTCAGCTTCCCACAGCATTAGAGCCAGGTGTGGCTCCATCTCCACTGCACCAAGCTCCTCCAGGCCCCTGCCATTCAGAGGGAGCACCTCACCCTCCCTGTTTTCCAGCCAAAAGCCAAAAATGAGAGGCAGCAGCACGGGGCAGGATGGGCAGTGCCCTGAATAACTCCCAGCAGCTGCCTGCTGCCGACTGCGTCCCCGCTCTGCGCACATCTGAACTTCCCTGATGCCTTCTCATCTTTAATTAAGCACTTCCATCAGCTCAGCCTTCTTGCTGGATCTGAAATTTTTTTTCCCTGTAGCCATGGTAACGCTTCCCCTGGGCAGGCTGCGCTGGAGCCAGTGACAAACCCCATGTGTGGCTGTTTTGTTTGGGCCTGGAAACTTCCCTGCCGTTTGGGAAAACTTGGGAAAAGAAAATCCTGCAACGAGCAGGCGAGCAGCAAGGAGAGCCAGGGTGAGAAATGTGTTTTGGGCCGAGCATCCCTTCTATCCCACAAGGAGCCCTGCTCCAACAGGGATGGCAGAGCCTTGATCTCAGGATTCCTTGGTTTTTCCTCCAAAAGATGGCTGCAGTGTCCCTGTTTTGTGTCCTCACTCCAGCCATGGGTGCAAGTGACAGCCCTGCTGTGGTCATTGCATGGTCCCTTGGTGATGGTGACACAGGGACTGCCATTGCCCTGCTCCTCCTGCCAGGACCAGCAAATCATAAGCCACGAAGCTGCTATGAGGAGGGACAATGTCCAGAGGGACAATGACACAGATGTGGTGACACAGGGCATGGGCATAGTGACTGGGGTAGGACTCATTGGCACAGGAAGGGATGCAGGGACTTGACGAAGGAATGGAGTGACAGGCAGGAGGAGGGCAGAGTGAGAGGGCAGTTGGGTGTCAGGAAAGGGGTAGGTGACATTAAGCAGGGTGGGTGATGTGGCACAGGGGTAAGTGGCACAGGGCAGGGATAGGTGACACAGGGCAGGAGTAGATGTCATGGGACAGCAGTAGGTGGGAGAGTAGGGTTAGGTGACAAGGCAGGGACAAGTGTCAGGGCTCGGGCTGCTGACACCAGTGCCCAGTGCTGCTCCCAGCGTCCCACCCAGTATCCTGGTGTCTTGGCATCCCAGTGTCCCGGTATTCTGGTGTCCTAATGTCCTGGTATGCCCATGTCCGGGTGTCCCGGTATCTCGGTATCCTGGTGTCCCAATGTTCTTGTATCATGATGTTCTGGTGTCCTGATATCTCGGTATCCCTCTGTCCCGGTGTCCCGCTGTCCGTGTGTCCCGCTGTCCATGTGTTCGTGTGTCCCGCTGTCCTGCGGTCCGTGTGTCCCGCTGTCCGTGTGTCCGTGTGTCCCGCTGTCCCGGTACCCGCTGCCCCCCGGTGCCCGGCCGGTGTCCCGGGGCGGCGGCGCCCTCTGGCGGCGGCGGGCGGCGCGGCGGCGGCGGGTATAAAAGGCGGCTGCGGGCGGCGGCGGGATCGGGAGCGGCGGGATCGGGAGCGGGATCGGGAGCGGGATGGCCGGCCCGCAGCAGGCCCCGCACCTCCACCTGGCCGAGCTCACCGCCTCCCAGTTCCTCGACATCTGGCGGCACTTCGACGCGGACGGTCAGTCCCGGGGCGCGCGGGACACTTCGCTCCTCAAAAAACCGGCGGGGAGGGCAGCGGGCTGAGCATCCCTGGGGGCGCGGGGCTGAAGGGGGGGTGGTGAAGAGTCCCTGGACATCCCGGAGGAGAGGGTAGAGCCTCCACCGCCGCAGCCCGGGGCTAACGGTGAGCCCCCGGGGTGATGGAGAGCCCCCGGGATGCAGAGACTCCGGGATGGAGAGTCTCCGGGGTGATGGAGAGTCTCCGCGGCGCAGCCCCGTCGGTTGAAGCTCTGGGGTCGGGGAAGCAATCGGTCCCTCAGGACCCCCCCGTCGGGAAAGGACGGGGAGCCCCAGAACTGGACCCCACTGGGAGATCTCAGCCCATGGGACGCTGAGCCCGAGATATCCCGGTTCTCCTTGACATGTCCCCCGGGTGCCTTGAGAGCTGGGATTCGCTCGGGGCTGGTGTCACCTCTGGGTGCTGCTCTGGGCGTTTTGCGCTTCCCAGGGTGCCCAGTATCCACCCTCGGTCCCCTCCGTCTCCCCGCTTCGAGAGTGCCCCACACTTGGTACCTGGGAGGAATGGGGCAGCGTGGCCACCAGATTGGCCCCAAGGCCACCCCCTTGCCAGGAGTGACAGAGCGGGTGTCCCATGCCCGGAGCAGGCTGAGGAACGGTCCCTCCATGTCTGGAGTGCTTGGTCCCTGCCTGCCTGCTCCCCAGCCTCCCAAAACCTCTCCCCGGGGATGCTGGCAAAAGCCGTGTCCATTATGGGGATGTCACCTTCCCACGGAGTCACATCTGGGCAGGACATCCCTGTTTCTACCACTGCAGCCCCAAAAATGGGGGGAAAAGCAAAAACCAGCATTGTTTTGTGGGAAAACAGTTTCTTCCAGCGCTGCGGTGCCGTGAAGGAGGCTCAGCCTGCTGGGAGCAGCAGCCCAGGGGAAAGCTCCTGTCCTTCACTGAGTCTCCTACTCCTGCAGGGAGGTCTGGGGACCAAAAACCTTCTGGGAACTGCGTCATGTAGCCTCCCCAGCTGCACTGCTGGAACTGGAGCTTAGCTTGCTCCTGGCTGCATTTTGGGGTCCCCCCCACTGCAGCTTCACAGCACTGGGGACACAGACACAGGTCCCAGCCACTGCTGGCACTGGAGCAGCCACCAAGGGACTGGGAAGGTGGCACTCCAGTGGGAGTGGGCAGATCCCAGTGTGGGTGTCCAGCTGCCTCCCTGCAGCGTGTCCCACTGTGCCCTTGGATGTGCTCTGTCATCTCCAAAACACCGCGGCAGGCACGGATCCAGCTTGGCCCACGGCCCCCAGGCAGGGCAAGGCTGTCGAGCTGCAGCACGGCAGGTGCCCAGGAGAGGAGGGACTCAGGCATCAGGAAAGAAGGTGGCCTTGACAAGGACAATGCTCAGCTCCATCAGGCAGGAGCTCCAACAGCCCTGGCTGCTTCCCTGTGCCAACGGAGGGACCTGGGCTTCATTCCGCTCTGCATGGGACTACTTCACCCCAGCTCATCCCTGCATTTAAACCCCTTCAATGTGCCTTCCACGCCTTGAGCCACCTGCCCTCAAGGCTTGTCATGCCCCAGAGAAGTCCCCTTGGATGTCTTTGATGTCCTCGCTTTACCAGCCACAGCTGCCCCGAGGCTCCGAGGTGGAGCTGCATGGACTGGCTGTGGCTCTCCGGAGGGGATTTTCCATGACACTCCACATCCCGCTGCTCTGCAGACATGGATCAGACCTGTCCAAGCTGTTGCTTGGAGGAAGCCAAGCTACTGGCCACAGCTTTTCTCGGCCTTATTCTTTTTTCCCAGCTCAAAACTCCTGTTGATTTTTCTTTTTTCCCCAAGTGAATTCAAAGCCACTCGGGGTTCTCCTGCACCCACAAAAGCAAAGCCCCTGGGAAGAGCAGTGGGAAGCCAAAGTACCTCAGTGGGTCACACCAGTACCCCAATATCACCCAAGCCCCTCATCCCCTCCTGGGAAGGATGCTGCTCATCCACTGGGATGTGGTCACCAAAGAGGAAGGTACCCTGGGATCTCCCCAGTGCTTTCAGCTGGGATGTGGATGGGTTATTCCCAGCTGCTGTGCTGCAGCAGGGAGCAGAGGCTGCTGGGGAGCCTGCAGGTGATAACACCAAAGGTGGCGCAGAGCAGGGAGATGTGGTCCAAGCCTCTGGAGGCTGAAATGCAGAGCAGTCCTGGGGGAAATGTTCACAAGGAAGAACCCTGGCTATCCCTCAGCCAGGCACTTCAGGGGAAAGGGCAACATCCCTCTGCTGTGTCCAGATGTTCTTGGAAGGGAGGATTTCTGGCAGGGAGGTGACACCATGCCTGACAGCACCATGGAGCCAGTGTCTTCACTGCTGTCTCCAGCCGTGATGTGACCCTGCTGCTTCCAGGCACAGCAGCCACCCCCCAAAGCCACCAAGGGCCAGCACTGTGGCAGCTGTGTGTGGCTGAGCCCTGGCTGAGCCGTCCGGCCATCGAGCATCCCACAGGCAGGGCAGGGCTATGGATACCCCGGGTTCCAGGGGAACCACATCTCAGCACAGATACCGGCAGTGAGAGGGGTGAGGTACACAGGACAGGGATCTTTTTGAGCTCCTGGCCATGCTGGAGATGGGCAGTGGGGTCACCCCTTCCTGGAGCTGATCCTGCACCCAGGATGGGGGGATGCTGTGCTGGGTGCCTTGTCTCTGATCCCCATTTGCCCCTGTGGCCCCCACAGGGGGTTGAGAGGAGGCAGTCCTGCTTGGGAAATGCTTGCACAGGATGGGGTGCCTTTATTTAAGGCATCTGATTGAAGCATCAGATACAGAAAATGCAGCAAAGGGGCATAAGGCACAAGATGAACAAAGTCCCGTGTGTCCCACAAATGAGTGCAAGGGAAAAATCCAGGGCTGTGTGTCACCTGGGCAAATTTGGGCATCACCAGTATGTGTAACACTCAGCATCAACATTGGCTGGCATTTCCTTGCTGCCACAGTTTCCTTGGAGCCATGTCCTGGTGCAGAGGGAACAAGTGCCGTGTCCTCTGGGAGCATCTGTCCCTCTCCTCCTGTGCTCTGACACTGTGAAAGTCTTACTGCATTTTTTTCCTCCCGCAGGAAATGGCTACATTGAAGGCAAAGAGCTGGAAAATTTCTTCCAGGAGCTGGAAAGTGCAAGAAAGGGGGCGGGTGTGGTAAGAGCATCTTCTGGTTTTGCTCCCTCCTTCCCCTGTTCCCTTGTGCCCAAAGACTTACACTCATGTGAGCCCCACCTCCTTTGGGCACTTATGAGTGGGACTGGGACTACTCTGGGAAGAAAGCAGGAGAAGACCAGCACAGAGAATGGGGAAGATGCTCCCATTCCCTCTCTCCTTCCTGGCAGGACTCGAAGAAGGACAATTTGGGTGACAAGATGAAGGAGTTTATGCACAAATATGACAAAAATGCAGATGGCAAAATCGAGATGGCAGAGGTGAGCGGTGCTGGACCTGACAAACCCCAGCTTGTTCATGTTCCACCCCCATGCTCATGTTTCCCCTCCACCATTCCCACCATGCCTGTGTTTCCCACAGCTGGCCCAGATCCTGCCCACAGAGGAGAATTTTCTGCTGTGTTTCCGCCAGCATGTGGGCTCCAGTTCAGAGTTCATGGAGGTGAGTGGGACAGGCTGCTCTGGGGGGTGAACCCACACAGGTGGGAGAGAAATTGCAGATGGGAAATAAAACATAGCTGGGGGTGGAAGGGAATGTGCAGCATCCTGGAGAGGAAGGAGCTTGTACATGGAAACTGAACCCTGGGTGGAGGGGAAAGGCTGAAAGAGGAGCACCTTGTGATATTGTTGGGATGGGGGAAGGTAAGCAGACACTATTGTTTGATTGGGGGATGCAATTAAATATTATTAAATATTAAAGTCTGGTCTTGCATACTGACATGAGGATAAAGGTGCTTGAACTCTTGGTGTGGGGCTGAACAAAAGCCTCTCGCCCCAAGGGAGAGCAGATGATGCCAGTGGGAGCTGTGAGACAGCCCCATCTCCTTTAGGGTGGTGGGGGACACTCTCAGCAGGGATTTATGGGGACACACACACGTCGGGGGGAGTGGGGGACACAAGCCCCTTCAGAGGCTCATGGCAGTCCCTCCGCAGGCTTGGCGCAGGTACGACACGGATCGCAGCGGCTACATCGAAGCCAACGAGCTCAAGGTGGGCTGTGGGCATAGGGTGGGCTGGGCTGGGTCCCTGCCAGTGGGACATCCCTGCTGGGACAGCCAGGGATGGGGACAGCCAGCCAAACCCTCTCCTCCCAGGGCTTCTTGTCGGACCTGCTGAAGAAGGCGAACCGGCCCTACGACGAGCCCAAGCTGCAGGAGTACACACAGACCATTGTGAGTGGGACCTGGGGCACTGTGTCCCCACCGGGGGTCTCAGCAGCCCAGGTGGGTGGCAGGCAGGGGAGGAGGAGGTGATGTGTGACAGGGTGCTGTTTGTATCCCCACAGCTGCGGATGTTCGACATGAACGGTGATGGGAAGCTGGGCCTCTCCGAGATGTCCCGGTAAGGTCACGGGCAGTGAGAAGGAAGAGCTGGGGAGGGAAAGACATCTGAAATGCTCATGTTTAGGAAGAGTCTGCTCCAGCTTCCAGGGAAAACTGTTTTCCTCTTTAATTTACTCATGTTTCTGAGCAAAACATCACTGTGATTTAAGAAAATGCCTTTTTCTGGCTGCTTCCCCCTCTTCCCTGCCCTT
Source organism: Camarhynchus parvulus (assembly GCF_901933205.1). Taxonomy (NCBI): domain Eukaryota; kingdom Metazoa; phylum Chordata; class Aves; order Passeriformes; family Thraupidae; genus Camarhynchus; species Camarhynchus parvulus. The sequence goes on along the minus strand of NC_044581.1, from coordinate 7,483,625 downwards.
CTTGTTTTTCAGACTTTTGCCTGTGCAAGAAAACTTTCTTCTGAAGTTTCAGGTAACATAAGACTACTCCTACTGCTAATAATAACAACAAAAACAACCCATTCCCATTGCTTGTACCTCCAACCCCTCTCTCACACCCCGGTACCTCTCTCATTCCCTTGTCACTTCCCAGGGAATGAAGCTGTCCTCAGATGAGTTCAATGCCATCTTTGCCTTCTATGACAAGGTAGGGAGCCAGCTCATGGAAATCACCCCAGATAAATATAACCTGGCAAAAAATAACCCCAAATCATGTGGGTTTGGTTGGGGCAATTCCATGCTCTGGTTTGGGTTGGGAGAACTGGGTTTACCTCTGGCTGTGCTGGGTGGGGGCCTGGGGATGCCCATGTCCAAGGGGGAATTGCAGGGCTTGTGTCCTTCCTGCTGTTGATGTCCCTCCCACACTATCCAGGATGGAAATGGCTTCATTGATGAGAATGAGCTGGATGCACTTTTGAAAGACCTGTATGAGAAGAATAAGAAAGTAAGTGGGGGCAGAATTTGGGTGCCATGCCCAGAGCCCCTCAGCTCCTTCTCCCATCTCCCAGCAGCATCTTTCCATGTCCATGCTCCATTGGGACCAGGAGATGCTGGTCTCAGTGCTGACCCTGCATCCTCATGGGAAGCTGCACTGGAACAGGGGGGAGTGTAATCTGAGCCTGGGGGTACTCCCTGGGGAGAAAGGAGATGCCCACCCCCAGTGCCCCCCATGCCTTGCAGGAGATGAACATCCAGCAGCTCACCAACTACAGGAAGAGCATCATGAACCTCTCCGACGGGGGCAAACTCTACCGCAAGGAACTGGAGATGGTGCTCTGCAATGAGCCCCCCATGTAGGACCCCATATACACAGCCCACGCTCCTCCTCCCCGAAAACAAGCACAAAGGGGAGCCCCCATCACTGCAGAGCTCCCCCAGCATCTCTTGGGTTTGCTGTAGGTTGCTAAAATCCCATTTGGGGGGGAAAACTTTCTTTTTTCCCATCTGCCTGGTTTGTTTAATGATATGATTTTTTTTTTTCTTTGCGGGGGTGTTGTTTTCATTCCTTTGGTCTCTTGAGTTTTTATCATTTACCAAAGAACAGTTTACTAATAAATTCAAGTACTGCTAGACTGAAGCCCCTATTTCTCCATCCCATGGTGGGCTGCTGGGTGACAGGGAGGAGGGGGATATCACACTCTGATCCCACAGAGGACGTGGCTCCTGGGTGGGGAAGAGAGATGGAGCATTTGGGAAAGCCCCTATGGAATGAGGGTCATTGGAAAATCCCTGGGGAGCAGAGTGCAGGCAAACTGGGTGGGGACACTGTACCTCCAAGCCATCCCTCCCATTCATCCCTCCCACACCCTGCCAAAGCCTCTGGGACATCCCAAGGGTTGTTTCCCCCACTCCCAGTTTTGGAACCCAGTCCCAGGGTGACGATGCTGGCGGAGTCCCAGTGCAATCTTTCCCATTCCTGTACTATCCAGAGCAGCCCAGCTGAGGCCTGTATGGCCCAGTATGGTGCAGGGCAGTCCCATCTGCACATGTACAGCCCAGTACAACCCTGTACAGCCCATTATGGCCCAGTTAAAGCCCACATAGCTCAGTGTGGCTCAGAACAGCCCAGTATGGTACAGTGCAGTCCTATATGGCCCAGTACAGCCCTGTGTATCCCTCTGTGGCTCAATACATTTCTGTATGGACCAGTACCACACTATACAGACCTGTGTGATGTTGTACAGTCCTGTGTAGCTAAGCACAGCCCAGTACAGACCTTTACACTTCCACATGGCCCTGTACACCCCATAATGGCACAGGGCAACCAAGTACAGCCCCATACAGCCCAGTATGGCCTAGTACAGTCCTGTACAGTCCTGTACAGCTCCATATGGCCAAGTACAGCCCTGTATATCCCTGCAGAGTCCCATACAGCGTGTTACAATCCTGTATAGCTCACTGTGGCCCAAGACTGCCTGTGCATGGCTCCATATGGTGCAGTGCAGTCCTATACAGCTCAAGCATAGCACTGTGCAGCCTAGTATGATGCAGTACCATCTTGTATGTCTCAGTAAGGCCAAATACAGCCTGGTACAAGATGGTCCAGCACAGCCTAGTATGTCCCACCATGTCCTAGTTGAGTCCTCCATATCCCAGTACAGTCTACTACAGCCGAGTATAGTGTAGGACAGCCCAGTATGGCCTGGCACAAGATGGCCCAGTACAGCCTAGCATGGCCCACATCCCAGCCGAGTCCTGCATATCCCGGTACCTCCCAGCACAGCCCAGTACCGCCCGGTACAGCCCAGCACAGCCCCGGACCGAGCGGCGCGGCTGCACTGACCCGAAGCGGCCGCCAGGGGGCAGCGCGGGCGGTGCCCGGGCGCGGCGGCGCATGCGCGGGGCGGGGCGCTCAGCCGGCGCCCGTGGTGTGAAGCGCCCGCCCGCCGCTGCCACCACTGCCGCTGCCGCCATGGCGCTCCTGCACAGCCGCCGGCTCCTCGCCGCCCCGCGCCTCGCCGCCGCCGCCTCCCGCGCCAGGTGAGGGGTGAGAGGTGGCTCAGCCCCTAGGGCCGCCCGCCGGTGTCGGCGGAGGGGTTTTCCCGCGGCTGAGCCCCGCTCCGAGGTGGCGGTGGGGGGAGGCTGCGGGAAGCGGGTCCCCCCGTGCGGCCCGCGGCTGACGATGCGCTGGGGATGGGGGTTGCCGGGGGGACGGACCGCGCTCCGATTGGCTGGGGAGGGGGTCCTCGCGCTCTGATTGGCTGCGGCCCAGCCCGGCGCCCCCCGCCTGCCCTTGAGGCGCCGCCGTGGAGGGCGCGTAGGCGCCGGGCAGCCCCGAGAAACGGGGCCGGGGGAGCCTGTGCCTTAACGACAGGCTGGGGACACCCTGTGCCGTGACCGATGGTTGGAGATACCCTGTGCCTTGAGTGGTTGGCTGGGGCGCTGCTAGTGATGTACACTGTGCTTCGGGGCACGAATGATGTGGTCGGTGAGAGGCTGGACGTGCCCAGGCCATGTGCGCTCGCAGCGCAGAAACCAACAGTGTCCTGGGCTGCATCACCGGCAGTGCAGGCATCAGGTAAAAGGACGGGATTCTGACCGTCTGGTCTGCTCTGCTGAGACCCCACCTGCAGCACTGCATCCACTTTCGGGGCCCCAGCACAAGAAGGACATCGACCTGTTCGAGCAAGTCCAGAGGAGGCCACAAAGATGACTAGAGGAATGGAGCTCCATTTTTATGGGGAAAGGCTGAGTGAAAGAGCTGGGGTTATTCAACCTGGAAGAGAGGAGGCTTCGGGGTGACCTAATTGTGGCCTTCTAGTATCTAAAGAGGCTACAAAAGAGCTAGAAAGGGACTTTTGACAAGGGTATGGAGTGCCAGGACAAGGGGGAAAGGGTTTAAATTGGCAGAGGGCAGGGTTAGATTAGATATTAGAAACAAATTCTTCCCTGTGAGAGTGGTTAGGCCCTGGCACAGGTTGTACAGAGAAACTGCCTGTTGAATCCCTGGAAGTGTTCAAGGCCAGGTTGGACAGGGCTTGGAGCATCCTGGTCTAGTGGAAGGTGCCCCTGTCTATGGCAGGGGTTTGGACAATATAATCTTGCAGGTCTCTTCCAACCCAAACCATTCCAGGATTCTGTGTGCTGTAAAATGGGGCTGAAGTGGTGCTGTCTGGCTGCCCTGTGTAGTGGGACCAAAGGGACTCCAGTGACCCCATGATCCATGAAATGGGGTGGGAGTAGTGCTGGCTGTGCTAGAGCTGTGCTCTCAGAGTTACAAACCCTGGCAGGGTGGGAGTGACTGTTTCTGGATTCTGCTGTCTCTCGTCAGCAGAGGTTTGGATAGAAGAATGCTGGAGTTGTGTGAAAAGCCCAGAACATCCAAGTTTCCATAAAGTACAGCTGACCTGAGAGCCATCGGGCTGGGAACATCACTGAGACCAGGGGGCCAAAAAGCAGAGTGTGCAGAAGGATCTGGATGAGGCCTTGCTGCTCTCCAGAACCCTTTGACTCCTGGCCCTCACTAGTGGGGAGGTCTCTAAGAAACAGCTTCCAGCCTACATCAGAGCAGGAAAGCAGTGGTTTTTTTAAATGTCTGTTCCAGCAGTCACTACTACTTCTAAGCCAGCCTTCTGGCTCTTCTCAGCAGGGACAGAAGAGCAGCTGCCTAGAACTTGTGTTTTGTGCTCATGGTCTATAGCAGGCCTGTGAAAGGTATGGAGCCTGCTGGCATAAGCTTTGCTTTTCTCAAGCTTGTTATACAGCAAAGTGTAAATTAGCAAATTGCATTGAGTTCACCCAAGAAAAGTTGTTAAGTTTTGTAAGGAGCCTCTATGCACAGCCCCCTCTTTCCATTCAGGAATAGTGGCTTATTATGCAACAAAGGAAGCCATGCACTGATTAGCAGTTTCTGTTTCCTTATCTTCAGCAATGTAATGTGGTGCTCCAGCTGCTATCATTAATCTGTGCTGGGAATGCTCTTTCTGAAAGCAGAACAGAGGTTAAGAGATATGAAATGGTTAAAATGGCTCCGTTGACACACAAATGCTAATTAGGACGATAACTCAGTCTGCTGCTCTGATGTATCACAAGACGGCTATTCAAATACTTTTCTCGGTGGAAAGCTTATCCGAGGCTCACTGGGGCAAGGAATTTGTAGGCTTGAAAGATCCTGTAGTAGCCAGCAGCCTGTTGGTGTTGTTCTTGTGTAAATATTTGCTTTAGATGTGGTTTACGTACAGCCTTTGGCCCCTCTGGCCCCTTGCTCTGCTCTGTCTTGCAGAACTGCTGTGGGGGCTCTGGCAAAGCTTCTGAAATCTGGGATCTTATGTGGCTGTACCTCAGGGAACGTGGGCTGGCCTCTCCACGATGGAAACCTTCACTGGGCTTGTAAATGCTTGTTCTCCAGGCTTGGCTTGAGTCCTGAAGCACTTCTTAGGTCTGTGCACTTGAGGCATAAGTTCCACATATATTTTTGAAAAATGTGCAAATTTATGCAATTCCTGGTGCATTTTTCCACCTTCTCTGTCCCACTGCACTTGCAGTTGTGCATTAAACCAGCTCAGAAGACCAGCATGGCTGAAGAGTACAGAGGCTGTCTGGAGCTCTGGTGAGCATCTAAACTCTGACTGGCCTTCTGTGTGGAAGTCCTGTAGCTGGAGAATGTGCTTCCTTTGGCTTACGTGGAGTATCCCTCGGGCAGTTCAACCCCAGCTTAAGTTTACCTCTGGTTAGTTTTCTGCACTGAATACCTCTGGCCTGGCAGAGATGTACAGTTTATAGCTTTGACCTTTATTCAAGCCCAGTGTTCTTTTAATTGCTCAAAATAAAATACAAGGCAGTGCAGGGACAACAGTAAGAGGGGGCAGCAGTGTGTTAGGGTTTGTGGCCTTGGACCCCTAGTAGATCTCTTTTTCCCAAACCCCTTTGGGAAAGCTCCGTCTCTGTGATCTCTTTGGTATCCTGATGTATTTGGACAACTCAGCCTAGGCTTTTTTTCCTGCGTCCCTGCAAGCTCACCTCCCTGGAAACACCAGAGGAGTTTTGTTTCACCTGGAAACCTTCATGCTGAGAACAGGAAAATAAGTCCTAAACCTACCCGTCGGTGCCTTAAGCCAACACAAAAACCAGCTCAGAACAAAGGTACTTAACTCTCTGGAGTGCTGCAGCTTAGGTAAATGCCTGCAGGATCAGCATTAATTGCAGTATGTTAGAGCTCAGTGACCTGCCTAAGCCTTAGCAGGATCAGGACCTAAATACCCCAAACACTGTAAGCTGCTTGGGGAAAAGCCCAGCAGAAAGAAGGTGCTGTCACCATCTCCAAAGTAGCAGCTCTTTAAAACAAATAGCCAGGCTCCTGCAGCCCTTGCTACCAAAATAATCCTAAACCAGGTAAACTGAAGAAAGCCACACTACTGCACATTGTTTCTCTCTTTCCCTGCCTCTCCATTGCCAGGAACACATTGGGAGGGGTTTGTCCAAAGCTGCCTGAACCCGCAGCAGGAGTTTGCCCTGACAGTCCCCTTGACGTGTCCTGCTCAGGTTGGTTCCCCAGGTCACTCCCTCCACGCTGGCTGCAGCCCCTGTCCCTCTCTGGAGGGTGTGTGTTGCTGGCATCTCTGACTCATCCTCCTTTCCAAGCTAATCCTATACTTAAGAGGTAATTAAGACTAGTTGGTGGTCTAAAAAACTGTTGTGATGTTAAGCACATCTTCCATTTTTAAACTACCTGAGGTGGCTCTACCTCTTCCTCAAAGCCTGTCAAAAGGAGTAACAGGCTTTTCTTAAAATTTGGAAATAGTGTTCAGAGGGTTGTCTGAAGTTAGTCTGAAGAGGTCAAATGATTGAGGCTCCGTGAGATGCAATCTACATACATGGGAGAGCACAGAATTTTTCTTCAGTGAGGAAACTTGGCCTAAATGGACCTAAAACAGGGACAGAGTGGAGAGGAAAGATGATTGTGTGAGTTCTGCTGATCAGTGAGAGCTTCCTTAACCTTCATGGCCCCACTGCCCACAGATCTGTATCTGCCTAGAGTCTGCCCTGCACACTCAGCAGGAGGTCTGCTGGCCCTGGGCTGGCTCCAGGCTGCCTGCATTGCCTGGGGCACAGACCAGCCGCAGGACAGCATTCCCAAGTTGGGAAAGGATCTTATTATCAGATGACATAGCCTTTCCTGGGCTGCAAAGCATAGTAAAGCTGATATGTCTGTGTGTATGTGTGTTACTCCTTCAGCAGTCAAGGCTTGAGTTCTGTCCTCCAGGAGATAAACCCAATCTACTTCGTATTGCACCCTTTGTTCCCCACTGAGCTGGGGGACCTGTGATGAGTCAGGACACTCAGAGCTGCATGCAGTGCCTTCAGGAGGGGGCTGTGACAGCCAAATCCCTCTGCCAGGCAGGTTAAAAAACACCACACTGCTGCTCCTGCACTGTCTGCAGGCCTGCAAAGCCTGGACATGGGACAGAGCAGAGACTCTGGCCAAAGGAAATAACAGGTTTCTTTTTATAGCCTGGTCTGCTCTGCCCTTGACATTAAGAGAGGCTCTCCATCTTCAGGGTGTGCTGCCAGCCAAGCAGAGGCAGGTGGCTCCTTGTGTTGGGGGAGCACAGAGCTCCTCCTGATGCAGGGAGGTTTTGTGCTTGATAGCAGGGGAAGGGTCTTCACATCAGAGCTTGTCACTTGTCACACGGGGAACAAACTGTCTTCTATGATTTCCTGGAAAACAGCATTTGTCTACAACACCAGAGGAGGCAGAGTTTGTAGGGCAAAGAGTGGAAATACCTTTATTTTGTCAGCCAATGCTGGGAGAAAAACAGTTTGGTTTTCATGTACTACAGCCTTTCCAGGAGTTTGGAAGAGACTCCATATTCACGCTTTTGTGCAATTGCCTGGGTCTGGCCAAGGTTCCCTGGAGGGGAATGACCTGTGCAATCCCACGTGCAGGCTCTGGGCACTTGTCCAGAGCATAGGAGTTCAAGGCTCCAGTTTCCTGGGCTCTTTGTGGTGTTAGCACATAAGGCAAACAGGAGCATTTCAACATGCTAATGACTGAGAGGATTCAGTTATCTTCAGCCACAATGAGCTGAGGCTCTTTGCCCATTCTGTAATATGCAATGTGACTTAAAAGGTTTGGTTTTTTGGATAATTCTCTGAAAAAGGTACAATTATTTGTACCTTTTTCAATGGTTTAAAGACAAGATTTCCCTTGTGGGTTTCTGTTGGTGCACATCTCTCTCTGCCCAGTTCTCAAGCCTCATGCTTAGCTTCTTGTTTCTCCCTTTAGCTCATGGTGGTCCCATGTGGAGATGGGACCCCCCGACCCCATCCTGGGGGTGACAGAAGCTTACAAGCGTGACACCAACTCCAAGAAGATGAACCTGGGAGTGGGGGCGTATCGGGACGACAACGGGAAGCCCTATGTCCTGAACTGTGTTCGCAAGGTGAGCTGCCTGCTGGGCAGGGCCAGATCCAGGTGCCAGGTACTCTGAGGGAGTCAGGGAAGGGGAAGGTCACTAAGCAAGTTTCGTCTGTTGATCCTTCAAATAAGCTCTGTCCCTAGCAGAGCAGGACAGTATTTGTGGATGTCTCCCTTAGCAAGACTAATGCTTTTGAGACATGACAAAGCCATTAAGTAGTACAGGACAAAACAGAAAATACATGTCCTGTTCCCATTCAGGTAACTCTAACTTGTTGCTGACTTATGTGAACCCTGCAATGTACCTGTTCTCTGAACTTCAGGGTGTTTCTTGAACAGGCTGATGTTCTTCAGGGCACCCCACAAGGGAGGAAGGGGCTGACATTGGCCGCTTAGTGGATTAGTCTTAGAAATTCTGCTGAGCCGATACTACCAGTTTCTCCATAAGCCAGTCTAAAACTCCAGCCCAGGGAGCTGGGCGTGGACATTGCCCTTGAAGGGATTATGGGGTCTTTTAGGGCTGTAGGGGTAGAAATAGGCTGTTAAATAGCTGGCAGCTGACACATGCATTGATTGGCTGCACTGACAGGGAGGGTGCAGGGAGAGTGCCTTTTCCATGTGTCAGAGTGGGGTTTAAAGCCATCCCTTGCCCTCCCTCTGTCTATGCAGCTGGGTCACAACCAGAGAGCCTGGCTGGTGTCACAGAGACAGTTTCCTGGTGGCATGTGAATACTGCCAGGGTCTGTGCCACTTCCAGCATGACAAGGCCCTACAAAACATTTGCTACCCTACCTGGTTTGGGGATGTCTCCTATGTAAAGATGATATCTGCCTCTCAGTAACACTCAGGTCTTGCTTTTCTGCAGGACAATTCCTGCTTGGGCAAAGAAATGTGTGTCCTTGTGCAGCAGCATTGACTTGTAATGGGCTGGAAGTGGTGCTCTCTTCTGGTGCCAGGTTTCCTTGGCTCCACGGGACCAACGCTGTCACCCACTGCGGGCTCTGGTGGCTGTGGGGTTTTATCTGAAATGTTTACTGCTGCCCCTTGCTTGGAATGAGCCCTGCAGAGAAACTCCTGTAAACCAACCTTTGCCCCTTTCGAGCAAGCAAATGTGCAGAGAAGTGACCTTCAGCTGTCCATCATTCTCTCCATGGTGATGCCTTCCTTGCTGAGCCTGTGTCCTCCCTTCCAGGCGGAGGCCATGATAGCATCCAAGAAGATGGATAAGGAGTACTTGCCCATCGGAGGACTGGCAGATTTCACCCGGGCATCCGCAGAACTGGCTCTGGGGGAAAACAGTGAGGCCTTCAAGAGTGGCCGGGTAAGGAGAGGCTGGGACACAAGGGGCAGGGAGGACACACGGTTTGTGTGTGGGTGCTCTGCAAATGTGGAAGAACCGCTGGGGTATTGATGCTTCTGAGTTGTGGGCTGGCTAGCTGGCCCCAAGGATTACTGCTTCCTCTGAAGCCTGGGGTGAAACAGCCCTGTCCAAGGAGGGGATTTAACCTTGCCAGAGGGCCCAACTCCCTGCCCTGGAGTTGGAGATGCTGACCCCTGTGGTCCCTCCAGCCCCTTGTCCCTGTTTTGGTGTGCTGCTGCCAGTGCTGACATAGTGACTGCGCTCTCCCTGTAACACAACATAGCTACTCAGATTTTTTTTTTCTTTTCTTGCAGTATGTTACTGTGCAGGGTATTTCTGGGACTGGATCTCTGCGAATCGGAGCCAACTTTTTGGTGAGTGCCTGGCCAGCAGTGGAAGGAAAGGACATATTTTAACCCGAGCTGAATTTTTACGGTTTTTTAATTGCTTGTATGTACATAACCTCTTTGAACACTCTGTCTTTCTATTGACCAGCAACGATTCTTCAAAGCCAGCCGTGATGTGTATCTACCCAAACCGTCCTGGGGCAATCACACTCCCATTTTCCGTGATGCTGGCATGCAGCTTCAGGCTTATCGCTACTATGACCCCAAGACCTGCAGCCTTGACTTCTCTGGAGCCATGGATGACATTTCTGTGAGTTGCCTTCCATGCCTGGAAGAAGGGAGGTCATGTGGAGAAACGGGTGGTGATATTACTTTACCCTATATGTGATCATGCAGCATGAAGCTGTGTCAGGGAAAGTTTAGGCTGGGTATTGGGAAAAGATTTTTCACCCAGAGGGTGGTTGGGCACTCAAGCAGGGTCCCAAGGGAAGTTGTCATGGCACCAAGTCTGCCAGGGTTCAAGGAGTGTTTGAACAATTCAGGCACATAGTGTGGTTCTCAGGGTTGTCCTGTGCAGGGCCAAGGAGGTGGACTCCTTATGGGTCCATTCCAGCTCAGAATATTCTATCATTCTATGATGCCTGAAGGCATTAAATCAAGGCTAGAAGCCTCACAGAGCTCATCTAAGCTGTCTCATCTGCTGAGGAGAATGCTCAGATATCATTGATGATTCATTCTCTGTAACATCTTTCTTAGAAAATTCCAGAGAAAAGCATCATCCTCTTACATGCTTGTGCTCACAACCCCACTGGGGTGGATCCCCGGCAGGAGCAATGGAAGGAGTTGGCAGCTACAGTGAAGGTAAGCAATGTCCCAGGGATACTGTGCCATTCCTGGGCAAACCACATCTCTGGCCTTTCATGGGTGGCACCTGGTCTTCGCTTCACTAAAGGTTATTCCCTTCCATGAAGCCAGGATGGGTGTCATGTTCCTGACAGAAGCCAGCCAAATGTACCCAGAAAGCTTCCAGCTGACCATTGGGCTTTCTGCTGGCACCTTCCCAGGAAGCTGGAGCAGGGAGACCTGAAAGGAGAGCAACAGGGTTGAAAGCATGAGCTGTGATTGCTGGAGCGGAGCACCCAGTGCTGGTGTATTAAAAATGCTGGAAGATCTCTCACATGCCTGGTGTCTCCTTGCAAGCTTCAGCTGCAAATAGAAAGGAACAGGTTCTACCTTCTGCTCCTTCCTGCTGCTCCATCAAGCCTGTAGCCAGTGAAATTTGGCTTGGAGATACCTGGCCTTAGTAGGGTCCTGAGAATTGGTAGATATCAAAGTGATCTCTGTGGCCTACAGAAGGGTAGATCTAAGGGGCAGAGTATCTGGGGTATGAGCCTAGCTGACTAGGGAGTTCCCTGGTGATTTTCCTGGAAACTGGTAATGCAGAAGACATTGAAGTAGACTTTTATTACTGTTGAATTTACTTCTGCTTCCTGGGCCAGACTTGCACATCCCATAAATGCCCTGGAGGGTCTTTAGCTGCTGTTTTGATGTGTACTGGGTAGGTGCAGGTTTTGGGCTGCTTTCCCTGTGGTAAATGAAGGGGAATGGCTCTCTTTCTGGAGGAGAATTGCTGCAGGCAGACAGACGACTGTCTGCATGGCTTTTCTCAGCCTGCTGCCTTGCTCCTTGGAGGGATGCTCAGCTTCTGTGACACTCTCTTCCATCTTTGCTGGCAGAAACGAAACCTCCTCGTGTACTTTGACATGGCCTACCAGGGCTTTGCCAGTGGGGACATCAACCGGGATGCCTGGGCTGTGCGGTATTTCATCGAGCAGGGCATCAACATCGTCCTGTCACAGTCCTTCGCCAAGAACATGGGGCTGTACGGTGAGTGACAAGGAAATCATTTCATCCAGGCTGCTGGTGGGATCCCAGTACCTCCAAGGGTTAGCAGCCAGTGTCTTCCTGCTGCCTGTGTTCATCCTGCAGTATTGAGCAGGGATGACCCATTAGGAGCTGCTGGAGACCTTTCTAGAGAACAGCGATCCCCTACAGCTGTGTGGGGTTGGGTGCCACAGTGTAAGAAGGATATAAAGCTTTCAGAGAGTGTCCAAATGAGACTACAAAGATGGTGAATGGTCTAAAAGAGAAGCCATACAAGGAGCAGCTGAGGACACTTGCCGTGCTCATCCTGAAGAGAAGACTGAGGGCAGAGCTCATCACAGGCATCAGCTTCCTCTGAAGGGGCAGCATCAGCTCTCTGTGACCAGTGACAGGACCCAAGGGAATGACACAGAACTGTGTCAGGGAGGATTTAGGCTGGATATTTGGGAAAGGTTCTTAACCTAAAGGGTGATTGGGTATTGGAACAGGCTCCTTAGGGAAGTAGTCACAGCACTAAGCCTGACAGAGCTTAAGGAGTGTTTGGACAATGCTGTCAGACACAGGAATTGTGGGATTCTTGGGGTTGTTCTGTGCAGGGCCAAAAACTGGACTCAATAATCCTTCCAACTCTAGATATTCTGTGATTCTCTTAGGAGAGCGTGCGGGTGCCTTCACAGTGATCTGCAGTGATCCAGATGAAGCCAAGAGGGTCGAATCCCAGCTGAAGATCCTCATCCGCCCCATGTATTCCAACCCACCTGTGAACGGAGCTCGCATTGCCTCCATGATCCTGAATACCCCTGACCTAAGGAAGGAGTGGTAAGAAGAACTCTGTAATGTTCATGACAGTGCATGCCTTTGTGCAGCCTTGTGCTGTGCTTACTGTGTGCTGCTGTCACAGGCAGCCCTTAGCTTCAGCAACAGTCAGAACCTTGTTTACTCTGGAGAAATCCCTGCTTATGTCCTGGCATCAGCTGGTGTCAGTTTAACCTGACACAAACAGGTTTTTCTTGTGTTCTCAAGGAAGAAAACACTGTATAAAGGAGGGGATAAAGCTCCTGAAGGATTGAGGGCTGCAGGAGCTGCCTATCCAAGAAGCATAAAAGTCTGAGGTGGTGTAGCCATGTAGCGTGTCTCATGTGGGGGAAGTGGAAGCATAAGCTCCCTGGGAATGAGACCCAAGAATGTACCCCTCATGCCCTAAGCCTGATTCCTGGCTGTGCTGTGCTGTTTTCACAGCCCCTTGGTGCCAGGTCCCTCCCAGCAGCTGGCCTGGCAGAACAAAGGTTGGCAGTGTGCTGTGGCCTCACTGGGGGCTGTGTTCTTTTGGCAGCATGACACTTGTGCCTGATGCAGTGCCCAGCAGAGACATTTCCTAGCAGTGCTGCTTTGGAGCAGGGCCTGTTTGCCAATGCTACCCCTGCACTCTTGGTTTATCTGTAGATACTATTTTATCTGGATTTGAGTAGTGCTGCCATCAGGCATCCTACTGACCCGTGGCTTTCAGATGTGAGAAATGTCTATATTCTGGTAGTCTTGTCCAACAGCAATGGAATAAATAAAAAGAGGTCACCTTCTGGTATCAGGAGAATGAAGCAGCTCCCCCAGCTGGAGCTACATCTTCATGCTCATCTGCATCCCTCTATGGGGCCCCTCCAGGTGGAGAAGTTGCTTTTCTATAGCTGGGGTGGGGAGAGCAGCATTGGTGTGTTCTAGCCGAGCTCTGAATGGTTCCTGGGTTGGCTCCTCAGGCTCATAGAGGTGAAGGGCATGGCTGACCGGATCATCAGCATGAGGACTCAGCTGGTGTCCAACCTAAAGAAAGAGGGATCCTCCCACAACTGGCAGCACATCACTGACCAGATCGGCATGTTCTGCTTCACAGGGCTGAAGCCTGAGCAGGTAAATGCAATTCCAGTGGTCTCTTAAGTGTCATTTGCAGTCCTCGTCAGTAAGTTTTTGACTGCAGATGCCAAAATGAGCCTTTGTAAGCACTTCTTCTCGGAAGGAACATCCTCCAGTCCCTAAGCACTGGCACATCATGGGGACCCCGGTCTTGCTCTGTTCCCTGGTGTACTTGGGGAAGTTGAAAGTAAATGCAGCTGTCATGTCTATCAAAGCAAGCAGTCACTGAGTGCTGCTCTGAAGTGACCTTAAAGGCCAGCTCAAGCAAGGTGACTCTTCCAGCTGAACATCTGCAGTGCTGCTGCTTGGCCTGAGAGCTGAGCAGCATCTCTGTTGGTGCACAGGGTACTCTGCAGGTAGTGGGATGCCCTGTCTGCTGGCAGCCAGTTTGCTTTGAGTTTCAGCAAGCTGGGTAAATTTGCATTTTGCTGACACAGCAGAGGTTGGCCTGCAGTTTGAACTTTGCTCTTTCTCCCCAGGTGGAGCGGCTGATCAAGGAGTTCTCAGTGTACATGACAAAGGACGGACGCATCTCTGTGGCGGGAGTTACGTCAGGCAATGTGGGTTACCTGGCTCATGCCATCCATCAAGTCACAAAGTAGAGACAAAGGGGTGCCCTGGAGCTGGTGGCTTTCCCTTCCTCACCAGTCGAAGATGAGGAGGGAAAAGAAACAAGCAGAATACTTCAACCACAGCACTTGAAGCCGCTGCTGAATGTATCTTGTAGATGAGTTGTAGAAGCCTTGTCAAATCCACGCTGTGTTGTGGAGCAGGGACATAATTGCTGGCTCCTGCTCGTCACAGCCGTTCTTCCCTGCTGTCCATCCTTTCTCCATCAGCCCCGGCACCTGTCTATGCTGGAGGAAGCAAATGCTTAGCAATGCCCTCCTACCAGTGTAGGCACCAAAAGCTTCTCCGCACACATTTCTCCATGAGAAGGCTTTGTGAGGCTTTTGACTGCTGGCCCAAGCAGAAGCAGGCAGGGAGCTGAGTGGGCTGAGTTGGAGGGCTGCTCTGGTGTGCTCCTCCAAGCTCCTCAGCCAGTCCCTGCTGCCAGCAGGCTCCATCCTCCATCATCCCAGCCTGGGGCTGGGCAGCACCAAAGCTGTCCTCTGACAAACAGCTCTGAGGACTTCTCACTACCAAACTCTGCTCCATCGTTGGCTTCGCTCTTTCCATCTTGGACTCTCCTTTCAGGTGTAATTCACAGTGGCATCAGTGCATGGGGCAGACCAGTGTCCCTCTGTTCAACCTATCTCACTTTCATACCTGGAGGTGAAACAATTTCTCACCCCCCTGCTCCCCAATAACAATCTCCTCTGAAAACTGCTCTCTGGTGGTCTCTGCCTCGCCCCATTCCTGTCCTAAGCCCAGCAGTCCAGCCCTTTACCTCCAGCAGTCCTCCCTGCGGTATTTGTTGCGTGTCCCAAAGCTGTAAGCCAAGAGGCTGACCCTGCAGTATGCCCCTCATGTCGAGGTGTGGGGCATACCTCTCCCCTCTGTTCAACCACATATCTGGTGACACCAGAAAACAGAGATCTTGAGAGAAATCTGAGAGCTGATGACTCAAAAACCATACTGTCCTTCTAAGCCAAGTGTCCCTGAGGTCCTGTGACATACTGGACTCTGATTTTTAATCCAAATAAACTGGTGCATGGCTGTGTTGAGCTGGGGACTTCATCCTGTCATTGTGCAGCTGGATCCTGTCCCTTCCATGCACCAAACATTCCCTCTCAGGGCCATGCTAGCACAGGGGATCTTATATGACCAGTGAAACCCTCATCTCCTGAGAATCCCTTGTAGAGAGGCAGTTCCCACTGATGGGCCCCAGGAGCACAGTGTGTGTGAACTGAGGTTGTCCAGGTGTGAGCTAGTGTCACTGAAGAGCTGAAATTGAAGCCTGTGGTGTTGAACATAGGTGTTGCTGGCAAGAGGACAAATTCCCAAAAGCTGTCTGCCTTGGGACATGGGGCCATCTTTGGCCACTGCCGCACAATGGAGTGGAGCTGGAGTCATTACCTCTTAAGTCTGCGCACTGTCTCAATCCATAGGCACCTCTTCCCTCTGCAGCCATACCAGGGTATTTAGCAGGGCAGTCCTCATTTCCCATTCCTGCCCAGGGCAGCTGTGTGCCCATTGGAGCTGGGACAGGTCCAGTCTGGTGCACCTGACCCGGTCTAGTGCACGTTGTTGCCAGACTTGCTGGAAGGCTGGATCCTGCCGCCGCTCCCTGACAGAAAGTTTCCGCTCCCACGCCGCTTGTTTACTGGCCCGATGCCCACAGCCGCTGCTTGCTGTCCTTTGTGCAATAAACCGCTTTCCATGCCGCACACGCCGTACGTGCTGCCCCACGGCTCTGTGGGTTCCTGTGCTGTGGTCCTCGGTTCTGCGTGGCTCTGGAGCTGCCGCCTCCTGCCCTCTTACCCGCGCGGGGCCGTTCTTCTGCTCGTTCTCTGTACAATAAAAGCACCCTGGAGCACAGCCCTGTCTCTCGCCGTCTCCTTGCCGCGGGTCCCCGCAGGCTCAGCCTCTGGGAAGGGCTACCCGAAGGGGGATGTTGCCTTTTCGCTGATGTTCCCCCGCCTCCGGGGCTGGACTACAACCCCCGGCGTGCAGCGGGCAGGGCGGAGCCGCCGCCGCGCCGCCGCTGCCGCCGAGCTCAGCCGGGGCTGGGGCCGGGGCCGAAGGGAGCGGAGCAGAGCGCGTTCCCCGCCTGGTGAGTGGGGCCGGGATACGGACGGACCGGGGGGACACACGCGGGGAGCCCAGCGACCGGCCAGGGCAGGAGCCTGTGCATCCCCTGCGAACGCGGGCTGACCGTCACCGGCTCCGGGCCTTGCTCCTCCGGGCGGGGGGCGCCGCCGGCGCCGCGGGTCTGTCTAGTCACCCTCGGTGAAGCGCCTGCTCTCGGGCTTTCTGGTTGCCAGAGTATGGCGGCTTTGCCTGGAGAGGAAGGACACCCTTCAGCATCCTCCCCCAGGCCATGGGAGAAGGATCGACCCCCTGCAGCATCCTCGGCCGGGTGGGAACTTCAGCCCACGCGGACCCACCCGCCTCTCCTCCATGGTCCTACCCACGGGGCACAGGGTGGCACTTCCTCCCCTTCCCCAGAAATCTTTACAGAGGATTCACAGCACAAGCACAGAGTTTAAATAGCCCAGAAGCAAGGAGTGAGCTGGGCAGGTAGTCTTTGTAGATGTGCTCTAGGAATAAAAACCAGATTTCCATGAAAAGAGATTTCTCATGATCATATAGATTCCTGCAAAATCCTGCCAGGTTGTGAGGGTCAATGTCCTCCACCTTGGAGACAACTGGGATGAGATTTAGACTTTCCAACCCCTAAGGACTGTGATGCTGGAAACACCAGATCTTCAAATCCAAAAGCTTCTGAGACATCATCCATCTCCTGCTGGTTGTCACCCTGGGGGTGCCCTGGCAGGGGCCAGTCCTGCTTTTCCTGTTGACACAGTATTTCTGCTGCACAGAGGTCATTCCTGTTGAGCCCAGCCTTGCTCTTTACTCAGGAGCACGTGCTCAGCTCTGTCTTGCAGAGCTTGCAGAAATTAGGGCTGGAAATCAGGAAGGGAGCCAGGACATTGGGTCTCGTGCCCACAGAAAGACGAGTCCTGCTGTAAAGCTGCAGCTCCTCAGCCCCACAGCCAGGGCTCAGTCCCCTATCCAGCAGCAGTTGTGTCCTCTCCTTGGATTTGAGGGACAAGAGGTGAGTTCTCCTGCTATATCTCTGCTGGTTTGTGTGTGCTGTGACCCCTCAAGCTAAGACCCAGGGAACTCAGTTCCCCTGTGCCCCCACCTGATGCCCAGATTGCCCCTTGTTAATAAAACTTAACTAACACTTAACAGTGTCATTCTTCATCCCCTTGTAGGAGTAGGGAAGTGCCTGACTCCCGTGTTGCTGCATTCCAGCCTGTTTGTTTGCTGCCCTTCCTGCCTGATGGAGCCAGTGCACCCTCCTCAAGGTGCCCAGCTGAGCCTGGTGCAGGAGCACTAGTGGGACGTGGACAGTGGCTTGTGCCACCTGTGAAGGAACAATGGCTCAGGGCACTGGGAGCATCAACAGTGACTACAAGGATTGGGAATGGAGTGACGATGCTGGCGAACGGGCCAGGCTCCTGCAGAGCCCTAGTGTGGAGACGGTGCCCAAAAATTCAGAGAGCCAAGGAAACGGTCTGGGGGCCACATCGGCTCTGGGAGCTGTCTTCATTGTGGTCAATGCTGCTCTCGGGGCTGGGCTGCTCAACTTCCCTGCTGCCTTCAGCATGGCTGGTGGCGTGGCTGCAGGCATCACCCTGCAGATGGTGAGTGGCGAAGGGACAGTCCCCCATCCCACCCTGGGAGGGTGCACGGGAGGGACATGGTGCCCCAGAAAGGGCTTGGGGAGGACCAGACTCCTAGGAAGAAGCTCTTTTGGGTGAGGTGCACCAGAGATTCTCAGTGTATTCAAGGGTGGCTGCCTGGGGTGGCTCAGGGAACCTTGCCATGTTGTTGGCTCAGTGTTCCCTCCCTCCTGTCTCTCTCCCATCCCAGTGCATGCTGATCTTCATCATCGGAGGCTTGGTCATCCTGGCATACTGCTCGCAGGCCAGCAACGAGCGCACCTACCAGGAGGTTGTGTGGGCTGTCTGTGGGAAGGTGCCTGGTGTGCTGTGCGAGGTGGCCATCGCTGTCTACACCTTTGGCACCTGCATCGCCTTCCTCATCATCATTGGAGACCAGGAGGACAAGAGTAAGTGCCTCCCATGGAGCAAATAATAACCAGTTGTTGTTGTCCCTTCAGCTGGAAGGGCCAACCTGACCATCTTGGTTGTCCCCACAGTCATTGCTGCTCTGGTGAAGGAGCCTGAGGAAGTTGGGAGCAGCCGCTGGTACACAGACCGCAAGTTCACCATCAGCATCACCGCCTTCCTGCTCATCCTGCCCCTCTCCATCCCCAAAGAGATTGGCTTCCAAAAATATGCCAGGTGGGTGGGAAGAGCCCTCTGGGGCTGGGACCTGGGGTGGGCCAGCCAGTACCCACCTAAGCATGGTTGCAGAGGACAGGGACTGGAAATGCTGTGGTTCTAGTGCCATATCTGCCCACTCATCCTCTGCCTTCCCATGCCTCAGTTTTCCCATCTGGGAAGTAGAGGAGTGGCTGAGCACCATGCAACTGCAGTGTCATACTTCATGGCTTTTGTCCCTCCCTTCTGCTTCCTGGAGGAAGCAGGGAATGCTGCTTTCAACTACATTGTCTCCTATCTTTGGAGTTGGCAATCCAGCAGAAAGGAGAGCCACTAAGTGTCCCTAGGCTGGGTGGTCTGCGGTCAGCCCTGCTCCACCAAGAATCTTGGTGTGACTTGGCTGCTGGAGCTGGACCAGGGGCACCAAGGAGTGTCACTGCTTCAACACTTGCCTCTTTCTCCAGCCCAAAACCAAAGTCTGGCAGGTTTGCCACTCAGAGAAGGATGGGATAACCCCCAAATGCAACAGAATTGTGTTGGCATCTGCTTGGGGGACAGTGGGTGACATTTCCTGGCACATTCCCATGGGAAGGGAAAGCAAAATGTGTCTGATAGGCAGGAGTGGGGTAGCCTGGGCTGTGCGGCCCAGAAGATGGGGACAGAGAGGCTGGGAGGAGACCCTCCATGAAGTGGGGAGGCAGAGCACTCACAGCCTCCTATCCCCTTTCACAGCTCCCTCAGTGTGATTGGCACATGGTATGTCACAGCAGTCATTATCATCAAGTACATCTGGCCCGACAAGGAGCTGGTGCCTGTGGAGATCCCCACCAGGTGAGAGCAAGAGACACGATGCTGTCAGTGCCATCACAGCACTGCAGAGCCAGGCAGGGCTGTGGGAGCGAGGGCTGCAAAGGCACGGGATGAATCTTTCACCAGTCCCATCCCTGGTCCTGGGGACTCTGCATGTTGCTGCCAGAAGCTCCCAAATGGCTGCACCTCTGTGTGTTTCAGAGGAGCAGGTGGTGAAGAGGAAGAAAAGGACCTCTTAAAGGTCCCCATGGCTCCATCACAGGTTTTGATAGCACTGAGTGGTTTTTATCTCTGACATATCCAGGCCTGGATTCCCTGTGCAGTGTTTGTGCTCACCCAGCCACAAGGGCTGTGTCTATATTTGGATGATTTTGGTTATTTCCTTAACCAGCACAACCACCATGGCTTGTTCCCTTCCTCACTGTGTATATTTTTTGGATCCAGTGCAGGAATTTTATGGCAGAGCAAAGGTTAAACCAGTTTTTTGCACTGCCCAACTAGATCCTTATTTTTTACTGATACTTTCACTTTTGTGTGCTCAGGTTTGGCTGTTTCTGTCTCAGTGAAAGGCCCTTGTCTTCAGGGAGTACCAGGTCCCAAGAAAACCTCATTCCATGCAATGGCATCATCCTGGGTGGGGGGATGCAGTAAGGCAAAGACACTGAGCACTCCCAGCTCATCCTCCCCTGGTGCACTGGATGGGGGTCACAGGGGATTCTGGTGTGACTGATGAGTGTTTCTCTCCTTCCAGCCCCTCCACCTGGACAGCTGTCTTCAATGCCATGCCCACCATCTGCTTTGGGTTCCAGGTAAGGCCACGAGCTTGGCACTCCCCTTCCATCTTGTTGCTTGGATGGCAGACTAAAACCCTGCCTGTGTGATTGGCTAAAACCCTGCCCGTGTGCTCACTGCCCAGCTTTGCAAGGACACTGAAGTATTTGTAACATCTCACCACCTCTGGATGGAGATGGATCCATTTTACCCCAGCTAGAACATACAGGGCATCCTGTCCCTCCCCTTTTCTTCTCCAGTGACAAACCTGGGAGATCACGATATCACAACAAACACAGAATATCATGAGCAGGATTCCCCATGGTTCTGCCCATCATGTATCCCCACTGTCTCTGTGTCCTGGCAGTGCCATGTGAGCAGCGTGCCCGTCTTTAACAGCATGAAGCAGCCAGAGGTGAAGACCTGGGGGGCAGTGGTGACAGCAGCCATGGTGATTGCTCTCTTTGTCTACACAGGCACTGGTAAGTGAGGGGACACCATGTGAGTGTGGCACAGTCCTTGGAGTGGCTGTGAGCCTCAGGAGGGCAGGGACCCTCTGGTCACCAAGGGTCAGAGGGAGAAGGGAGGAGAGTCCATCAAACACCTCTAAAATGTGCCCTGTGCCGAATCCATCCTAGTCTGGTCCTTCAAACAGATGCTCAGGAGACTTGTCCCTGTCCCCTGCTGACTGCTCTCTTCCTGGCAGGCATCTGTGGCTTCCTAACCTTTGGAGCTGGCGTGGAGCAGGATGTCTTGATGTCCTACCCCTCCAATGACATCCCTGTTGCCCTTGCCCGGGCTTTCATCATCCTCTGTGTGCTGACATCCTACCCCATCCTGCACTTCTGTGGCCGGTGAGTGCTGGGAGAGATGGGGCTGGTGTGGGAAGGAGGAGCAGCATGAGGAAACCCCTCTATCCTGGGTCTGTGCCCACAGGGCTGTCCTGGAGGGTCTCTGGCTCCGCTACACCGGGGTAACGGTGGAGGAGGACGTGGTTCGGGAGCGGAGGAGACGCCTGCTTCAGACCATCAGCTGGTTCCTCCTGACACTCCTTCTGGCTCTTTTCATCCCTGATATTGGCAAAGTCATCTCTGTCATTGGGGGCTTGGCTGCCTGCTTCATCTTTGTCTTCCCAGGTAGGGATCCTGGGATGCTCAGGGGCTGACAAAGGTCTCACGGCCTTGTGTCTCGAAGAGGGAGGGGCAGGATGGAAACACAGGAACCAGGAGATTTTTAGAGGAGAACTAATGTGGTGTGAGGCCAGTCAGCAGCCCAACTATTTTGGCTGGATGTGGAGCCCTGTAACAGGGAGTGCAGCTCCCTGTTTTGTAGGGTGTCTGTTCAGTCCCCAGTGGACTGTCCTCATCTGGTTCTAATTTGCCTCCCCTGCCTTTCAGGGCTCTGTCTGATTCAAGCCAAGCTCTCTGAGATCCAAGAAACCAGGGCAATCAGGTAACTGAAATGTGCCTCCCCTCTCCCCCATTCCCCTCTGGATATTGGGGTGAAGGACCCCTCTAAATATGCTCTGTCCTCCTGCATCCACAGCTGGTGGGCCCAGGTCAGCTATGGGGTGTTCATGGTCACCCTTGGAGCCTTCATCTTTGGACAGACCACTGCCAATGCCATCTTTGTGGATCTTACAGCCTGACTCCTCCAGGCTGGACTGCACTGCTGCTGCTGAGGGGATGGAGATTTCCCCTAGGACCAAAGGGAAGTGGGAAGAAAACGTGTTGGTGTGTTGGGAAGATCCAAGAGAACCGTTGTGACTCAGGGCTTGGCTGAACAAGCCCTGTGGTGGTTTGTATCTCATTGTCTTAAGGCTGCAGGCAGTCAGGCTTCTCTCAGCCCTGGCTCCCTGGTGAAGCCAGAGCAACACTACAAGGGGACTGTCATCCAGGGCAAGCTCTTTCTGCCCCTGAAGTAGAAATCCCTCCCTCAAACATCACTAAGGGGTCGTAGTTGGGGTTTGCAAAGCCATGCTGCTCTCATCTATGTACCCTTGTGCTGGTGGAGCTCCTCTCCACAGCTCTCCAAAACTCTTCCCAACTTTGGAGAGAGAAGCAGTGTTCTGCATAAAGGGAAATAGTAATCATGTTTATCAGACAGGGAGACATCCCACAGTCCTATTCTGTGTCAATGTTTGGTTTGAACTCTGGTTTCCTGCTGGTCTCCTGCCCCTTCTCTCACATCTCCCTCTGCCTGGGCTGCACTTTGTGTTACAAAGGGTTGCCTTCAGCCTGTTTGGGTTTTTTCTTTTGAGGATCAGAATGACCCTTGGATAGGGACACGCCAGTGCAATGTTTTCCTTGGCAGGGGTTGCTCACTCTGCTATGAGTGAGAAGCTGCTATGACTGCATCAACCTACTGAAGACACTACAATAGGGAAAAGCTCTTCTCCAGATTTACAATCCCGTTCTTCCAGGTGTCCAGGAAATGGGACTGGGCCAGGTTTTAAAGGATGCTATTGGGATAAAGCAATCAGTATTAATTTGTTTTATATTCTTCTCTTGGTCATTTACACTCTGTATGGCTGGTGTTGCTCTGGGCTGTCCCTCTGTTGCCTGTCTGGATGATAGTTTCATTCCTCCTTTTTTTGGGTTGAGAAGTTCCCCCAGCTGCAGATTTGGTTGGGGGTGTTAAACCTCAACAGCAATGTTCTCTTGTTCTGTCTTTGAGTTTCTTTTTATGCTGTTTGGCTTCTAAAACCCTTGGGGAGGGAGGATTCAGGGATAGCTGTTGATGCATCTGTGATGAGGGTTCAGCCCAGATTTGTGCAAAACCTGGCCCGGCACCTCCTGCATCTTCTGGAAGCAGCACAGGCTGTTGTGGTGGGAAGGAGAACCATGGCTTGTGCTCCTGCACTTCTCAACGTGGCTCTCTCCCGCTGCAACCAGTGGCTGCAGGAGGGGTGACAGCACATGGGTGCTTCCCCACATAGAAACGTTTGGTCTTTCCTTGCTAACACTGAGTGTAAATGGGGACCTCCCCATTGCTGCTTGGGACAGGGAGACCCAGGTGGAGAAGGAGGAAGAAAAGCCCTAAGCACAGCAGGAATGTTTGAGAGATGCTGTGAAGGCCCAGATCCCTCCTGCCCCTCCCAAGGGATCTCCAGCATCTGTGCCCTCATCTTTTGACAAAACCAGGCTCCACCAAACCCCCACTGGTATGGCACTGGCTGTGTGCTGAGCCCCTTTGCCAGGCTCCTGCCTGTGAGCAGGAGCTGGGGCTTGGGGACCCTTTGGCATAAAGAAGATGGCCAATTGTCCTTGATGTTGGGAGCACAGAGCCACCTCCCGTGGAGCCCAGCAGAGATGCTCAGCAGATGCCAATGCCAAAATGCCTTCCAGTACCCACCCTGCAGGAAGATGAAAAGGTTTGGTACCTGGTGGCTCTGGTGGCTCTGGCTTTCCTGAAGGTGTGCTAGGCATGAGGAGGTCCCTTGGCCGAAGTGGATGAGGACACAGTGTCTCATGTCACCTGGGGAACACCTGGGCTCCCTTGGTGCCCCCGCAGAGTCCCTGTGGCTGAGGGCTGGGCGGGTCTGGAGGTGCTGTGGTCGTTCCTGTTTGCCTTACCGCTCCCCTGTTTACAAACACTGGCCTTTTAACATGTATTTTGTACATGCAGAAAGTGGAGGGAACTCAACTCAATAAAAGTGACATTGTGATGCGTGTGTCAGGCCAGCACGAGGTGGTTTCTGTGGGAGATGCTCCCGGGTGGGATACAGGGATGAAGCCATATCCTGAAATGCCATCCCAGCTCTCCGAGCTTTGGGATGGATGGTGTGGAGCTGGGAAGCCCCACTGCCTTCCTCAAGCCCTCATTCTCCGGGGTATCTTCGCGCCCAGGGCCGGGCGATGCCAGGGGAGGCTCTGTGGGCCCCGGTCCCGATGTGGCACCCCAGTGTCGCTCCCCAGGGCCGGCAGGCGGGTGTGGTGTGGCTGGGAAGGAACTGAAGGGAGTTTCCTCTCCGGGACTGAGGCCGGCCATCCGGGACGGTGCAAATGGAGAGAGGATTTCCTTAGAAAGGAAAACACCGCCGGGAGCGTGCCGAGCCGCGGTCGGGCGCTCTGAAGGACCCGCAGCCCCCATGTTGGGGTGGGGGGAGGCAGCGCCTGGGCCGTACCAACGCAGCGCGGGGGAGGGGACGCCAATTCATGAGTTCATGGGCCTGTACCACGGCGCTGCGCGGGCGCGGGGGGAAACCGTTCCTGGGCTAGTACCACCTTCGGGGGGAGGAAGCAGCGAGGCGAGGGGGAACGGGGCGGGCCGCACCGCTCGGAGAGGGGTAACCCCCCGCGTGACTCCGCGCGCCCTTTGGCACCGCCCGCCACTTCCCCTTCCCGCCCCGCCCCCGCACGACGCCCCTCGCTCATTGGCCGGCCTTGGCAGCGCGGGTTGGCCAGCAGTGCGCACGCGCAGACCGAGAGGAGTTCGGAGCTCTGATTGGCTGAGAGAGTAGGAAGGCTTTCGGCCCCTCCCGGCCAATGGCGCGCGGCTCAGGCTCCGCGCGGAGGGCGGCAGGATGCCCTCCCCCGAGGTCGCACGGCGCTGATTGGCCAGCCCTCACGCGGCCCCGCGCTCTGATTGGTCGAAGGCCCCTCCGCGGGGGCGCGGCAGCTCCGCGCGTATTCCGCCCCTCCGCTCCCCCCGCGCCCCCCCCGCGAGAGGACGGGGGAGGGGAAAGGCCGCGACGCGAGCGCGCGACCCCATCCGCCATTTTGTATCGGAACGGCGGCGGCGCGAGAGAAGCGCGCGAGCGGCCCCGGCCCGGCCCTCACGACACCGCCGAGGTGGGAGCGGCGCCCGCCCGGCCCCGGGGGGTGCTCTGGGTGGCTATGGGGGCACTGCGAGCTTCGGGGCGGGGGGGGCATCGGTGGGGACGAGGCCGGAGACGGCGGGACCGGGCCGGCTTGCGCTGGGGGCAGCGGGGCCGGCTGAGGCACCCGCCCGGCCGGGCCGCCCTCCACGGTGTGCGAGAGGCAGCGGAGGGACCCGCGGTCCTCTCCCCCCGCACTCCTCGGTCCTGCGGCCGCCCCTGAGCCACAGAGGGAACTCGGCAGGGTCCGGGGCCGGAGCCGCGGGTGTTCCCTGTTCGGTGGCGGGGGCAGGCGGCTGCGGCGGCGTCGCGAGGTGGCGGGGAAACCGCCGGCTCTGGAGCTGTGCTCTTCGCTCCCCCTGCGCTTGTGTAACGCCGGTGCTGACAGGTGGAGCTTTGAGCACTCCGGGCTGGGCCTGCCCCGTCCGGGCTCGGCGGCCTCCGTAGGAGATCGGTGTTGTTGTAACTTGCCCGCAGAAAATACGGAAAAAGTGAGCTGTAGTAAATAATCCGGTGACATAACCTTCTTGCAGACCACAGGAGAGAAATCCTTCTCAGTGCTGTCCTCCAGTTAAGAAAACGCTGCCCAGTAAAATGGACTTGTATAATTCTCAACTAGAAATAGCAACAGTTGAGTGTCTCGACAGATGCTGTATCAGTACAAGAGCTTCTTTACAATAGTTTCCTTACTTAGATTAGTACCATTTACTCCTTATACAAGAAGGCCAATTAGTACTCATGGTTTAATTTCAACAAACCACAACCAATTTGTATTTAGGACAGAAGTGAGATAATACTGAAAATACGACGCTAGTCTGTTGGTATATCAGGTACTCGGATTGTTTCTGAATCCCACTTGTTGCAAGAAAGCATGGCAACTGCTCTCAGGAACTTCTTTAAGCAGGTAACAAAACAGGTGTGACTGACAAGTCACTCTTAGTGTACCCAACTGATTCCTGTTTCTAAGGTAACCACTTTGGCATTGGCTAAAATTACGGGCAGGGTGAGTCCAGGTGGGGTGACTCTTATAAACAGGAAACAAACTTAGTTGGTAATAGTCTGGTCTGTTTCACCTTTGTTATTTTGATTCTTTCAGCCCTTTTGCTTATAAGTTCACTCTTAACTGTTGATGCCGTTGGCCTGGTGTCTCCAGACCAAACTGGCAGCCAGTTTGTTGCCTATCTGTATCTCCTTGGAGAAATACATTACCCTCTTTATTCTATATAGTGTTCCTAGGTTTTTGATTTATGCTGAAACAGCCACTCTTGGTGTTCAGCTGGAAGAGAAACTGTGGGAACATAACTTAGCAATAGAGGTCAATAATATTTTGTGTCCCTGTGATGGGACATAACTGAATCATGTTGGGCATTGTTATCACTGAGAATCATGGTTGAGGCCATCACTATTTTAGCCAGATTGCTCTCTTGTTCCATAAACATCCCCAATGTATTAATATTGCAGTTTTCTTTGAGTTTTGAAGTAGCATTTAGCTATTCTAAAACACATTTTGAATGGTAAAAAACCATGAAGCATTTAATAACAAGTCTCTCATTTTTTTCCCCTTCAGCAGAAACTTTATTCTGGAGTTCTTGTCTGAAGGAGAACTGGGAAGTGAGAGTTTCTTGTTTTGTTGTTTTTGTTTTTTTTAACAGTCCAGGTTGAGATGTGGAAATGCTGAAGCAGCCATGTCATGTTTGATGCATATCTCATGTATTTGAGGTAGATTCCAAACTGCAGCTTCACTGGCCTGAGTCTGTAGGAACAACTTAGGTGCTGAAAACTGAAGTTACTGTGTCTAATCATCTCTCGACTTCCACTTTACTGGAATTGGGTGCAGCTTTCCAGTGTATGGAATGTTCAGGTCTCTTTTCTGTTTGTAAACACCTGAATTTGAACTGGTCAAATGAATTGGGAGCTTATTTTACTGCTAATGTGAATTTCACTCTGGGGTTTTTCCCTCGGTAGATTTCAAAGTGTTAAACATCCTGAAATATAAAGTACAGAATGATTCAAAACCACCTTTCTCCCTTGGATTGCTCCCAGTGTCAGCCTTCAGAGGGGGTGTGCTGCCCTTCCATGTTTTGTCTTTGGTCATGGGTTTAAAAAAGGGTAAGGGACTGTTCTGGAGAGCAGGTTTAGCACTGGTCCCTTTAGCATGTTTCATGTGATGTTTTGTGACAGGAGTTTAGAACCTAATCAGCAGACACATTGCTGTTTGTGTCACTTGATCTGTTTTATCCTCCACATGCAGCACATGTGCCCTGAACATACAACTCCACATACAACTCCTGAAATCCAGTGGCAGTAGTTACTTACTTCTGAAAAATGCTGAAAAAATGATCCAAAGTTAGCTTAAAGTAATTTTGAAATTACTTTGTAGTGGTGTTCTGAATTCATGGAAGATTTCAGGTTTGTCAACTTCACCGTCAAGGCTTAGTTACTCTAGTGATTTCTGGTTATTAGGGAGTGTCTTTGGTCACACCTGATGGGTGGTTTCATATTGCCCACTCTATTTTGTGATCTTTGGATTCTTGCCTGAAATTTTATTGCATTTATGTTTTAATCCAACAGAAATCTGGTCTTGAAAAAAGAGCTACTGAAATAGATGCCAAATGTCTTTTGCCGATGGGCTGTTGTTTCCCTTAGGAAGTGCTCAGGGTGTGTAATGCTGTAGAATTTGGTAAATATTTTTTATCTCTTTAAAATGGGTTATGTTGTACAATATAAAATAGTAATATTGAAAGAGCTCCTGTGTCCTGTGCTGGGTATATTAATCCATTACTGTATAATAGGTTCTGTGGCTGAAAGTAGATAATTTTGCCAGATAATCTGAATTTTTTTTATAAACTCCCTGTGGCTGAGGCCTGACTTGCCTGAACCTGGCAGGTTTGTCCCACAGACTGAAAGCTTCCTGAATTGTTGAGGCCAGTGTAGGGAGATTCGTTCCCACTAAGGGTATATGGATCTAAAAATAAAGTCTGCTTCACATAGCATTCATAGCTTCCTTAATCAGTGCTGTAGTAATTGAATTTTAGTCTTGCACTGAATGACCAAAGAGGTACCTGAGCAGTTCTGCTTTGCAAACAAGGCTCCCTTGGTTACTCTGTACTCTCCTGAGTTAGGTGCCTCATTTGAACTTCTGAAGTGCTGTTAATGTTGTGTCCGGGGGAGCTGTCAGGTTTGCTGTGTGCTGGGATACACACAGTGCAAACCATATGTTTAGAACATAAGTAGGAAAGCTGTTTCGTCAGCTATTGTGTTCCTTGAGTCTCTGTGTTTGCTCAGGCTCTTCCTTGAAAGAAAAAATCCATGTTGCCTTCAGCTTGGATTGTCCAGTGGCACTGCCAGATTTTGCAGTTGGAAGGTGGCAAAGCTTGTTTTGCTTCTTTGCAATCAAAGCATTCCCTGCTTTTTTGGAAGACAAGAGATGCTAATAGGAGGGTGGGATGGTCAGTGTGTGGTATGGCAGCAGGGAGGTTGAGCCCAACTCGAGAATTTCAGTACTAAAACTCCTGAGTTTAGGTGGAGTAGGTGTGATTCCTGTGCTGTTTGTATTGGTATGATGAAAAATGCCCAGAGAAATGTGGTTTTTCTTCCTAGGGCCCTGAAAGGCAAACTCTGAAATTCTGTTACTGCCTTAAAAATTGGCCAAGTTGAAGTTTCGTGTTATGTCCTGTAGGCTGTTCAAACAGCCTGTGAGTTCTCCAGGCTGGTTGCTGTGAGCTGGTGCTCTGATGGGGCTGAATTCCCCTTGCTGACTGCTGGTTTTAGTAAGTGCAGGTACTGTGCTGAGGTCTGTGTGCTTGATTCTTAACAAATGCTTTTCAGAAGCTTTATATTGGTCATGAATGTTAAACCCTTCAAGTAAGATTGTCTTGGAAGGCATGTACTTGCCAAACCCAGTGACATTTTCTAGGTTATTCCAAAAGAGGAGTTTAAAGGTTATTAAAAAAAAACCAAAAAAACAGGTCCTGTACTACTGAGAAATCTTTTTAAACTTCTGTGCCAGTCCTCCCTTCTAGATGTTCCACAGTCAGTGGCCTTTTAAACCTTTATATATAAAGGTAATTACTTCTAGCTTGTCAGATGTACTAAAAAGAAATGGAAGTTTTGTGTAATTCTTCTCACTGCAGTTTTAGACATGCTCTGAAATTCTTTTAGAGACCGACTGCCTTGTCATTGAAGAATACTTTCAGTATTACTGCTAGAAAATTTGTTCTTTGTGAGATGTAAGCTTTATTGCATAAGAAGGATCTTGCATACCTTCATTGAGTAGTCGGGGTTTTCTTTGGCATACTGAAAGTCTGCAAGTCAGTTGATTTTATTTTTCTTACAAATAATTTACCCATATATTTGTGCAATATAATAAATTTTTTCAAACGGCAGAATGATCTTCATTGCCTCTGGTAGGATTTGTTGCTCCTGATCTTTTGAAGTATAAGGTATGGTTCCAAATGTAAGCAAGTGAAAACCTTTGTGTAAAGGGAGATGGGAAGAAGAGTTCTGCTTGCACCCAGCACAGCCTGTTCACTTGCTCTGTGCTGCTGGGTGCTGGCAGAGGGAGGCCCGGCATGGGAGCTGTGCTGCTGCAGGAACGCTCCCTGGGCTGGTTCCTCAGTTCCTCGTGCCAGGCCAACACATCACCCCAGCCATCCATTCCCATGATGAGGCACAAATCGTGTGCTGCTGGTTTTTGCCATGGAGAGCCAAGACCACAAAGCAATAGTTTTTGTTCTGAAAAAGGGATCTTCAGACTCTTGGCATGAGGCCCAGTGACCTTTGTTTTGATCAGGTACAGCTCTCAAGCAGTGGCTCTCCGGCTTGATTCTACCTTTGACAATGCCCAGTGCTGCTGCTCAGAGTAGCTTGGGGCTTCGTTTGACGCTCCCCACACTGTTGGATATGCAGGACTTGCTTTGGGATACGATTTTGTCACACTGGCAATCTGTAATTTAACAGATGAGATGTCAAGTGCCAAGTTTTGTGTTGTCATAGAAATTTATTAAGCTGGCAAGCTCTGCTGTTGTAGCTCACTGGAAAGCTGTTTCAGTATAAGCCAAATGTTAGGGTTAGTTTATTGCAGTTCTTTGTGTGTTGCTCATTGCTTGTTTTGGTATACCAGGGTTGAGGCAATACTGCCTGGATGTACTGGGGCAAAATATAGCAGAGATGGTAAAAGTATGTTTTTTATATTAGTTTATGATGGATGCTTTGAATGATTCTGACCTCTGATTGTTGCTGTATATCTAGTTCATTATTAATCTCATTTTCTTCTTTCTCATGGTGCTGAAAATCATTCTTCTGATTGAGCTGTTTGCTGGCTCTTTCAGACTGCAAAATGCAGAAACAAAAGTGGTTGGGTAGTGTAAAAACAACAGAGCTTGTGTTGTGAAAACTCAATACTACTTCATTTTCTTTGTGAACATAGTTATGTGACATTGCTACAGAACTTAAATCTAATTGAATACTGTTTTTCAGGTGCCATGTTTCAGAACAGACAAAGACAACTGAGAAAGAAGAGCTGAAGCAAGTAACACAGAAACAGATAAAGACTCACTGGGGGAAAAAAAATTGACCTGTCTCTGAGGTGACTAAAGGGGAATAATGGTGATTTTGCGCCGGGCTCGGCCGCCTGCTTCCGCCCCAACCAGCAATGAATCTTGACTCGCTCTCGCTGGCCTTGTCTCAAATCAGCTACCTGGTGGACAATTTAACCAAGAAAAACTACCGAGCCAGCCAGCAGGAAATACAGCATGTAAGTAAAGTGATATGGTCCTACAAAATAAACTTTGTAAAGAGAACTGGAATTTCTCTTCTCGTTTGTATTTGTACTCTGCCATGTTACTGTTTGCTGTTTTCTGTGGTGTTGGGAACTGCAGGGTGTGTCTGATAGTCCTGCTGGTTCATCTGCCAAGTCATGGAATACAGCTAAGAGCTGAGACCAGTATTAACTTTGTAGCTGAATATCAGGGTTAACTGCTGCTCCTGGAGGGTGGCATGAAAAGCTTTTCTGACTTCTCCAGGTTAAATCTCTCCAGTTTGGCCATTCAATAGAACACTGATTGGGAAGGAGAGGAAAACGTATACATTCAGTGTTCAGAGTTGTTGCACTGAAAGCCTGAGTATGTTGTAATTTACCTCTGAATGTTCTGTCCTCCCTTGATGGAAGTTTTTTTTCCTCTTTTCATTCAGTGACTCATGGCTTGGTTGTGAAGCTGAGCTGACTGTCTTGGCCCTGGGTTTTCAGAAGGCAGGCAGAGTAACTGCATGTTGAGACCCAAATATCTATGATTAGGGCAAGAATTCTGTTTTAACTGACCTTTTTAAAAATAGCTCTGACTTGCAGGGTGGACTGAAAAGCATTATCTGCAGAGGAGTGCTTAGGAGGAAGTGAATGCTACTGAACTAGTTTTAGAAACTGGTTTAGTTCAGTTCCCAGCAGACAGCTGGGCCACTCAGTGTTGAGGGTTTTTCACGCAGCAGTGCAATCCTGCAGCGATTTGAATCAGATTAGAAGGCCAGAGTGCTTAAGCAGTGAGTTTCTGTAACATTTGATGTCTTTAAAAGTACATTCATTTGTTATCTTGAGGTGAGAAGAGTGATTTCAGCAGTATTGGTTTTTCAAGTGTAAGATGGAATGGGTCTCTTGTAACTTTTTTAAGTTTCTCATGTTTTTGCAAGTTCAGTACTCTGGGGCTCGTTTGGGATCATGCTGTCCTTTTGATCACTGTTAGTTTCAACAGATGGTTTTTGCAGCAAGGTGTGACTAAAGCATGACTTGATTAGGGAGAAGATGTGGTTGATCTGCCATTCACTTGGGGCATAGCTCTCTAAAACAGGGCCAGATTGTTCCTTACCCTTCAGCCAGGCCTCTTAGCCTCACTGTGGTGAAAAGGATGAGAGACTGGGACCTGGTCTGTGGAAATGGCTGGATTGTCTATAGTTATAAAGCAGATCTAGAATTTCAAAGCTAAATTCCTAAAATCTTAATCCCTTGTCTTTTTTGTTTTTAAATTTTATTTTCCTGGAATTGCTTTACTTTTGTGGTTGCTGGTACAATATTTCTTTAGTTGAAGAGAATGTATGTGCTATAATTCTGTCTCTTGGTACACTGCTTGGGGTAAATTTTTGGCATGATTCACTCTGTTTTACAAAGTTTCCATCTAAGCACGTGGAGTTGTAGAAATTCATACTTGGAGTTGTTCTTGTCTCAAACTGACCAAAATGACACTCCTGTTTAAATACGGCACTCGAGTGTAACAGTGGCAAGGCTTGAGGAACTAATTTCTGTTTAAATATGTTATCAGTAGTCATTTAATATAGCTGTGCTTAAAGAAATGGAATGTATGTTTAAAAAACTCAGAAATATTTTATGCATTTGTCAGGCACAAATTCTAAACCATTACTTCCTCTGAAGTGAGTTTTTGTGGTCTCCTTGTCTTTAAGTGGTAAGGAGAGCCTGATTGGAGGGGAGGAAAGGGCTTTGTGGATGGGTTTATCTAGGAAAGCAAAAGTTTTTGGATGTAGAAAAACGGAGTTATTTTTGTCTAATCCTGTATTTGCCCAAACACATTACCTGATAAATCCAAATACGTGTGGGTCAAGCTTTATCCTAAATCACAGACTGGTTGAGAATGGAAGGGACCTGTGGAGGTCATGTGGTCCAGCCTCCTGCTCAAACAGTCACTTAGAGTGGGTTGCCCAGAAATATGTCTGGGCAGTTTGTGGGTACCAACATGGATGGTGACTCTACAACCTTTCTGGGCAGCCCTTGTCAGTCCTTGGTGACCCTTGCAGTAAAAAAATAGTATTTTTGATCTGATTTTATGACTGGATGCACTGTCATGTAAATGTGTATCAAGGCTGCCAATACAAAGGTTTCTTTCAGCTCTTTCTTCAGGAAAACTGGCAATTCTCATTGCTCGTTTCCTGGAAGAGCTTTTTTGGGAATGTAGTTAGAATTGAAATATGATACACTGCACTTTTAGCCTTCTCTTCCCTTCCTTCCTGTATGTTAAATTTTCAAATTATTGTCCTCTGGAAGATACCTCAGTGCAAGGAAGCAATCTACTTCTGATGCAGGCAGTTGTGTGGATGGCTTTAGTATTACAGTTTTCTTTGGCACCTGATTACTTTGATGAATTCACCTTGGTCACGCAGCACCAGGCAGCTTCTTAGGAAATTGATCCAGCTTTATGTCAGTCTTGTTACCACATCCAGATCTTTGTATTTGATTGTGACTGCCTGAACAAACTGCCTGTTTTCTGAAGCCTGAGCTAGGTAGTAGGATTTGCTGTTAATTCAGGTTTGCTGCCTTTTGCACCAGTCTGAGCATCTTCCTGATCCTGGGGTATGGCTGCCTTCAAAGGCCCAGCTGTCACCACAGCTGGGCTGTTTACTCTGGACTGACATACCACAGGCATGTGTTTTATAGCCTCTGGTCAAGAAGCAGAGCTAGATTCAACTTGGAAGTTTTTTTTCCAGCAGTACAAAACTTGGCAGCCACTGGACTCAGCAGGCTCTGAGGGAAAGGGAAGCATAGTGCCAGATAACAGTAGAAAAATTGAGATGAAAACAGTCAAACATCAGAGCCCTAGCAGACAGAGCCTAAAGCAACCCTGTTTGTCTTTTTGCACAAAGAAGCTACTGGCAAACAAGGACATTCATGACTGGTGAAGCAGTGGGCTTGGTGTAGGCAGTCAGACCAGAGGCAGAGCTGCAGATTTTTGCTGGCACGTTTGTGTCTCTCCTGCAGCTAGAAAAGGGAAAACAGTGGGAAAAATGTTAGTAGATGAAGGCTGGATTTGTTATTAGCCACTACTGTTTGGCCAAAGAGGCAAGCTGCTGTTGATTGGCTTCACATTTCTGACAGTATGGATTATATTAAAAACAAGTAATGCTGTCCACTTGGTTGGGGTGTAAAGAAAGGAGCAAGTTCTGAAACAGTCTGCAGCTGTTTCAGACAACAAGCTGATGAGCTGGTCTGTAGCTAAGAGTTAGCTCTTAGGGGTAGGGGATGCAAACAAAAATGTAATATTGTTAAGATGTAGTAGTGAGTGAAAGGTGTTGTAAGTCAGCAAATGCAGATCACTCATTGCACAGGTGCTGTCCCAAGGCTGTTTTCTTGCAGAGTTAGGCACTGGAGCTGTGGAAAAAATGGGGAAAAGTGAGGCCATGGACTGTGTGGATTCTGGGCTGCTTTGATGGCAGAATCCTGAGGGTAACTTGAAAACCCCTTTTTACTTAGCTTTGTAAGAATAACACCCCTGGAATGCATGGCTTCTGTGTCAGTGACTTGTGTTTAGATTCTTTGTTTCTACTTCTTATTTGCAAATAGAGTTAATGATGTGGTTTCTGGGTTACTGATTAAAAGGAACGTTTATAGCAGTTTTGTTGAAACTGTTGATGATTTGACTACTAGCCGTACTGCTGTATCCATGGTGCTAGACCCAGATCTTGCTCTGTAATGACTGTTTGCTGTTTTTTTGATACTTTTTTTCCAGATTGTGAATAGGCACGGTCCCGAGGCAGACAGGCATTTACTACGCTGTCTATTCTCGCACGTGGATTTCAGTGGCGATGGTAAAAGTAGTGGCAAAGATTTTCATCAGGTACAGTTTACACCAACATGTCTGTTTATTAATTTTGATTGTTAAAAATCTGCTGTGGGATTTCATCCAGGTCAAGCACAAAGGCAGCATAGAAGCAGTAGATTAAAATAAACTTATTTTCTGGTTATATGGCCTTTCAACTGCAAGCACTTTTTGCCAATCCTCAGAATAATATCTGACTTATAATCTCTTGCTCTGGGAAAAAACAGGTTGCATCCATACAAGTGCTGCTTTTACCAGATGCAGTGCTCTAGTCTGAAAGCCTTTCGGTGTATTTTAAGAGTTTGTCCAAATCCATTAACTGACATTTCTGGTGCTGACTTTGTCTATTGGCAGGGCTGTTTTCATCCTTAAGCAATTTTGCCGCAGACTTTTTAGCTCCTAACCATGAATCAAATACACTTGAGTTGTCTGTTGCAATGTGTGAGGATGTTTACAGAAAGCAAAACATTGCACATGTGATGGAGAATGTTTCATCACTTTGTCAGTCTTAAAAGCAAAGCAAACCTGAGGAAAGCTTGAATGAAAGGAAGTTAGTTGATGTTAGAGAGAATTTGAGCACTTACATAAGTATTTATCTTTTAGTTTTTCTGTACACAGTGCACAGTACTTTATTTTTATTGTCCTGCTACAAAACTCTGAATCTTCAAGTTATCTTGTTCTTTTCAGACTCAATTTCTGATCCAGGAGTGTGCGTCGCTGATTACAAAACCAAACTTTATCTCGACGCTGTCGTACGCCATTGACAATCCCTTGCACTATCAGAAGGTTTGTATGCTTCTTGAAGGGGATCCCAGTGTCAGAAACTGCACTGAATTGGTCTCTAGGAAACCAGCTAGTTTTCCCTTGTAGTAAATTTTTCAAAACCTGAGCTTGCCTGGTTGGTGTGTTTTTGGTTTTTTTTTGTTAAACTAAGCGAGTTAGTCAATCACTCAGAATGACTGCAAACTTAATTTTAATAAATCTAATGTTGGTACTTCATGGCTTGTTTATGGCACCAGAACCAAAACAAAGAATCACTGCTTCTGTTTCTTTCAATACGAAAGACATGATAGTGGTTAATAGTGGGATATATGGAAGAAGCTTTTACAGAAAATGTATCAAAAAGTAGTTGGAAAGGTGTTTAGCCATAGAAGGTTTGTGTTAACCTGCTGCAGAATAGTTACTAGTATTCCAAGCTTGCAAATAGACTTTAGATAGTCTGACACCATTACAAATGAGATTAATCACAAAACTTTCATGTTATTCTTCTTCCCTATTTCAGAGTCTAAAGCCTTCACCCCATTTATTTGCCCAATTGAGTAAAGTCATCAAATTAAGTAAAGTTCAAGAGGTAGGTGAATGCTTACTTCAAATTTTTTTTTTTACATTGCAAATTAGAAAGGATAAGGTCCCCTTACTGTGATTGTTTTTGTTTGTAGGTGATTTTTGGTCTGGCTTTACTGAACTCTTTCAGCTCAGATCTGCGAGGTTTTGGTAAGTTTTCTAAAGTACTGCAGGCAGGGACAGCCTTTTTCAGCAGTGTGCTTTCTAGATGGGTAGATGTGTGCCTGCCTGACCTGACCTTGCAATTAGTTGTGCCATTGGGAGGAGCAATAGATGACACAGTCATCTTGTGTGAAGTTGAAGGACTGTTTCATTAATGACTTGCTTGATAATGAATCAAATTGGGGTATTGTGATATCTTAAATTGTAGTTGTCCATTAATATTTGAGTTCTCAGGTATGAGATTTCTATTTAAATCTAAACTGTTGTGGCCTGTGGTAAATAAACTCAAATTAAGAGAATGGTACCTAGCTAAAAGAATCTAATATTAAAACAGAATCCCAGGTTTTGACTCTCACCTCTTCTGTTTCCAAAAGCTGCCCAGTTTATCAAACAGAAACTCCCGGATCTTTTGCGCTCTTACATTGACGCAGACGTCAGTGGAAATCAAGAAGGTGGCTTCCAAGATATTGCAATAGAGGTCCTGCACCTTCTCCTCTCCCATCTCCTCTTTGGGCAGAAGGGAGCCTTTGGGGTAGGACAGGAGCAGATTGACGCTTTCCTCAAAACATTACGTAGAGGTAAGTGGTGCTGTTCAGGAAGCCTGACCAAATGCAGACTTTGAGATGAATTTTCATGTCTTGCTGTCAGTGCAGAGTGCTGAAGTGATGGGGACTTGCTGACTTAGAACTCAGTAGATTTTCATAGTTCTAAACTGACAGAAAAGTACCACTGTTCTGTTTACTTTCAATGAGCAGTAACGTGATCTCATGTTCTTGAAAAGTTTTGATGAATAAACATTGAGTAAGGGATATTCAAGTCTGTGTTTGCTTGTATGGCATGGTATTTGTGAATTTAACTAAAGCAGCTCAGTGCACTGTAGTTGAAAACCCTCTAACAGAGTAAGGAACATAAATTTCAAACAGGTGCATTTTAAGCATTGCTGTATTATATTAGATGCAGATCTATGAGGAAGCACTAGAACAGTGAGGGAGGTACTTCTCACTTGAACTCTGGCTCATTTCCTGAAAACTACCATTGTAGTCTGTTCCTTCCTAATACCAGTGTTTGCTGTAAACCCATCACAGTAGGGAGGATTTGCACTCAAGATGATAATTGAACTTAAACCACTCCTTCATTCTGCACAGACCTAGAGGAAGCTACCATTTGTACAAGAGCAAAATATTTGTTCTACTTTTTTAAATATAGCTTCTTAGTTCATATGTATTTTAATAAAGATTAGTGTGTTAGCTTGTGTAATACCTGACACTTTGCTTTGGGATAGTGGGCACTCTTCTTGGAACAGCCCTAGAGGGTATGGAGATGTTCTATGTCAATGGTGCTGTCTCAGGAAGGCCCTCCCACAAGGTGGCTTTGCTGCTGCTCTCCACTGTGAGCAGAACTCTGATCCACAGATGTGATCCTCTCATTACTAGTCTCTCTTAAACTTTGCCTGCCAGGAAGGAAAAAATGAGTATTTACTCTTTCTATGCTCAAGTGCCTGGCTTAGTTTTGCTACATTTCTTGGACTTGGTAGCAGATCCTTTGTTTCCTCATATTTCCTGAGTTGGAGGAGTGGCTTTTGCTGGACTGCTGTATTGTTTCCTGCCCTGTGCTTTTTTTGGATAAGTGCTGTTAGTGACAATCTAGTTCTAAACTTACACCAGCACAGCTGCTGGCCTTTTGGGCAGCTGCAGAGCTGCTGTGAACCTGCACGAGCCTAGTTTAGTCTACATTCTTCTTCTCTAGGAATATCCCAGTGCCAGGAGAGAACTGAAAATGGGGTGGAGGGATGCTGCATCAGTGCTTTCTTGATTTCTGCAGTAGCAGGCCAGCTCTAGCACAGCAGTGGAAAATTTTTGAATGCTCTTTCACATGTAGCTGATGTTTTGACACTTTGTTACTCTTGCTTTTAGATTTTCCCCAGGAGCGTTGCCCTGTGGTGCTTGCACCACTTCTCTACCCTGAAAAACGGGACATTCTAATGGACAGGATCCTGCCTGATTCTGGAGGGATAGCCAAAACCATGATGGAGAGTTCTCTGGCAGATTTCATGCAAGAAGTTGGCTATGGCTTTTGTGCAAGGTTTGTAGGAAAATGTCATTTTCAAGCATGTAACTTTGGGTGGTGGTGGTTTTCTTTCTCATTTCTTGAGGTGAAAGGTAAAGAGCACTTTAACTACTAAAATAAGTAGAATCTTACCAAGTATTATGAGGTTGTTTATTTGAGTTCTGGTTGTGTTTTGCTTCCTTTTAATGTGTATTACATGCCTGTAGACACTGTGTGGAATTTCGTTATGGTAAGAAGTGCTACATAAGAGGATTCACATTGCTTTTGAAGGTTTCATAAGAATTTCACTATCACCCTTTAATAAATGAAAATGAAAGTGTCTGGGTAGACATAAATTCCAGCTGAATCCCACTAGAGTGTTGGAAGAACTTTGCTCTTGCAAAACTTAGCCTTCAGAATGAAGCTAACCTGCTTTTTTATAAGAAACATAAGGTAGAATTAAATTATTCTGTATTTCAAGAGAAAGACTATTGATTACTTTGGGAAGGTGATGAAATCTCAAAGGTATTAACATGAGTTTCTTTCTAAACCAAGAAGAAAAAACACCATGTGTTGGAAGATACCGAATTATTTCCTTTGTTAACACATGGCAGTTAATAAAACAGTTTCTATACTAGTGCTATATAAATCTTCCTAGCCTAGTTATGAAGTATATACAAAATGGAAAAAAAACTGCGAAAAAAGTCTTCAGTTCTGAAGTTGAAACTCAGGCATCTGCTCTTTGTTTTCTCTCTTGTCTCCTGGGAGGTTTTTGCTGGTGTCCTCTGCTCAGGGATGCCATGGTGTGTATCAGGCTGAAGGGCAAACGTTCACAGCCTACCTTTGAAGAGTGCATGTCAGCATTTTGAAATGTGCATTCTCAAAGCCTTTGTTTTGCTTTTAGGTAGCAGAAAACTTGAGTCTCTGAAGCTCTATATCACAGATCAGTAGTGGAAGTGCTTTTAAGCAAAAAGAGTGCTAAACCTACCCTGTGCTTTTGCTTTGACAGAGCATAGTCTGTGAAACATCTCAGTGACATCCCTGTCACTTCAGTACATCTGGCTTTGAACTGGAAACGTGGCACAGTGCATTTCATGGAAATAATTGCACAGATTGTCTAGAGTGTTTTTCTTCTTGATTGTCTTAGAATTTTGTTATGTTGGATCATTTGACTAATTTGACTGGAGTCTTATGTTGTGCTGCAGTGAAACCGGCTTTCCTCTAAGATCTCTGTGTTTTGTTGCATCTTAGTGTTGAAGAATGTCGCAACATAATCATGCAGTTTGGTGTTCGGGAAGTCACGGCTGCCCAGGTTGCCAGGGTTTTGGGGATGATGGCTCGAACTCATTCAGGATTGACAGATGGTATTTCATTACAAGTGAGTGGCCTGTTCTCCTGGGGATTATATTTCAGCAGAAGAAGGAGTTAAAATGCTGGCCTCTAGGAATTTAACAATTGCTTGTATTATTGAATACTTCTGACTGTTCTGCTGTAAATGTCTGTAATACTTTCATGAATGAACGATCCTCAAAGTGTTAAACTGATGTCATTACTAGTCTGAACTTCTGTTTGTACCTTTCTAGCGCAGGGAGTTCTGTAGCCAGTGGGTGTTGAGACTGCTTTATTTTTTACTAGTGTTTGATTCAGTGTATTTGACTTGCAGTCTATTTCGGCTCCTGGCAGTGGGATTTGGAGTGATGGCAAAGATAAGAGTGATGGAAGCCAAGCCCATACCTGGAATGTGGAGGTGTTGATTGATGTTCTTAAAGAGCTGGTAAGTCTTGTGAGCATCTTGGTCTTTCATATGGATAAAGCAGGGCATATCTCACTATGATCATAAACCTTTTTAAGCTCCCCAGCAGCCCGAATAGCTTTGAATCTCTCTAATTACTTAAATGCTGGGGTTTTCTCCCTCACGAACAAGAAAATTTTGAGGAATTCTGGGAAATGAAAGCTACTTGAATGGATAGCTTGGGTGCAGTTTGAGATTCATTCCACACTGCTTCCATGTATTCCAGCATGTGCTCTCTGAGGGTTTTTGTGTTTCAGTGTATTTATGACAGTGGAAAGTTTTGTGCATCAGAGACCTTGTTTTGGAAAACTTCTTACTGTAGGTATTAGTGATGAAAATGAAAGTATCTTTGTAGCTACTCATTCCAAAACTCCTCTTTATTACCTCTTAGGTATGATAGCACTATAGAAATAGGAAGGTTTTTCCACTGCTTTATAAGCAGCAATTTTTGTAATGAACTCAGTTACACATGAGTACCATTTCCTTTGCTTGCCTTATATGGAATTTTTTCTGTATGTTCCCTATGCAGAAGTCACTGTTTTGTTTTTCTAAACCTTGGGCCATAAAATAGGTTTGTCTCTGGTGCTCACCTATCTCTGAAATGAGTGGTTTGTGTTCCATAATGGCCACAGTTTCCTCCAAGCTCCTTCATCAATATTGTTTCACACTGTTCCTGAAAATACATTGAGTGCTTTACAAGGTCTTGGAGTTTACATTTTGCAAAAGAAGGAGCAAGTTCTTCTTGTCAGCAGATCAGACCCTTCTGGCTTTTATTGGAGGGTGTTGAAGCCTAGGAAAGGAGTAAGGTAATATGCTAAGAGAGGAGCTATATGTTTGGGTTGTGTAAAGCATTATTATTTAAATGTTTGGAAGGACAGACAGCTACTGTAGTACTGGGGAAGTGCAATCTCACAGGGTAGTTTAAATCATTAACTTGCATCAAATTCTCACAACTATATAAATACATCTCTTTCTGAAACAAAACCCTTGCTTTCAGCTAAAAGTTGGGTGGATGTTAAGCTAGGTACAATACTGATGAAGAGGGGCTCTTTCAAGACAGTACTGAAGGTGGTAATGTGCAAAGCTCACAATCCTTATTTGTCTGGTTGCAGAACCCTAGCCTGGACTTCAAAGTAGTGACGTATGAATTGGACCATCCAGGATTTCAGATTCGTGATAGCAAGGGCCTGCAAATTGTAGTTTTTGGTATCCAGAGAGGGCTGGGCATGGAGGTTTTTCCAGTTAATGCCATATACAGACCTTGGAAGCATGCAGAGGGCCAGGTATGTTTACCAACATTTTTGCTCTTTCTGTAGAATATTTGCAAAATTCCTTAGTTTCTTGAATGATAAATGGAGATTAGTAGTGTGAATGTTTAGGTAATACTCATTTGAGACCTTGGCCTATAAGGCACAAGCCTCAGGTTTATTACAGAAGTACTGTGTGTGATTGACTGCACTGTGTGGGACATGATCACTTGCTGTGCACTGTGGCCCTGCCTTTGGCCCCAGCAGAGTTCTGGGGTGTAGTGCAGCTGAGCATGGAACTGCTGCTGCATGACAGTGCTCTGGAGTGCTTACCTGGTTACACAAAAAGGCCACAGCTTCTTACAAACAAGTATCCTCAGCATGTCTGTACCCATCATTTTCGAATTCTAGAAGTGTGAGGTTCAGCCTTGCTTAAAATACACAGTGAAGCTTGGCTCGCCCCTGCTGCTTAGTTGATTTGTATAATTCTCAAAATATGGCTCTTGATAAGCAGAAGGAACCCTGAAACTGTAATGTCTAAACTACTTCCAACATCTTTTTTTATTCCAGCTCTCCTTCATCCAACATTCCCTCATAAACCCTGACATCTTCTGTTTTGCTGACTACCCTTGCCATACTGTTGCCACAGACATCCTGAAAGCACCACCAGAGGATGACAATCGAGAAATTGCTACATGGTAATAAACCTGCTCTCAACTGCTTCTCATACATAGAGTAAGATTAATTGTCTGGTCAAAGGTGGTTTTATCTTCATGCAACCAGATTTATTGTAGCTGTGTACATACCAGTAGGTCAGCCGTTAGTATTTGTGACATTTGATTGGTGAAACTGTTCACAGTATCAGAACTTCCTGTGTACTTCCATAATACCTTGCTTTTGTTAGAGTCTTCAGCTTGTTTGGAGTTTGTCTGCTGATGTGTTTTGGCATATCCTGCAAGCTGAAAGGAGGGGACAGAGGGGGTGGTTTGAAACTTAAATCTGTCTTTCCCAGGATGATATTAGAGAAACTTGTATGAAAGAAGTCCTAAAATTTAATTAGTAAATGTATGTGGCTATTGGTGAGTTACTGCATGAAGCTGACTGGTGTGACTTTGAGCTGACCTTTACACCCCTTTTTTGGGGTAACCATGTAGCTTTCAGTACAGATGCTTGCTTCTCTTTCAATTATACGACCCAGAATAGGGAATTGAAAGATGAGGAATACAAGTAAATGGGCAATGATCGCTTGTCTGTAAAGCAAGCAAAACGAGTAGAGTCTCTTCACTAACTTCCACAAGTGGGGACTCTAAGGTGTTTTAAAAAGTGTATTCCATTGCTGGAAGTGTGTTTCAAGTTCCATTATCCAAGTGACCCAGCTCAAGCTGAATTTCATCAACGTCAGCTTTCAGTTCCCTCTCCTCCCTAACATAACTAGGAGCTCCTAAGATCTTGAGTTACTTTTTATGGTTTCTTGCAGGCTTAATTGTACATAAGAGCTGCAGTGTCAGGTTGTATGCAGTGGGTGTTGCTTTGTATGTCCTTACAGTTGCTGCCATAAAATACTTGAATCCAGGATCCTGTAAACTTGCTGCTTGCTAACTTTGTGGGGGTTGTCTATTTGTTTTTTCTTCTCTTTTGTTAGGAAGAGCCTGGATTTGATTGAGTCTCTGTTACGATTGGCAGAAGTGGGGCAGTATGAACAGGTTAAGCAGCTCTTCAGTTTTCCTATCAAGCACTGCCCAGATATGCTGGTATTGGCCTTGCTGCAGATCAACACGTCCTGGCACACCTTGCGCCATGAACTCATCTCCACCCTCATGCCAATTTTCCTTGGCAACCATCCCAACTCGGCCATCATTTTGCACTATGCATGGCATGGACAGGTAAGTATTTTCACTGTAGTCTGTTCTTGTAACTTGAAAACTTGTTAAATGGGTTGAACAGTTACAACAATGTTTGTATTGGTTTATGAACTGATCAGTTTAAAACCCAAGAGGTAAATGATCCATGGTTTATGCAAAGTAATGGGATGTCTCTTCCCTGACTTGAAGCAAACTGTTATGGTTTGGTTTTCAATAATATTCACTGAGAAAATATTCCTGGAAAAGTACAGAGACTGAAGTTAAGTTTGAGCTTTTAAACCTTTAGCTTTAAACAAAGTTGACCACAGTTTTATTTTAAGAAAAAAGGAAAAAATGCGAAACCAAACAACCCAAAAGAAACCCCCAAACTCCTCACAACAGCATCACCTACCCCACCCCCTCAGCTCTCAACCTCACACATTTAAAGTGTAAAAACTTGAAGTAGTCAGAGGTGAGAAGGTTTAAACCAAAATAACCTCCTTTGTACTTGCCAAAAAGATGCAAACTATTCTAGACGTAAAGAAACTACCTGTTCCTGAAGTTTCCAGAGTCTGGGTGTTTTCTGAAAACTTGAGACTGGCTGCTGGGCTTTTTCCAGGAGAGCTTCCATGTAGAGATATGGTAGCAGTGTATGCAAATCCCATACTTCTAATAGATGTTTTGTTTGGTGTGGCCTTCATCATTGTGTGCATTAGTAGTTAAATGAACAGAAATCATGTGAAACTTAAAGTGGAGGAAGTCTCTGGGGCCGGAGGGAATCTTTATTAGCAAACATGTTTCCCTGTTCATCTAGAGTAGAGTTAATGCCATGAAGCTTGACCTCTGAGGTCATGCTGTGAATGTTTTATATTTTCCTGATGGAAGTCTTTAAATTGAAAGATGGGGGGTAGAATAGATGTGAAGTGCTTTTTGCATGTGGTCTTGAAATGGCAGAAGAGGCAATTTTTCCGCAGGGTAGGTGTGAGATCAGGGCACTGAATGATAATTGCCATGGGACATGGTGCTATTGCATGACGCTTTTCCTTTAAACAAAACCCTTGGTGCCATAAAAATGTTACTTGTGCTGTATTTTGAAATTGCTCCTTTATGAGCAATGATCTAGATACTGTGTTTTCCTTTTTAAAGTGTGGTACTGAATTTTCACTTCAGGACATCCTGTCAGACATAACATTTTGTAAATATTTGTGTAGTCTGAAAGTGATTTGCCTGTGATAGAGAGGAATTGGTCCTGGACAGTGGTAGGAAAGAGCTGGGGATGTATGTATCTACCACTTGCAGTCAGCTACATCGTTTAATTGTAGCTCCTGGGTAGTTCAGTTTTGCATAGAAAGAGTTAAAATCAGAAACAAGTTCTGAAGCTAAAGAGTAAAT
Organism: Camarhynchus parvulus; assembly: GCF_901933205.1. Taxonomy (NCBI): domain Eukaryota; kingdom Metazoa; phylum Chordata; class Aves; order Passeriformes; family Thraupidae; genus Camarhynchus; species Camarhynchus parvulus. The sequence continues at coordinate 7,439,418 of NC_044581.1, read as the reverse complement.
ATGTTTGTATGTTAAGGTTTTTAGTTGTAAAATACCCTGTTGAATGTTCACATAATTGATTCTGTTACTAGAATCATGAAGTACAATCCTAATTTAATTCTCCTCAGGGTCAATCTCCTTCAATTCGTCAGCTTATCATGCATGCCATGGCAGAATGGTACATGAGAGGGGAGCAGTATGACCAGGCAAAATTGTCACGTATTCTTGATGTGGCGCAAGACTTGAAGGTGAGTTTTTCAAAATACTGCCATTCTTTTTTGTCTGATGCCTTATGCAGACTTGCTCATCTTTTAATGAAAGCTAAGCTTAACTTAGACTAATTTAGTAAAGATTACATTGTTTAGGCATGTCTGAATTTATTTGTGGCTGCTGTCCCTCATCATAAAAAAAAGCCTAGGTTCATGTGACTTAAAGTACTCTTCTGCTGTGTTGTGGTATCTGACTCCAGATGCTTCCAGCCTGTTCTATTGTGAGCCCAAGACATTGCACTTGGTATTTGCAGTGGGGTTGGTTATCATGGCTTAGCAGACAAGTACCTTGGGAAGCAGCACAGCAGAACTACTTGCTGCGTGAATGTAGTGTGAATCCAGGAAGAGCTTTGACTGTTTTATTGACCTTGAATATTATTGAAATGAGAATGTAGAAATTGTCAGATGTTTGTGTGAAGGTGGCACTGCTAAACATAGTGGAATGGAGATTTCTTGAGAATGCTACTAGTTCTTAGATTTTATACATTGACAAAAGACTGGCAGTTGTGACTAACTTCTTTGGGGCCTTTATTGCTTCCTAAAGTTAGGTGCAAAATAATTGTGTGTCTCAAAGTGCAAGAGCACCAGCTCAGTTTTGTAGTAGCAATTACAGTGTTCAGAGATGACCTCTTGGAGCAGATATATTCCAAGTATCTCTGAAGTGGTTGAGATCTGTTTGCAGGAGAATGCTAGGTTCTTCTGCTTAACTTTGTAGCAATATCACTTTGGTAGCTCTTGACCACTTGCTGGTGGTTTTTAATATCACAGAGGAATTTAAAACTGTCAGCACAAGGTCACTTCAAAGAAGGTGAAGTCATGATTTCAAATCAGAGCTCTTGCTTATTTGTCTCACAAGCGAGCTATAAGTGAAGTTGATAGTACCGATCTTTGTTGAGAAAGAAAGCATAGCAGCATGTCATAATAAGACCTCTTTACTAAAACATGTATGGGAACTAAAAAGAAAAGAAAGCAGAATGGGTATCTGTGTGTCTTCACTAGTAGTCTTCTGATTTTCTTTCTTTAGGCCTTGTCAATGCTGCTAAATGGTACTCCATTTGCCTTTGTTATTGACCTTGCTGCACTTGCCTCTCGACGGGAATACCTCAAACTTGACAAATGGCTCACAGATAAAATTCGGGAGCATGGGGTAAAGCAGGATTTTTCTCTTTATTTTTTTACTCTTGTCAGTGACTAACTTAAGTCACTTTAATAATTTTCTAAGTAGCGTTAAAGTTGTCAAAAGTGTCCATAGTCTGATAGTTCAACTTTTTTTACTGAACTATAGTAGCTTAGTGCAATTCTTTCCATGGTGCAATTGCCAAGTTTGAAATAGTGTCTTGGATGTGGTTTGGGAGATTAAGATAAGTTTTTTTTTTCCTCAGGAACCTTTCATCCAGGCCTGTATGACTTTCTTAAAGAGAAGATGTCCATCTATCCTGGGTGGACTTGCTCCAGAAAAGGATCAGCCCAAAAGTGCTCAGCTTCCTCCAGAAACCTTGGCAACTATGTTGGCCTGTCTGCAAGCTTGTGCTGGGTAAGAATTACATTGCTTATGCTGAAAGAGTAATCCATTTGCAGCTGGCTTTCTGTCACAGCTGGTTTGGAATTTCCTGTGGAGGATGGGGTTAATGAGAGCGTATAAAGTTGCAGGGATAGGTGCAGGAGTACATTTAATTTTGCATTTAAACTTCTGTTGTAGGCTAGATCACAAGAGCTTGAGTATTGTCTCTATTGTCAAACAAGTGAGCTGATCTTGGTGACTGGAGGCTGTCTGGTTAGTCAGATAATCAGTTGTTAATGAGTAGATAGATATAGGACTGTAATTCAGACAGGAATCCAGGCCATGGCTACAGAATGGGACAGCATCTTGGAAAACAGTGGCTTTATAACAGATTTTGTGATTGTGTTAACCAAATGTTTCTGTGTGGTAACTGTTTTGGCGGAAAGGACTCATGCCATCCTGATGTGTAGGAGAAAAGTGGGGAGTGGTGATTGTGTAATCGAGACTGAAACTAGATATGTGTACCTTCTGTTATCTTTGAGACTCGAAGTAGTCAAAGATGGAAAATACTGAACATCTTTTGCAGATCAGATTGTTTAGCTGAAGTCAAAAGAAAAGGGTTTGGATTTGAGAGCTGCTAGAGGCAGGGGTGGAATACAGGGCTGATGGAAACTGCAGTTGGACAAATCAGTCTTTAAATGCTATATACACACATAGTAAATGTGACTGAAAATTGTAAAACATCTGTGGTGTTGTTTCTTAGTGCTGTCAGATCAAGGTGTGTTGAACTGCAGCAATATTTCAGAGGTAATGAGAGGCAGCATAGTGCAATGTGTGAGCCAGAGTGACTGGAAGCTGGAGATAGGGCTTGTTTTGCTGCTACATTTTGGCACCAAATGAGGCTGGCATGTCCAAGTGTGTGTTACATAATCTGGGTTTTATAGTGTGTCCTTTGGCTTAGCCAGTGTGGTCTTGAAAGTGATAAGAAACATCTTTAAAGGTACCCAGGATGATTCATGGCTCTCATGTAGATAGTAGGAAATTAGTACTAGCCTAGAGTTGGTCACAATGAGTATTGGAACTGAAAGAGAAGTTGAGGTACCTGTAAGACTTTAGGAGAAAAGAAAAGACTTCCTGTTTTCTGCTGGAACCTCTGCACTTGAAGTTCAACGGCTGTTTCTAAAATAAAATGATCTAGCACATGTTTTGGTCAGAAAAGATAGCTCTTAATTTTGAAGTCAAAGTGCATCTTTTGAGACTGTAGTTCTCAAATGAACTTATATTCCTTTTGCATGCTGCAGTGTCTCTGTTTTAGAGGTTTAATAGTTAACTGTAGATTTGAATTGCATCTAATGTCATTGTGTTCTGAATTTTAATGTGTTACCGAGTTTTATTTATTCCATTAATTACAAACGCCACTAGTTCTCTACTGGCACAATTCTCACAGCCTTTGGTTTCTTTTTATAGTTACTTTATTCCCTTTTATACAAGAATGTGACCTACTTGCAGTCATTTTCTATTAGTTATTCTCTTTGAGCTTTAGAAAGAAAAAGCTTGGATTTCTTTAATGAAGCAATTGCTTTGATTAGCTTAGGTTTCAGTCACAAATGGAAGCAGGCATTGTAAAGACTAGCAGGTTAAAATCACAGTAAATATGAAGTACATTTGGGAGGGTAGTTGCACTTCACTAACTGAAGCCTACCATCTCCTAAATCTGTTGGTTTAGGAGCCTGCTCTTTAATTAGGCTGTAGTTAGTTCTTGTCTTGTTTTGTGACCTGGGAGACACTTTTTTTTTAGCCACCAGGTCCCTGCATGTTCTGAGACTTATTTTTGGTGGAGCTTGTTTATCACTGGTGAACACTGCAGTTGTGGCATCATGTAACAGTGAGTCTTCAAAAAGAAATCAGTGTTCCTTCTATTACTGAGTGTTTTTACAGTGAAGTCAGGCTTGGTTGCAGGCACCACAGGCTGACCAACCATGTAATTTATTAACAAGCTGCTTATGAGAAGTCCTTCCCTTGTGGAGCTGCAGTGAGTTGAGAGGGGCAGCAGTGCCTTCTCCACACAGTCATGTCCTGCATGGGCCAAGGGTGTCAGTGTGGGGCATGGTCATTTCTTCTCAGTCTTTAAGTGAAGTCTTCTCAGTCTCAAGCAGGGAAGGAGCTTCAGTGTACCTGTGCCTCAGGAATGAAAAGGCTTCTTCCCACTTTGTAAGAAAGTGTTTAGGAAAAAAGAGTAAGACAAATGAATGTGTGATTCCAGCAAGCTGGAACTTCCCTTACAGTGACAGTTTTGTTGCTCTAGACTCTGATCCCTGGCTCTCAGCCCTCCAGCTTCGTTTGCCTGAAATGCAGACTGGTTTCTTTTGTGGGTTTTGGGTTTGTTGGTTGGTTGGTTTGGGATTTTGGGAGTTTTTTTAGAAAACCTGCAGTTCTCTGCTATCTAAAAATACTGTGATGTTTGCAACTTGATACAGCAGTGTGTCTCTTGACACGATTAAAAAGTTTGCCAAGATGATGGGACAAAACATTAGTGGTTCTTTCCAAAGCACAAATGGCCTAACCAGTCACCATAAATATCCAACTCAGGGATTGTAATTCTGTCTTTGTCCTCATTCTGGACTGCCATATTATCTATTTACAGCAAGTTGGAATTTGTTTTGCAAAAGCATGTTGTAGTATTTAAGCATAAAAACTGCAAATTTAACCCCCCGAAAAGGAGGAGGGGAAAAGACTGAGGTTGGTAACCACATGTGAACTGTAGACTCCCTGACCCATTCCATGGCTGAAGTGCTGTATGGTCTTGAAATGCCTCCTGCATCAGAAAAAATCCTGTGGTACATTTCAGCTGGTCATACACACATTTAAATGTTGAGATTTCTGGGACCGTGGCTCAGGTGAGGGCAAATACATACTGTAGGTACTGACTCTACTGTGTACCAAGCTCAGAGCTCTGTCTTCAGGTCTGGTTGCACTTTCTGAAAAAGAAATCTCTTTGGGGTTTTTTGAAGGTAGATTTCTGATTGCATTTTCATACATTCCCTACGAGGCTGTTTGTTTTGAAGTCTTTGAAACAAGGCTCTGGTGAGAGGATGTTAAGAGTGTAAAGGAGCAAGTTTGTGAAACAGTTATTAACATGTCCATTGCTGTGTATAGAAGCCTGGTCACCCATGGTACCTCCCCAGATTGCCATCTCTCATGGGGGGGATTTTCCCCACACTGCATAGTGGATCACTGGTTCTGGAGATCAGCTGAATGCCCTTAACTAATTCTGTGTGTCCCATGACAGGATACCTGCCAAAGCTGATAGCTGATCTTCAGTTCTTCTGCCTTAAGCACCAGCATGGTTCCTTTGTTCTTTTTCCCCTCATCCTAAGAGTTGAGCTCTAAAAGTTTGTGAAAATTTAATTGAAATGAGGAATATTCAGACAATGTTAACAGAGCAACAAAGCTGTATTAGGATAGTTGCACCATTACAGGAAGGAGTCTGCAACTTTATCTGTCTTTACCAAAGAGATATAACTGAAATTCAGGAAAGCATAAATAATTGGCTGTTTTTTCCAAAAGGAAAATGTTAGTGTTCTGTTATTATGTCTGTGGTTAGGTAAGTCAGCAACAGGGCTGGCTTTCCTTCCAGTTTGGGAACCTGGCAGTCAGACATGGAACACTTTGGAAAGAGGTACTGGCTGCTCTGGGTTGTGCAATGACTTTGTGCCTAAGTTTGAGTTTTCTGATGTTTTTTGGTTATATTTTCCTTGAATAGTTAAATTTCTTGTCTCTGTTTGGGTTTAATGCCAGTGTGTGAAGCACGTCTTTCAGTCTGTAGACAGATGAGTTTTAGTGAAGCAGGTGGTGGTATTTACCTCTTCTTTTTTTGTCTGTGAGTACATAGCCCATGTATCTCATCTTTTAGAGAGACCTTGTGTGTAATGAGATTCAGAATGACAGTAACCATAAATGGTGAAGTTTTGGTACAGGAAGAAGCCTTGAGGGGCAGATTTGAACAAGGGATCACAGAGTTACTATCTGTATTTTAATTTCTGAGGCTAAGCTGTTATATAGCCTGTAAAGTGGACAATAGCAGACAAAGGCTCTTCCAGGAACCTGTTGGAGCCATGTAGTACATATCCCAGCCTTCTGTAAGCCCTTACTTGCTGGTGTAACTGTAAAGGAGTATTTGGATCATCAAAAACAAAGTAATAGTCTGTTGGAGATTGTTGTAGAACTACAGTTTAAACTTTTCTATTTAAATATAACTGTTTCTCTTGGGAAATTATCTAAGGCAAGTTTTTCTAATAACAAAATGTAACTTTTTGCTGGGGTTGTTTTGAAGTTTCTTTTTGTGAAATATGGCCTCAATTTCTCTAGGAAAATCAAATAAGTTAATGACCTTATTTTTGTGAACGTTATGTGGCTCACTGTTGTCCTTCCCCATCCCAGGAGTGTTTCTCAGGAGCTGTCAGAGACCATCCTCACCATGGTAGCAAACTGCAGCAATGTCATGAACAAGGCTCGGCAGCCCCCGCCTGGAGTCATGCCCAAGGGACGCCCGCCCAGCGCCAGCAGCTTGGATGCCATCTCTCCTGTGCAGGTACAACAGTCACATGCTGCATTTGCAGAAGGTGCTGTTGATTTAGTGCTAGTTCTGCTGTACTAGTTGAGCTCTTTCTGCAGGACTAAGTCAAACATCACCTGGCTCACGTAGTTTTGTGCTTGCATGTCTTGATAGCTTGCTTGTAACTAGAGAATGATGTCTGAGGGATGTAGTTCAGAACTGTCTTTCACTTCACTGATGTCTGTAAGAAGTAACTGTGAAGTATTATAGGATGGGAGCACTGAGGAGGGACAGATATTTGGTTTACTTTGAATAACTGAGGCTTTCTTTTAAAGTGCTAAAATTTACTAGGACTTCTGAGAATTAAGCACTGCCTTTGAACCTGATGTGTCTTGTTTGTAGCTTCACGGGCCAAGCCACAGTGCTAGAGCATAAGGACTTGTTATAACTGGGGCTCTTCAGCTCTCAACTGAACTGCTCTTTTAAAAACAAGGTACATTTCAGTTAATCCCTGCCACTCATCATCCCTTCCTCCTCTGGGAGCAACACATTGCAGACAGGTTTTGCTTCTAGCAGTTACATTCAATGGCAGATTTTTAACTGGTGAAAAGTGCTTCACATTAAATAGTGACAATTCAGCATTTAAGAATGACTGAATTGTCGGTAGCTTATATAAACTAAATGCAGACTCTGGTTTCTTGTGAATTGCTGCTTCATTGAAGTTGTTCATCAGATGTACCAATATCTTGGCATCCTGCTACAAATAACTCATATGAACAAACAGCAGCAATTTTTGCTCTGTAGTCATGTTGTCTTCTGGGTAGATAATACCATTTTTTGCTGCTCCTAGTCAGTTCTTTAACTTACTGCTTTGGCAGACTGTATTGTGCCTTCACTCCTATTCATAAACCAGGTCTTAATGTTTTTTATTGTAGACTTCATTCAGGTATTTAGCTGTGAAATGTTGGCATAGTAGGGTCCTTCAGACAGTCAAAAATACTCTTTAAGTTTGAAAGAGCTTTCTGAGTCTTGAGGTGGGGTCTGAGGTTGCAAACTGCAGAGCATAAACTACTCTAGTACAAAAATCTGCAAGTAGAAGTAAATGCTACTTATTGTAAGCATTTACTGTTATGTTACACTCAACTACAGACTGTGGAACAATCAGGATTTCTGTAGAACCTGTGAGAGAATAGGATTTCATGGGATTGCAGAAGAAAAATAAGAGTGCATTCTGTAGACAAACTGATCTTTTGGGTGACTTCAAAATTTACAGTAACTGTGCAGAAGAGCTTTCTCAGAAATGTTTTGATACGTAGCCGTCTTTGTACAAAACATGCCAAAAATCATCTGGATTGTGGTTTATGGATGTCTGTATAATTTTCCTTTCTTCATTCAGATCGACTCGCTTGCAGGAATGGCCTCTCTTAGTTTAGGTGGCTCAGCTGCTCCCCACACCCAGAGCATGCAAGGCTTCCCTCCAAACCTGGGCTCTGCATTCAGTACTCCTCAGTCACCAGCAAAAGCCTTCCCACCTCTTTCCACCCAAAACCAGACAACCGGTTTCAGTGGCATCGGAGGACTTTCCTCACAGCTTCCAGGTACTGCTCTTTGGGTGGAGTGGTTTGTTTTTGACATGGCACAGCTAAGGCACTGTTGTTGCTGTGGTTGGAAATACTGAATGTGACAGCCCACCCCTTAAGGGAGGGTTGGGTGCTTCCTTCCCTTTAAGGGTGGGAAGTCACACTGGACAAACAGCTGTGTCATAGGGAAGGGAGTTACACTCTGATATGAAGTGGAGTCCTCACTCCTGGGTCGTTGCTGAAACAGTACTTCAGAGTGTTGGAGCTGCAATAGGTAAGAGGTTTGAGTTGAGAGGATGAGTGTTTTGACAAATATAGCAGCCTTATTTTAGGTTGGGACAGAGATGGAGGACTGCTTATGTTAAAACTGCTTGATATTAGACAGCAATGAGGCTATAAAGCTCTGAGTTCTTGGAAATGATAAGTGCTATGAGGAGTGGTAAGTGGATACTCTGAGGGTGCAATGAGATGACCAATTGCTTGTTTTCAGTAAGTGGTCTTACTACAGGTTTGCTTTTCAGTAGGTGGTCTTACTACGGGTAGCCTGACTGGCATAGGAACTGGAGCCCTGGGCCTTCCTGCAGTGAACAATGACCCATTCGTGCAAAGGAAGCTGAGCACATCTGGACTGAACCAGCCTACATTCCAGCAGAGTAAGATGAAACCTTGTAAGTGGTAGTGTTGTCTGTGGCTGTGAAGTGTGACTGTGGTCTGCAGTTAATCTGTGTTTCCTTCAGGGGAAGCTTGGATCTGTAGGTGGTCAATGTTAGAAGTGTGGCTCTTGCATTATTATATTAGTCTGAAAAAGGTGCTTCTAAACATGTATCCTAATAGCTTGCCAAATGTCTGGGGGTGGGGGGTGTTAAAAAAGAACCCATTAGCATAAAAATATAATGTGCTATGGATTTGCATGAATAGTGTGTTTCTGTCCTTTTTCTGCTGCACTGTGTTTTGAACAAAAGTGTTGTTCTGCTTTTGGCAGAGAATTGTATGTGCATGGTACCAGGGCATCTTGTTCTGTTTGTAACAAGGTTAAACCTGGGTAGGGAGCTGGTTAAACCAGGTGAAGCAGTGAAATAGACTGCAACATTGGATACAAATAAGACAAAAAGTTGGTGGAAAGATAGTTTTTGAAAGGAATAATCGGGTTCATAACACTAAGCCATTATCCTTAACTAATTTATGCCTCTGCAGCATGCTCACAGTGAGATGCTGAAGCAGTCAAATGCACAGGAAGCACAGCCATATGCTAAACCTTCCACACTGCTGTTGCAGAGGAGCTGTATGCAATAGCAGCAGAGTTACCTATCTCTGCAGATGTACAGTGGAGGTGGCTGTAATCACCATTGCTTTATATTCTGAGTCCTCAGCATTCAACAGAAACTTGTTGGAAGCTCACTGGCTGGCCTGAAAGTTTGTGTGCAAGTTCGTGTGCATGTTCGTGTTGTGTAGCATGCTTTATTCTAGACTGTTCTGCATTCAGTTATTTAGCTGTCAGCTGAGGTTAGCTTGGGAGGCACTGGGTTCTAGGAGTAGAGCACTGTGAGGTTAATGCTATCTTAGGATGCAGTTTTTTGAAAAAATATAGCATATTGAAATATAGCATAACAGATTTTTAAATAGCAATTCCTGTCTACTGGGAAGGTTAAATATCCTGCTCTTCAGAAGAGCTAACAGTTCTGTATAGATTGGTGGAAGAGTTGAAAAGGACTAGGTGAAATCCTGACTGTCTGAAGTTGTCCTGAGTATGATACCTGTTCCTTTTTTTTTAACAGCTGACTTATCTCAGGTGTGGCCAGAGGCTAATCAGCACTTTAGCAAAGAAATAGATGATGAGGCAAACAGCTACTTCCAGCGTATTTACAACCATCCACCACACCCAACCATGTCTGTGGATGAGGTGAGTTCCCTTCTGTAGCAGTTACAGCACCTGTCCAGAAACTTGTAATAAAGTGGATCATAATTATTCCTTCATGTATTACTTTTAGTGGGAAATGGTAAAGGGCTCGTGGTGGATGCTGCAGTATTGCTTTTTTGCTTGGTCAAAGTTGTTTGCACAGTGAACTTGCAGTTGTTCATTACATTCAGCTTTGACTTGTCTGGATTGAAGACTTCAGATGTTTAATTAACACTCCTAAAATGCTTCTAAGTGGAAAAGATTCTGTGTGGTGTGGAAGCTTTTTTGTTGAAAATAAGTGCTAAAAAGTGCCTTTAAATAGTCTGTATAAATTATCTTAAATGTATTTGGTTTTAAACTATGTAAAAATGACTACAAGATCTAAGTATATAAAAGTGTCACAAGTTCTACCTTCTGAGCTTTTGATAATTATTTTTGTTAGTCTCTATGAGAGTAATTATTGGTCTGATGTACTTACTCTTTGAAGTACTTCAAATTTACTTTAATATATTTGCACAGTTATAAATTATGGAAGACACAACATTAATTTTAATTTTTCTAATTTGGAAGTAATGACGTAGGCGGTCACAAAAAAGTTTTGTGTTAAGACAGTTGCTTAAAAGAGAACTAAAGTCTGAAGAGGAAGCTGGTTGTAGTGATGTAGTGTCTGCCTGCTGTCTAAAATGAAGCAGTTACTTTGTGGTTGTGGTAGCACAATGTACCTTAGTAGTTGCAAACCCTGATGAAATGTGAACATGGGAAAGGGCTGAAGTAAAGTAAATCTGTTGGTAACAATTTCCAATTTCTTTGCAGGTCTTGGAAATGCTGCAGAGGTTTAAGGACTCCAACATTAAACGGGAACGAGAAGTGTTTAACTGTATGCTGAGGAACTTGTTTGAGGAATATCGATTCTTCCCCCAGTACCCAGACAAGGAGCTGCACATTACAGCCTGTCTGTTTGGGGGCATCATAGAGAAAGGACTGGTTACTTACATGGCGTTGGGCCTGGCCCTGCGCTATGTTCTTGAAGCCTTACGAAAGCCTTTTGCATCCAAAATGTACTATTTTGGTATAGCTGCACTAGATAGATTTAAAAATAGGTGAGTGTGGGTTTTGGTACACTTCTAATAGTGCCTGTATTGTCTTGTGAACCTTGAACCTGCTCTAATCATGCAGTACAAGATTGCACAGCTCAGCTTTGGGATTTCTTCAGAGATACACTGAGTTGAAACAGAATGTGTGAATGTGCTAGTTAAAGGGTAACCTTTCTAAATTAAAATGTTCAGTGTGTTACCTGTATAAACGTGGGACAAACTGAGATGCTGAAACTACTTAGACTATAAAAATCAGTGGAGTGTTGAGTTAGATGAGGTAACTAACAGCTTGTTAGACATGGGGTGAATGTAATTACTCTTCACAGGTGCTTTCCAGTGAAGTGCCATTTGCACTCTTCACTACTGAAGGACTGACTGAGAGATGAGCTCTAGAACTTTGCTTTTACACAGAAAAGTATGGCTAAATAATCTCAGAAAAAGTTCTTCCCCAAAACTTCTTACGAATTGCAGATAGAGAAGACTCTGGGTGTGAGGTGTGCTCTGGTTTGCTGTTCAAACTGTACTGAACCAGACTACCAGTAACTTACCCAGTAATCTTGTAGCAAACACTGGATATAAATGCAATTGTGTACTAGGTCAGAAGTATAGAGATGTAGGAAAAGATGAGTTGCTGTGAATAAGTCTTGTGCTTTAATGTTAAATTAATTAATTTAAAATAGATTTTGCAACAAAAATTATTTTGTAGGAAATGCTTTGTTTATAACAGCTGCTGTAAAGAGTCCAGAAGTAGTTATTTGGTGCAGAATGGGAATGGCATATATGATAGTTGTTTCTCTCTAATACTGTTTGTGATGTGGGCTTATGCTTGTGACTAATGCATGTTTTGTCTTACAGATTGAAGGACTATCCCCAGTATTGTCAGCACTTGGCTTCTATTAGTCACTTTATACAGTTCCCACATCATTTACAGGAGGTGAGTTTGTCTGTAAGCAGCACTAACTTTCTATGGTGTTAAATTCTTTAGAGCAAATTTCTGTTTTCCTTTGGAAAAGCAGTCTCATCTGTGGTGATTTTAGACCATGTTACATCCACAGAATCAAATGCCTTTTCTTAAAGCTTTTGCTCTGGGCTAGGGTAGACAGGTGAAGGTGCCTTTCCTGCTTTCATAAATCTGTTTGGGTTGTTTATGTTGAAACAGCTACCTGAATATAACTGCATAATCAACCAGTGCATGCATGTCCCTGCATGAAGGTTTTAAAGTGCCTCAGTGTGTTCATATTCCAGTCTCTTAAAGATTTGGAGTTTTAGTCTAAAATAGAGGTCATTCAGCTGGCTTTATACAATTTCATACTTAGACCTGATAAAATAATCCAGGAAAAATTTCTTTCCTGAAGGTCTGAGAGCCATGGGAATACCTTGTTGTCCAAAACAGTGTTCATCACACGGTGTCTGCCTTGCATGTGCTTTTATTGGTAGAAATACAGAAAAACTGATCCCAGTAGCAGAGCTTAAGAGCATGAGCTAAATAAGGAAAAATGTTTGGCACTGACATTAAGGTAGAGGCTTCACCCGAAGCTGCCAAGTCCAGTAGCAGTCTTGGTTTCACTAACAGCTTTTAGACTGTACCCCTTAAATGACAGTCTGATGTTTCCAGTTTCTGGGGAAATGTATAGCAGTGGGAGAAAAGCTATTTCAGAAGATGTAATATCTAAAAGTTGGCTATTTCTGCACTGTGGTTTTCCTTATTAATAGTGAGCTGCAGACTATTCTATCTAGCTGTCAGAGTCCTTGCAGAAGACTTCTTCCCTGCTTTGTAGCCCACTTCTTGATATTCACACATTGTTCTTGGGCTCTTTTTCCTCTTTTGTTCTGCTGTTCTAGGCTTGAAGGGATAGGGATGGAGTTTTTTAGGTAGTGCTCCTGTAAAATATTAAGCATGTTAGGTCTTGTGATGCTTGACATTAATTTGTTGCAGCCAGAGGCAGAGCTTGAGGCTCCTCTGCAGTAAAAAAGTCCATAGTGACAGGATGTGCTTTATCAGGATATACAGTTGTATTTAGAGATTCCTTTATGGCAAGACTGTCAAATATTTTAATGATTGTTGGCAAACCTTTATAGTGCTCATGCTGAAAATCAGCCTATAGTTCTGTTGCTGCATGTGAAATCTTGTATGTGCTTGTTCACCCTATTTTAGTACATAGAGTATGGACAGCAATCCAGAGATCCTCCTGTGAAGATGCAGGGTTCAATCACCACCCCTGGAAGTATTGCACTTGCCCAGGCTCAGGCCCAGGCCCAGGTTCCAGCAAAAGCTCCTCTTGCTGGCCAAGTCAGCACTATAGTGACCACCTCAACCACCACCACCGTTGCAAAAACCATTACGATCACCCGACCAACTGGAGTCAGCTTCAAGAAAGATGTGCCGGTGAGCTTTGTGTCTTTGTGCCCTTCCCAGAGGGGCAGATGCTGCTCTGGACCGAGTACATACAGACTGAATCTCTTTTAATTTGTGTACTACAGATTTTCAAACTGTGATCCTTATTTTTGATTTAAAACATGTAACCTTTTAAGGTGTGGCCAACATTTTTGTAGAGAGAAGGCATTTTTCATCATCAAACTACCCAATTACTTTGGGGTCAAGTTGAAATGTGTTCTAGAGGCTGTAATTACAAGGACAATTACAGAAACATCATTTCTATTAATGACTTGCAACAGGACTCTTAAAATAGTTGGCAGCTTCTATTCTGCTTGGGACTTAAGAACACTCACTGCGCACATCTGACACAGTTCTAACTGCATTAGGTTTTTCACATCTTTGGTAACTCGTGTAAACAACTCTGAAGCTTGTCGGAGTTATTACAGAGTTGGCAGATAGATAGAATTGGCTATTGCACAGAAAGTTTTGGGGCACCTGTCTTTCTGCCTGGGACTGTCTTTGAACAGGTCTCTGTAAAGGAGGCAAAAGCCAAACGCAGCTGAAAGTGTGAACACTCTTGGGGGGCAGTCATTAGTGTAGCTATGAATGTCTTTCACACCTGATTATATCCTGTAGAAACCTGTTATTTTGAGGTGTTTGTTTTCCCATTTAAACTCCAGTCAGGATTCATACTGAAAGCTGCATCGCCTTTTCCCTTAATTGCAATGTACCAGATGCTAAGCCCTGGGGTCCAGACCTGCAGCTGTAGGGACCAGGATCACACTCTGTTGACTTAAGCTGGCAACTCAGAATGAGAACCTGGTCTCAGAATGAATCTCTGGGATTTCTCCTTCCCAAATCAGCACTGAAGTGCTCCTGGAGCCTCCCTGCTGTGTTAAGTGCTGCTCACTATTGTGTTGTGAATTTTCTCCAAGCTATAATTGTACGCAGGCTTAAAGGCCTAAAGGGTGCCATTGCAGTTGCACCTATTTTATGTGCATGTAGAGGCTTTTTCTGCAGCAGCATTCTTCTGCTGAGTATTGATCATAATTTTTAGAATAAAAAAATCACTTGGCTCCTTCAGAGTGCTGCTGAAAATGAATCTGAGACAGTAGATGTCCCCTGACAAAGCGCAATTCTATTTTTGCTTGATAGAACAGAGCAAAAGTTTATTTTGATGTCACCTCTAGGTATTGTTTATGCTTAACTTCTTGTTCTCTTTCCAGCCTTCCATTAATACTACCAACATTGATACGCTGTTAGTAGCAACAGATCAAACAGAGAGGATTGTGGAACCTCCAGAGAATGTCCAGGAAAAAATTGCTTTCATCTTCAATAATCTGTCCCAGTCAAATATGACACAGAAGGCAAGTATGAAAGATTGCTAGTAAAAATAGTTTTTATGCTCTTAATCCTTTTTTTATAAATTCATTTTTAAGTGTGGGCAATGATACTTCTACAAAATTCTAACTTGAAAAACTTCAGGAGGGAGCACACTGTAAAGAAATTATAGTTTTCAGCACTTTGTGCTTAAACATCTTTGGAAATAAAATTTTCCAGGGAGAGGAGAGATGGGTAAAAGATACCTGTTCCTAATCTTAAATAAACATTCACATCATAAATGGTCTGGATACCATTAAATGTTGCAAGGTTAAGCTCTAGTATTCAGAAATTAGGGGAATTTTCTGAACTAGTTGAGGTGTACAATCCTGCTGCCACTTGTGCTGTTGTCTTGTGAATGGATGGCCTGAACTGGTAAGGTGACAGCATTTATTTCCAGTTGTCTGGTAAAAAGCTGGCAAGTGAAGGAGAGGTGAATTGTTATACCTTGCTGATTTCATGCTTGAGTCCTTACTGGTTGACCAGATCTTTGGATAATGAGACACTGATTTCAAATACTTATTTTTTGATAGAAAAACAACCTTAGCGTTAGAAGCAGTTGACTGACCATAAACTGTATGTTGGTCAGAGCTGACCTCAGAAGGTTTTATCTTCTCATCTGTTCTGTGGTGTGCTTTGTCTTTGGTTTGAGCACAGGTGGAAGAATTGAAGGAAACAGTGAAAGAAGAGTTCATGCCTTGGGTATCACAGTATCTTGTGATGAAGAGAGTCAGTATTGAGCCTAACTTTCACAGCTTGTATTCAAACTTCCTTGACACACTTAAGAATCCAGAGTTTAATAAAATGGTTCTGAATGAAACCTACAGAAATATCAAGGTGAGTAGTGCAAGTTTTCTAAAGGCAACACAGGAGCGTGCTGTTCTCCTGATGCTATTTGATTGTGTGGTGCTTATTCTCAAATACAGAATATCATTCAAAAATACTCTTTCTAGTTTACCATTCAACTTACAGATTATCTTTAGGAATACTAGGATTCTTTTCAGTTAGGAACACATGAAAGACTTAAATTGTGTAACAGGAGGGCAAATTTGCATTTGAATTAATTTATGTAGGTGGACTTCAAATTTGTGTGAGGTTTGCAAATTATAACCCAGGGGAAAATTGCTTATGGTCTAGTTGTTTTCTGTGGAGGAAAGTGCAAAGATAGAAAATGACACTCTGCTCTTTTGGCCCAAGAGGAATGGGGGGGGAAATTGTGTATTTAGAAAATGGGGGTGTAAAAGCCAAAATTTATTGGAGGGCTAAGATAATGTGGATGGGGGGAGGAAGCAATAGCCCAGAAGTGATGACCAGATGAAACAAGTTTGTAAAGAATGCACTATTTTTAAACCTGTTGGTGGGATTTCCTGACCACCGTGGGTTACGCTGTAGTGCAAAAGCATCTCCTGGCTCTTGAGGATACAGCTGACCCTGCTCTGTTCAGCTGATGCTCCTCTGGAGTTAAGGAACAGAACTAACAGCAGAATACTTGTTTTATGATTTATGACATGATGACATGATTTATGCTTCGACATGACAATGAGATGGTCTCCCTGGAAGGTTAAACTGTAGCCTTCAGGTCTGTGATGAGGCATTAAGAGGAAGCACAAGTTACACTCAGCTATGGGAGTAGTTGTAACAGTCTCAACAGAATAAATGGTAAGGTCTGGGAAAACATAATCCTCTTTTTTTGATCCTTTTAAAGAAAGAAATTCTGTAGTCATTACAGTGCAGATCTACGGAGTGCTGCCTTGAAGTGAAAGCTGTTCAAGTATCTTTGTCATGTGTCTGAAGCTCAGAACTTAATGTTCTAAACTTTGCCTTCATTCAGATCAGCTGTTGGATTTGGAGTCTGGTTATCTTCTACTTGCTGCTTGAGATGCTTTTTTTTATTCTTTGTTAGGTGCTATTGACATCAGATAAAGCTGCAGCCAACTTCTCAGACCGTTCCTTGTTAAAGAACCTTGGCCACTGGCTGGGAATGATAACGATGGCTAAAAATAAGCCCATCTTGCACACGGTGAGCTTCTGTCTTTACAGATTGCCTTGGCATGAACTGGTATGCTGTTATGCAGTAGCATAGGCTATTTGGGAAATCTTACCATCTTTCTGGTGCCTCTTTTATGTGCCTAGTTCAAAGTATGACTCCAGAGTTGGTTATTTAACACTTCTAATTTTTTTTTTATATCAGGAAAGTTAGTAGCTAAATTTATTTTGGCAAAAGCTTGTTAATCCATGTAAAAATGTAGGTGTATAAATCTTTGTTCAAAAAGTAACTGCTGCTTAGCAATCTGTAAAATTCAAGGGCTGTCTTGACTCAGCCTTACCTGTATCTGAAAAGGAAGCAGTGTATTAGTGGAATTGTGTGGTGTGTTTGCTGTTTTCTCTACCCTCATTCCCTCTTCAATTGTTTTTCAGGATTTGGATGTGAAGTCACTACTACTGGAAGCATATGTTAAGGGACAGCAGGAATTGCTTTATGTAGTGCCATTTGTTGCCAAAGTTTTAGAATCCAGTGTCAGGAGTTTGGTAAGTGTCTTTGTCAGACAGAGTTATTGCTCAAATGGCAAAATATTGCAGGGAGTAATCAGCTTTTGTCACAAAATGAAAACTGATTGAATTCAGTGGAGAGAAAGAAAAGGGATATAAAAGCATAAAGTCAAGGAGTGCTCCTTGTGTGGAGGGAAAGTACATGGCCATGCATTTTTAATAGATGGTGTTAGCTGAAATGTACTGTGGTATCCCTGAACAGAACTCCATTGAGAAATGGAAGGATGCCATTGACGAGATTCTAGGATATATTTATTCCTAGTTTGTTTTGGTTTTTTTCTCCCACCCACTTTGATCCTGATCAGCTTGTCGGTTCTGGTTGACATAGAACTGATATTTCAAGAAGGACCAGGTCATTGTGTTTCCAGTTTTTCACTTAAGTTCCTAATGTATTTCTAGTTATACTGAATTACTGGAATAATTATTACTAAAATACTAAATTCTACTCTAATCACAACTGTACAAAGGTTTCCATGGCTGTATGCACACATAGCTGCTTGTGTTTCAAACATTTCCAGTCATAAACTATCCAGATGATTCAAGAAGTTTCTGTAATCCTGCTCTCTTCTTTCTCTTGTAGGTCTTCAGGCCTCCAAACCCATGGACAATGGCCATTATGAATGTTTTAGCTGAGCTACATCAGGAACATGATCTAAAAGTAAATTACTGGATTTTTTTCTGTAACTTCTGAGTGTAAGGTTTTATTGACATACTACTCAAGAAGGATGTTATGAAGGACTAAGCAGTCCTCCTCACTGCTTTAGCATAGTGAGATTGCTTGGGAATTGCTTGATTTGGTATAACTTGGATGAAACTCTTCTCCTTGAGGTCAGCATCAAGATAGTTGTCTAATCCTCAGTCATTGTTGGTCTCTGAAAGGGGTGGCATTAGAATGGGGAGTTTGGGAGTCAGGTGGCTCAGTAGATGTTTTGGGTATTTTCCTTGTGACATGACCTAAACTAGAGTTGTTTTGCAGTTGAATCTGAAGTTTGAGATTGAGGTGCTCTGCAAGAATCTTGCACTAGACATCAATGAGCTGAAACCTGGAAGTCTCCTGAAAGATAAGGATCGTCTGAAAAATCTGGATGAGCAGCTGTCTGCTCCAAAGAAGGATGTGAAGCAGCCAGAAGAGCTACCACCCATCACAACAACCAGTAAGTACATCTCATAGAATCCAGAACTGCATTGTTAAAGTTCAAATAAGACCAGTTTTGCTATCAAAAACTAGAATATGAAGCTACATATGCTATTGTAATATTCCTGAGTGCTTGGGAGCACTTGAATAGTTTTGTAAGAAACAGGTTTACAGAGTTTGGAGATGGGAAGGGAATGGAAGCCATCATGAGGACTAAATTCTGTATTATGTTTGTGTAGCTACTCCTTAGACTCCCTCCTATTAACAATACACCAGGTGCTAAAACTGTCATAATAAACAGCTCTCTTAAAATGTACTGAAGCTACTTTGATACTAATTATTAGGCAAATGGAGAATGCAGGTTGCTTGGTACGTTTAGGAGGTTTCATGATCAAACTGCAAATCTTTTATTTTGAGGTTGTTTCCTGGTTTAAATAAGAATTATGTACTTGTTTTATAAGCAGTTGCTTTTCACTGTGGTTTCATAGTGTCTCAGTACAAACCTACTTGTGTTCTCCAGCTGCTTCTACAACTCCAGCTACCAGCACCACTTGTACAGCCACGGTTCCTCCACAGCCCCAGTACAGTTACCATGACATCAACGTCTATTCTTTAGGAGGCTTGGCTCCACACATTACCTTAAATCCAACGGTAAGTTTTAGAGCTGATTTAGTTTGCTATCCTACAGCCAGGGTTGATGCAGATCTCAGCTGGTGGGAGCTATCAGTATAAAAGGAGCCTCTGTGCTCCTTTTGTCCAGTTAGCAGCTCACCTCTTAAGTCAACCTTTGCATTGTTACTCAGTTGCAACTTGGTTAGAAAAATAATAATTTGTTCCAGTTTCAGATTTATCAAATACTGTAATAGCTGCATGGGGAACATGGAAGTACTGCACATGCTATGACAGTGCACTTATGAGTCATTGAGAAGATGTGGATGTTTGGGTAGGTGGGATTCCAGTGTACTTCATTCTCTCCCCTCTCCTCATGCACTGCAGATTCCACTGTTCCAAGCACACCCGCAGCTGAAGCAGTGTGTGCGGCAGGCCATCGAGCGGGCGGTGCAGGACCTCGTCCATCCTGTGGTGGACAGGTCCATCAAGATTGCCATGACCACCTGTGAGCAGATAGTCAGGAAGGACTTTGCCCTGGATTCCGAGGAGTCCCGGATGCGTGTGGCCGCTCACCACATGATGAGGAACCTGACCGCTGGCATGGCCATGATTACCTGCAGGGAGCCTTTGCTGATGAGCATAGCTACCAACTTGAAAAATAGCTTTGCTACTGCACTGAGGGTAAGAGCCCCATCATTTGGAGTTTATATCCAACTTAGGGGACTGTAGGCATCCAGCATTAGTAAATCAGTTCTCTACAATGGAGACTTGTTAATTCATTGTGTGGCTTAACTAGCATGGGGATGAATTTACTGGGTATAATTTTGTGACTCTTGTGGAATTACAGTGGAAAAAGGTGTTGTGATTCCAGGTCAAGCACCCTTAAACTGAGATGATAGATCTTACTAAATGGCACAAAAACTTTCTGACTATCTTTTTATTTTGCCCAGTATTCTCTCCAGTTTAATCACCTCATGGAAGCCTTGGAGGCTTGCACTTTCTGCAGGGTTTGAGGCAGAAAAGCTAAAGTGTGGAGGACCGAATTGATTTTGGTGATATCTTGGATTGTTTCATCATGCATGCTCCAGGCAGATTTTATTTACTTGTGCTGTTAGCAGATAGGTAGTTTAGACTCTTCTGCACAGCTTGTGAGTTCTTTGGGTTTTTTAGAGGCTGTTATCAGGTCTCTTAATGAAGCAAGTTTGAACTAAACAGTGTGGACCAGCCTGTGAACTGCTGACCACAACAGCAGCTGCTACAGAATTCTTGCCATCAGTATCAGCAACAGGCACAAGAGCATAAGGATCTTGGAAAGATCAAGACACAGCTGTACTTTCAGCAATTAGAAATTAATCAGTTTTATTTTATCCCTGAAGATGTATGACATTGGTGCAAATCGAGTTTTGATCCAAGGAAGTTTTAAAGGGATAATTTTAGAAAACATTTTGTTGCAGAAAAGGCTCTGTATGAGGCATCTCAGAATTGTTTTCTGGCTTATTGTTATGAAATGGTTTAACAGAAATGGTGTAATTTTCAGGAATTAATAGAAGAGCTGTTTGCAGACAATGAAGTCCAAGTAGATGGGACAGGCTGCCTTTATAGATGTATTCCATTTCTAGTGGAAGTTGCTGCTTTGCACCCTGGAGAATAAGTGCATCTCTTCAGGGTTCTCATAAAGCAGACTCTGGGAAGGAAGGAAGAAAATCTGATTCCTTATCAGAAAAGGAACCCACTGAAGAAGGCTTAGGACTGCTCTTTTGCACTGTTAGTGGTGCACCTTTATATCTTCCAATTGCAGCCTAGGAAGTAGAAAAACTTCTACTGTGATGCAAAGCCTTCCCTGCATTAGCATCACTCTGTGTGTGTCTGTCTAAAGCAGGCCTTTATTTCTGTGCCCTGGAGATGGGTAGGTGGAGAAGATGGAGGACTCCTGCTGTTTTGTTCCTTGTTGAAAGTCTTTACTGTCGTCTTGCCTACATGTTTTATTCAAAGCTATGCAAAATTAAATTTAATATTGTATATTCTATGGGAAGGGAGTGTGATCCTAAGAGCATTCCTTTTTATTGCTGGTGTTCTGTGTAAGCAGTGGTGCAGATTTTAAGGCTAGTTATATACAGGGAAATTTTACATTTTTCACTGATTATTGTGATTTTCAATAGGCAGCCTCCCCACAGCAGAGGGACATGATGGAGCAGGCAGCTGCCCAGTTAGCACAGGATAACTGTGAGCTTGCCTGCTGCTTTATCCAGAAGACAGCTGTGGAAAAGGCAGGTCCTGAGATGGACAAGAGGCTCGCAACTGTAAGTATGGGACTGTTGAAGAAGTATCCTGTGTGCTCATACACATCCAGAGGGCTGTGTAAAATGCAGTGTGGTGTTTGTGTTTTTGGCAGGAATTTGAGCTCAGGAAGCATGCTAGGCAAGAGGGGCGGCGCTACTGTGATCCTGTTGTGTTAACGTACCAGGCTGAGCGGATGCCAGAGCAGATCCGGTTAAAGGTGAGTTCTCTTCTGATGCTGCTCTTCTTTCCCTCCTGATAAGGAAAAGTGGATGGCACAGCATCGGCTGAGTAATCATATATTGTTAGTCTTGCCTAACAGTGCAGCTGCTGTTATTTTGATTATTGTGGAAACACATAAATACATTATTCCAAATTGAGTGTTTATATAATTTTCTCAATTCCTTGAGTCTCTATTTCTGTGCATTTCCTCTCACTGTTTTGTTGTCTTTATATTTTATTTTCTTTTGTCCCCTTTCTATGTTCTTCCTTTTAAAGGACATACCATGTGCTTTCAGCTGAGCATTTCTCAGTATTCAGTTATTTCTGTTTCTGGGAATGTGAGTCTCATTTTTAGAGCAAAATCCACCTCTTAGGAGGTGTGGAAGGAGAGATAGGACCTCCATGCAGAGCAGTTGAATCCTACTTCATGTCTAGGCCACTTTGTTTAGGAGTAGCTACCTGCTACACAAGCTGCCCTCAGTTTTTATTGCCTCAGTCTTACAAATGAGTTAATTGCCTGTTCCTTTTGTTGCAAAGGTTGGAGGTGTGGACCCAAAACAGCTGGCTGTTTATGAAGAATTTGCACGCAATGTCCCTGGCTTCTTGCCCACCAATGACTTAACTCAGCCTACAGGATTCTTGGCTCAGCCTATGAAGGTAGAGGTTTCTGAATTAATCAGCTTGAGAGTACTATAGCTGTTTTGGAGACTGTTGCAGAACTTGTGTTTTTGTTAGAAGGACTCATAAGAGTCAAGCGTTTGTATTGTTTGGGGATGGTGCTTGAAAAAATGCATTTGTTCTAAAGACAAAGTAATGGTTCCATCCAGTCTTGGGGATCTGTGATCCAGATTGGGACAAATTCTGCAGTTCGGGATTACTACATGTAGTTTTAATTGCGCTGAAACATTTTATTCACATCTCAGGTTACTTTTGAAGGTCATGGATGGCAAGTCTGAAATTTATGATAATTAACATGTTTTTGTATGCATACGTAAAGCCTTACTGACAGAGCAAGAGGGAATGGCTTCCAACTGAAAGAGGACAGGTTTAGATTAGATGTTAGGAGGAACTTCTTCCCTGTGAGGGTGGTGAGGCACTGGAAGAAGTTGTCTGAAGAAGCTGTAGATGGCCCATCCCTGAAGTGTTCAAAGCCAGGTTGGGTGCAGCTTTGAGCAACCTGCTCCAATGGAAGATGTCCCTGCCCAGAGCCAGTCAGTCAGTATTTGAGTGTCAAAAATGCAATCCTTGCAAAAATCACTGATTCTCACTTTCTCTTAAGCAGCAAGCTTGGGCTACAGATGATGTAGCACAGATTTATGACAAATGTATGACAGAACTGGAGCAGCACCTGCAATCCATTCCACACACCCTGGCCATGAATCCTCAAGTCCAAGCACTGCGCAGCCTCTTGGAGGCAGTGGTGGTGGCTCGGAACTCCCGGGATGCGATTGCTGCACTTGGACTACTGCAGAAGGTGAATGTTGGCTACTCATCTCTGTAACAGCTTGCTTAGCATTTATTACTCACCTAGTTCATGGATTGTCTTGCTGGTGACCTTGTTTCTTCCTGCATCCTGTGGAACTTGCTGGGTGAACAGTACTGAACTGCTGTGTTTGGAAATCTGATAAATAAGATTTGGGAGGGAGCTGTTGTGTTCACATAGGGTATTGTACACATAGTGTTGAGACTGCAGTGGAAGAAGCAGGTGTACAGAATCCTGGGACTTAGTTTTGTTCAGATTTGGCAAGTAGAGAGCTGTTGCAGTCCAGAGTGGTCTTATTTCAGGATGATGTGGAAGCTAAAAAGGGGTTTGAACTGCACTTGTAGGTAGATAGTATTGAGCCTAGTACTAGATTTCTAGTGGCACACTTGGGGTTTATTTTGCAGTGACTGATATATGACTGTGCATGGTGGGTTGACCCTGGCCAGCTGCCCAACATCCATCCAGCTGCTTCCTCTTTCTGCTTTTCTGCAGGATACAGAGAAAACACAGGGAAGACTAGATGATATTTGTTCAGATTATGACAGTTTAATAGGGAAAGTAAAGGCCATTTGCACAAATGAAACTAAAATCTCTACTTCCCATCAGCAGGGAGATGTCCAGCTACTCCCCTCAAAGCAGGGCTTCAGCACATGTGACATTTGCCTGGAAAGGCAAACATCAGAACCATGAATGCTGTTTTTCATCCTCCTTTCCCTGAGCTTTTATTGCTGAACATGATGTCATATGGTATAGAACATCTCTTTATTCAATTTGGGTCAGCTGTCCTGGCTGTGTTGCTTCCCAGCCTCTTGTCCATCCCCAGCCTACCCAGTGGTGGAGGGAGCAGAGGGGGAAAGAAAAAGCCTTGATCCTGTGCTAGTGCTGCTCAGTAACTGGCAGAACTGTGCTGTGTTTTCAACACTTGTTCAGCACAAATCCAAAGCACAGCACCATATGGGCTGCTATAAAGCAAATTAACTCCATCCCAGCCAGAATTTGTAGGCTGCACCAGTGGGAAGTGTTGCAGTGAGCTCTGTGATCTGAGCTGGCATCAGTGCCTGTGTAGTAGTGTAGAACAAGTGACAGACATAGAGAAAAATCCACTTGAGAATAGTGTAAGGATACTGAGCTGTCTGCATGAGGATCCAAGAACAGTGCCAAATCAGAGGTAGCTGAGAGCTGGAGGGAGACTCTTCCTTCTTGTCTGCTAGTGTTTTTACCTATTAAAGGATCCAGTCCTGACTAGAACTTGACCAAATAAATTGTGTTGCCCATGTAAAACTCATTCTCCATTTGTTGTAGACTAACACAGATGCATCTCTGAGTGTTGCAGCTCTTTCTCTAAGGAAGCTGCTCACTTACCTCTGGCAGGTTCTGTAAATATTTTCTCAGGTAGTTTTCCATGAGCTGTATGCAGAATTGCTTGAGGAGGCATTGACTTAGGGAGACTGCAGCACAGAGGAACAGGGTCTGTCATGGTATTTGGTGTGCATACAAAGCTAGTGGGGCATAGAGAGACCTGTAGGTTTGTTTCTGATAGCATAGCTGTGTACAGTGCATGTATAGATGCCACAGTAGCTGCTAAAATCTCACACATTCTTTTCAAGAGGTCAGCACAATTAAATTGATTTTTTTTCATGTCTTCTGGTGATAGCTCTTGCTGATGTAATGTGCAGAAGATTTGGAAGAGGACTGGTTTTTCCCTCTGCTAACAGGTTGCATCTATTCTAGGCTGTAGAGGGCTTGCTGGATGCCACCAGTGGGGCTGACGCTGACCTCCTGCTTCGCTACCGTGAGTGTCACCTGCTGGTGCTGAAGGCTCTGCAGGATGGCCGTGCCTATGGATCTCCATGGTGTAACAAACAAATCACTAGGTCAGTTACAAGGCAGCAAGAACATTAATGTAGCTTTGACCATCTTTGGGGAATTCCTGTATTACTCTGGATTTTCTGCCTGTTAATATTTTGCTTTGCTGCAATTTAGACAGACAAAAAGTAACCAGCTTTTTTTGTCAAAATTAACTAGATCTTCTGATAATGCTGGTTCATCCCAAAACATGATAGGAATCCTGAATGGAATTAAGCTTTAGAGCATGGTGTGGGCTTTTTTTTTCCCCTGATTTTGCAGAGAGTATCTCTGTGCTGTCACAAACAATGTGACATGGCATATGCCTGCAGCAGAAGCTTCAGCTAGGCAGATCTGCCAATTCATCCTTGGAAGAGAGACTTCTTATGCTGAATAAACTGAAGCTCTTGAAGGGCTCTTGTGACCAGTTGTGCAGGGCAATAGATGCTTGAGTTTGACTGTTCTGAACTTCAGCATTACCTTAGAGAATGCTCTAGAAGAGGCTTCTTTTGAAGCTGGGCAATGAATGACAGTGAATGTCACAGTTTCTGAAGTACTAGATTTTAGTTGTTTCACTTAAACTGTGTTGTTCAAGTATACTTTTTGTAAGAAGTCCAATTCTTCAGGTGCCTGATTGAATGCAGAGACGAGTACAAATACAACGTGGAGGCTGTGGAGCTGCTAATCCGCAATCACCTTGTTAACATGCAGCAGTATGACCTTCACTTGGCTCAGGTAAAGAGAATATGCTCTTTTAAAGGAGGAGGGATGCACTCACTCCACTGTAAGATCTGTGGTTGAACTCTGTCTTTTTCATGTTGACAGTCCATGGAGAATGGCTTGAACTACATGGCTGTGGCATTTGCCATGCAGTTGGTAAAGATCTTGTTGGTGGATGAAAGGAGTGTTGCCCATGTAACAGAAGCAGATCTGTTTCACACCATTGAGACACTCATGAGAATTAATGCTCATTCCAGAGGAAACGCCCCGGAAGGGTGAGGCTATAGTATTGTGCAATGTGTTACTTTTTTTGTGCTCATTTATGATTTGCATATTATATAGGCAATGTCTTGTATCATTCAGTTATACAGCTTTTAACTTTCCCTAAGGCTGCAGTCCTTTCTTACTTTCAACTGTCACTCTAGTGTAAATGGGCTCATCTTAGTCAAAATAGAGGCAACTGCAGCAGCGTGTGAAGCTGAATGCTTAAGCAAGAAAATCTCTCCATGCACTATAGTCCAAAATTCTGTGCAACTGTGAGAAGTTTGTTTGAGTTCCTGCTTTATCTCAAATTTATGCAATATTAATGCCTGTTTAAATCTTACATATTTAGGTGTCAGTATGTTAATTTCTTAATTGCAAACAATCCAGTTGGACAATCCTTTCTGTTTAGAGCTTACGGAGCAATCCTCCACCAGTCTCACATGGCTGATGTATCCACCAGCAAACTGCCCAAACCATTTGGGTAGCAAATGTTGCCACAACACCTGGAACTACCTGTGGGACTTGCAGGCCTCCTATTTGTAAGGTGGAAGCAGTTCTTGCTGGGTTTGAAAATGACACGTATTAGAGCTTGGAGAACTTTGAATAGCTGCAACCAGCAGCTGGCTGATGGCAGTGGCTGCCATTACCAGCACAGCTGCTAATAGGATGTCACAAAACCAAAGTTCTTTCATCTGCAGTTGGCATGGATAGACTGTCTTCACTGTACAGCTTGGCTTTCACTGCAGCCAAATCCAGTCAGGACATTCAGTACTGGCATCTCCCTGTCTGGGAGCATTTTAGGGCTCCTGAAGTCTGCAGAAGACAAGCTGCTTCTAGTCCCTGTGGTGTTTTGTTGCAGCACTCCACTGTACAAATTGGAGTGGAACTTCAAAGCTTATGTGATTTCAGTGTTCCTTCTTTCATCATAAGTGTATCTGCTTTCATGACTTAATTCTGCTATTCCAGTGAGGACTGTAAGATAGAAAGTTTTAGTATAAGAAATAATTTGCTTTCTTTCAACTCTCTTTGAGCTTCCAGTTCCTGCACCTTGTGGGGGAGGAGGAATTCTAACCCAACTCTTGCTCTGGTCTGTTGCATTAGATTACCCCAGCTGATGGAAGTGGTCCGATCAAACTATGAAGCAATGATTGACCGTGCTCATGGAGGTCCTAATTTCATGATGCATTCAGGAATTTCCCAAGCTTCTGAGTATGATGACCCACCAGGCCTGAGGGAGAAGGCAGAATACCTGCTGAGGGAGTGGGTGAACCTCTACCATTCAGCTGCAGCAGGCCGTGACAGTACCAAAGCATTCTCTGCGTTTGTTGGACAGGTAGAGCTTTTGGAAAGAAAGGTGCTTTTTATTCAACATAAGTAGGGTGTGATGCCCTCCATTTTAAAGTGGTGTTTTAACCTGTTAGGCATCCTTTTGAAACTTTGAGGTGTATGGCAATTTACTGTCAAAGTTCTGTCTGGTTTTGATGAAGTCTTGTCCTCCACCAAATCATGTTCTTCAGAAACTGTAGCAACAGGCTGTCACTTCAGACCTTGAGTTCTGAGATAAGTTTGGTGGAAAAAGAACTTGAGCTGAAATAGCTCTTGGAAATAGTTCTGTCGTGCTCTGTAATGAGCCTTGACTGGTGTTGTTCTTTATGAGTAACAGCAAAAGCTCTGACAGCCAACAGGAGGATTTCACCAGTGGAGATTCAGGTGAATTGTTTCAGGTCATGTGGGCAAGGGAATTCTTTTTCAAAATGAAATCATTAATAAGGAAAATCTTGAGACTTCATTAGCTGAAGTGGTGCTTAAATTTAAACAATGTCTAACGTCACGTTGGACATGGTCCTTTTAACCATTGTTAAAGGACTCTGAAGCGCCTTAACAGGTGTGGTGAACATCACATACCATCTGCCTTCTAGGTGTGATTGAGGAGGGAGATCCCCTGAGTAGCCCAACATGTGTGGTAACAAACTCCTGTATTTGCAGGCAGCTCCCTACAGCTGTGTTCTTTGCATGCAGCTCCGTGACTGCAGCTGCAAGAAAGCCCCTGACATGGCCTTTTTGCATTGTGTTCTTTTTAAGTTTGTGACACTGCCACAGATGTGCTGAAGACTTTGCAGCCACTCATGAAGAGAAGCTCAGGCTTTAGAGTATGCATGAAGATTGTGACTGATGCAGTGGTTTTTTTAATTTGATTTTAGTGTCCTTTTGTACTAGTTATAGACAGCTTTCAGTTGGTCTGACTTCTACAGCATGAAACTTTTTGAATGTTTTTAATAGATATTGTGCTAAGCATTCATCTTAAAGAGATATTTTACTATTTCTGTGATCTCACTTCTTTTACTTTAAATCATGCTTCTAAAGCACACTTCAGTATAGAGTACTCACAATACTTAGTACACTTTTGTCCCACGTCACTCTTTATCATGCTTGTTTGATTACCTTTTGTACATATTTGATCAGTTTTGAAAAAGCAATTGAAATATATTGAAGTGCAGTGTTTACTTACAATTGTTTCCTTACAGGCTTTAGTAATAAATTTTAAAGAATATTTTGCAATAACTACATTAAATAAGGTTCTGTTACTGAACTCAAATGACTGCCAAAGTGTTGCTTCCTTCCCACAAGTCTGTAGGACAAGAAGAAGTACAGAACTTTTAAGGCAGATACCTAAATTCTTTGGACTTTTTAGAAAAAAAGTTTCTCCAGAAATACTAAAAGTTCTCCACATTGTTTCCAAATTACCTGTTCTGCTGTTTTTATAGCTTTCTGTCCAGTAGGAGTTTAAAGATAAGCTGCTTTATTCAAAACCCCCAAGTTTTCTGCAGTGTACTTTGTTCCATTTTGATGGTTCTAATACTGTGGCTAACAAATAAAATGAGGTCTCTGGGGTTTTTTATATGTATATTATTAAAACAACTCCCCCATGCAAAGCAAAAAAGCCCACCCAGTCTTTCTCTGTGTGTAATGTTCATGTAAGGAAAATTTGCTTTCCAAATGCAGTTTGCTTCTACAGAATGGGGCTGCCAAGTAGTGGTGATTCCTGAACTAGGAGCTGGAGTCTGCCCTGCCCAGAGCTTGTGCTCCTCCTGTTCTTCATGCAAGGCTGAGTGCTAGTGGCAGCACTGATGCTGAAACAGGGTTCTCAGCTATGCTGATGGTTGGAAAGATTTGGGATTCAAAAGATTGTATTTGAGAATAAATATGTTTGCTAAAATTGTGTTGCCACCCTCAAATTGCTGTGCAAACAATAATCTCTCAGGAGAGCATGACAAAAATTAACTGTTGTGGCAGGCAGGGAGGGTGCTTTGTGAAGAGTGTGTTGTTGGAAATAAATTGTAAAATGAACTGTCTGTGGTTATGGTGCTGACGTCTTTTCCTGTTCTTTCCTGGTCAGATGCACCAGCAGGGGATCCTGAAAACAGATGACCTGATCACTCGTTTTTTCCGTCTCTGCACCGAAATGTGTGTTGAGATCAGCTATCGAGCCCTGGCCGAGCAGCAGCACAACCCTGCAGCCAACCCCACCATGATTCGAGCCAAGTGCTACCACAACCTGGATGCCTTTGTGCGACTCATTGCACTGCTGGTGAAGCACTCTGGGGAGGCAACCAACACAGTCACAAAGATCAACCTCCTGAATAAGGTTGGGAATCCTTCCTGTCCTTGTTGCATTTAAAGTGTGTTGTCAGCTGTACCTTTGATAAACCCGAGGTGCAGACCTTAATGTGGGCAGCTGCTGAAGTGTCTGATGAGAACTTAGATGGGTTGGTTACTGATAAACTTTTGAGTGAACCACCAAGATGCCAAGTGGCTTTCTTGTTCACAAAGATTTCATCTCAAACCAATCTGAAATTAATCTTTGTGCCTTGAAAAGAAATGGTCAGCAGCTGTTTTAAGGTTGTTGATTCCTGAGTGGTTGCCTTCATGTTGTGAGGGTCTTGCCTTTGCTCTTACATTGCTTGGGTTATGGCTGGATCGTCTTAGGTAGTCTGAGACCTTCAGATACTGCCCAGTGAGTCACTGTGACTGTGGTCCAAGGGACAAGGAGAGCAAAGCATAGTGGTTGGGAATTGCTGAAACAAATTGGAATATTCATTTATGCAACACTTCCAGTAACTAGGAATTTTGGTTCTTGTTAGAATCTACTGATTATTTTTTTTTACTGATGATTAAAGTATTATCTGTAGTCTGACTTGCAGAGTAATTCTTGCTGTCTCCACACGTCTTAATCTCTTTAGGTTCTTGGTATCGTGGTGGGAGTTCTTCTGCAAGACCATGATGTTCGGCAGAGTGAGTTTCAGCAGCTTCCTTACCATCGCATTTTCATCATGTTGCTGTTGGAATTAAATGCTCCTGAGCATGTGCTGGAGACCATCAACTTCCAGACACTCACAGCTTTCTGGTATGTATTTGGGATTGGCCACAGTGCTCATCCTTTCTTAGTAGGATCAAGGATTTTCACTTAAAGGCTATCTGACTGTTCTTTGTGGTGGCTTCATCACCTTTGGAGTAACTGGTTCTACTGTGGACTGACCACTTGCTTGTTTTAGGGAAGATGACTGGTAAAACCCAAGATGCTCAAATGCCTTTGCTTTTAGGGCTATGTTTTTCCCTCAATGTTATGAAAAGCAGTCTTATTGCTGTGCACTTCTAACCTGCTCTAACTTTTCTTTCAGTAACACATTTCACATCCTGAGGCCTACAAAAGCTCCAGGTTTTGTTTATGCCTGGCTGGAACTGATCTCCCATCGGATATTTATTGCAAGAATGCTGGCACATACACCACAGCAGAAGGTGTGGCTGCAGTTTATCTTTTCTGAATTAAAAAGCTCACCCAGATGTTTATCTGGTGTGGTGCTGTTTCACATCTCTTAAAGTGCACTAGTAGCATGGCTGTTCTGTTTTTGTTGTCTTCCATATTCACAGTAACCTAACTGCATGGAGGAGAGTCTGTGTGTCAATAACTATGGAACACAGGGGGAATTGAATTTGATAAACATGCCTTTGTCAATGTCTAGAAGAGCTGTAGCCTTCCTTCTGGGCTAAATATTGTCAGCTCAGTATGGCATGTTGAGGCTTCTGGAAACACCCATGGCTCATGGTGTGCAGCTGAAGCCCTTGAAGTGAGCTGTGCTGCACTCAGTGGTTGAGCTGGCAGTTGCTAGCTCTTCATCCAGTTTGATATAAAGGTCAATCTAATTATAGTTTTGAAATTAAGGTAACTGGTCTTCACTGCATGTTTTCCACCTGCTGTTCTTTTCTTGACAGGGTTGGCCTATGTATGCCCAGTTATTGATCGATCTATTCAAGTACTTGGCTCCTTTCCTTAGAAATGTGGAACTCACCAAACCTATGCAAATTCTTTATAAGGTAAAAAAATGTCAACTAATAGATGCTTCCAATCAAAGTAGAGGTGTTCTGGCAGCAAAATAGAATTAGCTTGTTTTTTTTAACTTACCTCTGAGAGTTGAATTTAAATTGTGGGGGGAAAGCAGGCTGCCCTCCCAGATGAGTTTCTTTCTGGTAATGTTAGCCACATGACATAGAATGATGGCTCTGGAAGCTTTTGGACAGTTTCAACAGTTACACACATCTTATATTTAATATTTTATTTTACAGGGCACTCTGCGTGTGTTGCTGGTCTTGTTGCATGATTTCCCAGAATTTCTTTGTGACTACCACTATGGGTTCTGTGATGTGATCCCACCTAACTGTATTCAGCTAAGGAATCTGATCCTGAGTGCCTTCCCACGGAACATGAGGCTTCCAGACCCTTTCACCCCCAACCTAAAGGTAGAACTTACTTTAAAGGAGTTTGATAATAGGAAACTTTAATGCTCAAAATACTCTCTATCCAGGTTAATATTACCTAATTAAATCTTTGGGTATCTGCTAGGTAACTAATTCTGGAATGATTAGAAGGAAACTTTCTCTTGCTGCCAAAGCACTGTCCTGTTGCACTTCTCTGCCTGAGCTGTGCAGGGTGATGGGAGCAAAGCTGCAGTGCTCATTGTCACTGAAGAAGGCTGTTCTTGCCTTGTGTGGATGTTTGTGCTTTTTGAGACTACCAGACTGTCTGGAGTGTAGATGGGGAGACCCCAAAGGCAGTGACTGAATTTCTCTATGGCCTTCACCCCTGAATTTTTTTATCCTCTCAGTTCTTCATGACATCATGTAATAAATTTGCATGTTAGATATCGAGTTTCTTCTAAAACCTGCAAAAGTGAGGTGTTGCCATTTTATTGATGGAAGGAAGAGTGATCAGCAGCAGTAGTTGATGAAATATTGCTTATAGGTCTGCTTTTTAATTTGTTCCATTGCTGATGTTTTAGTTGACTGGGTTTTCTGTCAACAGGTGGACATGTTAAGTGAGATTAATATTGCTCCACGAATACTCACAAATTTCACTGGAGTGATGCCACCTCAGTTCAAGAAAGACTTGGATTCCTATCTCAAAACCCGTTCTCCAGTCACCTTTTTGTCTGACTTGCGAAGCAACCTACAAGTAAGTTTGAGGTTTTTGAGGTTTCTGTTGTTGTTCAATTGAAATAATGTGGCACAAATGATCTCACTGGTTCAGCCACCATCCTTTCCTGCGGGAATTTTGTTGGTGTGTTGGCCAACATGTGTTCCAGGCAGTAGAAAAGCCTGTGAAAATGCACACTCCGAACAAGTCTTCCACTTCCTGATAGGATGTATTGAGGCCTTTTAGAATCTGATTAAATTTTAACTCCAAATAGATTATTTGTTACAGAAATATATGGATCCTCATGCCAATACTTGAAAGATAGAAAAGATGAAATTAGCTAAAGCCCAGTTCAGAATTGTGGCTAAAACCTCATTTCAGACATCTCATGGCTTAGCTTGCAGCACACTTGAGTCTGAAGTTGGATTTCCTCAGAGAATTGCTTAGACCGAAACATTCACACAAGGGGGATCTTTCTGCCAGCATCTGGCACTGCTGGTGAATTCACATTGCCTTACCTGATGTTTTCCTTTAGGCAGAGAGTAAAAACAAATCTGTTGTGTCAACACTTTGATGTTTTTGAAAATATATATATACACACAGGTATATATGCACTATAATATATGCTTTTTAGTATGAGCTGTATTAAAAAAGGCTAAATGCCAAATTGAATTTGTGGATGTCCCAGTGTGTTGTCTTCTGGATAATCAGTAAGATACTTGGATGCTGTTGTTGTACATGCTGTACCTTTGAGTGCTGAAGGAATATTGACTGTTAATGCTTTCCATATCTTTGCTATTAGGTATCAAATGAACCTGGCAACCGCTACAACATCCAGCTGATTAATGCACTGGTGCTCTACGTAGGTACTCAAGCTATTGCACACATTCACAACAAAGGCAGCACACCCTCCATGAGCACCATCACCCACTCAGCTCACATGGACATCTTCCAGAATTTGGCAGTAGACCTGGATACTGAAGGTGAGTTGGAAACACTGCTAGTTCATGCAATGTCACATTTACAGCGAGTGGGCCCTCACTTTAAAAAGGACATTGAGGTACTGGAATGTGTGCAGTGAAGGGGAGCAAGGCTTGTGAGAGGTCTAGAAAACATTTCCTGTGAGAAATGGCTCAGGGATCTGGGTTTGTTTAGTGTTGAGAAGAGGAGGCTCAGGGGCCTCAAGCTCTGAAGAGTTGTTGTAGTGAATTGGGGGTCTTCTACCATGCCTGCAGTGAGAGGACAAGAGGAAATGGCCTTAAGGTGTTACAGGGAAGATAGAGATTAAATACCAGGAAAGGTTTTTTCACTGTTAGGGTGGTCTGATACTGGATTAGGCTACCCAGGCAGGTGGTGGAGTTGCCATCCCTGGAGGTGTTTGAGAGGTGTCTGGATCTGGTGCTGGGTGATGCGATTTAGTGGTTATGGGGTTACAGGGGTAGTGCTCGGCTGATGATTGGGCTTGATGGTCTTAAAGTCTCTTCCAACCTTGATGATTCTGTGATTTCATGTAGCTGATAGTGAATTCACAGAAATGAATGCTGCATTAGAATATAAGAGCAATGTTCTAACCAAAAGTTCAAAGTATCCAATGGAATTAGAAATGCCTTCAGTGAAGAAGAATTGAATTCTTATTTCCCCATCAGCCTGGGTAGATGCAGCTTTTACATATCTTCAGTTGGTTTTGTTTCATGTACCTCCACAAGGCTCCCAAACGTGAATCTCAAGCACTACTGGTTGCTGCTTTATTCCCCTTGGTGTGCTCAGGGGAGCAGGTGTGTGTGCGCTCAGGGGAGCAGTGGATGTGTGCACTCAGGGGAGCAGTGGATGTGTGCGCTCAGGGGAGCAGTGGATGTGTGCACTCAGGGGAGCAGTGGATGTGTGCGCTCAGGGGAGCAGTGGATGTGTGCACTCAGGGGAGCAGTGGATGTGTGCGCTCAGGGGAGCAGTGGATGTGTGCACTCAGGGGAGCAGTGGATGTGTGCGCTCAGGGGAGCAGGTGTGTGTGTGCTCAGGGGAGCAGTGGATGTGTGTGCTCAGGGGAGCGGGGTGTGTGCGCTCAGGGGAGCAGTGGATGTGTGCGCTCAGGGGAGCAGTGGATGTGTGCGCTCAGGGGAGCAGGTGTGTGTGTGCTCAGGGGAGCAGTGGATGTGCGCTCAGGGGAGCAGTGGATGTGTGTGCTCAGGGGAGCAGGTGTGTGTGCGCTCAGGGGAGCGGTGTGTGTGCGCTCAGGGGAGCGGGGTGTGTGCGCTCAGGGGAGCGGGGTGTGAGCGCTCAGGGGAGCGGGGTGTGTGCGCTCAGGGGAGCGGGGTGTGTGCGCTCAGGGGAGCGGGGTGTGTGCGCTCAGGGGAGCGGGGTGTGTGCGCTCAGGGGAGCGGGGTGTGTAGCGCTCAGGGGAGCAGTGGATGTGTGTGCTCAGGGAAGCAGTGGATGTGTGCGCTCAGGGAAGCAGGGGGTGTGCTCAGGGAGGCAGGATGTGCTCAGGGAAGCAGAGTGTGCTCAGTGCTCTCTCCTGCAGGCCGGTACCTCTTCCTGAACGCTATCGCCAACCAGCTGCGCTACCCCAACAGCCACACCCACTACTTCAGCTGCACCATGCTCTACCTGTTTGCAGAGGCCAACACAGAGGCCATCCAGGAGCAGATCACCAGGTGAGAGGGACGGTGGTTAACTTGTCAACGTGCAGCTTTTTGCTTTCCTTCCTTCTATATTTTTGATCTTTGAGCTCTAAGTATTCTTACTTTTGGATTTCAGGGTTCTCTTGGAACGACTGATTGTAAATAGGCCTCATCCCTGGGGTCTCCTTATCACGTTCATTGAGCTGATCAAAAATCCAGCCTTTAAGTTCTGGAACCATGAGTTTGTTCACTGTGCTCCAGAAATTGAGAAGTGAGTACAACTTAACCACAAAATCTTAAATGATATCTCTGAAGCAGTTGAACCTTGAGTTTTTGGTGCTGTCACAGCATCCATTTACTGCCATAAGTGCACCAACCATTGCTTTGCTTCTGCGTGCAGGTTGTTCCAGTCGGTTGCACAGTGCTGCATGGGGCAGAAGCAG
Source organism: Camarhynchus parvulus (assembly GCF_901933205.1). Lineage (NCBI taxonomy): Eukaryota > Metazoa > Chordata > Aves > Passeriformes > Thraupidae > Camarhynchus > Camarhynchus parvulus. The sequence continues at coordinate 7,404,148 of NC_044581.1, read as the reverse complement.
GCCCAGCAAGTTATGGAAGGGACTGGTGCCAGTTAGATGAGCTGCATCCTGCATTGTAAGAGTGCCAGCCTGGAGGTCCCGTCCCATCAACTGACTGAAGACTCTGTAAGGCTCCTCCTGACCTTCCTAGCCCCCTTGATTGGGTAGACACAACAGACCCTGGGTGAAAGTCTTATGTGGGCATGTTCCAAAGTTTGAAACAAATTTTTTGACTTTCGGCCAAACTTCAGAAGATGCTGTGAATATCATTTGAACTAGTGTAAATACAAGGAACAGAAACATTTGTCTGGACTTTTGGGTTTGTGCAAATTGTGTAAAAGGCAGGTGGGTAACTGGTGCCTGTCCATCTTGTAATAAAGGGGCAGCTGCTGATGCCAAGCACTTGTCTGGGGCAGACCTCCTTGTCCTGACATTCCCAGACTCCCAAAGAATATTGAAAAGCCAGTAACTTATTTTTCTTTATGTGAATGGGGGACCTTTAAATCACTAAGTTGTTTAAAAAAAAAAGTGGATGTGTTTGGAATATGGGAATTCTGTGGAGTACAGGAGGGATGAGGGAGGGGTTAAGGTTCAGTGTTGCTTTTCCCTCACCCTCATCAAATGCTGATTGACAGCAAGTGGAATGGCAGTCACAGAATGCCTCCTTTTTGTTGGAGAAGAAACAGGCCCTTTGGGTGAGGGTCAGCTGTTTTCAGTAAATAAACCAGAGACCAGGCCTATAGCTTTTTTTTTTTTTTGGACAGTTGTAAATTTTGGAAGATGAGGGGTTAAATCTAGACCTTTTCCCACCCTCCCCTGTGACCACACAGTATAAGTTTGTAAAAAAAAAACTGAAAAAAAAAGAAAAAAAAAGAAAAAATTTAACAAAACAAAAAACCCAAAGGACCAATACAGCCCATTTTGTAAGGATTTTCAATGTTTTGTAAAGTATTGGTCCACGTGTTGTATTTTGTAGCCTTTCTAGTTCTTGGGCTTTAGTTCTCCCACTCTTGTATGTATGCATACTGTAGTTACACATTAAAGTCATGACATGCAGCACGTGCCACTGTGCTTATTCTCTCCAGTTCTGTCCTGGCCAGTTGGTGTCTTCCAAAGCCTGTTCTACCCATCCAAAACCTGCAGTTTTCTAATGTGTTTTAGGCACTGCCTGTTGAAAGCAGCTGGGTTTGTTCTCCAGCATGAGGTCAGTGGGCAGATGTAATGACTGGACAGGGTCTTGCTTTGAAGGGCATCAGAAGGGGCAGTTGTGTGAAAATAGAAATGGCTTGGTTGCAAGCTCATGAGCAGAGTTTGTCTCAGACAGGAGACTGCACTGGAGGTATAATGGAGTGTAGACAGCCCATCAGTTTCATTTCTAGTGCCTTCCTCCCTGCTGTCATCTCCCTGCCGCAGGAATCTGCCCAAGGCTGTGGTTAGCTGTTGTAAGGGTAGGCAGCTTCAGTGTTGTTAATATTGCAAGGTCCTTTAACCTAGCAGATGCTAGGAAATAGAGCTTCACTTCTTTCTTTTTACATAACATCAGCTTGTTAAAGCTAACTGCTTAGTTGACTGCTGTGGTGTGGGCAGAGAGGGCAGGATTTCCTACTCGGGTTTAAGGGGTTCCATACCTGGCTTTGCATTTGCTGTACAGAGGAAAAAACAGCTCTGAGGGGTCACTGAGCCAGGTGTGCCAGTGGCTGGCAGCTCAGAGGGAATTCTCTCTCTTTCTGTTCCAGGCATTAGTCACCTCTGTGTCAAGGAGTAGATTGTGGCTAGGTCCTACAATTCCATGGCATTTCTTTGCCAGATCAGCAGCTGTACTGAAACTGAGCCTTTTGAAGTTGGAAGTGTGGACATAGTTCTCATTTCTTCACTATACTTTTTATTGTGCCTCCCATTCCAATCCCAAGGACACACACTTCTACATTGTTTTCCAGAAATTGTATGTCTGTTCTTAAATCCTTGTGATAAAACAGTACAGCATAATTGACAGCCCCCTGTTGGAGGATTCTCCCATTCAAATGCAAAAAGCTCCTGAATTCCAGCATCCAGTGGGATACAAAAGGATATATTTTTTAAGGGAATATCTTTTAAGTCTAATGCCCTAAACCACTGACCACTGTCTTTTTATGTGGTTGATTCACATCTTGTGTGCAAGCTTTATTCCTCTTAAATCTTGGATAGCTGATACTCATCTATGTGGTTTCTTAACAGGCAGAATTGGGGTATCAAAATGACTGGCATTCCTGAAGAAACCCAAAGCTAATAAATCTTTCAATGTTTGGTCTAGCCCTTTTCTAGCTTCCAGTTTAACAGGGTGTTTTCATCTTACCCATCTCGTGCCTGGTTTTAATTGGATTGTTACCAGTTTTGCTTCTTGTGATCTTGCAGGAGTGCCAGTCACCTATATGAGAGGAGTCACCCCATCTTCTATTTTTGTGGGTATCTTTTCCTCTCTGGGTCTTTTTGATCCTGTAACATAAACACTTAAGCCCCCAGGGCTTTTTCTTCCAGTTTATGTACTTGGATCTGTCCTTTTTCAAAGGTTCTTTTTGCATTTAATTTACTTAATTCTCTTCCTAATAGTGGCATTGGGCATTTGCATATATACAGAAATTTTATAAAACTCTTTCCAATTCCGAATTTGAGTGACTGGAAGAACGGCTTTATTTCCTTTTTTCCTATGGCTTCAGCTATAGATGTCCTTTGTTTACTGAAGGCTTATTTACATCTAGGTTGCTCCTCTATTAGATATTCTACCTTTTCATTCCCCAAATTTACTGTGACCAGGAGTTCTGTTGGGGATTCTGTGGACCACTCAGCTGCCTCTCAGTCTAAATCCCAATTGAGCGTAAGCAGTCTTCCTTCTTGTGGAGCCTCCCATCTTTGAGGATTATGTGTGCTCTGGGTTCTGGGGGCATTTGTTTCCAGTGCCCATTCTGCTTACAGTAACTACTTTGAATTTTTTCTACTAGATGGGAATTTAGCAGTTGAAGTCTGATTTCCTTACATTACCTCCTGCCCTTCCAACTATCACAGCAATCAGCCAAATTTCCCATCCCTTCTCTGATCTCTTTTCCCCTTTTCTTTCCTTTCTCCACCTCATTCTCTTCATTACACTTCGTTTTCATTTCTCTAGTGCTAAAACATGAGAGTCTGCTGTCATCAATCCACATTCCTTCCAAGCCTTACCATTATTCTGCAATGCAAAGAACAGATCAACATCTGGTACTTTGCCCCTTTTTCCTTCCTGGCAACAAAGTAACATTAATTGCAGGATCCATTCTGAGGCCATTTTCCCCAATTCTCTAATAGATAAAAAGGCCACCACATAATCAACTTCTTAGTAAGCTAATCCCCTCCAAGCTTTTCCCATGGTCCAAAAATACATTCTTAAAAGTGAAGTTCTCAAAATGCCCTCCAGTGAGGTGGAACTTCCAATGCCCATGCAGGCAAACAATTACAAACAGCAGGTATAACAAAGTCTTCTTATAGTGTTCAAACCTTTTATATGCTTTGGTCATCACCAAGTTTGTGCATATCTAAAAAACAAGTTTTAACCCAAACCCCAAACTTTAACCAAGATACAGAATGTAATACTCCTCTGACATGTGTGTTTTCCAATATGATTACTTTGGAGACACAGGCTACCAAAATACCAGTTTTAACAATGTCTCTATGAAGGACAGTGTCAGCTGTGTGAGATGCTGCTCAAATTCACTATTGTCCCATCTGGGAAACCAGAACAAGCTCCCTTCAGTGCTGTTAAACCACTGTCCCCAAGCACTGCAGGCAGAGCTGCAGCTGAGCTTTGTCATGAGTGCAGTGTGGGTTTTGCTTGTCTGCAATACTTTTAACTGCAGCAGCAGCAACAATCTCCCTGCTCTTAGATGGGGCTTCACACCCTGTTGAAGTAGAGAGCATGGGCTGGGTAAGAAAACTCATTTTTATTACATAGAGCTTGGCCTGTCAACCATCAGTGTTTTGTCATGCAAAACCATAGCGAGTTTAGGGTAGAAGTGCATCAAGCAGAGGGTGTGTATCAAATGCTCAGCCTGCAGCAGCTGTGGAGCTGTGACTCCTGTGCTCCTCCAGAGTAGTCTCAAGCCCACACAGAAATACCTTTTGTGGAAATAAAAGGAAGTATTTGTTATACTGAGATTACATGAAGACCAGCTAGATGGGCTTGTACTCTTGAACATGTTCAACATAAAATATGTACAGGTGAAAAGTTTAGTGTTGTCAGCAGGTCCACCTGCCAGATATTTACTCTGCACCTCTCTAAGGTAAGAGCTACCAGCTGGATTTTTTCTACCCTCTTAATCTCAACAAGGAGCAGGTCTTGCCATAAACTTCTGATGCTGAATGAGGGAATCCTCTGCTGTCTGGCAGTGTATGTCTGCCTTCCTAAAACAGCCATTAGCATGGCTGGGGTTTCTTAAGGCCTCTGGGAAGAGGTGGTATTTGTGCTCCAGAGCTCTCATGGTACAATAAGGCCACTCAAAACCACCTTTGTGCTGTGAAGATACTTCTTTATGTAGAGGTAGCTAAAAATCCATGTGCTGTATGAGGGACAAGTGGACCTGCAGTCAAGTCTTGCCATCTGTGCTCTCTGCTAGAGAGGAGATGGCTAGAGGCTGACCTTTCCCTCGGGATCAGCCCAGCCAGGGCCTGGCCAGGGGCACTGGGGTTTCTACTGTACCAGCTCTAGCAGCTGGTGCAAGATCCTCTTCTGTCCATAGCGCACGTGCAGCGCCTGCTGCTCCCTTCGACTCAGTTTCTCATAAGCCTCCTTGTTATTTAGCAAGTCCTGCTCTGCTTTCAGGTCTGCCCCATAGGACTCCAGGGTCAGCAGCACACTGTCATAAAGGAGCTTCTTGCAAGGGGTTTTAAGTCTGGAGAGGGCCTCATTTGAAAGGGTAGAGTTTTCCTCTTCGTCACTGTCATCTTCCCAGCCGTCTTGTTCCTTGTACTCCTTGAATTCCTCTTCTGACATGCAGAGCACCTGTAGTGACCCAGGCAAAGGGATAAGTCACTGGCAGTGTGAGTACATCAGTAGAACAGAAGAGCCACATGGAGCAGGTGAGTTATTCCTCAGCTGCACCAAAGATTAAGAGCCTAAAACAGGCTTAGATACCTAAGTGCAAGTAATTACGGGTTAGAAGAACGTTAAAACAGTAAATCTGGGTATTGGCAAGTCTTGTAAAGCATCTCAGCTGTCACCTACAAAGCTGAGACAGCTTTCTAGAACAGTAGTGACCATGGAGCCATTCAAGACAAATATGTGAGTACACATTGAATGGCTACTTCAGGAGAGGAAGATGACTTAACAGCATCTGGGAGCTGGGCAGCCACACCCCCTATCACTGTTCACATAGGACTGTTAGTGCCAAACTACCTTCAAGTGCTTGTCCCCTTCACTGAGCCATTCTGCACTGCTGACTGGCCCAGCTGCACTCTGTGCTCCCTTCTGCAGCTCTTCTGGCCATTCTTACCTTGAGGGTCATGGACAGCTCTTCCTCTGTCAGCACCTCATCCCAGCCAAGCACAAAGGCACCTTCCTCCCCCACCATCTCCAGCTGGCACAAGAAGTCCCACTGCTCTGAGACCAGCTGCTGCTGCGCTTCACTTTTGGCTCCTGTTTCAAAGACAGCAGAGCTGTGAACACAGCCGGGATAGCAGAGGGGGAGGGTAAATGGAGAAAGGGAAAAAGGAGACAGAAAACCAAGGCATGACCCCAGCCCCTGAAATGCTGTGGAACAGGCTTATTTTCATGTCCTCCCTGTTGAACAGAGATCGCTGCCCCGCGCTGTCCCAGGGGCTGGGTGGCACTCACGCTGCAGCGCTGCCCTGCGCAGTGTCACCATCTGGATGTCGGCGGTGTCGTGGCTGTTACCCGGGTAGGGCTCTGCGAAGCCGTACATGTGCAGCAGCTGCCAGTTGGCCATCTGCCCATAGGTGTTGAAGATCTCCTGTCCTTTCCTTACAGCCTGTGTTGTAACCATCCTCAGACAGTGCTGCAAGCAGGGGGAGGAGAGCAGCTGAGCTGTGCTGATCTGACTGCTCAACAGGGGCTTTCAGAGAGCTCAGATGTCCCTGAGCTCCTCCTAACCAAACATACAGCAGGGCTTTGTTTTAATGAGATCCAGGCCAGACTTGCTGCCCTGGGCTGAGACCCCACCTTGCTGTGCCCCCATTCCCAAAAGGTTTACTAAAACAGAACCAAGCTGTGACAATGCCTGGTGCAGCAGCTTTGCACTCACAGGAGAGTATTCCAGGTTGGCATTGTGGTTGGCCACATGATTCAAAATATCTGCTACAGGCACCATCATGGGAGGATTGGGCCCCTTCTCATCTTCTTCCTCCTCTTCCAAAGGTTCCTGAAAGCTAAGACAAGCCAGTGGTACACATGGCTGCACAGGACAAGCTTCACCTTACACTCAGATTCTTGTGCAGCTGCAACCTCTAACACAGCCTGTACTCCTACTTCCTTGTCTGTGCTCCTTGCTGGAGCAAAGCCCTTACTTCTCACCTGTAAGCCATGACAAATGCCACCAGCTCCTTATACAACTCCAGAGTGTGCAGTTTGGGGTCAAAGATGTCAGGGTGGGTCTCCATGAAAGGCAAGATGATGGAGTTGTACTCTAGCTGGATGTTAGCTAGATCCTTGTCCACAGCTTCTGGGATGCCTGTGCCCTGCAGGAGCCTTGTTCGCTCTTCTTGAGGCCTGTTGCAAGAAAAACTGGTTCTTCTCCATCTGTGCTAGGGCCAAAGGTCTATAAACTCCTTCCTCCTTAAAACTCTCAGCTTCCCCATGCTCGCCAGGTCCTTGTTCTCTAGCTCTGCCTGTAACGTAACTCCAGGAGGGCCCTCAGGCTCCTGCCACTGCCAGCAAAGGGCTTGAACAGTGGATTGGGGTCACCCAGCAGGACCACAGCCCTTCCCAGGACAGTACCCAGCAGCCCCTGGCCTGTGCCTGCCTTCAGCTCTAAGCCTGAGCCTCCCCAAGCCCCGCTGCTTTCACCTTACCAGAACATGGGGTGGTCCAGGCTCCGGAAGTCCTGCCAGAGGGAGAAATACGGCCGCCAGTGGGAGCTGCTGGCTGTGTACTCATGGAGCAAGGCCAGCAGGAGAGGGACCCAACCAGACTGGCTCTGCAGGGACTCCTGGGCTACAGAACCAGACAGAATGGAGAAAACCTTAATTGTTCTGTGTTTCAGAACCAAAACCTTATATGACAAGGCTCCATGTCTGTCTTCAGCCTGGAGACAGAGTTGAGCTTTTATTCTGGTTTATCTTGGCTTTGTCCTGAGCTGAACCAGGACTAGAAATGGCTTCTCTGGGGTTACAGATGAGCTCTGCCAGGCCTCATGGCCTTGCCCTCCTCAGCCTGAGGCTCTGTGTGCCTGCAGGAACCAAGGAACTGTTCTTTTTCTTACCAGTGCTTCAAGGAAAGCAGCATAGTACCTGTCAGTACCTGTCAGTTAGAAGCTGGAAATGTTGCACTGATGGACTTTTCTCCCTGTCCAGCACAGCTCTCAGGGAAGTGAGAGGATGCCCAGCCCTCCCCTTTCCTACCTGGTATCAAACAGCCCTACAGCATCCTGTGTAAATCAGAAACGTTCCCGAGGCTTTACCACAGACCCATTTACTCCTTTCAAAGGTACAGCAGACTCGAGTGACACAAGAAGCTTGCACTCACCTTCCTGCAGGAGTGCGTGGATGGAGGTGGTGTGCTGGGACAGCAGCGCCGTGCGAGGGATGGTGAACAGCACCTCTCCCGCCTCCAGCTCCTCGGCGGCCAGCATCCCGTACCCCGCCACCGCGCCCTCCCTGCTCAGGCGCACCTGGGGCCGGAGGGAGCCGTGAGGGGCGGAGCGAAGAGACCGGGGCGGACCTAGGGCATGCCCGGGCCGGCCCGCGGTGCCTCACCTTGGGGTTCAGCTCCACCCCGGCCCGCCCGCACCATGCCAGGAACGCGGACAGGGGGTCGGCACTACTCTTCTCCTGCGCACCGCTCTCGACCGCCGCCTGTGGATGAAACATGGGGCGAAGGGGAAGGAGCCATGAGGCCGATCGCGGATCCCCTCAGCGCCGGTGTGTCCCCAGCCCCCCGGGAGCCCCCGGCCTCCCCCGTACCTTGAACCGCTTGGGCGCCGACGCCATGACGCTGCCAACACGTGGTCCCGGTCGGGCCTTTCCGGGTAGCGGGGCTCCGCCCCCATGGGCCGGGCTAACGGTGGCCAAAAGGGGACAGAAAGGGCTGGGGGAGCAGCGGCGGGAACGCGCCCGGGAGCCTCCTGGCCGGGGGGCTCGCAGTCCGTCTCTGTGGGGTCTGGCCTCCGAGCGCTTCCCTGAAGGGTCTGAGCTCCGTGTGGTGCCTCTCCGCGGGATCCAGGGACCACCACGCGTCTTTCTGCCGCTGTGTCCAGCCCGGTGCACCTCGGGGGGCTGCGGTGCCTCCGTGGCTGCCGAGGGGCCGCGCAGCGGTGTGGCCACAGCTCCAGACATGGGGTGAAAGCAGTGGGCTCTAATTAACCAGGGTAATTAGGCTTGTGCTCTTGTTCAGTCGACACCACACACGCTCCCACCGTACGTACGGGCTGTGATCTCCCCTCCAGGGCCGTCCCGAGGCCGCCGTTGCCCGGTTCATTAGTGCTGTCCCCAGCAGGAGGGGGCTGATCCATCACTGGCTGCTCGGATGAAGCCAATTAGTGCGCACGAGGTGTTTGAAGAGGCCCCACGGGGCTCTCTGCGGGCTGTCCCTGGGGCTCCCCCACCCCGTCTGCAATTGGGTTCGACTTTCATCTTCAATCCCTTCCGAGCTGGGCAAGGCTGGACGGGCAGGGTGGGTTCCCTATGGAGCAAAAGGGTCCCCTCCTGAAGAATGGGGAGGAAGGGCAGTGGAATGTGTGGGGTGGCACCTGTAGGTGTCCCCCGGGCTCTGTGTGCCGCTGACCCAGCTCCCGCAGTCCCCGCTCCCTCCCGCTTTAACGCGGCTCCTGCGGAAGCGCCGCCGGGCCCCGGGCCGGAGCCGAGGCCGCTGCAGAGCAGAGCAGAGCTCGGAGCCGTGCCCGGCCCCGGCCCCCGCAGCTGCTCCTGCCCCGGCGGGGCCCTGCTGCCTCCCTCCGGGAGCGGCGGGGGCTCCCGAGCCGCTCCCGCAGCCCCCGCTCCTCTCCTGCTGCGCATCCCCGCGGCAGCGGCGCCTTCCCAGGGCGGGTCGTGTGCCTGCTCAGCGCCCAGGGAGATCCCCAGAACCCGGCTGTTCATCTGGCCCGCGCTGGCTGCCTCGCTGGGGCGGTGTGGGAGTGGGGAACACCCAAGTGGGTTCCCCCCATTGTCCCTGCAGTGCTGGGGAAAGCGGGGTCCCCCCCCAGCTGTCACAGACCACCGGGGAGCCCAAATGTGAGCCTGGATAGCTCAGCTGGGAGAGCATCAGACTTTTAATCTGAGGGTCCAGGGTTCAAGCCCCTGTTCAGGCGATGGCTTTATCCTTTAATACCAAGAAAGGGAGCCTGTGGGCAGGAGCAGCGTCCCCTCTTGCTGCTGGGGCCCTGTGGGGGCTGCAGGGAGCCCAGTGCACCCCCCCCTTCTTTTCCTATCACCAACTCCCCAAGCTGTTCAGAGCTGGCTCCATCCCACTTGAGACCCACACAGCATTGCTCTGTTCAACCACCCAGTGTTCAGGGAGATCTCTTGTTGGATGATGAGGACAGACAAGGGAGCTATCATGGGTACACTTGAAAGGAGGGAGGAGGATGGATAGAAAAGGAAGAGGAACAGCAGAGCTGGAGGGAAGGAAGCCCAGGCTGGGCTTGAATTGAAATTGAGGGTTGAGGGATGGCAGACTGAGAGTGGGGAAACCTATTGGGGGCACCCTGGGGCTGAGTATGGTTGACTCTCAAGGGGATGTGCAGCACCCTCCACCTGCCTTCTGGCATGCCCAGGCCTTCTCTCTTCTTTGGGTGCTCATCATCCCTGCCCTTACTCCCATCTGGGGCCGCCCCGAGCTCCAATCTGGGTCCCTGCCCACCCCAGCTCAGGCAGATGCTCCCTTAAAGCCACCCCTGGTGCCAGGGAAGCCCTGGCCCTCTGACTGGGGGGACAGTGATGTTTTTGCAATGACACTGCACCTGCATCAACCCATGAGTTTATTTTATTGTCCTGACAAACTTTGCTTCCCAGCGGCTCCGATCCTTCCAGGGCATGTGTCACGGCTCAGGCCGAGCTCCGGCCCATGCCTCCGTCGTCATTCATTTCTTGCCAGCAAGAAAACAAAGAGATAATAAATAGGAAGCTTATTTGCAGGGAGGGCCCCGGGGACAGCCTGGGGTCACGGGCCAGGCTGTGCCTGGCCCCGGCCAGGGCTGCTGGGGGGGCTGCAGGCAGGACAGCCCAGCCCCGGGCCATGCACACTGTGGGGCTGGGGCACTCAGGGGTCTGGGGGGGATATAGCAATCTCTATTTAATTACATTAAAATAGACTATTTTAAAAAATTATTTCTAGTAGTTAAAAAAGTGTCGTGGTCCATCCCGTTCGGGCAGGGTCGTGGAGCTGTCCCAGAGGTTTGGGGACACACTGGCCGGTGCAGGCCTGTCCGGGGGCTGGTCAGTCATAGCGGGCTCCGGGGGGGGTGCTGGCAGGGTGGCCACCGCAGGTGACAAAGCAGGGCACTGTGCCACCCACCACCACCACAGACCAAAGGCAGGGGAGTGGGCGCCCTCCCAGTGCCCACAGCAGGGCCAGTCCCGGGGCCTTAAATGACATGGCAGCAGTTGAACTGCCCCAGTGACAAGAGGCTCTCCTTGGAGCCCGGCCGCAGTTTGAAGGCCAGGGCTTTCTCGCAGAGCGGGAACTGCAGGAGCCTGTCCCGCAGGCTGCCCCCCTTGCCCTTGCCCGGGTCCAGCTTGATCACACTCTCTGCGCCCCCTTCAGGGCCTGAGCTCTCCACCGACTGCTGGGCCGGGCTGATCTGCTCCCCCTGCCCTGGGGACGTGTCTGCAGGACTTGGGAGGGTGGCAGGACTTGTCTCTGCCCCAAGTACCTGGGGAACTTCAGCTGAGCTGCTCTGGGGTGACAGGACGGCTCCCCTTTCCTTGGGGAACTCTGCTGAGGAGCCCCCAGGCTCTGTGTCCTCCCTCCTTGGGGACTCACCTCCATTTCCCCGCAGCACGGGGGGACCCCGGCCCCCATTCACTCCCTTCCCAGCCCAGGCCATCCCCGAGCGCCCTCCCCGGCCCCCCAGCTCCACCCCCGGCCCCCAGACCTCCCCGCGGCCGGGCGGGCGGTGGGCGCGCAGGAAGGCTCGCATCTGCTCCTGGTTCAGAGAGCTGCTCTTCCTCTCCATTGCGCTGGGCCTCTCCTCCTCCTCCTCGTCCTCCTCTTCCTCCTCACAGATCTGCTGCAGGGCAGGGGTGCTCTTGGTGATGGTGGTGTCAACGGCAGGGACCTTCAGCAGGGTCCCGGTGGGCTGCCGGCCGCCAATGTCCCCTCCAGGGGGCAGCCGGGACGCCCCGGCGAGGCCACCCATCTCCGTGAAGGGCAGGAGGCTGCCGGCGCTGCCCGCAGAGCCAAATGTGTCCGACAAGTTGGGCCTGAGCAAGGGGAGAGAGGTGTCAGTACCCGGCTGGGCATCACAAGGGCTGTGACAAGGAAAAGGACAGGGGACCGGCCAAGACCCTGCACTGGGGACTCAGGATGGTGGGGAGGGTGACACAGGATGGGGGGCAGCAGGGGGCTCACCTGCTCTGAACCTCCTTGGCCAGGTTGTAAACGAGACTGTGGCGGTGGCCCTGCTTCTCCTGCTTCTCCCGCAGCATCCCCTCTGCCAGCAGGAAATACGTGGCCGTGATGTGGTTGTAGCGGTCGGCTTCCAGCGCCCTGTGTGGGAGCAGGGAGTTGCAGCACACACATGCTTGGAGGGACCCCCAGAACCCTTCCCTGGGGCTCCCACCCCTGCACCCCAACACTCACTCCTGGATGGTGTCCCGATCCGCGATGTTCCCGCACATCATGGCCTGGAGGATGATCTCGTGCTCCTCCTCAGACACGCGCTTGTGGGAGGTGAGGGGCAGCAGGGAGCGGCTGGCAGGGGACGGGTCCACCCCCTGCAGCCACGTGTGGCCCTCGATCTGCTCCAGGGACGCTCGCTGCTTCGGGTCCCGCTGCAGCATCCTGGAGATGAGACTGGGGAAAGGAGTGACATTGCAACCCTGCAGCACTGTGTGAATCCCAGAGTAAGCAGCTTTGCCTGCTCTTCCCACCTCAGCTCCCAGGCATCTGCCAGGGCTGGGGCAGCCCCCCCGGGGGCAGCAAGCTGGGGGCACAGTGAGGGGGTGGTGCTCACTCAGCGCACTGTGCCGAGACGTGCGGGGGGACGGTGTAGCGGCAGTCCATGATCATGGTGAGGGTCTCGCTGTCGTTGGCCTCCTGGAAGGGGGGGTGGCCACACACCAGCATGTAGAGGATGACTCCCAGGCTCCAGATGTCTGCAAGAAGCAGCAGCAGCAGTTCAGGTTGCACTCACCATGGCCCAGGAGATTCCCCATCCCAGGGACCCTGGGAGGGGCTGCCGCACCTGCTCACTGGGATGTTCCTTGGAAGTAACAGCCCCCAGGTCTTGCCCCATGGACAGGGGGACCATACTCCCACCAAGGCAAGGGGAAGGACCTTCCCATCCCCACATCCAAACAGGTCTCAAGGGACTTCACCAAAGCAGCTGAGGTGTTATCACCTTGTCCAGGCAGGGACAGGAAAGCCAGCCCTGAGCCCCCCTCTTCGCTCCCCCCGGTCACGCACCCACCCATGGTACTGTTTCATGTCATTCCTCAGCTTCCTGATTCCCAAACCCCACCACAACCATCCTGGCACTGGGCTGTGCTTGAGGAGACACTACAGCAATCAGAGAGGGACATAGCACCGATCTAGGCTCTCCAGCATGGGGACCAGCTGAAGCAGGATTGCTGCCCTGTCCTGGGGACAGGGATGGAGCCAGAAGCATCTTCACTGGCTCCTCCTGCCCAGCACACAAATTCCTGCAGATGTGCGGGTTTAGGATGCTGAGCACGCCCTGGGGCGCTCCGTTAATACCTTCAGCTGCTTAAGTCAAGTGTTCGAAAATTTCTCATCTGCGTCAGTTTTCTCTCTTCATTTCCCTTTGCAGCGCCACCAGCTTATTTTTCTACCGCCTCCATAAGCTATCCCTGTTCTCAACTCAGGATCTGCCTTTCCCTGAGCCAACGCTGGGCTTTTGCCTTTAAGGGCTCGTGTTTTGCTTTGCTAAATCCTCCTGCCCTAATTCCAGCCAGCCAGCCAGCTCGGATCCTGCTTCCCTCCCACGTCCACTCTGTCACAGCAGAGCTTCTTGGAGCCCCCAGCCCAGCTCTCTGTGCCCTCAGACAGTCTCCCCAGACCCCTGCACCTCCCCTGCACCCAGGGAGGAAGAGCACTGGGAGCCACGGGAAGGAAGTGGTTTTCAGGGCGGGGATGGAGCAAAGGAAACTTTTGGAGCCCCTCCGCCCAAACAGCAGCATCCTGAGATTTCCTTCCTGCCTCGCCCCGCCAAATAACCACCAGCGCCAGATTGCTGGCAGCTGTATGCTCACACTGCTTCTCCTGGCGGCTGCTACGCCAGGCTCACAGCCTGCTTGGGCTTTTTCCCCTCTCTGGCAACCATCACTCTGTGGGATCTCTGTGGATGCCAGGATGGTCTCTGCAGGGAGGACCCTGCTGTGCCAGGGCAGGGCTGGGCACCCAAGCACCCAAGGGACAGGCTTGCTCCTTGCAGGGACAGCAGGGCCACCGTGTGCTCCTAGTGTAAGGGGCCAAGTGGGAGGTGGTACCCAGCTGCCAGGACCATGCTCCAGGCAAGGACAGGAGGGAGGCAGGTCCTCAGGGCCCCCCTCAGCCCTTACCAACAGCTGGGGCATCGTACTCATCCCCAAGCAGGATCTCTGGTGCCGAGTAGGCCAGGGAGCCGCAGCTGGTGGTGAGCATCTTGCCGGGCTGGAAGCGGTTGCTGAAGCCAAAGTCGGTGAGTTTGACCACCCCTTGCTCCTGGAAGAAGACCACGTTCTCGGGCTTGAGGTCACGGTGCACCACGTGGAGCTTGTGGCAATAGGAGATGGCATGGACGATCTGGGCAAAGTAGTGCTTGGCCCGCGGCTCGGCCAGGCCGCCCTCGTGCCGCATGATGTGATCAAACATGTCCCCACCGTCACCCAGCTCCAGGATGAGGTAGAGCTTGGCGTGGGTGTCGATGACCTCGTAGAGGCGCACCACGTTGGGGTGCTGCACCAGCTTCATGCAGCGCACCTCCTGCAGGAGCTGCCCCGCCGCCTCCCCCGCCAGCTTGCTCTTGTCGATCACCTTGACGGCCACGCGCTGCCCAGTGAAGACGTGCCGGGCCAGCTTCACCACGGCAAAGTGGCCCTTGCCCAGCGTGCGCTCCAGGTCGTACAGCCCCGCGATCTTGGCCTCGCCGCAGCCCTGCGCCCCGGCCATGGCGGTGCCGTCAGGTGGGGACAGGCATCAGGCAGGTGCTGTGGGATGGAGGAGATGCTGAGCAATGTGGAGTGAGGGACAGGGTGCTCCCGAATACCAGGTCGCCCAGCACCACTGACACCAGCACTGCCAGGACATCAGGTCCCCAGCAGCCTGGGCACCCTGACACTCTACCTCCCAGTCCCCATCCCAGGACCTAAACTCCCATCTGTTATCCCCACCTTCAGTTCCTAGTACTCTGGGAATCCCAATACTTCCATCTTCCATCTCCTAGGGCACCCCATAATCCCCATGTCTAGGTCCCCAGCATCTTGAGCACTCCAACACCCTCCTTTCAATTCCCAGCATCCTGGACATCCTGATACCCTCTCCTACAGATGTCCAGAACTGCAGCACCCTAGGCACCCCAATACTCCTGCCTTCAGTCCCTCATCACCCTGAGCAGCCCCATACCCTTTCTCTCCTGGTTCCCAGCATCCTGAGCACTTCATACCCCTACCTCCAAATCGCCAGCACCCCTGTCACCCCACACTCCCAGACCCCAGCATCCTGGGCACCCCAATAATACCAACTTCCAGATATTCGGCATCCTGGCTACCCCAATATGCTCACCTCCACTACCCAGCACCTCTGGGCACCCCCACACCTCCATCTCCAGTCCCCGGCACTCCGGGCCACCCCCATAACGCCAACCTTCAGGTCTCCAGCATCCCTGTCACTCCTGGATCCCCATCTCTAATCCCCAACATCCGTGCCACCCCATGCCCTCACCTCCAGACCTCAGCACCCTGGGCACCCCCATGCTCCCCCTCTAGCGCCCCGGGCACCCCGATACCCACCCCTGTCACCCGGTGCGCCCCGGCGGAGCCGCACTCACTGGGGCGCGGAGCTGCGACCGCCGGGGCTGCGGTGCCCGGGCGCGCCCGCCCCGCTGACGTCAGGGCAGCTCCGGGATCGCGCCTTAAAGGGCCCGGCCCGGCGGGGCTGAGGCCGGGGCGATGCTCATCGCACCTCCGGAGAGGCAGCCCCGGGTGCCGCTGCCTCCGGCAGCTCCCGCGGCCCGGGTCGTTACTGCCTGTCTGGGGTAGCGGGGACTCGGTTGGCCCTAGCGGTAACGAGGGCTGGTGATGAGCTAAACGAACCGCCCGCCTGCCTGGATGCTTCCAGGAGGAGAGGGAGAGCCCCCAGCCCGGGCTTGTCTCCGCAGGGTCCCGCCGTTGTGGGCTCCTGCCCGGGATGCCCGCTCATGGGCATCTCTGCTGTGCCACTAACCCGCTCCACCGCCCGCTCCCTCCCTCGCTGGAGCCTGAACCACTGAGCCGGGAGCGCAGCCCTGGCCCCCCTTTCCCCCTCGCTTTAAGCCGGTCTTTTCCTGGAAGCGGCCGCCGAGCGGCCGGCCGCCTCATTTAGCTCGTTACTGGCCATCGGGATGCGCACAAAGCAGATGTTGCTCCTGCAGATTAAAAAGCCCTCAGCGCGGCCGCCCTCGTTCCCGCTAATGCCTTCCCAGAAGTCCTGGCCCGCGGCCCCGGCAGCAAACAGCCCCTAATGAGCTGTGCCGAGGGCTCCGTGCGGGGGCTGCGGCCAGCGGGGACCCGGCAGCGCGGACTGCGGGCCCCAGCGCTGAGGAACGGAGGAGCCGGGGCTGGATGGGACGCTCGGCACCCACCTGGGCCCCGGGAATGGAAGGGGCTGCCAAACCTGCCTCTCACCCAAGGTGACTCTGTCCCGGCATGTGGGGTGCAGGAGGCATCCAGGTGCTGTGGCAGGGGATCCTGACTGGGTGTTGTGCATTGGGGGACCCAGATGGTGCTGAGTGCTTACAGCAGCCACGCACAGCTGGAGAAAATGACACATGGCAGATGAGCTCCTCGCTGGTCCTGTGCCTGCTCAGTCCTTCAAATGCAGCAGGAATCTGATCATGCTGGGACAGGGGATGTAGGGGCAGAGGAAGCCTGCTGAGAGCCCCAGAGGTGGGGCTGCAGCCAGGAGCAGTGGCTCACGCTCTGCTGCAGACATGCTGGGAGGCCTGGGGAGTCCTCGCGGTCTAGGAACAGCCTGGGCTGTCAGCCTTCTCTGCAGGGGACATCAGAGCCTGCTGAACCCTTCCTGTTATGTCTTATTCCCCCAATTCCTTGCAGGGCTGAAGCCACTCAAGGCCACAAGTGTTCCCCAAAGGAGCCTGGCTCTGGGGAGATGCAGGTTTTCCAAACAAGACATGAGTAAGAGATGCAGTTAGCACAGGTGGAAGCCTGGAGAATCTGCAGATGGTATGTGGTCAGGAGCTGGAGGATTTCTGGAGGCTCTGCACTATGAGTGGATGCTTGCCAGGAGATACAGATAGGCAGCATTCCCTTTGAAAACCAGTCAAGCTTAGCATGGTTTTGGTGGAGATCGTAGCGCTGTTATTTCTGTATTTAGGAACTAGGAGATGTCCTAAGGCTTGGTGCTGGAGAGGGAAGTGGGCTGGAAAGGGAAGTGGGGATCACTTCCAAAAAACCTGGGAGTTTGGAGCTAACAGGGACTGTTCCTTCCTGCAGCTGTGCATGGCACAAAGCAGGAGCCCCCCCCTCCCATGCACCACCCCACTGGCTGCCTCTCCATCCAGACAAAGCCCGTTTTCCAGAGACTCCCACCTACCTGGTCGTTAGCGAAGTCATGTGGCCACAGCACTTAATTAATAAAAAGCTGATATAAATCCCAGTAAACATGTGGGGAGGAGGACACTGAGGCAGAGAGCGGTAGCAGCACTTCCAGCGAGCTCAGTGGAGCAGCGACAGCAACCCCCTCTCTGCTGGGAGAGGTCAGTGCTTGCCACGGGAGGGGTCCTGGGAGTGTGCGGGATGTGACTCCACGGCTGTGGGGCTCCCCACAGTGCAGAGGGGTCTCTCCCAGCAAAGAGCTGGGGGGTTTTGTGGGATGGGGAAATGAGCAGTGGCCAGTACTGGGCTGCTGGAGCCAGGTTTGGAACCTCAAGGCTGCCCAAGCAGCAAGCACAGGGTTTCCAAGGATTTGGCTGACATTTGGTGGATACCACCTCCTGGACCCTTTACTTTTGCTCCCTAAGAGGTCACCTACTTTTTAGAGCCTTCAGGCCCCCAAAGCCCACAGCCTGGCCCTGCAGCTTCTCCTGTCCCCTAGCTGTGTGTGCTGTGATCCATCTCCCTGCCCAGCACTCAGATTCTAGTGGCACTTCAGGCTCAGAGCCTGGCAGGAGCCGTGTCACATGTTTTGGCACATGCTGTGCACCTCAGTGGTCTGGCTGCTGTGTGTCGGGCAGAAGAACCTGAACTGACACAAAAAAAGATCAGATCTCTGTCCATTCTCTGCTGGTCACCCCTTTCTGTGGGGAGATCATGAATGTGCTCGCATGTGGGGCGTCCCACAGCACATGACAGAGCTTTGGGGGCTCCTGCTCCCAGGTGTCTGTGGGCCCAAGAAAAGGCTCTCAGGTCCAAGGAACAAGCTGGGAGTGGTGGCTGTGCTGGCAGAGGCTGACATGACACTTCTCAGGGTGGCAGGGGATGATGGCAGTGGAGGGGACAGGCCAGGCTGCCACCAGGTGGGCTGATGCTGGCCAGGCCCCTCTGCACAGGTTGTCCCCTAGGACCATGCTGAACGTGCTGCTGCTGTGCTGTGGGCTGCTGCAGGGGATCCAGGCTGTGCTGGATCTCAGGACTGCTGACCACAGCTGTGGCCACGTGCAGAAGGCGAGCAGCGGGCTGGAGCGGGTGGACAGAGCCCGCCAGGCCAGCCTGCAGCGCAAGGGCAAGGAGGCGTCTGCGGAGCTGGCAGGTGAGTCCTGAGCCCTGCTCCTCACTGAGCCCACCTGCTGCTGGCTGGGAAACCCAGGGCCCCAAAACTGAGCTGGGCATCCCCTTAAAGCAGCACAGCTTCTCCTGGCCCTGGCTAGTGAGAGCAGCCTGGCAGCCCACAGGGAGTGGTTTTGGTTTTTTTTTTTGTGGGAACACACGAGCAAAGGGAGAAGAATCAGAGCTGACCCTCCAGCAGCCTCTTTGTCCGGCTCTCTCTGTATCTTGCAGGAGCTCTCCCAAGGCTGGGGTTTGAGCAGATGGCCCTGGGGGTCCAGGAAGCTGATGGTGACCTTGTGCAGAGAGGCAGCCTGCTGGAACCACAGGTATGGCTCCCTGAGCTTTCTCACAGACACCCCTAAGAGCGGGACAGCCTCAGGCCACAGCAGCCTCCTCTGTGTCCCTGGGGCTGGGGGTTTGGAGCCAGCACGGTGCTGCCTGGGATGGGATCGTCCATCACCTGAGGAGCTGGGATGAGCTCAGGCTGCTCAAACCTGCCAGGGGCTCCAGCACTCAAAGGAGAGTGGTCCAAGCCTGTGCTCCTGTAATCCATTTAAGCTCAAGTGCAGCCCAGGAAACATCTGCAGAGCAGGAGCTCGCTGGGCAGTGCCCTGTGTTGCCTGGCTCAGCCCCCGGTGCCTCTGTTCAAGCAGAAGGCACAGCACCATTTTCTAAAGTCCAAGCTGTGCTTCAAAGTAAATGTGTGCAAAAAGGCCTTGAGACACCATGGATGAGGCAGCAATGCCTGCAGAGTCTCCACATTGCTCAGCAGTGATTTCCAACAGAAAATAGAGCCCAGAGTTGAACACAACAGAAACCTCTGCTGCTGGCAATGCCAAGCTTCAGCAGCCACTCTTGGCTCTCTCCCACACAGCTCTTTATTGCTGGCACAGTGGTCCAGGACCAGCTCTTCCCCTCCTCTTCCTCCTGTCTCCCCTGCAGGCATCATCCACAGAGCTGCAAGCTGAGGGCCGTGAGGAGCGCTCCCCCCGCCGCTGTGTCCGTCTCCTGGAGTCCTGCCTGGGCCACCAGATCCCCTGCTGTGACCCCTGTGCCACCTGCTACTGCCGCTTCTTCAACGCCTTTTGCTACTGCAGGAAGATCAGCACCAGCTTCCCCTGCGGCAAGAACTAGCGCCCCAGGGGCTGCCAGCTGCTCGCCCCTGTGTGTGCCTCCTGCTCTGCAGCTCCAATAAACCAGCCCTTTGCAAAAGCCACTGCACAGTGGGGATGGTGTGACGTGTCCGTTCGGGCTCTCGGGGGGTGGCAGCAAGGTGAGGGTGGCCTGTGCACAGCTGGGCAGTGTCCACACATCCACAGCAAACCAGATGTGCTTTTCCTGGATCCATTAGTGCTGTTTCAGCAGCAGGAGGGGCACCCCAGGTGATGTTCTGGCTATGGTGCTGTTACCCACAAAATCGGGCTCGTTCCTTGGTGCACACTGAGCTGATAATGACCCACTCCAGAGAGATGCTGATTGTTTATTTCAGAGCTGCCCCAGCCTGGGAGCTCGGTGCTGTTCCACAAATCCAGCACACCCATCAGGCTTTCTGTGCCATTATTTACACAGAGAACTTCAGCGTTAGTGACTTCCCACGTACAGCCACTCTATAAAGATTGGTTAGAAATTTCCATAGAAATCACATAACTTAATCCAGGTAACTTCTACTCATGCTCAGGGGAAGTGTCTTCACTTGGGCAGGGTCTTTTTGACCCTCCAGGTGTGATTTAGAGTTACAGTGAAGACAGCTCAGCTCTAGGATACATGGACCTCGAGTATTTCACTAGGTTAACAATGTGCATGTAGACATACATCACCACCTTGATTTATTACATCCTTAAAGCTTGTTCTGGGACATTCTTGGGGGGTGCTGGCTGCTGCTGTTCCACTGATTAGGTCTCCTTTCTTCCTGATTAGGTTTGAAAGTACACAGAGGTCTTACATCAAAGAACATCTTGCCTTAATATAACCTTGACATATCCCACATTTTGCAACACCTTCACATGAAACAAAACTATTTTATTTTTTCAAAGAGCACCTCCTGGCAAAACCCTTTAACTGGCCAGGTATTTCCCGACTAGTAGAAGCGGTGTCTCGGCAGCAGGCGACACTGCGAACTTTACTTGCGTATCCTCCTTGTGCTTGTATCGCTCACGGCGGCTTGAGCGGAGCGAAGGGGAGGCTCCCGCCGGGCGCTGCGCAGTCGGAGCGGGGCCGGCGGGCATGGTTTAGCGAGAGGAGGCCCGCCCTTGCGCATCGGAGCGGGGGCACGGCGGGCAGGGGCTCACGGCGGCCGCCATCGCCTCAGGCCGCTCCCGCCCCGCAATGGCTGCCGGGAAGGGGCCGCGGCCACGTGACCCGGCCGGTCACGTGAGGCGGCGGGCGGTAGCGCTGCCTGTGCCGCTGCCGCCATGTCGTGTTTCCCGGAGCTCTATTTCAACGTGGATAACGGCTACCTGGAGGGGCTGGTGCGCGGCTTTAAGGCGGGGGTGCTCCGGCAAGGCGACTACGTGAACCTGGTGCAGTGTGAGAGCCTGGAGGGTGAGTAGCGGTGGAGGCCTGAGGCAAGCGGAGACAGCCCCCCCCTCTCTCCCCGCCATCCTGAGGGGAATGTCCAGGCTGAGGGGAGATGGTGAGGGACTGTGGGGAGACGAGGGGAGGGAAGGGGCTGTCTGGCAGTGGGGCAAAGAGCCGATAGCGGCGTTTATGAGGAGCTGTTCTCTCTTTACCCCGTGGCTGCTCGGTGTCCTGTCCTGGCCCTCCACCCCGCCTCAGCTGACTCAGTTTCCTGGTCAGCCCGGGCCGTGTGATTGCAGCAGCTCATACCGTGCTGTGAGGGAACTTGGGCTCCTGCTGCTTTCTTGAGGTGGCCGTGTAGCTGTACCCTGCGGGTTTTGGGAGCTTGGTGGGTTTTGACAGGCCTTGCTGGTGAGACATGTTTGTGCCTTCGCTCCTTTAAGGGCAGGAAGCCTTTTAAGGCCTGGAATAAGGTTATTGGTATAATCTAAGATCCCTGATATCCACGATTAGTGTTTAAGGAGATCAGGTCACCTAGGAAAGTACCTGCTGTTATTGAAAGATCGCTAGTGGAAAAAAATCTAGTGCACATCTGAGTAAATTCACCAGTGAATTATCTGTTGCCTCTGATTTGGTGATCTCTTTCAAAGCTAATTCTGATTTCCAGCCGTCATATTTTTTTTTCTAGATCAATGTGTACAAACTTGCAGAACTGTGAGGATTTCTTTTTTAACTATGAAGGTGAAACACTGGCACAGGTTGTTCAGAGAGGTGGTGGATGCCCCATTATTGAAAACATTCAAGGCCAGGTTGAATGGAGCTCTAAACAACCCGGTCTAGCTGAAGATGTCCCTGCTCATTGCAGGCAGTTGGATTGCATGCCCTTTGAAAGTCCCTTCCAACCTAAACTATTCTGCAGTTCTGTCATCACCTGTGGTCAGCTTATTGTCTTAATTAGTTGGTGCTGAACTGTTCCTCTGATCAGTGACCTGCTTAACAGTTTTCACTCTTTGGTGTACAGAACCTGGATCACAAATCACAAAGATTCAAACCAGGCCTGTCTTGAAATAAACTAGAAACACACATATCCAGAGATTTTGGTTGTTTCGATCAGTGGAACTATAATTATTTGATCATTTTTTTTCTTCTAAAAAATTAATTAAGCATCAGTTTTATCTAGACAATCATTATTGAGTGGTTAATTGATATTGACATTTTAGATGTATCCCTGGCCAGCTGAACCCTGGATGTAGGTTAGCTGGAGTGAGCAGCTCCAGGTAGCAATAGAATGGAACAGAGTGCTGTGTTGTGCCCCAGTCTCTACCTTAAAAATCCCCAGTATATTTTTGCTTAGGACAGAAGCTCTTTTTCCACTTTTTGTTTTTTTTTCAGCTCTTTGCTTGCAGCAGTCACTGTCATTCCTGTTGTGGAGCCCAGGGCCTGAAAGAGAGCAGTGGGAGTGACTTCTGCTCTCTTGGTAGTCACAAGTCTCAGCATGCCCTGAACTGTGACTTTTTCACCTTTCCTGCAGATAACTTCCTCTTTGGAGTCCTTCTGTACTTGGAGCTTCTCTTTTCTCTCCGTTTCTCAGTTTCTGAACCAAGCTGCTTCAGCCTGGTTCTCCCTTGGAGTGGTGTTGGCTGCGTTTGGAATGAGTCACGTCGGAGTTCCCGTATGTTTGCCATGGTATTGTTGCTGTTCTGTCCCCAGCAGCTCTCTGGTGGTGGCAGCTGCTGTGCTCTTGGTCACGCTTCACTCAGAACCTGGAGGCTCTTCCAAATTCCCTGCCTGTCTTGTTGCTCCTTCCCTTGGCTCACTGTGCCCTTTTGGGGAGGGATTTTTCTTCAAAGGAGCATTGTTCTTTATTACTTACATAGGTCTCTGGTCAAACAGTTTCTTTCCTCTGTCCTTTTAGTGCTGCTTTTCCCATTTCAGTATTTGTTTTCTGTGCTCCACTGACTTTTAACATGTTTTCTTCCCTCCCAGATGCTCATCTGCCCTAAATCCAGGCAGTGGCTGATGTATTAGCAGCCAAAATAAGTACTGGGGCATAAATTACTGACACATTCTTCTCTACTCTCTGTTTAGTCTTTGCTGCTGCCTCTCACATGTCTGGCTCTGCAGTTAGTCCCAGTCCTGGAGCAAGTGGTTGCCTTGGCCATAGAGAAAGCCTGAAGGACCAAGGCTGTTCTGGGTCTGGCCCTGGGAATTGAGTATCTGGCTGCTTGGAGGACGTTGTGCTTCCAGGTCTGAAATGCTGCTCCCTCTGGTGTGCCCAGATCAGTCTGGAAGCATAAAGGGATTGACTTGTCTGCTTCAGGACTTAGGCTGGCAGTTTAGTGCTGCTGGAAGGGAGGAAATCATGCTTTTCTGCATGATCCCCTGTTGTCTCTGCTTGTCTGATCACAAGGTAATCTGATCCAAGCTCTCCACTGTTGAGTCAGAAACAGCCAAATGGGCTGTCTGTGGTCAGCCAGGCTCCTGAGCTGGCCGTAAGAAGTGCAGAAAAATGGATTGAGTGTATGTGTGTGAGAGCTGTTTTGGTTTAAGCTTTCTCTTAAACCCTCTAGCAATAACAGTTTAATGCCTTCTTTCAGCTCCAGAAGTCCTGATGCTCTGGTTGTTCCCCAGCTGAGGCCCTGTGCAGCAGCACACATGAGCTGGGAGCGTTTGGAACCTGCCTGGTGGTCGCTGTTGTTTCCAGTTCCTGCTTCTGACACAAGGTGTCAGTGAAGGACCTGGAGCTGCTTTTCCCCTGCTCTAGTGCTGTGAGCATGGATCTGTGCTTGAGTGGAGTCTGTTTGGGGCAGCCAAACTTAGGAGTCACCCAGATTTCTACTGTCAGAAGATTGGTGAGTCATCTACGGCTCTTCAAGCTGTGGTGGCCTGTCAGGGGTCTGATGTTCTGTCAGGAGAATGAAAAGCTGTTGATGCAGTTGAACAGTGGTGATGCTTTTAAGCAGCAGAGTTCAGTCTGGGACTGGAATGTTGGTTATCAACTGGCTTTACTGTTGGTCTGAAAAGACCCCTTCTGCAAAAAGTGTGCAGAACCCAAGAAGTGCACAAAAGCATCTTAAACCAGGAGTGTGTTTACCCTTAGGTCAGTGTTCATGAGCATCCTATTGCTACTACTTCTTCTTGCTTCCACAGCAACAGTGTAGAAAGCTGCTTTCTTTCTGACTTGCCAGTGTTGTAGAGGTGATTGGTGGGTGAAATGCAGCAGCAGGATGTGTCTCCTTCTAGCTGGGTAGTGAGGCTGAGGAGTGGCAGGGAGTTGGCTCAAGCTTGTGGGCCTCCTTTGGGAGAGGCCTTCTGGAGACGGTGTATCTCAATACCACCACTCTGTGGGTGCCTGTGCCTCTGTCCATGCAGCTGGCACAGCTGAGAGCTGGGATACTTGTAAACAGTGGTGTGCACTTGGAGGAGTGGGATCTGTCCACGCAGTTTGTCTTCTGTACACCAGGCTGTGTAGAGTATGGGCTCTTGTTTTCATTGTCCCAAAGGTCTTTTTTTCTCCCCTGCAGGCTGCCATTGCTTTGAGGTGTTCAGCACATCTCCTTTCACGAGAGAAGAGCAGGGGAGGCTGTGCTACCCGTCTCTTTTCCATTTTATCGCTGTGGCCCTGGAATTTAGGCCCCAGGAAGGCTGGAGTGAGGCTTCTCTTTTGGGATAACCACATGGGCAGTGTGTCCTCTCTTGTGTGGGGGTGTTGCAGAGATCCAGACTGACTTCAAGAGTGCTTTTGGTGGAGCTCAGGATATTCACCTGTGTGAAGGGGGATCAGCATCGATCCTTTCCTGTGCAGCTCCTTTACTGTACTACCAAGCAGGGAGAGGCCATTTGATGGTCGCAAGGTGTGGCCGTGCTTAGATCCATCCTGAGCTCCAAGAGTGGTTCAGTCTGAACTCGGGGGCTGTAGAAGCCGGGCCTTAGTGTGCTGGGCACCTTTCATTGACATTCACACAATGATGATTTGTCACTCTCCTGACATCTTGGGGCCCTGTGTGAAAAGCTGACCCCTGTGTGTTGGCACTGTGCAGCAGGACTGACCCCTGGCCCCAAGGGCTTTCTCCTGCCAAAGGAGGCAGAGTCTACAGGCAAGGTGAGATCTGAGGAAAGTACAGACCATTCCTGTCCTCTGAATGCTCACTTCTTGTGTAGCAACAGAACAGTGTCCAAAATGCTGTCCTGCTAATTGTGGTGCTTTGTCCTGCATCCTGTATGTGTGTAACCACTGGCTGTAGCTGTTTCATCAACTCTCCTGTTAAATCAAGCTTCAGGAAAACATCATTTATTGGAAGAATGATGGCGCTTCCATAGCCTGCTAGATCATGGTGGCAAACAAACACTGTGGTCACTGGCTTCCTGCAGGGTTCAGCAGAGGCTCTTTGCTGTTTGTTCTGGCCTCCCTTACCAGGCAGAGACCTGCTTCATGGCTTCTCTTAGCTAAACTTCAAGCAGAAGCTGAGGTCAGCTTCTCAGTACTGGTGCAGCTTCAGCCCTTGTTTGGGTCCTGCCCCTTGTTAGATGATGATGCCATCTGGGTTTCCTGGCAGGTATTGCTGCTCGGCAGCCGGTCAGTGCTTTCATCTTGTTTTTCCTCAACTGTCAGCTCCTGCAGCATGAGACTGTTTTCTGCCCTGTTTGTTTTAGTTTCTCAGTGATTTGTTGCCTCTCCCTTATCCCCTGC
Organism: Camarhynchus parvulus; assembly: GCF_901933205.1. Taxonomy (NCBI): domain Eukaryota; kingdom Metazoa; phylum Chordata; class Aves; order Passeriformes; family Thraupidae; genus Camarhynchus; species Camarhynchus parvulus. The sequence goes on along the minus strand of NC_044581.1, from coordinate 7,378,647 downwards.
ACTAGGTGCTGGGCTGATGTCCTGACTGGGCTTCTGAGGTTACAGAGTGACTTACAGCAGTCTGCTTTTGGAGGGGGAAGAAAGCTTATTGGGGATGCAGGCAGATGAGGAGAGGTTACCTTGCCTTTTGGACAGGTTAGGAAGGGGCTGCCTAGTTGAGGGGCTCCTCATGGAGCGCAGCCTGGCTGTGCTGGTTTTGAAGCTCTGAGTGGAGTGAGTTCAGTCCCAGGAAGGGATGAGCTAGAAACACAGGCTGCTCTTTGGTGCTTAGGGCATCTCAAACTGGTGAAAAGTCAGAGGTGAGATACTGATGGAGGAAAGAGCCAAAGATGATGCTTCTCTGTGTCTCGCTGTGGCTCAGATTTGCTGCCTGACAACAGAGAAGAAGAGGTAGCACGTCACTGCTGATGGTGTGCAACCACAGGAAAGGTCTTAAATTCTGCAGGGAGCAAAGGGTCTCTGAGTTCTTCTTGAACAAGATTTTCAGAGAATCAGCTTCAGGAGTGTCTGAGGTGGCTATAAACAGACCAAACAAACAGCAACAAGGCAAATGGTAATGACTGCAGTCTCCTGAAGGCAGATGTGGGCGATGTAGCTCATCTGCAGACTGCTGTGTAATCCCTCAGCTGCTTTACTGCCTCCAGCCTGGGAAATGGCAAATGATATTTTAATTTCTATATAGGCGGTGGTGGCCCCAGGTGTTTTGGAGGAAGATGTCGAGGTCACAGCAGATAATCTTTGTGAAAACATCAGTTCAGCTCAGAAGTTGCGGAAGCTGATTCTGTGCCTGTGCGTGAGAAGACAGATCAGTCCTTGCTTGGAAGTGTTTGAGCCCTTAACTTGATTCAGAGCTCTGCAATGCAGTTACAGCAGGAAAGAAGGAAGGGTTGGAAGTCTGAGCTGATGGGGCCATGGATCACTCTGTCTGAGCAGGGCTTACAGGAAAGGCTTTGACTGACAGATGTCTGACAGACTAATGGCTTGGTTCCTTGTTGTGTCAAAGCAAACTTATAGGAGAGGATCGTTGCATTCGTGTGGATATAAAGTCTCTTGTGAAGATGTCGTCTGAAATGTCCAGGTGTTGGCATAGCAGTGTGTTGATTAAGCTCTGGTTGTGTTTGTGGCTCATGTACAGGCAGCTGCATGAAAACCAGAGGGCCTGATCTGAGAGTTGAAAGGAGGTGGCCGTAAGTACATGTCGTGGTAATCCCAAGCATTACCCTACCCAGCTGAAAAAGACTCTCATTCTGGCAAACAGTTGTGTTCTTGTACGAGGCAACTTTCTGGGAGCAGTGACCTGGCCATAATTTCCTAGGTTCTGTGGGGGAGGAGAGAGAACAAAAGTTTTGTGGTCATTCAAGTGCTGCCTTGCCAAATGCTGGCTCAGTCTGTTACATAAAGTGTGTGAACCTCTTGGAAAAACGCCAGAACAGGCAAATGTATCTCTTTAATCAATCACTGCGTTGATGCCATGTGGTATCTGGAAGAGCTCATCAGGAGGGGCTGGGCTCTAGCTGCAGCTCTCCCTCCTTTTCAGCAGCAGCTGGGGAAGAGGCGCTGCAAATCCTTGCAGCCAGTGTCTTACCGACCTGCAGCATGTGGGATCTCTGGCAGCTGCCCCTGCCACGGTGCTGCTCTTGCTGCCAGAGGCCAACTCCAGCTCAGTCCAAGCTTGTGTTAGGAACCTGAGCTTTTGGAGAGCTTGGGGCTTGCTCAGCAGTGCGACCATTTATTAGTCACCGTGCTACTGGGACAGCTCTTCTGGCAGCGGCTTTGTGAAACCACGGGATTAGTTTGCTCTCATCTGAGAAGCTTGACATGTGAATAGTCCTATTAAAAGCTCCCAAACCCTCTTGGCTGAAGCTTGGTGACTAGCCCAGCAGCTGGAGGAGGACAGGCTAGTGTAAAGCACTGATACACTGTGGGATGCACTGAGTCAGGGTTCATAAATCCGGTCCAATTTTTGGAAAATATGTTCCGTTTTGTCTGCTTGGATGCTAAAAGATTCAGAAAAGTTTAGTTCTGCAGTTTGTGGCTGGCCTTCCTTGTAAAAATGAATTCCAAGTGTTATATAAACATGGCCCTTATTCCAGTTGCAACATAATGTACTGGCTCTCGTGCTGTGGAGTTGGGGGCACAACCCCTTCATGGAGCAGGGCAAAATGTTCCGGCCAAGCAGCTCATGGGAGCTTGCTCAGAGCTGTTGGAGAGCCTGCAAGGCACAACTGCAGCCTGTGTGCCTCTGGTCTAGATATAGTGCAGCTCTGACTTCCGGGAAGTACAGCAAACTTCTTTTTGTGTCCCCAAGTCTGTAGCATCTAGTGACATGATAGCAAAGGAGCTGCTTGCAACCTCAAAAGCAGAGTTTCAGGTTGTGATGACAACAAAACAAACCAATGGTGTTGGACTTGAGGAAACAAGCTTTGGCAGCTTCCCTACTGAAGGCAGATCTGGGAGGATATGCAATAGCTGCTTCCTCTCCAAAGTCCTGTATGCTGCAAAACAACATCACATGCCTTTTTGGGCAGACTTAGCTTCCATTAGAGCTCTGCACAACTACTGGGAACTGCAAGTAGGAGGTATATGAATGCAACTACTGCAGTTCCCTGTGCCTTCTCTTGCAATCTGAGCTTATGGGTATAATACTCTTACCAGGAGCTTTTCTCTCATATTCATTGAACATATTAATTGATCTGTTTTGTTCCATGTTTTCTCCAGTTTCTGCTAAAAGCAGACTAGTAAAGTCCTGATCTGTCAGAAACTTACTTTCCACTCAGACTCCAAAGTTTATTATTCAAGAGCTTTAAAAAGTGGTACAAAAACTCATTAAGACGTAGTTCAGGATTCATAGAATTGTTGAATGGTTTGGGTGGAAGGGACCTCAAAGATCATCTTGTTCCAAACCTTCCATGGGCCGGGACACCTTTCATTAGACCAGATTGCTCCAAGCCCCAGCCTGGCCTTGAGCACCTGACAAACTGAGTGGTATTTAAGTCTCTGGCCTTTATTTTCCTTCCCTATAAACTCCATCTGTTTTCTGTAGCACTGAGCAGTGGGAACATCTTTGTAACTACGGAGTGCTGGGTCAAAACCATCTTTGCTAGAGCTCCTTGGAAATACCCAGAAGAGTCAGTTGGCTTGGAAGCTGTTTGACCCCTGATCCCTTGGGCTGAGAACAGTATCAAGCTGTACAAGCTCAGGTTGGAGCCTGAGGAGGAGCTCTCCAGCTCTCTATGGCTGAGTGTAATGTCAAAAAGTCAAACTCCTCAAAGCAGGCTGAGTGCTTGCTCTGACCTCGGTGCTGTGGATGCTTGTGCCATAATGCTGAGGACTCGTATGGCTCAGTGGAAGTGAGAGGCAGCCTCAGTAATGCTACTTCAGAAAAACCAGAGAGAAATGTCTTCCTTTGTTTTCTCTGGATGGTGTGTTCACATCTGGTTTAACTCAACTCTTCCAGCTCCTCTCCTTACCCCATAAAGGTCTTGAATCCCTGATGGATGCTTGCTTGCCTAACTGGCCCTCTGAGGTGAAGCTGAAAGGAGATGAACATTGTGTACCAATGCAATGAGCAGAGCTTTGAGGAGTAGGATTGTATGACATTCCTTAGTTCTGGATTCAGTTTTTCCACAGAGACGCTTAAATGCTTTTGGCTCAAACAGTGCTTTTATCTTGACAGAACTCAGCATGTTGTGGTTGCTTGTTGGCCAGGACTGCAGCTTGGTTGGGCACCTGACCTGCAAGCAGGGGTAAGAGAGGAAACAAAGGTTTCCTCTGCTTGAAACTGGAGAAAGGGAAGACTTCTGAGCATGTTCTTCCATCCTGCGCGGGGATTGCCTACCCTGGGAGGTGGATTTAAATGGCCTTCATCTTCACTAGTCCCTCTCTAACTATTAATGCCTGAATTCTATTTACCAGCACAATTAGCTGGGCTGCTTTGATAATGTAAGACCAAGATGATTTATAATTTCTAAGTTGCTGTTTCTGTCCTTTTGGTTTTGAAAGCTTTACAAATGTTTGCACATCACTAGTATCTGGGGAGACTTGCTGTGCATGCAGTTAGGTTCTTGGTTGTGATTTTTTTCAAAGGAGCCTGCACCCAGAGCCCTTTTGGCTAGATGGAGTGCTTAAGTTACTTGGTTTTTTTCTCCCCCTGGATTTTTAGCAAGTACCTCCTAGAAAATCAGTAAGCTTCCACCTTGACCTAGCAGAGTGAACAGCTGGCACCAGTGTGTGTGCTCAGTTACACAGATGGTGTCACAGATTTGCCTTTAAGATGAGGCAAGGCTGATATGGTGAAACACTGATCTTTTCCTGCATTTGTTGTCCATGATAAAACTGAGAACAAATATATGACCTAACACGTGGGATTTGTCTAGGTGATCTTTCAGAGAAGAGAGTGCCTTGAGAAGTGCTGAGCAGCAGCTTTCTTGGCTATGTTGAAAAAAAAACCCCAAACCCAGCCCAAAACCATCTAGAGTGGAATTTTTCTTTCGTTTTCAGACTTGAAACTGCACCTCCAGAGCACAGACTATGGGAACTTCCTGGCCAATGAAGCGTCCCCGCTCACTGTGTCCGTCATCGATGACAAGCTGAAGGAGAAGATGGTGGTGGAGTTCCGTCACATGAGGAACCACGCCTATGAGCCCCTGGCAAGTTTTCTGGACTTTATCACGTGAGTACCAGCTGGTTTGAGCAGCATTTGAAATGCTGCTGTTCTTCCAGACTTGAGAGTTCTCAGACCAGCTTTCTACTCTCAGCCCTGAGCCTGCTGTGTTTTATGCAGCTTCTTGAATGAAATGGGTGTGACTGTATCTGGAGGTCTCAAAGCAGCAGCGTCGTATCACTGTGTTATTAAAGGCTTCTGTTCCCAGGGAGCATGTGCTCCATTGGTACAGCTGCTTGGCTGCCTTCCATTGCAGTACTGATCCAGTCTTTTAGACCTACCATTTATCTTTGTCCCTTGTGTTAAATGTTCTTGGTTTTTTAAAAACTGTGGTCCTGCTGCAAAACGTAGGCATGCCATGTGTGTGCATTACAGGAGTAATGCTAGTTCTGAGCCACTGACAGCCTTCATCAGGGCTGATGTGATTCTGCTGTCCCACCCCAGGGACTCTGGCCCCATCCTCTGGCTCCACACAAACTGATTCAGGGAGTTGAGCTGGCCAGAAATTGAACAACTTTTCCCTTTTGGGGTTGACCTTTGACTGGTTTGTTTTTCTTGGACAGCTCAGTGGGATCCAGCAAATGCCAGCACTAGGGGAAGGCAGGACCTGAAATGAGCAGCAGGGGAACAGAGTGCTGCAGCAGCCTCAGCATGTCTCTGTCAGTTGGTGGAAACACATGGGGCTTCCACAGCAGGTTCAGCTGATGTGAAAAGCTTGAAATAGCCCAGCAGTCTTGAGGTATCTTCTCCCAGAGCTTTTGTACAACCCTCTGCTTCCCAGTGTGCTGCTCTTGGTTTGTTCGGTAACAAAATGGAATTGTTAGTGACAGAGGGATGCTAGTTGTTCTAGCTGGCATCTGAAACATGGAAGTAAAATTGACTTTTTTCCTTTCCTTAGTCTATATTTCTGTAAGCTCTAGTTTAGCTTGCAAACTACACAGCCAATGGTCTCCTCTAACCACCAAGGAGATGCCTCGAGGACAAAAGTGAGTTTCTGGTTTAGTAGAATGTGACTTTAACTTGCATTTGTGAGAAGGAGATCATACTCTATTCTCAAGTGGGATAGTCAATGTATCACCTCTGATACAGTGAGCCTGGGGTCATCACAACTGCTCTGGCAAGTGATATTTAATCATGCATTTTTGGCAGTTGTCTGTTATGCTGCTTACCAGCTACAAGTTTTTGAATGATGCAGGCTGATGTAGAAAGATCTTTGTGGTTAATGGAAAAATTTTAAATTTTCATCTATCTGTGGCATCTCCTGCATTTGCAAATATTGAGTAAACACCTGTCTCTCTGCCACCTGCCTTTGTGTTCACTCCTTTCTGTGTCTGGGTGCTACTGCTATCTCACTTTCTAACCCAGTGGCTCATATCTATTATTTTCAGTGTCAGTGTGTTAAAGCTGTCTCCTAAGCCTTTCCTGTTTTCTGAGAAATAGTTTTTACTTATAAGCTTGTCAGTAAAATATTTAGAGTTTTCATGTTTGGACCTAAACACGGAGCAAAACATCACTAAGCTCCCATTTTGCAGCAGTGTTTCCAATGTATGAAGCAATTTCTAATTCATCATCTTAGCTATATGGAGCAATCTCTTCTATTCTCTCAAACTTAAGTTAACTCTTAAAACACCTCTTTGCCCATCTTGAATTTTCTGTCAAGACATCAGTGCTGTTTGAGCTTGGCAGTATTAGGAGGGTGGTCCTCCACTGTTGCTTTTCCTTTGCTGTTTTACAGGATTATGAAAATGTCTCCATGGAATTACCGTAATCACTAATGCTTCTGTCATATCTGTTTAAAGGCAATGGTTTGGGCAGCACAGCAGTATCTTGCAGACTTTAACACTTTGATGTTGCCTAAGAGTCTCACTTTAATAACCAGTGTGTGGCAAGTATGAGCTGAATGGTCTCAGACCAGGCCTGCCTTGGTTACACACTGCCTGACTTGATAGGAAGGCTGTGGATGGCCATGGAAATCCAGTTCCTCTTAAGTTCAGTCCTGTTGATCTTTATCCAGTGTCTACATCCACTTTGTGTTTTCAAGAAGACCTTGGACATCTTGTGTAATCAGAAAGGCTGGTTCTTACCAGCTGTTGGAATCACTTTTTAAAACTGGTGTTCTGCCCTCAACTAGATTTAGCTTTGATCTTGTTCTGCTTCTGTCATTCTGATTTTGATGAGTTCTCTACAGCAAAACATGATTCTGTGCAGATACCTCTGTCTCTTGCTACTGCATAATCTCTTTTTGAATATATTGTTTCTATTCAGCACAGAATGTTCCTTTCTCAAGTTGTCTTCACTGTTATCTCTGATTTTCCTTTCTACCCACAAGATTTGCTTTAATGCCGTTGTCTGCAGTGCTGCCTAGAGGAAGGCAAAAGGTGAAGCAGGAGAAAGTTGTTTTTCCATATGGAATGTCTGCACTCTTGTAGAGTCTTTTGTGCAAGGAGGTCAAGTGTTCAGTTGGGTTTTGTTGTGGTTCTGCTGCATCACTGATGGAGGGGTCTCCTCTGGGTCTGCACTCAGCATACCAGTGGAGTATTGTTGAAGTAGAGAAGGTGTTAACCAGCTTTGACTGGTCCAAGGTGGGAGTCACTATCAGGGTATTAGAAACTCTAATAACTTGTAATGACTCTACAGGCAGGTTAAAACATGATACAGTGAACCACAAGGAGTGTGGAGAAGGTGCTGCTTTTGCCCAGTGGTCTTAGTATCTTCTCTTGATAAACCTAGTATTTTTGTGACAGGCCTAGTAGAAAAGAGGCTTCTTAGGCTGTGACTTCTTAGGCTGCCTTTCAGACTGTGTTCCCTTAAACTGTCCCTTGTTTTGGGGCAGGGGACAGAAATTCCAGAGGTTTTGTCTGCTGACAGCATAAAACTTCCCATGTGTGTCCCAAATAGTTGGAGTGGAGAACAGCTCTCTTTGGAGCTGGTAGCACATACTTATGCCAGTGGTTTTCATCTAGCTCAGGCATGTATGGAGGCAGCACTGTAAAAGTGTTCAGCCAAAGGACGTTGGCGGTGCTGGGAGTTTTGTGCTTGTGCGCCCAGAGGTACTGTGTGATCCTGCCTGCCTGGGGGACACTGGGACCAGCCTTTGCCTCTTGATTTTTCTTTCTGGGCGCACACACATAGGTAGGGGATGATTTGTCTTTGCCTTTTGAACATGACTGTTTCCCACTCCATTTTTTCAGGATAGTTAATGAGACTTGAGCAGGAAGTGATAAAGACTGCCTCTGGTAGACAGCTCAAGGCAATTGAGGCACCAGGTGGTGAGAAGAAGAAATTGTACTCAACTGGATGTATCTGTGTGCTAATAGTATACAGGCTGAAGTGAAATAAAAAATAGTAGAAAGATGTGGAAAGTTTGAGCAGGGCTGGAAAGCTTGAGTTCACTGAGACCTCTTCTGAGTTGTAAACAGAGATTTTTTAAATTGAGTGGGTTTGTAGGAGGTGTGTCTGGCTCAAATTGGAAGGAAATGTTTTGTAGCATGTCCAGTTCAGCTTTGAAGCTCATTGCTGCTTGGATGTCTTTGTATGTACTTACCTTTTTGGCCTTCTTAGGAATTCTGGATAACCTCACACAAGATGGGCCCACTGGGGCCTCTTAACAGTCATTGGTAGTGGCCACACTGTGCATGGCTGATGCCAGGAGGTGGATCAAGCACTTAAAAAACAGTCAAACTCTCTCCTTCCTGAATGTCCTGCTGAACCTTTGAGGTGGTTTTGAGTGGATCATCGGGTGACTGTTGTGCTTATTTTTTGAGGATGCTCTGACCTGACTCAGGACACATTGCTGAGATCTGGGGAAATGTCTGACTGTGGGAGCAGCTGTGGTTCTTGTCTCCTCTGGCCCCGGCACCAACCTGCCAGGAGCCATGCTGTTTGTCCCAGGTGGAATGATACCGTGTCATTTCACTCGCCTCTGTGAAGCAGCCCAGGCAGTAAGTGAGGCCAGGGAAAGGAGAAGCAGCAGTGGGGGCAGTGCAGGGGCTCTGGAGCAGAGGGTGCGTGCTCCATGCCCGGCGCAGGGAGGGGAGGCCGCGCTGCCGGTTGCTTGCCGGAAGGTGGCACTCCAGCCCCGTGCTTCCTGTCCCCAGGTGCACAGCCTGGGGGAGGATGTTCACCTGGGGAGGTGGGCAGGAGTTAACCTCTGTCCTGAGCACAGGGGAAAGGACAGTGTTTAAAAGCACAGGAACAAAACTGACCCCAGAACGCGGCTAGGCAGCAACCCCAAAGTAAGATCTTTGTTCCCCAGCTCACTTGCTGACACTGATTTTTTTTTTTTTTTGTCCTGTTGTGCTCCTCTCCTGGCACCACACTGACTCTTTCCTGGCTCTGGTTCTCTCCAGGAACTCTTCTGTGGCAAGTGTTGTGTTCTTAGTACCAAAATAAGGGAAATCAGCCAACTTCCTCAATTTGTTTTTTCAAGTGGTGGCTGTAGCTGGCAGCCTCTGCCACTGCAAGCAGAAAGCTCAGCTTGCTGAGCTCCTGCAGTCTCCATAACACACCTGCTAGCTCTGCATCTTGCCACGCTGCTCCTTGCTGGAAGTCTGCTGGTGCTTCCCCATGCCTTTCAGCCAGCCACGGTAGGTTCTGAGTGATAGGGCACAAATTGTCTGTTAACATCTCTGCTCCAACACAAACAATGGACTGTTCAGCTGGGGGAATGCAGTGATGTTCTGTAGGGCAGCAACAAACAGGTATTAAGTGTTCTTGAAACAGCAAAAGCCACTTCCTGAATTCAACAAGCACATATTGACTTGTGGGATGGAAGTGGGTTTTAGGTTCTTCTTAGTGATGTGCTGCCTTGCCCTTCTGTACAGGCTTTGTTCTTTGTGTTAGCCTGACATGGTGCCATGGCCTGTCTCTCCTTCCTTCCAGTGTTCCTGTATGTGGTTTAGATAGGAGCAATGTTATGATAAAGAATCCTGACTCCAGCCTGCTGTAGCCTGATCAGATTGTCAGCTTTAGTCTTTTTCCAGTGGCAGGGAAAAGGGTTTAGTGGGTTTTTTGGGTTGGTTTGTTTGGTTTTTGTGTGTGTGGGTTTTTTGTTTGGGGTTTGTTTTGAGTTTTTTTCCCCTCCCCATTTCTTCAACAGTCTCTTCCCTGCTCTGGGAAGTCTGGCTTTGCAGCAGACCAGTGTCAAGGCCCTGGCAGCTGTTGGGCCCCCTCTCAGCAAACTGATGGGCAGAGAAGGGTTTGGTCTTCTCTTCAGTGGGGGAGCTGCTGGCGACTATGGGCACTGAGTGTGCCGTGGGACTGAGGGCTAGGGGCAGGCTGGGTCTAAATACATCTTACAAATCTGTGATCGAGCCTGTCATCTAGAGGACAGACTAGGTCATCTTTTATCTTTATCTTACCAGCCTGTGAGGGCTGGGAACCAGGTTCTTTTTTTGCCCCGAGGATGCAGCTGGGAACTTGGCTTTCAGTCTGTTTTTGTGGTCACAAGATGTGTTTTTGATGAGGCTGCATGTACCTTTTCCCCTTGTGTGTGCCTTTTCTTCACTGACACTTCCCTCTGTTACCTTCTCCCTGACCCAGTCCTGCTCTGCCTCCCCCCTGCACTGGATAGATCTAGTTGCTGCTTAACAACTTTGAATTTAATTTTAATTTTGCAGCAGTGGTTTTTCTGGTGCCAAATTTTTCAATTGCTACTTAAGCTGAAGAGCACTAATCTTCTTCTCTGGAGTAGGAAGTTGTCTGTCTTCATTCTAAATGTACTGGAGTTTGCATCCTGGCATAACTGTGGAGGTTACAAAATATGACTGTATCCTTTTGAAATCCTTTCCTGCAGAAAGAAAAAACCCTTCAAATGCTTTAGGTGTAATTCATTGTGACAAGTCCAACAGTCTGAAGGATCTTTCCTAATGCTGCTGCATTTAAAATTACATTATACTATTTCAGTCAGGTTCCTTGGTGGCAATGAGGTTAGGAAGCAAAAATTACCGTAGTGGCTGGGGATTCTGCAATAAAAGGTTTAAGAGCCTTTTCTGGCAGAGATTGTTTTGGCAAAGCAGCACAGGTTTCTGACAAACAGCTTCCGTGTTTGCAGGGAGTGCAAAGTTGAACTGATAAGCCAAGTTCTTGGAGGGATTATGCAATATTCAAAATTAGAGGGCATAGCTAATGGTCTGGAAATGATCAGAGATTTGTGTCCTCTGGATGGTGGCATCAGAGCTGCATCTGCTCACCTGCATTCCCAAAGGATGCTGGTCTCATACTGGTTTCCCAGAACCAATGTCTGTGATGATGGACTGGGTTGCATGGTGGTGACTGTGGAGTCATGGTGTCACTGCGGGTGCCCTCATTAGAAAGGGAATCTTTCAAAGGTGTGTTTCACTGCATATTATATTAAAATGCTGCTTTTTTTTTTTCTGGTGCCTGAAAAACATTTCATTTGGCCAGTGGATTTGAATGGGAACAACCTAACTTTCTGCTATGGAGCAGCACTGTTCTTCATGGTGTGTTACCACAGTGCCTGGCAAACAGTGAGCAGTGGTAGTGATCAGAAAAGCTAACAAAATGTTACTGGTGGCAGTAAAGATGCTCAAAAAGCAAGTGATGAGCTTCAGATTTCAGCTCGTGTGTCACTTGTGGAGGTTTTCTGTGAAACTCTGCAGAGTCTGAGAAAGGGCTCTAGCATGCAGGCTCTGGGTGATTAGGTGAGAATTTATTGCCCCTGGATATCATCCCTGTCCAAGCTCATGCAGCGTCATCCACAGGCAGTGTGTGGACTTCTGTATCTTCTTGGGCTCTGTTTATAGCCGAATTTCTCTGGTGAGTCTGCAGGAACAGTCCTTGACTTCCCCCATGCTCCTTCTTACAGTCTTTTCCTCAACAGACTGAAGAGAATGTCTGTTAGAGGCATAAAACAAGAAGGGAATAGAGTGTGTATGAGGAGGTTATCAATGCTGCTCAAATCAATTTGTGTGACTGCAGCTTTTCCAGAAGAAAACCCATGTGCACTGCCTTCAGCTGAGTGTGCACTCACTGAGCAATTCTGTTTACATGTAACACGCTTCATTCCTCGACTGAAACCATTCCCAAGGTATTTCATGCTTGACCTTAGCAGCTTTTGTTTTCCTTTTACCTTTCCATTGATTTGCCTCACCCAATACTCTAGACTGAAAAGTTCAGCCAGGGAAGGTCTGGAGGCCAAGAGCACTACTTCTGAAGGCTTCCTGGGGGCATCTTGGGTCCTAGTCCCCTCTCCCAGGTCCATTCTGTAAGCTAGTTTGAAGTCTAGCAAACACTTTTGTAGAACTTTGAATAAGTACCGCAATATTTAGAGGCTGAGCTAAATCTTGTGTCTACCTCCTATAGTTTACTGCATGTCAGATGGGATGATGAATTTTCTTGGCTTCTGCTGGCAGCAGATCTGTATGCACAGAGATGTTGTGCACATTGGCTGGGTCCAGACCACACATTCACTGAGAAGCAGGTAAAGGCTTTTAGGCCTCTAAACTCATTCAGGTTTCCTAGCTATTGGAGACAGTTTGGGGCATCATGTGAACAGTGCAGCCTTTCCTCTTATTTTATATCCATGGAATGTTGTGGGGTTTGTGTTTTACAGGTAAGATAAGAAAAACTTTATGCAAATTTGACTTCTGCAGCTGGTCCCTGGGAAAACAGCATGATTACATGGTTTTGGTCAATATTTAAAATTTAATGAAGTCTGTTCAACATGGTGCAGAGTGCCAGGGCTCAGCTTTGCGTATCAGCCTCGTGTTTCTCAAACTTTGAGACGTCAAGTTTAGGTAACCAGAGATTCTTGCACCAGGCTGCAAGCTGCTCAAAACATTCCCTGATGTTTCAAGGGGTTTTTAGAGATCAGAAGCACTGAGTCAAATTCACAAAGCCTTGAAATTAAAAGTATTTCTTGTAGCTTTTTTCTCTTTAGTGTTTAATGCAGCCAACACTGTATCACTGCATGTAAGTTAACAGATGATACCAGTGGAAAACTGAGGTCAGTATCCCTAGAGATCTAGACTAGAGGATGGTGAAAATCATGTGGAGATACAGCTAAATATAGATTAATGCTGAGAACATTCCTGGATACTTGGTTTTGAAAGGCTGCCACAGCCTCTGTAGTACTGTGAAGTTATAACTCTTTGCTCTCAAATGGTCTTGTTGATCTAAGTTTAGCAGAGCACCCACTTCCTGGCTGAGCGCCCTTGGTTTGTGGTGGCAACCATGAAATTCTCAGCTTTCTCTTTGGCAGGTTCACAAATGTAGCACTTAGGTATGGTTTGTATTGGTGTGACTCTAGGAAGGACAGTGTGCAAAGGTAGGAAGAGATGAGCAAGGACACTTTGAGCAGAGATCCTCACACACTGCATCTGTTCTTGTTGTTCCCTGGACTGTCTGACCTTCAGCTGCAGAGAGGTTGAACTGCTGCTGATCTGACCTGTTCTAATACAAGCTGAAAAACTGATTAAAGGATTTCACTCTGTTCACATCCATTGTCTATTACTCAAACAAGTCTCAGTGAGACGCTGAGATCTTCCTGATGTGCAACATTCCTCTCCTTTCCAGATCAGGACATCTGTGCAGTTATTTACTAATGATCTTAAGCTGACCCCACAGATACAAACATCTCAGCTGTTGGCACTATTCTTAGTGTCAGCCACTGCTCTTTTGGGCTTTGAAGTCCGCATGTTGCTTTCCCCCGTGGCTGCTTAACATTTGGAGCTTGAGAGAGGTGTGACAAGTGGCTCTGTGTACCAGTACAGTATCCAGTGGGATATAGATGGATCTGTGTATTTATGCACAAACCCAAGGAAGCAGCGGTAAAACAGCCTGAAACTTTTTCCCTAAGTTACTTCTCCCAACACCCCCTGAGTGTGTGAACTGAATGAGCTGCAAGAGGGAAGCACTAGATGCTAAAGTGACTATAGTTAAAACAACTTCATTATCTTTTAAAGCTGTCTCTGGAATTCATGCCGAGTTCAGAGCACTGCTCTGATCCCACTGGAAATTTTCCTTTTTCATCCCAAAATAAATTCATGCTTCTATAGTAATCTGAGTAACTGCCCAATGCAGTCACATAGGAACTTTGGCCTTGCTTACAGTAGTCTGAGTTAATGTCTAATGCTGGTTTTGGAAAGCATTAAAGCTGCCTGAGCAAGGCAATATCTTAACCCATCCCGACAAAACCCCTGCTATGCACCTCTGCATTGGCCCACTGCTGTCTGTTGGCTGTGACATGGAGGGCTGTCCTCATGATCCCTTGCAGAGCAGCTGTTTGAGCTACAGTTTTGGCTCTACTTTTGGAGGATCCCTGAGAATCTCAGGTCACGCAATATTCCATCATTAGTCATGCTTTGTGACTACTTGCAGTATTGTTAACGGTTTTTTTAGTATCCTGGAACAGAAGGCAATAAAAGACCAACCTATCTGCTGTAGGACAATGACTCTTTATGATTAGATTAGATTAGTAAGTGGAGGAGGGAGAAGCTGTAACTGTTTTGGGGTCACTGCCTTGCAGGGCTGTGCCTGAGTGCCTTGAGGCCAAATTGTAAATGCCCCATATGATGAGTGCTCATGCATTTCATGTGCTCCCATGCTAAAACAGCTTTTCCAAATATTCAGTGGGCCACTGCAGTCTTTCTTGCATATCTCATTTATCAGTGTCTGTACTTAAGTAATGCCAGAAGGAGAAAACATACATTGTCAAAGTACTTGTGTATGGCTTTTGCACTTGTGTTCTACTCCTGCTTGATTCTGCTTCATAGCTACCCATGGGTGACTATGTCAGGATTTAGCTTCTGGGGGCTGGCTCTCCCCTCTTCTCTGTGAGGGTTCTCTGCTGTGTCTGCCTGAGACCATACCTCCCAAAACCAGCAGTGAGAATGAACTCTGGCCTGCTGCTGCTGGAAGGAAGGTTTCCCCCACCAGTGCCTCTCTTTTGGCTTCTCTAGGCATATCCTAGCCTGACTTTGTTCTTGTTATCTGAGTGTCACCCAGTGCATATTGTTCTGCAGTGGCAATCTCTAGAGGAGCTAAAATAGTGGCTCCAGTTGTCTCAGACTTCAGGAAGCTGTAAATCATTGTCTCTGCCCTGTTGTGGGTGATGCTGAGGATCTTTCTATGGTTGCTGACTCTTCTTGGTCCCTTAATAAGAAATTATACTCTCCTGTGAGATGTTACTAACACTTCTCAGTATTGACTAAAATGGTATTTCTGTGAATGTGAATTTCTGGAATATATGACACCTTTGTCCAGTGGGTGACAGGAAGAGTTATGCCTGGTGTAACTGTGCATATCAAACTCTGGCTGGTTTTGTGCCCATGTCCCCAGATGAGCAGAAGGCAGCTCAAAGCAGGAGTATAAAACAACTTTGTGTGCAAGAGTTTTGCTGTGAAGAGGCCATCCAAGTGGGCTGAAGTAAGGCTTCATGGTGTTGCAAGTGACAAACTACTTCTATTTTCTTATGTGTCCAGAACATGATCTTCTTATTAGCTGCACTGAGAGCTAGAGAAGGTTAAAATGCTCTTGGAGGGCTCTGAGCAGGCATTAACCGTGAAAGCTGAAACATTTGTGGGTGGTCAGAACTTTATAGGAGATGAGGAAGATGACAACAAAAGTTGCTCTATTACACAAGTAGTTGGAGGTTCTTAGAAACTCTGCTGCTGCTGTACTTAATCTGTTTCTTTGGGCCTGGGAGGAAATGCCAGCATAGCCAGGATCTCTGCTGTGGTCTTGGGACAGCTTTGCTGATGGAGGCACTTGGGTCCTTGTTGAAACCTGGCCCGGCAATGTTACTATTGCCCCTTCCACAGATGAGAAGAGGCTTTTCCAGCTGCCCTGGCACTGGAAGACTTGTCCTGTAGCTATGAGTGGCTAAGCTGTGGCTGGTTTTATTGGGATGAAGTAGGGACTGAATGTGAATGAGGATGGTTTGGCCTTGCTTGAAGTAAATGGAGCTATTGTGAAGGATTAGGTAGTGCTGCTGGTGTCTGCCTGGCCTTAACAGGTACAAGAAGACCTTTGTCCTGCTATATTTGCCTTGTTGTTGTGAAGGTTTGAAATGCTTTCAGGAGGGAAATTTGAATGAGAATTCCTCTTCTGTCTCACGCATATTGACTCTTCCTGCAGGGATGAATCCTTTGACAGCAAGATTTAAGGAGGTGAAGGAATCTTTAAAACAGTTGGTGCTTCTTTGGCGTTTGGGCTATAGACCGTGCATTTCCCAGACCTCCCTGAAGGATGAGGAAACAGTCAAGTTAGGGGTATAAATTAAACAGGGAGGGCCATGCTTTGCTGTCTGGCACTGGAAGCCAGCTGGATTGTCTTTCCTGACACCATCAGTCCAAAAGCAGGAGCTTCCATGTGTGAAGAGACTCGGATTTTGGCAGCTCTCCCAAAACCTGGCTGTGACTTTCGTGCTGAGCTAGACTGAGAAGGCATGAATGAGCTTGGTGGGACTCCAGTGAGCTGCTCTGAAGACCTGAGAGCAGTAGGGCTCCAGACACTTCTCCTTAGTTCCTTTTTCATACAGTTGACATTGGCCAGGCTCCTTGCAAATATCTTGTGGAGAGTGGTATCTGTAGTAAACTGGGGATAGGAAGGAGGTGTGCTGCCATACATGACTGTATTTCCTTACCTATTCCTTCACTGTAGGCTGAGTTAAAATAACAAATTTGGTCTGGTTGTATATTGTTGCCTTGCTTTGTTGAGAGAAGTGCTGGCCATGGTCTTTCCTTAAAGCTACTGTGTTGCACTACAGAAACTTGCATGTTGAGGGCAGATGGTGGAGCTGGGAAATGATCTTCTGTATCGTTGTTCTGGTGCACCTCATGGAGAAGCATCTGTGTTAGGGTGCACATGCTTTTATTTACCAGGAACCAGCTGCTTGCTGCAGGAGACTTACCTCAGTTCTCATAAACAGGCCCTTCTTGCTGTCCTGGAGATTGCAGTCATCTCCATGGTGAGAGCTGCACAAACAGGAGGGAAGATAATGACCTTGCAGATTAAAGGGCAAAAGGAGGTTTCCTAGTACATGAAGCTTGTGCTGATTGCCCTGGTTCTAGATTGAACCAGGAAAGGCAGGCTGTGAAAACAGAAGGGTGCTCTGCAAAAATCACAGTGCCAGGAGGTGCATTACTCAGCCTTGCAGTGTGGAGAGAAAAAAGCAGCACCTGTTTGAGGAACTAAGGTGTGGATTTGATGTTTTCATGGACGTGCCCTTTGAACATATTTGAGAGGCAATCAGCCCATCTAATAAAAACTAGCAAAATCTGCCTTTAACTGGCTCTGCTTACCTGCCTTTGATGTGGTTAAAGGGAAGCAGGTCTGCACTGTGCTCTGTTAGCTTGGAAATGCAAAGACCAGCAGCATCCCAGCATGTGTTTGTTAAACATCACCAGAGCCTTTCGATGCCTGTCTTTGCCTCCATCCCAGGATGCTGGCCTTAAGTTCCCTTTCTTCAGTACTCAAGTACCTGTGGGAAGCCTGACTCTACAACTCCAGATGTGCATAGCTCCTTTTGCCATTCTAGTTCAGGCCTGATCTCATTTGTTTTGAAGCAGCTCCTGCCAAGGAGCTTCTTCAGGTCTTTGCCATCATCTTATTTTTTAGAGTTCTAGGAGTGCGATCAAGGGAGCGTGAAATGCCACATACCCTGCTCTTGAGCATCTGTGCCTCTTCCCTGTGCTGCTGAGGGTTATTTGCAAAGGCAACTTCTGCTGACTAAAACACCCCATCATCTCACTTGATGTTTATCAAGTTCTCAGCTTGGTTGGCTTGTGGCTTAGCTGGTGGTGAAGATGCCTAGAGTATCACTGCTGTTCTTGCTGGGGACACTTGCTATTTACGTGATGCCTTGATCTCTTGCTTGGACCTTCTACTTGGAGAAGGCTACCAGCCTTTCATGTGTTCCCACTCTTCAGGCTAGCTGTGTCTCTCTTCCCTGGCTGGACTGGGAGTACTGGGAGGTGTTCTTTCTCCTCTGCTCAGGGGAGGCCTCACCTGGCATGCTGTGCCCAGTTCTGAGCTCCTCAGTGCAGGAGAAAAATGGACGTATTGGAGAGGAGGGCTACAGAGAGCTTGTGTTGGTGGAACTTATGCCAGGTACTGTGATTCCAGATTGAATGTCCCATTGCTGCAGTGCCAAAGGCTGAATCTGCTAATCCTGAACAACATAAGTGGAGAACTTGATTTGGGGTGTCATAACTTGCGCTAATGCAAAGAAGTTTGTAGCTTTTGGTGTAAGGTGTGAAAAACCTTGTGTGTAGTTTCTTGAGGGTGTGAGTGAGGCTTATGCCAAAGCTGCCAGTCCTGTTGTTGTTGGAATAGAGTGAGGCAGCAGAAATGTGACCCTTCCTCCTTTCACTTGGCAAGATGGAGCAGTGTTGCTGGCACTGAAACTGGAGCCAGGCTCCTCTTGGAGGTGTGTGGGGTTAGAATGAGAGACAGTAGACAAATGACCATGGGGAAGTGTTAGGGAAAGCCTTTTCATTGCAAGTGTGGTTGGATGCTGAAGCAGAGCCCCAGGGAGGTTGTGAGAAACACATCCTTGCAAATAATTCAAAGTTCATATGAACATTCAAAAGTCTTTTTGCCTGAGCAGTTAGAGCTGGCCATGCTCAGAGCAGGGTATGGGGCCAGAGACCTCCAGAAGTCAGTTCCAGTCTAATGCTCTTCAGTGGTAGGTGGTACCCAGATGGTGTGGTTCAACTGTGGCATAAATCACAGCCTGGGATTATGCCTGACTGCCTTCTCCTAAGCTGGCATGATAAACAGATGCTAAGGAGGTGCCTTAGTGCTTCTTTGTGGGAAGTGTGCATCTTTCTGGAGATGTTCACGAGGAGATGATGTGTGCCTGTTGCTGGGTTTCATGTTGTATGTATTGTTTCAGTCTCCCTCTTTCATTCCTCCAGGTACAGCTATATGATTGACAATGTCATTCTGCTGATCACTGGGACTCTGCACCAGCGTTCCATCTCCGAGCTGGTGCCCAAATGCCATCCTCTGGGAAGTTTTGAGCAGATGGAAGCTGTGAACATTGCTCAGACACCTGCAGAGCTTTACAATGCAATCTTGGTGGACACTCCCCTGGGTGAGTGGAGCTGTTCAAAATACCTCTCAGCTGTCCATGGTGGAACAGATGTCCGTTTCTCCCCCAGTCTAAGTATCTCCAGCTAAGCCTTAGGTTGTGCTCCAGAAAGACAAAGTAGTGGGTAATGCACAGCTGTGGCTGTACTGCCTGTGGTGGCTGGGCTTGGATTCAGGTTTATGTCTGTCCTATGCCATCTTTTTCTCTGGAGGACCAGCTACCTCTCTGTGTCCTTCAATCAGTGTCCAGGCCATCACAGTGGTAGGGCAAAGTGCTGGACAGTTTGGCTTTTGTGAGCCAGGCCTTGAATTTCCTTAGTGAAAGGCTATTGGGTCTTCTGCTGGAATTAATCACTTGATTTCTAGCACTTTTAGTTGGACCATTGGGTAATTTCTTGTATGCAGTTTTTATAGATAATTACAGAGATCTGCACATGCCTAGTCTTGTTCTGAGACTACTAAAATTAGCACTAGTTAAATAAAAGCCCTTTATGTAAACAAAAAACAAACCCAAACAACCACAGCAAAGCAAAGAAATCTCCAAAAGCCTTTTAAAACTCATTGTGTAGCAGCATCCTGGGCTGAGATATATTGTCTCAGGGCTACAGGCCTGTTTAGGAGGCACATAGTGCTGAAACCAAGTGTCTTATGAAGAGCTAGTCAGACAGATCTGCTCTTTAAAGATAAAAGGTGTAGGAAGTGGTTCTGGAGAAAATATGGAAGTCTTTGCAGTAGTAGGGGAGGTAGTCACAGGTGACTTTCTAGTTTAGCATCTGTGGGCAAAAACGTAATGAGATATGCCTGAGTCAGTGATTAGTCATTCTTTTGGGGTTGCTAGAAAGAAGAAAACACTCTAAGTCATCATGCTGTCTTTGATAGAAATAGTTGGCTTTGGAACTGAAAGTGCTTTTGTAAATGCCCTGTGTTATAATGGGGCAAATGAAGTAGTCATCATGGAAAAATGACTTGTGTCCAGTAAAGAAGGGATAACCTGCCTCAGGAGATCTGGGTTGCAAGGCAGGGCAACAACAGAGCAGGAGAACTGAGGCTCTGCATGCAGCTGAGTTGAGCCCACTGTGGGGATGATGTGTGGGAAGAAAATCCTCCTCACAAGTAAGTGGGAACCTTCCCATTTTGGTAAGAAGATAGAACAGAGTATTTCAGAGATATTATCCCTCAGAGACCTTAAAACTTCCAGCAGAATATGGAGTGAAAATGCCCCATGTCAGTGTTGAGGTGCTTCTGGACAACATGGCTGGCAATTGAGGGTCTTTGCCTCTTGCTTTCATGTACTTGTTCATGAGTTGGTTTTGCCTGTTTCAGCCCTGCCTGGGCTAGCTTCTCCAGACCTTTGCTCTGGCCATGCCCTTGGGGCTGTGTACCAACCAGTATGGCATTTCTTCAGCAAGGGAACATGGGGAGTAGCTGTGTTGCCTAAACAAGCAGGCATGCAGGCTTCAGTTGTTTAACTTGCACTCTTTCCAGTGACCACACGCAAAGAAACAGCAGCTCTATCTCCTAAAAGGACTTGAGTAGCTACGTGGCTTGGTGGGAATGCCTAACCCCAAATGGCTTTCATAGGTTAACAGGGCTGTAAGCTTAATTTGGGATATTGGAGGGCCAAGAACTGAAATAGCTGTGTACTCATTCCTCAGCTACTCTGAAGTAGCCACTGCTTAGCTCTCCAGGCTGGCCAGCACATCCTGCAGTAAAAACCAGTCCTGGCACACTGTTTGCATTTTTGCCAACCATCGGGAGCAGCATTCCCCCGCACACGTGGCGTTGTGCTCTGGTTCTGCAAAGAAACTTCTGCCGAGGTTAACCTCTGTTCAGGACCCTCCAGACCCACACTGTGGCTGCTGTCCTTCCAAGCAGCTCATGCTATAAAAGTGGTACAGGCCAGAGGTGTGAGCCTGTGTTGCAGCTGGTTTGTTGCACAGAGCAGAGCACTGGTCAGTTCTCAGCACGGCTGTGGTGTCTGTTACCCACAGCTGCACTGTGTAAGCTGAGACAGATCAGATTTCTCTTTGTAGCAAATTCAGCAAAGTTGGTTACTGAGTGAGAGTTGAAGTCAGGAAGTCCTGTCAATGGGCTTTTATTGTACCACTCATTTGCATTTACACTGTAGATGTACAAGACTCTATATCTGCAGCTTGCAGCACCTGTTTGATCTGAAATCTGTCTTCTTTAGGTGGCAACAACTTCTCCAACTCCCTCCCAGGGGTACTCTGGGCAAAGTATGTAGGGCTGAGCATCCTACCAAATCCTAGTAATTTATTCTGTCTCCTGTTGCTAACTTTCAGCTAGAGAAATAAAAGCCTTTGGAAGAAGTGGCAAATGAGACTGATTGATAGACTTGACCAGGAGAAACAACTCCTGACTCCAACCATGACCAGTGTCATGGGCAATACGAGCTATGGCATCATCATACCTTAATCCCCACTAGGATATTGTAGGAGGGAGAAGCATCAGCTCCTTGTGTTTCACTAGCTGCTGTCTCACAGGTGCTTAAGCACTCCTGCAATGCTGTAGCAGGCAGTTCAAAGCTGCCTTGTCACCTCCAAGTGCCTGCATCTGGGATCAGTTTGGGGACTGCTTATGTTTAAATACAGGCTTCTCTATCACTAATGCTGGGGGCTAGAGCTGAGAATTTCTGCTGGAAATAGGCTGTTAACAAAACCATGGGACTAAGGGGTAAGGAAGGATTTTCATATGAGAACCCCAAAAATTATTATGGCCTAAGGAACCATGGTGGAGCCTGAGGTTTTGAGTAATGACAATTTGGCTGCTGAAGATAACTATGGCCAGGCCTAGGAGGGACAAGCTCAGCAGAGGATGTGCTTCTGCCTGGTATTGTTGAGGAGTCTGGAAAGTGCTGAGCATGGCTCTGGTTAGGGCAATGCTAACTCTGTCTCTGGCTCTGTTTCAGCTGCTTTCTTCCAAGACTGCATATCTGAACAGGACCTGGATGAAATGAATATTGAAATAATTCGAAACACGCTGTATAAGGTAAATGAGTCACCGAGTTGCAGAATGGGTTTGGTTGGAAAGGGCCACAGTGGGTCATCTGGTTCAACATCCTTGCTCAGGTAGGGCTATCCCAGAGCACATGGCACAGGATTGTGTCCAAACGGTTCTGGAATATCTCTAGTGAGGGAGGCTCCACACCCTCTCTGGGCAAACAGTTCCAGTGCATGGTCATCCACACAGTAAAAAGGTTCTTCCTCATATTCAGGTGGAAGTTTTGTGCATCAATTTCTGCCTGTTGCCTCTTGTCCTAGTGCCCTCTCCTTCCTGAGAAAGGAAGGAGATGTAAACTTCCCTGTTTATTCCTGACGTGGTGATTAAACATGGCCAAAACCTCCTTGCATCCATTGGAAAGTAAAGATAACACTCCTGGAGGGGCCTGACATCTGATCACACAGCTCTGCTGAGTCAGGGCACCAGAGCTAGGCAGAGAGGATTTTCTCAGGAGTCTGTGCAAGAGATTTTGCAGAGGTTGTGTCTTTGAATTTACTCATGCCCCAGGCAGGCAGGAGAAGTCTGCTCCCTTACCACACAGGTTCGGAGGTGCAGTTAACTGCATTCACAGTGACTAAACTTAAACTTGGTTGAAGGACTCCCATCGACTTCGCTCCTTGTCTTGAGCCCTTCCCAAGGACCTGTCTGCTCAAGCCTTCTGTGGCTGTGATTAGGGTTAGATGTTCTTGGTAGAGCAGTGTGAAAGATGCAAGCTCAGGAGAGTATTGGCAGAGAGATGTGGAGGGGGCTAAGGATCTCCTTGTCCTGACTGTCATCTCCTCTGCAGGCTCTGTCTGGTTTTAGCTGGCAGTGTTGAAGCATGTGTTTATGTGCAGGCTGTGGCTATCGCTCCATCTCGACTCTCTGGATCAGGGGTGGGATGTAGATTTTATCTGTCAATCTTGTTTTGGTTGGTCACATCCAGCCTGCAGTCGGTGTGACCTCTTCTTCCCAAGAAAGCTATGGCCTATTTGGAGAGGCAGAGAGCAGGTCAGGCGTGAAGGCAAAGGGAGGGAAAAGGAGCGATGTGTCAGCAGTCATGCGCAGCTGCCTGTGGCCTCTGGCGTGTACTGGTCTTTGCTGTAACAGGGAGGGACACCTGTGTGCATAAACACCAAAGCCTTGCAGGGCACAGGTCTCAATGTGAAGCAGGAGGGGGAAGGCAGGCAACAGAGTGGGCACAGGGAAAACTGGCTAGGAGGGAGGTGGGATGTATCCCTTTAGATCCCAGCTGCCATGTCCTTTCCCATATCCTTTTTGAGGCTCAATATTGCTTTGTAGTCTGCTCTTCCTACCCACAAATGGAAATGTAGGTGCATGTAATGCCTCAGTGTGTGCTGGCACTGGATCTTGCTAAAGAGCAGCCCCTGGGGAATTCACGGGCTCTGTCCGTAACAAATCACAGGGATGAAAGAGTGGAAAAGGTATTTGCTGCCTACAGACTACTTGAAGCTACCTCTCTCCCCAGGGACTGGAAAATGTATAATACAATGCAAATGAAGGAACTAAAATCAAGTCTGAAATCTGCAGAGAGTTGCTCTGAAAAGTACAACAGGCCTGGGACAGATGCCTGCATTCGTGTGGAGTTGGCATGGGGAGGGGAAGTGCTATCTCCCAGACATACTGGAGGCTTTTAAGAAATCTGTGAGTGTGTTGACAGAAGGTTTGAGCAGGATTCATAGGAGGAAGGCTATTACAAAGGCTTCTTGTTAGCAATGAAGGTTCTCAAATGGAAATATGATTAAAATGGGGAACAGAGGTTAAAAATGGTCAGTGCTTAGTGTAGAGTGCAGTCAGCAGCCAAGTCTTGCAATGGAAGTGTGCAGGCATTGTTATCTTTATTGCTGGCCTTGTTATCTTCAGTGCTTACTCCCTTTGTTCCATCTCTTGTTGAAGTCAAGCCAGCTGACTGTTGGCCTTTGCTGGTGACTTTCTTGTAGGAACCAGTTGAAGGAGCTTTGCAACTGGACAATAAAATAAAGCAGGCAAATCAGTGTGGGTAAATGAGTTGTGTATGGGAGAGGCCAGGAGGGAACCCTAACTCTGCTTGTATAGTGAGGGTCTCCATGTTTCTTCCTACTACTAATTGCAATCTTGGGTAATGATTGACCTAAGCAATTGTCTCTATACAAAGTTACATGTTCCTAACAGTAGAAAAGAACTGTATGAGTATCACTGTGCTACTGCATCCATCAGTAAAGTGTGCTTGACCTGGACACTATCTCATTCCACTCATCTCAGAGTATGAACAGCAAAACAGGAGATGATGCTAAGACAGACACATTTAGAGGCTTGGGTATGATGACTTCTGTACAGAAAACTGCAGGAAAAGGCTAGGATTCCTCACCTGGCAGAGGAGGATGGTATCCACAGATGATGTTGGAAAAGTCAATGTGGATGGACAGGCCACAGGCCTGTCTTCGGACTAGACTTGAGGACAGGTGAGATTGGCAGGAGGCAGAGGGGGTGGGTTCATGAAGGGGAAGACCCATTGAGGATCATTAAAGGCAAAGACACCTCTGTTCCTGGGGTAAGGGCTTTAGGATGTTGGAGTTTTTCTTCCAGTTGCTGTCACTGGAAGGGCACCCAGTGCAGCTGTTTACAGACTGTTTCTATGTTGTATGTGCTACTGGATCCCCGTTCACTGCTGGATATTTGAGTTCACCTGTATTTGCTTCTAAAGCCTTTTGTGCAGAGGTAGTGACTGAATCTCTTCTCCAAGTTCCCTTTCCTGTCAGCCTCAAAGGGCATCCATTATCCATGTCCTTATTCCTGTAGTAACTCTGCAACTGTTGCTCTGTGCTGTCCTCCACCTGAGCAGTGGCAAGTGCTGGAGAAGCTTTCTTTGATGAGTGATGCTCACCCAGCATTGTCCTCTTGCACTGTGTGGTAACAAATATTTACAGAACACAGTAATCCAGGTGCTTTCCTGGTGCAGAGGCTGAGAGTATCCAACTTTTACATTCTTGGTCCATCTTAAGTCCTAGAGTTGTTGTGATAAACAGAGATTTGTGGTGTCTCAGCATCCTTTTATTCCATCCCTTTGAAGTGATTCTGCTTGCAGCTCTCTGAGGCTTGGGGAGGTGTTTTATTACTTGATCACTTCTTCTGAGAACATTTTTGCTGAACGATACTTTTAGCCATCCACAGCCTTCTTAGGCTCCCCCTGGGAGACAGAGTCATCTTCCAGATGGATTACAGAACATCTCCACAAAGGATTTCCTGGAGGCAGCGTGGCTGTGCCTGGCCGTATGATTTCTGCAGTGCTTCACTTGGGATAGAGACCAAGTGGCCGCAGTGTGAAAAGAGAATTCGAGAGGATGGCTGGTTTCTTTCACAGATGTCCTGTCTCATCTCTTGACTCTGCTTACACAGCGCTACTTTCTGAGTGTAGGTCTTGCAGCTATGGTTGTGTGGCTTGGCATGTTTGTGGAGGCCAGAGCAGGGTCAGGAAACCACGTGAGACTTCAGTAAAATGAGTTAGGCGACTCAAAGGAGAAAAATAGGCTTTAACCTTGCTGCCTGGGGATCTTGCCCACAGTAAGCTCATGCAGTCACTTGAACAAGCCCAACCACAACCCTTCATGTCTGGCTCCTGGGGAAAGCACAGTCCTTGTGTGGGCAAGTTCATATGGGGCCAGAGTGCCTGTGCTGTGTTACAGAGCATCTGGGAGCAAGAAAGCAAATTCTGCTTGCTGTCTGTCCTCTGCTGAAGGGCCCTGTGGGGGAGTAGATGAAGCTGTGTAGAAGAATGCTCATCTGCCCTCTCTCTTCCAGGCTTACCTGGAGTCCTTCTACAAGTTCTGCAAGACGCTGGGAGGTACCACGGCAGATGCCATGTGCCCAATCCTGGAGGTAGGTCTGGAAACTTCCATAGCTGGATGGTATTACAGCGATGGTCATCACTCCCTGCTCGGGCCCAGCTTGTCTGCCAGTTATTAAGCATTCTTC
This sequence comes from Camarhynchus parvulus, assembly GCF_901933205.1. NCBI lineage: Eukaryota > Metazoa > Chordata > Aves > Passeriformes > Thraupidae > Camarhynchus > Camarhynchus parvulus. Next base: position 7,352,957 of record NC_044581.1, on the reverse strand, counting down.
AGTTCCTGTTCAGCATCCCCATGCCCACTTGACCTGCTTGCTGGGAGACCTGGGGAACACTGCCTGAGCATGACTTTGATCCCCCAAGTACTGATACATTAGTTGCCTCAGTGGCAACGTCTTCTTCCTATGACGCGTCTAACATGTAGGAGAGCTACCAGAGCTCTTGGAGTCACAGCTTGTCTCCATGCCAAAGCTTGCTGTGGCAAGATGTGCAGGACTTAGGAGCAGATGAGAGTCACCCCTTGACTTGGGCAAGATTTGGCTTGTGCCTGGGATGGGGATTTCCTCACCTGAATGCTCCCCAGGTACTGGGCATACTGGGAGCCTGCACACGTAGCCTGCCCTGGCTGAGCACTGGAGAGCTGTACGCATCCCAGGAGCCTCCTCATGCTGCCCTCTGATGTGGCTGTGTGCAGAGCAGCACTGATATCTGCCAGCCTCTGGTAAAGATACTGCATCCCAGCATGAGCCACTCTCTTCCCACAGTTTGAAGCTGACCGGAGGGCCTTCATTATTACCATCAACTCATTTGGTACTGAGCTGTCCAAGGAGGACCGAGCCAAGCTGTTCCCACACTGTGGCAAGCTCTACCCCGAGGGCCTGGCTCAGCTGGCCAGGGCAGATGACTACGAGCAAGTCAAAAACGTTGCTGACTACTACCCTGTGAGTGCTCTGGGGTGAGGGCCGTGGGGATTGGTACAAGAGCCTGCTCTGCATCAAAGCTTCTTGAGGATCTGGGGAAACTTGTGACTTGACAGCCTGGGGAGAGAGGTGCCAGTCGTCTCTGATGCTGTTGGTCCTGTGCTCTGCTTGGGCAGGACTTGGCTTGCCTGAGATGTCATTGGCTTCTTAGTCATAGCTGTCATTTTAGGGTTGACTGGGAGACAGTGTTCCCTGTCCAAGGGTGTGGGGACTGCCTTTACCACTAAACCCCTAAAGTGCTGATGTGGAAGCAGTGACAGGCTCTCCTTGCCTGATTTGGGATGGAAATGTATCTTTAGTGAGAAGTGGTGTTGCCCCACTTCCAGCCTTGAGCTCTGGCTCAGTTGAAGGTGAGTCGCTGACCTGGGAGGACACGTTTGGATTTGTCTGTGTTCAAGCCACTTTGTGCATGGCTGTGGGCCTGTTTGGAGTCATAGAGCTCAGTGTCCCTTTACTGAGCAACCTGCGTGTGGGCAGAGGGGTCTGGCCCAAGCACTCCAGTCTGTACATGGAGGGGGTCTGTACCTGATGCCCCTTTTCCTGTGGCTCGAAGCAATGATATGCCTTTGAGAACTGCACATTTTGGAGAAGGAGCAGGACTCTTGCTTTCTCTGTCCTCTGACTTAACAGAGTGGCTGGAGTATCTGTGACACAGGAGGCTCTCAAGTGCTGCTGAGCTTGGGTACAGGGTATATCCTCATATAATGATTTCCTGCAGGAGTACAAGCTGCTATTTGAAGGGGCTGGCAGCAACCCTGGAGACAAAACCCTTGAAGACAGGTTCTTTGAGCACGAGGTGAGTGAGCCCTGAAATGCTTCTTGACATGTGCCATTTGCAAAGCTCCAGGTGTCAGAAAGCTGGTCTACTGCCCTGTCAGCAGTACTGTGGATGAACAGGATTTGAGGGAAGGAGAAGCATGCTTGCCCTCTGCTCCTGCATGAGAATGGGGGCCTGGCATAGTGCTTGGCCTGTTGTCTAACCCAGATTCCAGCAGTGTGAGGAGGCATGTTTGGGGCTGCTCATGGATATTTGGTCCATCAATAGCAAAACCAGAGTGTAATTACATGGAGAAGAAGGACTTCTATGAGTTATAAATATTTCCCCCTTCAAATGTCAGAGTATGTCCTGAGCCATGTGCTATAGGTTAGAGCTGTCCTGAGGACCTAGAGAGATGCAGAGTAGGATACCTGTGCAGAGCCTTCGAGCCTGCTGGGAAGTCATGGGTCCTTCCGAGCAACTCCATGCTTGCCTTGACCAACTCCTCCTATCTGAAATGAACAAATGACATGTCCTCCTCTGGGCTTTCCCCAGGTAAAGTTGAACAAGCTGGCCTTCCTCAACCAATTCCACTTTGGAGTCTTCTATGCCTTTGTGAAGCTGAAGGAGCAGGAGTGCCGCAACATCGTGTGGATCGCAGAGTGCATCGCCCAGCGGCACAGGACCAAGATCGACAACTACATTCCCATCTTCTAACTCTGCTCTGCTCCTGTCCAACCCTCCCACCCCTGGAGTCTGGACAGACCCCTAACTCCCTGAATTGTCCCGTGCCCAGACTCCAGGGATGTCTCATCTGTGGAACTGGATCAAATGAGGAAACTGTACAGTTGCTAGTTAAATTATTCAAAAGCTGGAGTTGTGTGTGCTGTGAGATGTCCAGAGGGACCAGTGGTCCAGGCTTAGCCCTGTGCAGCAGGAGGGTCTCCTGTTGTGTATGCAGTAGTCACAGTGTTCCTGTACTAATTGCTGTGTGTGCTTATGCTCATAGAGCTGCGGGGGCCTGCCTCTGAGAGAGTTCCACTGCTGCAGAGGAATGGGTCAGGTCTGCCGTGGCTGGGGGGCCCTCTGTCAGTGCTCTGCACGTCTCCTACTCAGTGTTGTTCCTGTGAGATGTAGTTATACTGTGGTTTGTAGCGTAGCCCATGCTGCTGTGCAATTCCTGCATCCCCTTGTAGTGAACCCTGACCTGGGAGAGACCAAGCAACCCTGGCCAGGACTTGAATGGAGCCTGTGGGAATGTGAGGGCAGAGCCAGAGTGCTTGTGGAGCACAGTCCTCCCACTCTGGCAGTGTTTGCACTCATGCAGCCTCTCTGTTTCTGCAGAAGCAGCTCTCATCAGTCTCCCTGCCCTGGACAGGGCTCCATAAGCTGGCTGAGCTCCTTCCTCAGAGCTGTGAAGACCCACAGCTTGCAGTTTACTGACACAACCGTGCAAGAGCTGGGGCTCCTCTGGGCTCTGCAGATGGTGGTGGACCCCTGCACCCCTCCAGGGTAGACATCCAGGCTTGTCCCCTGCAGAGGGTGGAGTGCACTACCATGAAGCTGTATGGCACAGCTGGCCAGAAGACAGAGCAGCCTTAGTCACCCTGGTGGGGGCAGGGATGTGCCAGGCCCTGCCTGTCTGTGATCTAGGGTGGGAGCCAAGCCCTGGGCATGGTGTGGCAACCCTGCTCTTTGCTGCTCTGTTCTGGCTAGCTCCTACTTGCACTTGAGTTCTGGGACATGTGCAATGGCAGCAGACAAGCCTTGCTGGAGGGAAACATACTGGCTGCTGCTGGGAAGAAGGATCAATGGAGAGTGGCTCTGTCCCAGCTTATGCTGTGGTCACCTCTGCAGCTTGTTTTCCTGTGATCCCCCCCTCTCTACACCAATAAATATCTGCCTACTGCACTATTCTCTCCTGCTTACTTGGGCACCTGCTCCCACAGTCCCAGGTGGAGCCTCCATCAGTCACAGGGAATCTGGTAGTTGTGGTAGTGGAGCCTGGTGTGGTTCCTGTGTGAGTTGGGACACTTGTTTGTACGACAGGCATCATTGTGGTACCACCCCATGATGCCCAGAGTACTCCCTCCAGCCCAAGCCAGGACAGTGCCTGGTCTGTGGGTGCAGCTGGCTGCTGAGCTAAGGGGTGCAGCCTTATGGGAATGATCCATAAAGTTAGGGAGCTGCATGGTTTGTCCCTGGTGCCTGGGGCTGGCCACATGGGGCACTGTCACCGCTGCCATCCTTGCCCCAGCAGGGCCACAGAGTCAGAGCAAAGCAAAAGAAAGCTTTTGGCATAGGGCTGGGGAGGAGCAGGGAGTGGGCACAAATCCCTCCTGGCAGGCTGAGCCCTTTTCTGGGAGTACCTGTGGCACCTGCTGCTGCTGCAGGTGAGGCTTCTGCCACAGTGCTCGGTGTGGTGCCAGCCGTGACCCAGCTTAGCTCTCCCCACAGGCTGGGCATCCCTGAGCAGCATTGCAGCACTGCACTGTGGAAGGAGTCAGCCAGAGCCTGCTGGAATATCAAGAATGGATTTATTTAAAAAGTGACAATCACATAGTTCATCTCATGAAGAGCTCTGCAGCACTGGCAGCCTGGTCTTGGCCCCTGCACTCATCAGGAGCGTGTGGAGTGTGTAATGAGTGGCAGGGAGGCAGCGGCCACAGGGTCCCAGCCCTGACCCAGCCAAGAGGGGATGGAGACAAACAGCTCTGAGAGCAGTAAGGAAGGTGGTGGGTAGCTGAGGAGGTACATCCCAGCCTGTTGTGCAGAGCTGCTGAGTCAGGCAGGGATGGGCCTCTTGGACGGTGCATGGTTAGAAAAAATACAAAACCAAGGTCTCTAGAAAATGTTGATTCTTGCACAATAGAAAATAGATCTACCTGATTTTGGAAAGAAATTTGGTTTTTAACGTCTAGTGCTGATTGTTCCCCCACGGTGCAGGAGGGCGGTGCCTTTGGCTCTGCACGCGCTCAGGGGCCGGTGTGCCTGGAAAGGCCCTGTGCAGGCCCAGGTCAGGCCTTCTTCACATCCTTGTGGTGCTCTCGCTGCAGGGCTCGGGGCAGCTTGGGGTTGATGAAGAATCCTTTCAAGAACAAGTCTCGGACAAAGTAGGGCAGGTAGCGGTGTATGAAATACATGATCCCAAGGCCCTGCCCTGGGTAGTAGCGCACGGCTGGGTTGGCAGCCAGAAGCCCCTCTGTGATGCTGTTCACCACCGCACTGAGGTCCTCCACTGCCACCTTCATGAACTGGATGAACTGCTGGTTGATCTCTTCCACATACTCCTCGCCATAGGCCTGCAGCAACTCCTGGGGCAGGCTGGCCAACAGCTGCTGCTTGTGCAGGTTCCAGAAGGCAGGGTCACACGTCGTCCCTGCAAGGAAACAGTCCCCGTGAGCTGTGTGGGCTCCCCCACTCCAGCCCCCCTGCCATGGGTGCCAGCAGCCCCAGTCACCTTCCAGCCTCACAGGAAGGTCCAGCTGAGACCCTGGCAAAGATTGCCATGAGGGAAGTACAGTAGTAGGACCATGGTGGCTCTTGCTAGCCTGAGACTGGACCAGGGGTCTTGGACCCTGCCTGCAGTGGGGATGCTGCTGTCATAAATGTGACTGAGCTGCTTTGACCAGTCCTAGTGCTATGGACTGGTCAAGGACTTGATCCTGATGCTGTTTCAATCCATCAGAGCCCAATGGCCACAGGATAGCCACTGTCCCCATATGGCTGGAGACGCTCAGAAGCTGCATGCTTGCACCACCAACTGCTCATCCCATTGCTCCACCTTCTGCCTCCCTGGGATACCTGTCCCTTGCCCAGAGGCACAGACAGGAGCAGGCACTGACCCTCTTACCTGTTTTGTAGTAGCCAGGCAGGATGAGGCTGACTTTGATGCCCCAGGGCTGGAGCTCACTGCGGAAGGTGTCCATGACCAGGCTGAGGGCTGCCTTTGAAGCCCCATAGGCTGCCAGGCAGGGGAAGGGCATGTCACCTGGCAGGAGTGAAAGAATGAGTGAGCCAATGCTCCAGCAGGCACAGAGGGGAGTGGGGGGAAAGGGCAGGGCTTGTGTAGGGCTGTGTTCCTGGCCCCTGCTTAAGGAAATGGCTTAGGGTTTGTTTTGCTGAGAAAACAACTGCAAATATCTTCAAATTAATGTTTTAATGGGGGAAAAAAACAGTGGTGAGGGAAGAGGAAATTGATTTTGCTCCCTGTCCAGCTAAAGCTTGGGATTGTCATCCCCAGTGGACGATTAGAGTGTTTTAATGGGCAAAAAAAAAGGGCAGGGGAAGGAAGTTGATTTTCCCACCCTGGCTGGGGCTGGCATCCCAATGTGCTCAATGGAGGCACATGGCAGCTGGGCTGGGGTTGCCCATGCTGCCTGTGATCAGGCTGACTGTCCCCAGCCCCCATTTCTCCTCCTGTGTTGGTGGCTGCTGTGGGGTTCAGCAGTGCTGCCAGCTCATCCTAGATATTCCTGGTGCCAGTTGGCTGAGAAGATTGGAGTGCCTGGGGGTTGGGAATTGCACCACACCATGGGGATGCTCAAGCCGTGCCTGGCCTGAGGGTGCCAGGGGAGGGAGGCTGCTCACCTGCAGGGCTGCTCACGGTGACAATGCGGCCACCAGCAGAGCGGAGCAGGGGCAGCAGCCCCTTGGTGAGCTCCAGGGAGCCAAAGAAGTTCACCTCCATGCAGGTGCGGAACTTGCCCAGCGGCGAGAGCTCAGCGTCAGCGATGGTGTCATTGAACCCAGCGTTGTTCACCAGGCCCCAGAGTCCTGTGGGAATGGGATGCTTGAAGAGGTGACCTGAATGGGGAAGCCCCACCCTGGGATTTCCAGCTGCTCCCCAGGCTGATGGGGGTCCTGCAAGGGCATTGTAAGGTGCCCCAGGACAAGAGAGCTTGGCAAAGGCTGTTGGCACAGGGACGCAGCCCCCCGTGGAGATACATGGATGTTTGCCACTGCCATGCTGGCTGCAGGCTGAGGTCCCAGGGAGTTCTGTGGGGTGCTGTGAAGTTGCCAAAGGCAGCTCCTACCTGTGCTGTTGGTGTGGGCCTGGATATGCTGCAGGACGCGCTGGATGTCCTCTGTCTTGGTCAGGTCCATCTGCAGCAGTGTCAGCCTCGATGAGCAGCTCTGGCGCAGCTCCTGGGCACCAGGACTCTGCAGGTCCAGCACACTGGCAAACACCCGAAAGCCCATGATGTCCAAGTGCCTGGCTGTTGCCTGCCCAAAGCCTGAGTCACATCCTGAAAGAGATGGGAAGAGCCTTGCAGTGGCCAGTGACAGCCACTGTCTGCCTCTACCCCCCAAAGATCCCCTAGCTCTGCCTCTCCATCACTAGGAACCAGCCCCAGGAACCAAAATCCACCCTCTGTAGCTCCTGACTCACCAGGATGTGACCTTGCCCTGGGGCATTTGCAGGTCATGGAGCTGCTGTTTTCTCTCCCTTGCAGGAGGAAGAAAACACTCCCTTTATCGGCAGCCCCATCATCCCCCGAGCTGCAGGCAAACCCACAGGCACCAGCACCGCACCCACCGAACAGCCCAGAGCCCTGCAGCGATGCGGGGCCATCAACCCTCAAAATAGCCTCTAAAAGCTTCATCAAGCACCATTCATAGCTGGCGTAAGGCTCCCTGGGAGACTTTTGCTGAAGGTCTTTGCCTCCCAGAAAGTGATCAAAGAGGCAGAGGACCTCTTCGCCTAGCTGAGGCATGAGGGCATTAAAAAGGGTGAGGGAAAAAATGGATTCTGGTCTGCTCCTGCTACCCTGCATCCTTCAAGGGAGCATCCAAACGGATGGACCACTCGGGTGAGTACTGGTGCTCCATGACCGGTCCCAGCCTCATTTTCCTCCATCTCTGCTCAAACAGAGGCACCACAGGTGACACTGTCACCTGCAAAGCCACCATCGGGGTGGCTGGGAGACAGCCTGGGCAGGAGCTGGCTGTTGCAGAGCAGTGACAAGGCCAGTGGCCAGGGTGGAGCGGCCAGGATGCAAACAAACAGCAGCAGCAAGGTACAGGCTGTTCCCGGGGCCGATGGCAGCACTGATAGCTCCGGGAGTCTGTGCCACAACCGCTGCCCAGTCACATTAACCATTAACAGGGGAGCGCTGCAGGGGCAGCCCTGTGGCCCTGTACCCCCCTGCCCTGCACCTTTGGGTGCTCATGAGGACATCCTGAAAATGGACCCTGTGTGGCACCTGGAGCCACCCTGGGGTGGGCACAACAGTGGCCCTGGGGACTGTTACCTCATGAGATTCAGCACCCCTCCACCAGCCTTTGAGGTGGGGGGGAGGTGGGCACAGGGACTGGCTGCCTCACTCTTCCACACCCCCAGGCTGGGGTCAGGCACAGCTCTTGGGGTGCCAGCTAAGCATCAGTTCAGTGTCTCTGTCCCAGTTCCCTGCTCAGTTTTACTCTGTTGGTGCGTCAGAAACCTGTAATTAAACCTTGGCCAGAGGCCAGAGTGATAACACGGCCCAGAGGTGTTCAGTTGGCAGGAAGGGCCTGCAGGGACCTCCCTTTCCCACACTCATCATGGATGTGTGCCAGGTTGGCTCAGCATCACCCCAGCATTGTCCCAGCATCACCCCCAAAACCCTGGTCTGCAGGGCATGCTGAAGGTACAGCACATCCACCTCTCCCCTCCCTAGGAGCAGTGCATAGTGCCAGCAGACAAACAGATAAGGTGCATTTCACCTTTCCAAGCAGTGCAGGAGAAAACTGCAATAAAGATAAGGTTTAAAAATAAAAGTGCTCGTGGCCACAGCCTCACCATGACGCAGCTGACAGGAGGGTTACCTGCATTGCTCCCATGCAGCTGGCAAGAAAAGCTTCCAGTCCAAACATGAAGCTTCCTATCACCACGTAACTCTCAAAACCCCAGGAAACATCCCAAAAAACTGAGAGCCAGGTTTGCTGGCTTCTTATGGGCAAGTCTGGCAAGGAGGGAGCAAACACAGCCACATGCTGTCCAAGTCAGGCAGGGTTTGTTTTGCCTTAGAGGAGCAGGGCAGTCAGACGGTTTGTTTCGGAAGTTCTAATTTATTCACACACATACCAAATAAAAAAAAACTCCTGGGAGGCTGGCGGGAGGCCCAAGGCCAGGAGGGTGAGGATGCTCTGGTGTTATTTAAGGTCTCCGCTGCTGCTCAGCTTCCCATCCGCTCTGCTCAGGCATGGCCAAGAGTGCAGGGAGGGACAATGAACCCCCTGGGCCCATAACACGTGGCCCCAAAGCATGGCAGCTTTCCCAGGGCCATGTTCACTCCCCATGGCCACCAGCACATGAGCTGCTGGCCACGCCAGAGCTGGCACAGGAGCCATTGCCGCTGGCCCGGCCCCGCCGGGAGCGCTGGAGCCATCCAGTCTGTGCAACCCCAGCAAGGCTGGCGCTGGGCTCGCTGCCCTCCCAGGATGCTGCATCACGAGGAGATGCCGGCGCCAGTTCCCCCCGCCCCAGCTCCCAGCTTGCCAGCTGGTTTCACAGTCCTGCTGGAGGGAGGGACGTGGTCAGATCAAGCACAGGAGCCCAGCACTGGGAGCGCAGCAGAGGAGAGCAGGTACCTTGAAGCCCTTGCATCGCATCCCCATGGACCCTGGGCCAGCAGACAGAGGCTTTTGCTGCAGCAGGAGCACAGCTAAACCTGAGTCCAGGTTGCAAAATCCAGCAACACTCCACAGGCTCAGCAAGCCGGGACAAACTCCTGCACCAAGGGCCGGCCGGACATTTTCCAGAGCATCAAGTCAGCAGCAATTCCTGAGAACTTTGCGAAAGCTCCAGCCACTTCAGCGGCTCCCCAAAGAGTGAGAGATGCAAGCCTCCACTAGAATTTTGGCATGACAAGCCCCAATTTTACTTATCTTGAGCAAGCAAAAAGGTTTGGCCTCCAGCATCATCAGAAGGGGTGCCCTCCCACCCACTCGGGGAGGGAAAGAGGACTGACACCACAGCATCTTGCATCCATTGTCCAGAGCTGCTCCTCAGGGTGACAGCAGAGCCACCGCCGGGGCTGAGCTGTGCCAGCTGGGCAGCTCCCAGCCAGCCCGCAGCGCTGGCGCTTCCTCGCTCCAGGAGCCAGCTGGAGCTGCAGTCCCGGTTTGGTGCGGACACATTTCTTTCAGGTGAGTCAGGCATGGCACGCTCTGACATTTTGCTGTCTCAGGTATTCACCCTGCTCTCCTGCACCAGCACCAAGGCCACCACACACAGACATGCTCAAAATTAGTGCTACAGTTTTCTGATTGGAGCAGAGAGGGTCAGTAACACGGCTGCAACCCAGGAGCTGCTGAAGCACAACCAGGTGCCTGCCCCTGCCCCCACTGCTGGCACGGTACGTGATGGAGGGCTGGCAGCACAGGTCTGCAGTGCTCACCCCAACACAACCTAGGAATAACTTCCCTTCCCAAACTGTGAGCTGACAGTCCCCATCCATGAGCCATGAGCTGTGCAATCTCATTCTGGAGCTGTGGAACTGAAAGCTGGGCATCTTAAACCATGAGTTATAATCCAAGCTTCTTCATCCCCAAGCCATGAGCTGTGTACATCCTCATCCCTGAGCCATGAACTGAGCACCCTCATCTCTGAACCAGAAGTTGCGCATCCTTATGACCTTTGCATCCTCATCCCTGAACCATGCACAACAGGTGAGGACCAATGAAAAGCTAAGCAGTGAGAACCACAGCTTGGCTAAAGAATTCCCATGTGCCCGCAAAACTGCCCAGAGCCTGATGGGTACAGTGGCAGCTCCCTGGATCTGGTCCCTCCACAGCCACCCCAGCTGAGGACCCTGGTGTGGAAGCTGAAGAGGGCTTGCCCCAGGGCTGAGCACCCTTGTGATGCACCAGCTCCCCCATGGTCACCCTGGCAGCGTGGTCAGTCAGCAGCCCTAGGGCAGTGCTCCAGGCACCCAGCAGCGAGGCAGCTGGAGGCATCCCTTGAGGATGCTCCATCTTCCACCAACGGGGAGCTTGCCAGCTGAGTTGGGCACTCAGAAGGGCATCACTCCCTCCCCCCATCAGCTCTGCAGGCCCTTGCCTGGGTGCCCCCTGCTGCTCCTCAAATCCCAGGATCAATCCCCCCCTCTTCAAAGAGCTTTAGGGCTGTGTGCCCCACCACCCTGTCCAAGAGGCCTCACCAGGATGGAGCTGTCACCAGGCTCAAGGACACCATCAACAGGGCACCAAGGCAAATGGATTAACACACTGAGCCACTTGTTTCCACGGGCTCAAGCTCAAACCCTGCCTGGGATGCCAAGTTAAATGTGGCCTTCTGGCTCTGACAGGATTCACTGCCATCATGGATCCAGCTTCTCCGGGCATGGTATGGGATTTAGCAGCACTGAGGGAGGCTCAGCTGGGTGCCTGAGCAGGCACTGGTCCCAACTCAGCTGTTTGTCTCAGCTCCATCCTGGGAGTGTGGGCACCTCATGGATGCAGAAGCACAGGACAAGGTGGGGATGGTGCCATCAGAGGGGATGGCAGTCCCCCAGAGGAACTCAAGGAGGGGATCTTTGCACAGTGCAGGTCCAGGCATGATAAAATGCCCAGCAAAATCCTGTGTGGGCAGGACAAGGCCCAGTGGCCAACACCTCCCGGCTGCTGCACACATTTGGAGCAAGGAGTGATAAAGGGGTGATGTCAGCCCCGGGCAAGAGGGAACAAATTCTTGGCAGGGCACAGGAGAGGGAGGGGAAGGCAGGAGCACCTGTCCCCACAGCAGCTGGGCCACCACAGCCATGCACCAGCCCTGGCCTCCCCAGCCAGGCATCAGCCACCATCTGCCCACACCCAAGGAACTTCTGTGGGAGTGTGGCTGGGAAGGGGCACCCACAGCCCCCAACCCATCCAGTGTCATCACTGTTCACAGGAAACACCACCCCAGCCACTGGCTTGCATGGCATGCCATGCCCCCATTCCCTGTGGGAGCAGCCCTCATGCCCAAGCACAGGCAGACAGGGCTGGGGTGGCAGCAGGCCTGGTGATGCTACTGCTGGTCCTCAGCACTGGGGTTCAGGAAGTCACAAGCCTAATTAAATTAAATTAAAGCCAAGAGATACCCTTAGGGATGACCCAAATCCCATCCCCAAATCCCTAGTGAGTGGATAATGCAGGAGCCCCCCACCCAAGCAGCCTGGGTGTGCATCCCTGCAAAGCCTCAGCCTCCTTCCTGAGCAGGACCTGAGCCAAGGGGGGCACACACTGCCCCTGCTCCTGGAGGGAGATTGCTGATGGCTCCCACAGCCCAGGAGACACGTCCCTCCAACAGGTCCTGTGGGTCAGAGCAGGGGTCAGACAAACCCTCAGCCCCACAGGGAGACTCATGACAGAAGGCAGAGCTCAGAATGCCCATGGCAGGGGGTACAGGGGTGACCTACCCCTCCTTGGCCCTCCGGGGACAAGAGCCAGATGGTGTGAATTACAATGGATTAGCCAAGTGTTCCTGGGGCCTCACAGTCATCACCTCCACCCGGGAAGTTATCTCCCACTTAACAAAGAGAAGGGGGGAAATCTGATTTTCTGCCTAGACAACCAACACAACCAGAGAGAGATGACGAGGAGCCCCCAGGCCAGTGTGAATGCACCCACAGCTTCTGGATTAAAGGCCATTTCTCAGGAGCTTTACTGGTGCATCCGTACTGGGGACTGATTGCACAAAAGCAGCTGGGCAATAAAAAAAGTGTCAGAGGCCACAGCCCTCCCCATCACTGTCACTAAAAGCCATCCAGACGCCTTCTCCCCCACCAAAGCTGTGAGCAGCAGATGCTGCTTGCCACCAGTGGGGCTAATGAACGCAGGATCTTGTTCGTGCCCTGGGACAGCAGGACAGGAACCAGCCCAGCCACCCCCTGCAATGCAAGGCCAGTGCCTGGGGGGATGCTCAGAGAGGCTGGGACCCAGGAATTAACCCAGCCCTGGCATGGCAGTGATGCTGCTGCGGTGAGCAGTGACCCTGGGCTCACAAACTGACGGGGGTGGGGGGAGGAAGTGCCACCTCCAGCCTCGCTGTGACACTTCGCAGAAAGAGAGCACAGGAATTTCCTAGAAGCAGCCGCTCACCGCACGCGGGGCTGGATGGCATCTTCCGGCAGCTGCTGTCTCCAGCGAGGGGAGATCCTCTCCCCAAAGGCAGCAGTGAGACTCTCACAGTCAAGAATTTCATCTTGCAGCAGGCAGGGATACATGAGAGAAGTCAGCAGCACAGCCATCACCTGGCACAGGCTGTACGTGAGAGCTAATCTGGGATGGATGGATGGATTGCCCTCCAAGAGGAAGTTGTGAAGAGCTCTGGTCTGCTGGTGGGCATTTCTAGTCAGCAAAAGGGCTCTCCAGGGACTCCTAGCAGGCCTGAGAACAAGCAGCCAAGCCCCATGTCCATCCCTCGTGTGCTAACAAGCAAAGAGAGGCATCAGGTTATGCCTAAGGTCTGCTACAGGCAAGGCTAATCCATCCATTCAGGCAGCTGAAGGGAAGAACAGCTCTTCTACATAGACCACCATGAGCCATCACCCCCCAGGGACATCTCAGGGAAGGTGTTTTTAGCCAGGACAGCAAAGCACCACAGCCATGGCATGACCAGGAGAACCTCTAACCATGGGGCGAGACAGGTCAGCTGTGGGAGAGCCTTGAAGTGCCACCCAGACAGCACTGTGGGCAAGTCACAAGTGATGCCAGCAGGGACAAAGCCATGCTGGGACAGTGCTGACCAAAGCAACAGGTCAGAGCAAGCCCAGGGGATCACCATGTTAAGCATCTCAGAGCTTGCAGCACCCCAATAAGGCTACAGCAGTTTCAATGGAGCACTAGGGGTAATATTTAGGGGTATTTTGCTGATGAGATATTTCTTTGCTTGTAGGGTGCCAGCTCATCACTCTCCTTGTCACAAGAGTAAACTCCCACCTCATGCCACAATCCCAAGCAAGCAGAAGTGGTGCAAGCCCTGCCCATTCCCACATCATGATGGTCTCTACAGCTGCACCAACTATTTTCTTTTGCAGCTTCCAGATCCATGTGAAGCGGGGGACTTTTTTTTTTTTTAGAAACAGAGCAAAACACTTGAGCAAACACCAACTGAGCTTCTGCCAAGACAGTTTTTGAAAAACACTGAGCTTTTTAAGCCCCCAGGCTCAGAGCTGTGCCTCATGACATCCTCAACCCACCTGCCCTTTCCATACACAGCTCAAGTTGTCCCCTCCTTACTCTTCACCTGCAGCTCTCACCAGCTCTTCAGAGTAAGAGTTTCAGTATCATAAGGCTACTTTGGTGCATTTTCCCACATCAAGGTGGCCCTCCAGGCTGATGTGCTTGGACATAGTTGTGCTAACCCAGGCAATGCCAGGGCAGCACCCACACATGCCCTTCAGAGCCCAGCACAACAGCTGAAAGAGGGGGACAGAATTCATCCTGGGATGGCTGCACACCCCAGGTTGGAGCTTATCCCCACCTGGTAACCAGGACCCTAGAGAGGAACAAACATTGGTCACAGGGGGTTACTCATAACAGGATGAGGCCCTTGTAACCCAGAGAAGCTGCACCTGCCCCATCCCTGAAGGTGTTCAAGGCAAAGTGGGATGTGGCTTGGAACAACCTGGTCTAGTAGAAGGTGTCCCTGCCCATGGCAGGGGAGTTGGAACAAGATGGTCTTTGAAGTTTTTTCCAATCCAAACCATTCAGAGCTTCTATGATTGAGAGGCCAGACTTTCAGAGCTGCCACAGAAGACATCAGGGCAGGTACCTGAGCTTTCCATCCCATCCCTTCTCTCAGTTCCCAGCCTGCCTGGGAGTCACTCACCATCTGGCTCCACAGGGTCAGCCACCCAACAAGAGGAAGTGCTGCTGCAAAGCCTGTAAAGCCAAAAACTGCTTTTCAAGATTACAGCCTTAGAGCCAGCAAATCCCAGGACAGCGCCATGTGTGACAGGGAAGCCAGCTCCCGAGGGGGAAGCTGATAAAGCTCAGGGGCTGGCAGCTCTCCAGGGGAGAAGGAAGCAGAAGTGATACGTTGCACATACAAGCTGAGACAGAACAGGAGATGCTGGATATACCACAGCCACTGAGGGGAGCAGGGAAGGAGGTAACAGGCACATCCTGGGGAGGTTAAAAATAAAAGCTCCTGAACTATACCTGTAGCAACATACGGACAGCATGAGGGCAGTTTTTCTACCTTATCATAGAAAATTTGAGCATTTTCCACCTTAATATAGAACAGTTAGGTTAGAAGGGACCTTATGGGATCATGCAATTCCACTAGCCCAGATTGCTCCAAGCCCCATCCAACCTGGCTTTGGAGGCTCCACAGCAGTACCTCAGATCTGAGATGACAGGAGGGGCATCAGGAGGTGAAGAGGTACAAAAGCCCTGCAGCCTTTCCTCCTCAGAAAAAAAAAGCCTCTCCAGCTGGAGTTTTAGACCAGCACTGAAAGAAGACTATGGGGAGAAGGCAAAGATTTGGTGGAAACATCTTGAAGAGCCCCCTCGAACAAAACCCTGGCTGGGCAAGTCCACCAACCCTGTGCTGTGCTCCCAGCAGTAAAAGCAGCAACTGGCTCTTCTGTAACCAGATCCTGGCTTGAGGGGAGCTAGACTCAACAGTGGGTAACCCAATCCCAGACCTCATTAAAAATGGGCTGCTCATTGGACTAGAGGGCAGCAACTGCCTACACTTCTCTCCTCCCGAAAGCATCCGTTCCCATCTGACAATCTCATTTCAGCAGGGAAGTCTTTGCTTTGTTGCTCTCATGTCCCCACATAACCCTGAGGTTAATCAAGCCAGCTTGGGTTTCTCTACCAACTCCAGTCTCCCACAGTATGAAACCTCAATGCGTTTTTCCTCCTAATTAGCTGTGCTCATCATTTCTGGTTAACGGTGCTAAAAACTCCCACCTCAACAGGTCTGTGTCATTAGTAGGCTTCAAAAGTGCTTATTTTATAGATAAGTGAGAAAAAGCCGAGCGTATCTATCCACATGCCTGTGGTGAGCAGGGGTAGGTATCTATTTCTGAAGAAACCTCACGTGGGAAAGAAGAATCCTAAATCCATGGAGGGCTGCTGACAAAGCGGGGGGAGAGCTTCAGCCCTGCAGATAGAGGCAGAAAAACCAGCTTTCCTGCTCTGTTCCCAAAAGCCAGCAGCAAACCCTGTAACTAGAGATAAATATTGCTTTTTTTTTTTTTAACTTTGAGTATACCAAGAATTACTTGTACACCAGGGCTGGAGTTTGGGTGTTTGATTTTGGTCCTGTCCCACCCCTCAGCTTGGAGGCAGCAGCTGCCTCTGCTGTTAATTTTTAATAGATTCTGGAAAAATCAGAGCAATTTCAGGGAACAAGCTGATTTTCAGCTTTCACTTATAGAATCACAGAATGGTTTGGTTTGGCAGGGACCTGAAAGATCACCTAGGTCCAACCCCCTGCCCTTAGGCTGGGGAAAGATCCCAGCTACCTCTGAGCTGGATCACTGGCTCCAGAAGCAGAGTGAAAGTCACCTATGGAGAGCTGCAGCACGTTTGCACAAAGCATTTCTCACAGCAAGGCTGCAGGCAGGCTCAGCACCAAACACAGGCTGTGAGTGTGCTGTGCAGGTGCTCTGACCACGCCGTGGTGCAGAGGTGCCCATCCCAGAGCCAGCCCTGAATCCTTGACCCCAGTATTTCTCAGTCACCTTGTTTAGCTGGAAAATAGATCTAAGACAACATCAAAGTCCAGGCGGGAGCAACACTGCTTTTTTTACCACAGATTTACCTTCATGGCAGAAAGCAAGAGTCCCAACATCTGGATTGAATCACACAGTCCTGCTGCAGCCAGCAGATGCTTCAACATCTGTGGAGTCCATGGGAAACACTGCAGCGCTGCAAGTTGCAAAGCCTCTGTTAACCTTGAGCATGATCTGAAGCTCTGACCCATTTCAGATTGTTAATGGGGCATGCAATTGTAACAAGAACGCTTCACCAGGAAAACCACACTTTCCCTGAAGCCAGGAGGGAGAAGAGAGGAGGACAGGGCAGGTTTGGGTCTGGGCAGCCTGACCAACAACCAGTTTTGCTCACAGAGATGATTTGTTGGAAGACAGACCAATCTGCAGGTGCTCCTAGCTTCCTTCACAGACTGCACCAAGGAAGAGCAAGGATACAAGAGACCCAAGCTGCTTCTCTCAGGCAGCCATCCTGATGTTTGGGGTTATTGGAGAGCTAATTCAGGTACCACCATTATAGACAGAACAGAAATTCACTATTTTCAACTTTCCATCCAAGCTGAAGCGTATGAACCAATATCATAACTCCTGTCCTCCCTCTGCTCTGGCAAAGCCCTGCAGGCAGGCAGACTCTCTGGGCTGATTTGCATTTGGTGCTTTTCAAGGATCTGCAGTAAATCGGGCAATTGGCTACTGTCCAAAGAACCACCCCACATAGTCACACATGGCAGAGCTACACAACAGCAAGAGGCTTCTCCAGCTGCTCAGTGGAGCCCTGGGATGTCCTGGCCATCCCTCCACCACCTCCAGGCACACCGTTGTGTTGGATGTTTCAACAGACTCACTGAATTCCACAGGCATCTGCTAAGACCACAGGAACCAAAGGATGTTGTAGGTTCATGTCTAAACTGACCCAGCCAAAGCCCAGCCTTGCACAAAGCACTGCCAGCCTAAATCTGGAGAGGCCAAGACATGGCAGCTCATCACATCCCTCCAAGACTGCTCTTGCAGACCATCAGCCCTGCCCATGCTCCAGAGGCTGGACTGCTTTTTGTATCAATTCCCAGTGGGAAGCAGTATGGGATACAATACTCCTCCTCTTTGTTCACACAGCTCTGAGGAGTCCAGTGGCCCTAATGACACCCAGCAGTGCCATTTCACATTTGGGAAGGGGGATGCACACACAAAGCAGCTGTTTGGTGTTTGGAGCAAGCAGCTCTCAGTGAGCCACTGCCCCCACTGGCCCACAGGGGCCAGCCAGCAGCACCAGCACCCTGGAGTGCCCTGTCACACACTGTGGTGAGGGATGCCAGCTACTGGCTGCCTTGCAGCTTCCCCATGCTGGATCAGGCTCTGGTCAGGCAGCTGCCTATGCCAACCCTGCCCACACTGCAGGTATGTTTGTACCTTCTGGTTTTCTGAGTTTGGCTAAAGCCTGTGCCAGGTGTGGGCTCATCTTTAAGGCAAGGGCAGGCTCAGGACAGCAAACCAAGGGAGGCAAGGAGATAGCTGCTGTCTCCCTCCCAGCCCAGGCCAAGCAGCTGATCTCCCCTCCTCATCCCCACCATCCTCCTGGGGCTGACCTCTCCCAGCCTCTGGCTGCACAGGAGGGCATTCTCCTCCTCCCTGAAAACAGCTGTTACATCTCCTGGGAATACAGGATTAGCGCTTTCCTCACCCTCTGCCCCCAACCAGGCTGCATCCACTGGAGCCTCGCTCCTGGAGAAGCTGGACCATCGGGATGCAGACCAAAAGTCCCAAGGTCACAGCCCCAGACAAACACAGCACTGCAGGGACTAGTGACCACTCACATTGCTAGCCCAGGGGATGCCTCATGGGAAAGCACAGCATCCCTTGCTCCCCTCTAACAGCAGGTGGCTGCCCATCCCTGCTCCAGCCAAACCCCAGTCCCATGTGCAACAGTCAAAATGCAAACCTGCAGCAGATGGGAAACGCCACAACTTTCCAGCCCCTGCTGCTACCACAGGGTCAGCAGCTTTGCTCTGCAGCAGCTCTACAGCTGCTCTGCTATTTTCCCACTGAGCTGCACAGTTAGTTTTCCTTCAATCCCTGCCACAACTAAGTTTTATTTAGCCAGTGATGTCCGAACAGCACATGGGGCTGGAGCACCACATGCAGAGCTCAGCTTAGGGTTGTTCCCGGAGAGAGTGGGCAGCTGGAAGAGCTGAAACTCATCACCTGGGAGATAGAGCAGCACTGCTGCCACCTTAACTTGCCCCAGATAAGCATCACTGAACCTGCCGCAGGATTAAGACAGCAGCCAAGATATGTATACAAGGAAATGATGCCCAGAGATTTTCAGGCTGAAACCTGCACTGCTCCTTCAGGAGGGGACTTCATGCCATTTCTCAGTTGATCTGCAAGGTCCAGCACAGGCAGAAGTTCTGTCCCTGACCTCACACACCTTCAATGAGGCCCAGCATTGCCAGCCATCATGCTTATGCTGCTCTCTCTGCCAGGCTTTGCTTCCCATTGGCAAGAGGAGGAAGGTTAGGCTGCCTTTCTCCTGGAGCTGATCCTTCCAGGCTGCTCCCACAGGAGACACGAGCAGCCACTCAATACCTAGTTGGCTGGAA
This sequence comes from Camarhynchus parvulus, assembly GCF_901933205.1. Taxonomy (NCBI): domain Eukaryota; kingdom Metazoa; phylum Chordata; class Aves; order Passeriformes; family Thraupidae; genus Camarhynchus; species Camarhynchus parvulus. The sequence continues at coordinate 7,334,205 of NC_044581.1, read as the reverse complement.
TTAATCCATAAAAGAATCAGGCTAATTACTATGCAAATACTCAAGTGAGGGATGCCATCCTCAGCAAAACAGCCCTCACATCTGCCCCTTGGCAGGCACTTGCCAGAGCAGCAGCACGGAAACGCCAATCCCGCACCGCGGGCTGCGCCTCGAACCTGTAAAACCACAAAGTATTTACAGCCAAGAGCAAACACATCAGAGCTGCAGAGGTGCCACCTCAACTCACTGGGGCAAGAACACCTTGTTCCAGTCGCTGACTCACTAATTATATAGGCAATGCCAGGGAGCCAGGGCTGCCAGAGCTGGTGTGCCACAGGGCACCTGTTAGCGCATGGCTGTCAGACATCCTTCCCAGGCAGCCCTACCCTGCTGCAGCTTTGACCTTCACTCAGTTGAATCATTCATTCATCCACTGCCTTGCTCCTCTGATCTTCCTCCTCCAGAGAGGATTCCCTGCACTTCCTACTGCTGCCACAGAACCCTTCAAGCTGGAAGGGGGACCCAGGTCTCGCCTTAATTTTCTAGGAAACAAGCAAACTCCTTTCTCCAGCTTCAGCACCTCCAAGCCCAGCACAGACATCCCCACCAGGATGCAGGCTCCTGTCCTTGGGAGCACTGCCAAGGTCATGCCCAGAAGTTTCCCTCCCCTCTGCATCCACAAGGAGCCAGCAGCACCTTCCAGGCACACCTGGAGCAAAAACCACCCCAGCTCCAGCACTTCCTCCTCATCTCTCCACTACCATTGCCTCACAGCAATGCACTGCTGACCCTGGCTCTCATCCTGCAGTTCCACTGCCAGGAGGAAGGAGTGAGAAACCATGTATATACCAAGACATCCTAAAGAGCTTCAGCCAGCAAGCCAGAGCTGTGCAAAACTTGGGAGCATAGCACATTCTCCAAGGAGCTCAGGACCACAGAGAGCTTTGGACCAGGCAGCCCAAAGAGGAGGCAGGCAGCAGCCGGGCAGCATTTCCCAAGGATACCCACACAGTGGAGGACCTTGTCGCCAGCAGCTCCCTGGATGGAGCTCTGGATGAAGCAGTGATGCTCAGCACTAGGTAGCCAGCCCTGTTGAAGCCTCTAGAGATACTATGAGAACCTTTCCAAGAACAAGTACAACTCCAGAGGGGAGGAAGGGAAGGGGAGAAGAGGAGAGGGAAGCCCTTGGGCCAGCCGACGGGGTCCAAAGCCAGCTCTGTCCCATCTAATCTCAGGGCTTCCAGAGGAAGCAGCTCTCGGCATCATGCTGCAACTAGTGGTCAACACTCGAGAGGCCATTGCAACTCCCTGCCTCGCGGGGCAGATACAGCCTGGCCGGTACTGCTTGGACGTGGAAGAGGATGAGGGATGCGCTGGCAGCGGTGGTTGGTCCCCAGCGAGACCCCACAGACAGCAGCGTCCTGGTGCCTGCGGGACACCCCACTCCGCTCCCCGCCGAGCCCAGGCGGTGCCGTCGGGGCGTCGAGGCCGTGTCCCCGCACTCACCTGTGACAAGGACGGCTCTGCCCGCCACCGGCAGCAGCCCGCGGGGCGCCGCCCGCCACAGCAGCAGCCCGGCGGCGGCGGCGGCCAGGGCCAGCCCCAGGGGCAGCGGCAGCCAGGCGCGGCACAGGCTCTGCAGCGCGGCCAGCAGCGCCAGCGGCAGCACCAGCCCCCGGCCCAGCGGCGGCCCCAGCCCCCGGCCCGGCCCCGGCGCCCGCCGCGCCGCCCGCAGCGCCAGGCTGCCGGCCAGAGCCGCCCACAGCGCGCCGTGCGCCCAGCGCTCCAGCCCCGGCTCCATCCCTGTCCCGATCCCGGGCCCGGCACGGCCCCGCCGCTGCCGCTCGCCCGCCCCGCCGCGCCCGTTTATAGCCGCCCGGCGGGGAGCGGGCGGGCGGGGACCGGCCGCCGCCAATGGGAGACGGGCGGGACGGGAGCGCCGGGCACCGGGAGCGCCGGGCACCGGCAGCCGCGGGCACCGGCACCGGCGGCCGGGGAGGGGGGAAGGCGGAGCGCCTTGGTACCCACGGCTCGGCTCGGCTCGGCTCGGCTCGGCTCGGCTCGGCGTGGCTTGGCGCGGCACTGCGCGGCACGGCTTGGGACATCGTGCTGCCTGGGTAGGCACGGCTCGGCTCGGCTCGTCACGGTTTGGCTTGGCTCAGTGCTGCTCAGGATATTCTGCTGCCTAGGTGGGTGCGTTCAGTGTTGCTTAGTCTGGCATTGCTCAGCTCAGCTCAGCTCAGCTAGGGACATGATGCCACCCAAGCAGATTCAGTTCAGCACAGCTTGGGGCATTTTGCCAGCTCAGTAGACATGGCTCATCTCGGGTCAGCACAGCTTAGCTCAGCTCAGCCCTGCTTAGGACATTTTGCCACCTAAGTAGGCACAATTCAGCTTGGTCCAGCTTGGCAGAGCTCAGCTCAGAACAGCTCAGGACACCATGCCACCTCAATATGCACAGCTCAGCTCAGCACAGACCAGGAGATGATGATGTGCCAGATAGTCACAGTTGGGCTTGGCTTGGCTTGGCTTGGCCCGGCTGAGCTCAAGACATTGTGCCACCTCAGTAGGCACAATTCAGCTCAGCTTGGCAGGGCTCAGTCTTGCTTGGGACATGATGCCACCCATTTAAGGCACAACTCAGCTTGGCACAGCTTGGCTTGGCGCAGCTCAGCTCAGCTGAGCCCTGCTCTGTACACTGTGGCACCTCAGTAGCCATGGTTCAGCTCGGCACAGCTCGGTTCGACTCAGCTCAGAACATTTTGCCACCTAGATAGGTGCAATTCATCTCAGCTCAATTCAGCTCAGTTCAGCATAGCTCAGGACAGTCAGGACACTCAGGTAGCTCAGTTCAGCCTGGCTTAGCACAGCTTGGGATGTCATAGCATGTACAGGATGGCTCAGCTCATCTTGGCACAGCTCAGGACAAGGTACCACCTAGGCAGCCACAGCTCAGCTTGACACAGCTTGGCTTGGCTCAGCACATCATCCCACCTAGGTAAGCACAGTTCAGCTCAGCTTGGTTTGGCCTGGCACAGCTTGGCTCAGTGCTGGTCCAGGCAGAGCTTCCTGGCAGGAAGTGCCATTGCATCCAGGGAGGCTTGGCAGGAGGGAGGCTGCCCAAGCCAGAACCAGTGCCACCAGACCCACACCCCATGGGACAGGGGGAGCACAGGGCATGGCCACCGTCAGGGCCACCCCTCGATCGGGTCCTCCTGCACAGGGCAGTGCCCTCAGGCCCTGCTGGGGAGCACTGTAGGAGCAGTGGCTGCCCAGCTCCTGCTGCCTTGGCCAGCCATGCTCAGTTCCTCAGTGCCCAGAGCAGGCATGTGACATGTGAATCTCTCCCAGCTGCTCCCTGTGACTTGGGGACAATGACTCCAGGGGGATCCCAAAGCATTTTCTCACACCCAAAGCAGGTAGTGCTCTGCCACTCACCTACCTGGTGTGATTCTGGGGCTGCAGCAGGGTGAGCCATGCTGGGAGCTCAGGTCCTGGCTTGCCCCAGCGAAGCCTGGGGAAGCCCTGCCATGCAATGCTGGGTGCCAGGCCCGTGCCACCTCCAGCAGCTGCTGGCAGGAGCTCCCTGCACCACCTGGCTGGGGGACAAAGTCCTCTCCTTCCAGGTTAATTGCACAGGGTAATTGCTGCCGCTGGGCTCGCTTTATTAAGCACCTGCTTTAATATTTCACCAAGTCTCGGTACTCGGTGATCCTTCGTGCGTCCCTGCCGTGGGCCTGACTCTGGGCACTCTCTGGGCTCTCGCGTGCCATCACCAACCCCTCTCCCTCCCTGGTGTGCTGCCATCAGCACCGGCTGCCCCACCAGACCCCTGAGCCCTGTGGTGGTGGCAGCACGTGCCAGGGATGCCTGTGCCATCCTTATTGGAAACAGCCTCCCTGGTACTGGCAGAAAACCACATTTCATCAGCAGGGATGGCAACAGCTGCAGAAGTACAGCGTGGAACAGGCTGGGGTGGTTTCGCTGGGGCGTGGTGGTGTCACCCAGCTGAGTTTGAAGTGCTCAAGGGAATGTTGGGAAGCCGGCAAGGTAGAGGAGGAGGGATGCTCCCAACAGCATGGCCGCGGGCTCTCCCACAGGAATCTGCTTGCTTGCGGCCCTGGGCTACTGAACCTGGTGAAAACAATAGAGGTGACCACAAAGCAGAGCCTCAGGGAACTTGGGCTCTGAAGAGGACCTGGTTAAACCTCACCACACATCACTTCACCAGGGCTTGAAAAATCCTGTTGGAGAAAGGTTGTTTTCCATGAGAGGCCGTCCCTCACTGTGCTGGCCAAGCTGGAAGTGCTGGGGCGTGCAAAGGAGTGAAATCAGGGATATGGTGCTTTGCAGGGACAGACAGAATCTAGAATCTGTACCCATGTCTCTATTTCACAGAGGGTAGGTATGGCCATTCCCAAATTGCAGCATGAATTTCCACAACCCCTTGAGGGCTGGGTTGGATGTCCGTCCATCCATCCATCCATCCATCCATCCATCCATCCATCCATCCATCCATCCATCCATCCATCCATCCATCCATCCATCCCTTCCAGATCTCCTCACACATGGTCTCGGGATGTCCTTCCTGTGGGACACCTCAGGATGGGTTTGTAGATAGCCGTGGTGCTCTTTGTCACACCAGTCAGGGCTTTCTGTGGGTTTTCTCACCACAGGCCCCATGTGGTGGGGCTGAACCAGCAGCACCATTTGCTGTCTCTGGCTGCTCCCCAGCTTTCCCCCAGAAGGCTGGTGTGCAGTCAGGGTGACTGGTGGCTCTTCCCTTGAAGACAGTGCCTGGCCTTGTTCATCTGCCCATTGCCCAACCCCGAGGGTGCCTCCCAACCGCGCCGTGCTGTTGGGAAACGCCAGTGATAGCCCCATTACCTTTTGACCTACTTGAGCTCTTCCGTACCCGTTCTGCTAATTACAGCTCACCTTTCACAGGGGAAGCAGGGCTGGTTCAACCACAGCCACCTCCCACACCTTTCCTGGGGCTGCTCAAGCAGGTCCCTGGGAGGGAGGACACACAGACCACATCTTCCTAGTGCTCCCCTTGCCCTAGGCTGTTCCTCCAGCTCCTGGAGCCTCCCATGACTAACAGGTTTTGAGATAATTGTTCCACTCCCTAATCTGATCTGCAGAAGATTCATGACATTGTTTTCAAAGTACCATAAGCCATTTCCAGGGTCTCTAAGCCCATGAGGGTTGTGATTCATCCGCATGCTGCTGCCACAGGTACTTAATCTTCTCCAAAACAGCAAGTCCTTCTTCCAGGGCTATTATCTCCTCAGGAAACGCCACCCAGGCAAGCGTCTAACAGGCCACTTCTGCCTGTTCAGTGCTGATGGATATTTGTGCCAGCTCTTGCTTCCTCACAAATGCCATGAGGTACAGTCCTTCCCTGGGAGCAGCTGTCTCAGGAGAGGGGACCATGGGACTGAAGCCTCCCCCTTCAATGTCACTTGAGGGCTGGGTACCCACCACGGACTGTCAAACCCACAGGAAAGGGGATGCTGCACTTGGAGTACAGGGAGCTCCCTGTCTCCCACATAATGTCCTCAAAGTGCCCTTGAATGGACAGGGGTTCATCCTTCACGGTGAGGGTGTGAGACACTGGAGCCCATTGGCATCTGAGGCTGGAGACAGTTCAGGGGTGACAAAGGCTGTTGCACCACCTGGAATTTAACTCTCATTTTGCCCCAAAGCATCTTGCAAAGAACAGTGATTAATTACTCCTGGCACCAAATATTTGTGTCCTACTACTGAACTTTGTGCAGTTGTCTTGGTTCTGGTTGAACTTTGCCACTGTAGTGGGAACTCTGTTATTGTGGCATTCTTCTCTGGGCAACACAGATCCATGGGTGGCTGTGATTCAGCTAAGCCAGGTTCACCTCCAGGAAGCCTTTCCTGCACCCAACATCCCTGTGATCCTTTCCCAGATCTAAGGCAGGGGAAACTGAGTCTAAAAAAGCCCAGCCTGGAGGCACTTCTCATGGCACAGCCAACCTCAGCCACAGCCTCTATGGAGCCACCTTAGCTCTTTGTTCTGGGACCTTCTTCCTGTTCTTCCCCAGCATTTTCCATTCCTTGTTTCCAGCTTAATTGACAAAGGACTTTTTTGATCTTTCCTTATATTTTGAAGCTGTAAATCACAGGTGACCATTGGTGCTCATTGTCTGCTACATTTGGTGCCATGTTGTTGGAATCAGCCTGAGACCCAGGCTTTGATCCTCCATCTGTAGGGGGTTTCCACACACCTCAGCTGGATGGTGGGCACAGCTCAAAGCTTTCCCCAGCAGCTGGGCAGGACCTCCTTGCTCCTGGTGTGCTGTGGCTGGAGCAGCTCCTTTGCAGAGTACCAGGGCTGCTCCCCAGGAGAGCCTTGCTGGCAGCGTGGAGCATCCAGCCAAGCACTGCCCTTGGGTCTGGCTCGTTCCAGACCCCCTTGTCTTTGGAACATTCCTGCCTCTGGCTTGTTTTTCCAGGTTGCGCATGATCCCCAGGTATTTACAAAACACAGCTCCGTTTCCAGACGCATTCATGGCTTTGGGTGGTTTCACCTTCTGCCCTGGCCAGGACCTTGTGTCACTGTGCCTGCACAGCCTTTGCCAGCCAGGCTTTCTGCACCACAATTCCCCAAACCAGAGCTGATTTTGGGCTACAGGGACCTCACTCCTTCAGTGTGGTTGTGAAACAGTGATTCCATCTCCACTAATACTTAGTGTTCTCCTGGGTCATATGTGGTACCCTTGCCAGGCTTCCTTTGCCAGCACAACATCAACCTCCCATCTCCCATCTCTGCCCATCACAGAGTCTGTATCTCAGCACTGGAGTGATGGGGACAGGGGAAATATGTCTCCCCCTTGGTCACAGGACAGATGCCAGGGGAAGATGACTGGGCCAGGTGACATTCTGCTCCCTCTGCTCCTAGGGAAGGTGGCAGTAGGTCACAGCAGCTGTGACCTGGTTCCCATTCCACGCCTCCATCCTGCTGGGGAAGGTGGTTGCAGAATGGAGCATGTTGTCAGCCTGAAGTTGCTTAAGAGGGTTGAGGCCAGGAAGTGGAGTAGGTGTCCTCCAGCTGAGGCAGGAGGAGGAATTTTTGGGGGGTAGATGATCATAATGCTTCTGGAAGGTGGCCAGGGTGCACCAGTATTTGCAAGAAGTGTTCAAGATGGCTCTGACCTGGGAAGAGGAAGGCTGTGCTGTCACTGATGGGAATTGTGCTTCCCACACAAGGTGGTGGGACTTTGTGGCAACCACGAGGCCAGGACCATGGGCAATCCCCCACCCTGAGCTTGGGGGTGGCACTGGGGACATGCCCATGGAGCACAAAGCTGTAGCCGACCTCAGAGTGTGGCAGCAAACAGGACCCTGTGCTGGGACAATCCCATGGAAAAGTTGGAATGGAGAAGGCAGGGAACATCTATCAGAGTGAGGGTGGAAGCTACAGAAGAGCAAAAATGCAACATAAAGGGGAGCCAGGCTCATTCCTGCTGTCCCCTGCTCCTCCTCGCTGCCTGGAACGGGGCCAGGGCAGGATGAGGGCCAGGGACAAGCCGTGGAGACACAGCTGATCACAGGGGACAGGAGCCTGTCCCCGCCGGCCAGACAAACAGCCAGGACCAAGGACACAGCTGTCATTCAACAGGAGACATGAAAGGGGCAGGCTGTGTCTCTGGGTGGGGGGAGCAGGGTGCAGCCCCGCCGGGTGCCAGCCGGGGGAAAACAACAAAATGAAGCCCGTTTTCGTTGGCGAGTCGCTGAAGAGCGGCGGGACGCGGGGCATCCTTTCGGGACGGGAAGAGTCCTTTAGGGTGGCCTCGCCTGCGTGTGGCCACCGTGCCCCCTCGTGGCAGCAACACACGGCTGGTCCCGGGCTGGCTGGGCAGGAGCCACGCAGGGATGGAGACAAGGAGGGGATGGAGGAAGGAATGGAGGTGCTGGGTGACATGGGGTGCCCTGGCAGGGTCACTTCATCCCACCTCGAGAAGTCCACTGGGGGTGCAGCACCCCAACCCCATCTCTGTTGATGCTGCCTGAGGCCACATGTGTCCCAGGTCCCCACCAAGCCTTGTCTGACTGCCCCAAACCCCCCTCAGCTTGCAAAGGTGCCTCCAGCATCCTGCCACCCCCTCTCCTTCTCAGGGGTCACCTCTGCTGGTCATATTTTTGGCATAAATGACTTGTGCTGTGGCCAAGCCAAGCACTTCAGGCGCCGCTCAAGGGCAGCGTGTGTCCAGGGCCAAGCTGGGAATCCTCGAAATAACACCAAGGCTGAAAAAAAAAAGGTGGAAAAACCCAAACACATTGCCCTGCACCCTGCCTCAGTTTTCCCCAGCAAGCCCTCAGGACTAACAGTCCTGGGGCTGTGACATGTGCAATGTCATTTTAGGGACCTGGAGTAGGTGCAGGAGGTCAGGAAGATGCTTTCTCAGCCCCTTCTCCTTCCCCCTGTGGCTCATTGTTACCTGTCATAACCTCTTTGTCCTCTCTTTGCAGCCCCAAGTCAAGCACCCAGAGGCCACGAAAGCCAGACCATATCTTGAGGCACTTCTGGGACACTTGCAGCTCTCAGTGTGGCATCTTGCTGCTTTCAGGGCCACTCAGGAAGATCTCAGACACTGCAAGCTGAGGCAGGCTGGCATGTCCAGCCTTGTGGGAGAGGAACAACCCTGGGCAGAGATAGCCAGGAGGAAAAAGCTGCCCTGCCCGGTGGAGTTTTTCTTCATTCCTTGAAGGCCACAGAGACCTGCTGTGCGGGATTCAGGGCTGGAGGCAGCACCAGGGCAGCGCCGAGGTGGAGCTGTCGTGATGGATGATGTGACACCATTCCCAAATGCCTCTACCACAGGTGAGAGTGCCCAGAGCACTGGCAGAGGGGGATGCTGAGAAATGGTACCCACTGTGAGGAGCATCGCACCCAGTGTGGGGTTTAATCTGTGTCTGGCATGGCAGGAGCCACACTGGGACAGGAGGTGGCAGGAACATCTCCCAGGCTCCCATGGGGACAGGCAGATGCTGGCCCTGGTGCATTTACAGGAACAGGCAGCCTGTCTTTGCCAAGCACTGGTATTTCTGAGGCTTGCAGCTGGGGGACACATGGCTGCTGTACCCAGGACCTGCTCCTAGAGGGGAACAACCACCCTGCCTCTGACCCACGTCTGGGTCTGGCTAAACACCCCCAGGAGATGTTTGTAAAGGAGAGGTGAAGTGTGAGACAATTTTACTGTGCTGTGGCCTTGTGCTCGAGCCACTGCTCCTGTCCTTGAGCATGCAGCCTTGAGCCTGGCAGCAGTCCTTGCTCCTTCTGGAAAAGTCCCCCAGCTGTCCTGGTACAGAGGGGATCATGCTGTTCCCAGAGGGACAATGGTGCCTACAAGCCACAGGGCTGGCTGAGTGCTTGCCCCAGGCAGCAGGGTTTGGGTTGCAGGAGAAGGGATACTGTCTTGGCCAGGGAGGGAGTATCACATCATTCTGGCCTCTCAGGTTCAGGAACAAGAGATGCTGGCAGCATATCAGATCATTTTATTGCCACAGCGGCCGTGGGCCAGACCCAGTTCCCAGAGGGGGTCTGAGTCCAGCCCCTTGACCGCTCTAATACTGTTGAGAAGATGAACCTCGAGCCTTCAAGCTGAGTGCTGAGCATCCTCCATCCCGGTCACCATGGAGCAGCTCTGGGCATCACTCCCATTCTGCTCCCTGCACCTCTGGGAGCTGGAGGCCAGCAGGGAAAAGCGAGGTGAGGCCAAAGGCACAGAGTGTGCCTTTCCTGGGACTGCAGGGGCTGCCACCATGTCCTGCCCTGGGGCTGCTGGCAGTGGGGAGCAGCCAGAGCCCCCTCAAACCTCCATGCCAGGCACCCGTCCCAGGCCCAGGGCCTGCACCAGCTCCTCGGTGAGCCCGCTCTTCAGCGTCCGCCGCACTGCGGGAAGAGCAGAGTGTGGCACTGCCAGCACGAGCAGCACTGGCTGCCAGAGTCCCCACACATGGGGGCCTGCTCAGGCAGGGACAGGGTAATGGGGTGCACTGGCATGGACTGGTATCAGGGTGCATGGTGGGCTCAACATGGCAGGTCATGGGTGGCCCATGGGGAAGGAGCCAGACAGGGCATGGGAGCAAGGACACAAAGGACAAGGGACAGAGCACAGAGACATGGAGATGGAACAAGACAGCGATGGGGACAGAGATGAAAAGGAGTATGGGGATTGGGCAGAGCCTGGGAAGAGAGACGGGACAGGGCATGGCAAGAGAGACAAAGAGATGGGAAAGGGTAAGGAGATAGGGATACAGAGCTGGGAAAAAGCATCTGAGCAGGGACACAGACATGAAGATGGGACAGAATACAGGGACAGAGCGTGGAACAGAGATGGAACAGGGCATAAGGACACAGGGATGGGACTTACAGGACTTCCTATTGCCACGGGACCTCCTGCGCTCCTTGTTGGGGCAGGGTCGGGGATTGGGATTCTGTGTCACCGATTTCACCAGCTGGTCCATGATTTCATCTGAAGCATCATCAGGGGAGCTGGGAACATCCTCCTGGGCTGGAGAGCCCTGGGTCGGGGTGCCATGCCCTGTTCCTGCATGAGGACAATGAGGATGCTGGCACCAGTTGCTCCCAGCCAGCTGGGCATGTCTTGAGTTCCTCTGCCATCCTGCTCCTACCCTGGCTGGCTCGGCTGCGGCGGGCAGGGATATCTGTGAGGGAGGTCAGCAGAATCTTCATGCTCTCATGACCCGCTTCCATCTGCTCCCTGGGGCTGCTGGACACCACGGCAGGCGGCAGAACTGCCTCGGCAATGCCGGAGAATTTCTCAGTCTGAAATGGGAGGAGAGGTCAGTGTTGGGGACATGGGGGGCGTCACCTCCTGGTGGCACGCAGGCAAGCGTCCCTGTACCTCGGTGATGAGCCGGCCCCGGGTTTTGTTGCGCTCGCGGTGGGCGGCGCGTTTCTTCTGCTGCTGCAGCACGCGCTCCCGGCAGGTGCGGTACTCCAGGGCGAACTCCTGCAGCAGTTTGCAGATGGATGTCACCTTCACATCCCGCACCGTGCTCGCTGGGTACCCCAGGTACAGCAGGAAGGAGTGAAACCTACGGGAACATCCGTCACGGAGGGCCACCAACAGGACTGCAAGGTTCCTGCTGTGTCCCCAAGCCACCAACCTGTTGAGGACACGCCTGTGCACCACCTTCAGGACGATGATGCGCTGGGTGCTGTCCTTGAGGAACTCTGTCAGCTTGGTCTTCAGCACTGGCTTGGTCTCATGCTTGGCAATCACCTTTAGGTTGTGCCAGGAGGCCCTGCACCTCCGCTCCAGCTGCACCAGGCTGTTGGCCAGCTCTTCAAAGTCAATCTGGAAGAGTGAGGTGTCAGTCCTTAGCCATGCTGGTGTAGCTGGGCAGCCACAGGACCCACAGCCTCCCCCTGCCCAGGTGTCACCTGCCTTGCCTCACCTTGGCGGAGCGGGTGATGGAGGCAATTTCTGAGTAGAGGTCAGTGGTTTCTGGGAACTTCTCTACCACCATCTGGCAGAGATGGTAGAGCAGGGACTGCCGGTGCACTGTGTCCTTCACTTCCGAGACCTTCTCCAGGTAGCCGAGCTCAAAGCCTCTGCTCTGAAACCCAATGGACTCAGCAGGGACTCTCATCCCTACTCCAGCAGACCTCCAGTCTGCAGATCCACTGGGTCCCCACCAGCACCTCCCAGCTCCCCACAGACCCTTCTGGGTGCCCACAAACCATGGCTGGTCCTCACCCTGCTCCTCACCTGGGAACCATTCAAGAAGTTGCCCATCGCCAGCAGCGTGGCTAAGATGCACTTGAATGTGTGATTTCTGGCCAGCTGCTCCATGCCTACCTTCAGATCAAAGAGCGGCTCTGCGATCTCCTGGGTGAGGGGAGAAGCAGGGGTGAGATCCCTTGGCCACTCTCTCTCTTGGGAGCTTCAGCATTCACCCACGAGGACAACCACCTCCTGATCAATCCAAGCCCATGCTTGCCTTGGGGATCTGCAGCCCATCCCCAGCCATGCTGGGGCACCTCCCGTGTTTGGATATGACTGGTCCTCACCAGAAACATGCTTGGCTCAGTGCTTAGCACTGCTGGGGTGTCAGCAGTGGGAGGGCAGAGGGGAGATGGGGTACATGGCTCCGTACCTGCTCCAGGCTCTCATAGTCCAGCTTGAAGGCCCAGAGCTGGAGCCTGGCCGTGAGGTCACTGATGGAAGACAGGGAGAGCAGGAACTGCTCTGCAGAGCCCAAAGGCACATCAGGATTGGCCAACTGGGCCTCCTGGATCTTCTGTTTTTCCTCCTCAGTTGGGACCATGGTTAGGATTTTCTAGAGCAGGGAAAGAGGGATATGTCAGACTCCATATGTAGGATGTGTCACTCCAGGCATCATGGCATGGATGTCTCCCAGCCTGGGGAAATGACCTGCTGAGGACCTCAGAGGAGCTGAGCCTGCTTCTCTTGTGCTCACCTCAATCCCTTCTTTACTGACTGCAAACTCATCGAAGTTGAGCACGGCTGTCTTGATTATATGGACGGGTGGTAGCACAGTGAGGCCAATGTTGATGGCATTGCTCCTCTTGGGGTCCAACACCACCACCACCTTCTTCCCATCAATGGCTTTCTGCAAAGAGGACAGGATGGATGGGGATAGCCAGGCAAAGGGCTCACCTTCATGAACTTATGAACACAGGGAACCAAACACAGATGAGGCAGTGAGCCAAACCAAATCTGTGCACTGCCCATAATCATCCCCACTGAGCCTCCAGGCTTCTGGTGCCCATCCTTGAGATCGGGTAGGGATAACAGGCTCCCCACAGGAACCCACAGCCTTCCTCCCACCCCTCAATGCCCCTTGGCCAATGGATGCCAAGTGGTACCTTTGAGGTTGGCGCTTCCTTTGACCGTGACTCAAAGAGATGCTCCAGTTTCGCAGTATTGACCTCGACATTCTGCAGGGATGCCCAAAGTGTCCCCTGGCCAAACCTGCCAGTCCCCACAGTGCCATCCAGCTGCTTCAGCTCCTTCCAGAAGAGCTTCACTGTCCTCTTCTTCTTGGCCTCAGAGGGGCCATCTGTTGTTGAGGGACCTGGCAGCCCTGGTGCGGGTGGGCAGCCGGGGACTGCAGGAGGTGGAGGTGGTGGTGGTGGTGGTGGGCAACCAGGGAGGGCAGGAGGTGGAGGAGGTGGTGGTGGGCAACCAGGGAGGGCAGGAGGTGGAGGTGGTGGTGGTGGGCAACCAGGGAGGGCAGGAGGTGGTGGAGGGGGAGCCATGAATGTTCCAGCACTCATTGCTTCAATTCCAGGATGGAGGAAAGACCCATTGGTCATTGGCCCTGTGTCCAGGATGTCAAAATCTTCTTCTTCCCCCAAGTCAGTAAAGTCCATGTCCTTGATCTTCAGCTGCACAGGGATGGTCTCCAGGCGTTCCCATGTCAGCTCTGTGTCCTTTTTGATGGGCATCATCCCAGTGTTCTCCAGCTTCTGTGTGTGGGTCTCATCATCTATGCTGGACATGGCACGTACCAGCTTGGCATGGGCGCTGGCTACTGGCCCGTCTGGAGCCCTGCCACGGGGCCAGGCACTCTCCTGCTCCTGGCTGCTGCTTCCCTTGGTGTCCATCTCCACCTCACCCTGGATCTGGGGGGATAAAGGTATTTCATGGAACACCTTCTCCCTCCCTGACTCTGAGGAGCCCTTGGCATAGAGCATGTCCAGCATAAACTTGGTGTCAGAGGAGATGGTGCTGCAGGAGTCAGTGATGTCAGATCGAGCCAAACAAGACCCTGCAGGGAGAGAGGGAGAAGCTGGAATAATCTGCTTGGAGGGGGCAGGTGGTGCTGGCTCAGTGTAGAGTTGGAGTCCTGCTCTGCAGTGAGGTGTGCTCAGATGCCAGCATTTTGAGCAAGGAGGTACGACCAGCTCCTCCAATGTTCTGTGTCACAGATACAGGCATGGGATGAGGATTGAGGGGCCACTAATCCCCACCCAGGGACCCAGATGAGCTGGGAACACACACCCTGGCAGCACCTACTTATGCTGTGTGGCTCCATCCCGGGATCAGAGGTGCCATGGTCTCTTTCCCATGCAAGTGCAGTAGGATGCTCTAGTGTAGTATCGCTGAGGACATCGAGCCGTCCCTTGGCCATGGAAGAGATCTTCTCCTTCTGGGCTGCAGCCAGGTTCTCCAAAAAGCGAGCTCTGCAAGATGGGGTGGATGTTGGCCAAAAGCAAAGCAGGGATGGGGACAATAGGGACAACCAGCAAACCACGCCATGCCACACTGCACAGCAAGTCCCACAGCACAGAAACCTCCTGCGCTGGCCACACCTCATTGGGGACACCAAGGATTCAACCTCCTCTGAGCCCTGCAGAGAGAGGTGATGGCCCCACGGCTGTGCCAACAGGGTGCTGCTGTCACCAGTTGGTCACAACAGACCTGGTGCTCACTGCAACCCTCATCCAAAAGCTGCAAAACCCAGGAAGGCACCAAGGCAGAGACTTGAGGGCATGATCCTGCTCCTCACGCCCTGTGTGGCCAGAGCCCAGATACCTCCAGCCAGGTACCACTCCAAGGAAGCGCATGCCTGGAGACACACGCATGCCTCTACTTACTCAAACTTCTTCAAAATAGGCTTGTCCCCATGCAAGGAGGGGGCATCCTCCCGCCTGAGGGAAAACAGGGGTTAGCCCCCACTGCTGGCAGTCCCCCCGGGGCTTGTGCATCCTGCACACACCCACCTGGCAGCCCTCCAGCATGAAACCCTTGCCCCATGGTCCCAGGGTTCACAGGGAGCCAGGAGAGGCCTGGCAAGTCCCCTCTGGCCCAGGCACCACATGGCATCGGGTGCTGGAGAGATGGGACATTGTCCATCACCTGGAGTGGGCTGTGCCACCCCCAGCAAGGACACCTCACCCCAAAGCAGGGATCAGAGCATGCCACATCCTGTGGGGTGATGGGGAGGGGGTTGGGGTCCCACAGGTAGGACTTGAAGGGGAGAGGCAATGGATGGGGGCAGCAAGGTGAGTGCAAGTGACTGCTCCCCCAGAGCATCATAGGATAGGGCAAGGGAGAATTAATAGGACATTAAGCTGAAAGAGAGTAGGTTTAAATTGGGTATTAGGAAGAAATTCTTCCCTGTGAGGGTGGTGAGACACTGGCATAGGTTGCCCAGAGAAGCTGTGGATGCCCCATCCCTGTAAGACCAGGCTGAATGCTTTAAGCAATCTAGTGGAAGCATTGGAACTAGATGATTTTTAAGATCCCTTTCAACCCAAACTATTCCAGGTGCTATGATTCTATGATCATGCTGGGAGGGAGCATGCACATGCAGAGCCAGGCACTTACCAGACAGGGGCAGTTTGGTGCAGCCTGCAAAAGGAAAGACAGAAAGAGTGGGCAGAGGAGAGGGCAAGCGTGGGCAGAGAGGAGAATGAGGAGCTGGAGCAGAGCTGTGCATGCCCAAAGGATGCCTTGGAGCCCTTGGCCAGACCCTTTGATACCTGCTGCCCCCTCATACATCTCTCCAGCTCCAGTGCCCTCCCAGACTGTTTCCCCAAGGGCAAAGGCAGAGTGTGCCCTGGGATGGACACACCTCATGCTCCTGGGAGCCCACCCTGCTGCCCTGGGGGACCTCCATGCCCCCAGCCCCCCCTGCTCCTCACTTGTAGACGCTGCGCTCTCCTGGGCCCAGGGGCTGCTCCTTCTCAGCCGGGGGGGAGGCCAGGGCCAGCCGCACGCTGGATGTGCTGTTGTAGATGCTGGTGGGACAGGGTCTGGAAGAAGTTGACAGGGACTGAGAGCAGGTCCCACAGGACTGCTCTCCACCCTCACACCAGCAATGGATCCAAGTGCTGCTTATGCGGCATCTCGGTGTCTTCACCATCCCAGGATCATCCCCACCACAGACCACCTCCAGCTGCACTTACTCTGCTGGGCTGCTTGGTGCAGGGATAGGTGGGGTGTCCTCAGCTGGGGGCTCCTTTGGAGTGTCAGGAGACCCCAGCAGTGGCTGGGCATCGGCACTGGGATCCTGGGAGCCACCCTGGGATCTCCACCCACGCCGGCCCTCGTCTGTCCTCCTCCGCTCTTTGCGTCCCCCTGAGGGCGGCTCTTCCACATCATCCTCCAGCTTGAGAGCACTCTGTGGAGGGACCAGGGGCATGGCACCGGGCACAGCAGCATCC
Organism: Camarhynchus parvulus; assembly: GCF_901933205.1. Classification (NCBI taxonomy): domain Eukaryota; kingdom Metazoa; phylum Chordata; class Aves; order Passeriformes; family Thraupidae; genus Camarhynchus; species Camarhynchus parvulus. The sequence continues at coordinate 7,318,025 of NC_044581.1, read as the reverse complement.
CTGCCACCCCATGCACTCACCCTCCCTGCTGGAGGCAGGTGGCACATGGCCAGATCCTGCTGGAGCCCCGCTCACCTCATAGATTGTGAACTGCTGCTTCAAGTCGAGGTCGGTGCCCTTGCTGCCCAGGTACTGCTGCACCACCTGCTCCATGCCCTGCTGCTCCAGGCAGTCGGTCACATCATAGAAGGTGTCCTGGTCTGGGAGGGCTGCCAGCGTCTGGGCAGAATCAGAGGGATGCTGCTGGCACTGTGGTGACCCACACTGAGCCCCAGCAGTGTGGCACCACGGGGACACCCCCACAGACCTTGTTGATCAGTGTCATGGTGAACACCAGCAGCTCCGTGTCAGCCCCGTTGCGCTGCTCTAGGATGGCCATTAAGTTGGACCACGGACAGGCACCTGGGAAAAGAGGCATGAACAGGTGACATGCAGGCTGGGAGGGGACACTGTCCCCCAGCAGGGACCTTGCAGGAGGCTGGAGCTGCGCTCACCTCTCGCCTGGTCCACGGCATTGACGGCGCGGATGAGCAGCAAGGCGTTGGGCTCTGTGTACTCCACAAACACCAGGAGCAGCTTCAGTGCCATCTTCACCACCAGGCGAAACTGGGACAAGGGATGGCAGATGGGACAGCAGCAGTGACAGGGGCCTGCCAGCATGCTGCTGGAGCACTGTGGGGTGGCTGTGCCCATGCCCCAGGACTGGGAGCTTTGTCGTGGGGCCAGGGACCTGCAGCTGTGAGGCTGATGGCTGAGAGGCACTGGGAAGGGACCTGGAGCAGGAGTGTCTTACTCAAGCTCTGTGCCTGGGAATGTGGTCACATCAGGATAGGGAGGTCTGCAGATCCTGGGTGGCTTCCAGAAGGCTGGGAGCAGGACCCAACACAAGCAAAGGTACCAGGGTACCAAGCCCAGAGGCAGAGAGTGAAGCACATCCTCTGAGGGATAGTTCAAGGGGACAAGCAGGGAAGGGGATGCAGTGGAGGGCACAGGCAGCCCCCCAAGAGCAACAGGCACTCACTGGGCTTCCTGACAGCGTGTACAGCCACTGGACAGTCTCGTTGTGGTTGATGACACCCAGCATCCCATCCACGAAGAGCATGATCTGGCTCAAGGCTGCAAGGCAGAGTGGGCAGGCTGATGCTGCAGCAGGCAGGGGTTGGGAATTCCCATTCCTGCACAGCATCACTGCAGCAAGGGCAATGTCTGCTGGGAAGGCAGAGTAGCCCTGGCAGACTTTGTGGCTTGCCCGCCCTGAGTGCCAGCCTTCGTCCCTGGGGACAAGCACAGAATCCTGGAATGCTTTGGGTTGGAAGGGACCTTAAAGACCCATTCCAACTCCCCTGCCACAGGCAGGGACACCTTTCATTAGACCAGGTTGCATAAAAGACCCATCCAACCTGGCCTTGAACACTTCCAGGGATGGGGCATCCACAGCTTCTTTAGGGAACCTGCTCCAGAGGTGCCCTGTGCCCAAATACCAACCCCGGAGGATGTAATTCTGGTAGTTCTGGTCAGCCTCTGTCCCCACTTTGATCAGGCATGTCAACCCCTCCAGGTTCACAAACTCTGGCACCAGGTCCTTGTCCTCCTGTGGGGAGAAGGCCAAGTGTTACTGCAGTGTGGCAGCCAGCCCTGGGGGAGCCCCTGTCCCCCACCGCACCAGCATCACCTCACCTGGAAGAGCTGCTTCAGGGAGAAGAGGGACCTCCGCAACGCGGGCCCCCGTGAGTTGTACAGCTTCTCTGGGAGGAGAGATGTGGTGTGAGTGGCTCATTGCTGAACTGGGGCTCCCAAACACTCCCAGCTTCCTGGGAAAGCCCCTCATCCTGACTTATCCTGATCCTGATCTCCGTGCCATCACCCCAGCATTGCCCTGGCTGTGGGACACACTGGCTGGGAGCAGCTGCTCTACCACAACTACATATTTCAGCCCTTCCACTTTCCTATTTCCTTTTTTTTTGCCCTCTTTTTCTGACCAGCAATGACACAAATATCCCCTCTGGTTTCCTTTGCAGAACCTAAACAGGAACACAGGCAAGAGCTTGAGCTACTTTTAGCCATCCCTCCCTGGGCACAGCCATGCCATGGTTCCAAAGCTCCCAGCAGCCCCAGAGCTTGGGAAAAAATACAGGACGGGGATCGGAAAGCCAGTAGTGTGACACAGGTTGCTCAGGGACAGGACTGTCACTGGGGTGGAGACTATGTGCTTATGGGGGTGTGCCTGCAGGCAGGAGCCAGCGTGGAGCAGCCAGGGCATTGGGAAGCTGGAAGGCCCCATGAAGACACCAAGGCCATTGGGAACCAGCACTTCCCACGTGCAAAAACTGAGTTAGCCACACATCCCAACTTATTTGGGTCAGGCTTAGAGCTGCAACAAGCCAAAAACAAGATGTCCAAGTAGTCCTCCAGATATGCCCTGTAAAACACAGTGTCCCGGCAGCCTCCTCCACTTGCTTATCAGCTTGTCAGATCTGGGAGGGAAGGCAGAGCTGCTGGGAGGAAAAGCAGAAGAGCTCAGAGCTCAGACAGAGCCTGGGAACTGCTGGCAAAGAGCACGACCATGACCCTGACCCTGGGCTTCCTGCCCCTTCCTGCATGGTTCAGCTGCAGCCCTGCACAGTCAGCTGATGCCCATCTGGCATCACTCTGCTCAGTGCTTGTTTTCCCCCTGCCAAAGACAAAAAAAAGGCTCAAGACTCCTGAATATTTTGCAGGACCTCAGAGCAGGCTGCCTGAACCATGGCAGCACTTTCTGCTGCGCAAGAGCCCTTTGTTTATGTCTTCACAGCTATATTTAGAGCTTGCCTGAGTGACCCAGAATAACTGCAGTGGGTGGTGGGCTCCCAGCCCAAGAGGCAGAAGTCCTGATCTCTGAGGATGGAGGGGATTAACCCAATGGATACCCCACGAGATCCCCGGATCTCTGGGAGGGGTTATGGGGTGGAAGCAGCCCTCTCCATCACAAAACCCTGGCCAGAGCTGACTGCAGAGGCCAAACCTCCCCCATGCAGGGCAGTGGAGCTGCTGGACCAGGCTGGAGGAGGGAGCAGCCCCGACTCACCGATGATGGCGTGGACTCGGACGGAGAGCTGCGTGCGCAGGATCAGCGTCGGTCGTCTCCCCTTCCTAAGGTGAAGAAAATGTGCTGTGAGTGCTGCAGTGGGATCACCCCAGCCCCTGGCTCCTTGCCCATGGTGTGCACACACCTGTGGGGTCCCTGTGTCCACACAGGGCTCAGGTGCCCCATGTGCCCTACCTGACCTCCTCATAGAAACCCTCCAGATCATCCTTCTGTTCCAGCAGGGATAAGTCAAGGTCCAGGTAGTGTCCAGAGGGTGAGACCTGCAGCGTGCAGTCCTCCAGCTGGGGATGCAGACAGCAAGGCTGAGTGCCCATGCCCAACACAGCCCTACAGGCTCCCAAAGCATTCCCAGGTCACCCTCCCACCAACACCAAACTCAGTTGGCAGACACATCCTGCAGTGGGGTGGCATGTCCCACCTGTCCCCAGCCACTGGCTCTTCAGGGAGATGTCCCAGCACCTTCTGCCTCAGCCTGGTGCTGATTGTGGAGAAACATGGAGCCCCAGGCTGGAAAAGGCTGAGTGAGGGCGGTCCTGCCAGCACTGAGCTCCTTGGCAATGCCTGGGTGGGAACCATGGCAAGAGGTTGATTGGCTCCCTGGGGCTCCCCTTAGTCAGCAGGGGCTCAGCTGGGGCAGGATCCATCTCCTCCCAAGGCTGGCAAATTGCCCCTGCCTGCAGGGACTGGGTTTGAGGGAACTGTTGGGCACTCAGCCCAGGCAGGGACCCCCCAAAGCAGTGCAAATCCCTGGGATGTGCCCTGGCTGACACACCCTCTGACTCAGCCCAGAGCCACGTGGCATCTTCGATCAGAATTTGGATAAGCACAGCTCTGAGACAAGGCTGGGGCAAGGGGCACCTTCCCAGAAGGTCCATGCACAGCACCCATGGTGCACGGCACCCACAAAGTCCTGAGGTACCCTGGAGCCAGCAGCACCCCACAGCACCCAGGCAGGTCCTCTGGGACACGGCAATTCACCCTCCAGGCACGAGCAGAAGCAGAGGGAGGGCAGTGCCAGCACCCTGCCTCCCCTGCACATCTGGATCTGTTCCTAAAGCACTTGCAACTCCTGTGCCCCACCCTCTCCCTGCTCAACCCATCTCCAAGGAACACATCTGCAGGGCAGGAACTGAGGACGGGGGATAAAACCCCATTATTAAAGCTGCTCTTGTGCAAACAAGAGCAAGCAGCAATAGGGGAGAGAAGTGGGGATCCATCAGCCATCTAAAACCTCACCTCAATTTCAACCCCAAATTGCAAAAGCTTCAAGCACAGTCCTGTGGCTGAGGAGCTCAGATGGGAACAGCCACAACTGCTCTGCCTTTCCCATCAATGCCTTTCCCCACTGTGGCCCTGGAGATCCCACAGCTGTACTGGGTATGGCTCCTGTGTTTCACTGGGGTTCCTTTCCATGACATTCCCATCTCCTTGCATCCCAGCATTGGGCACAAGCTCACACATATGAATTCACTGTGAGTGTGACTTTAATACCACAGGGTAAAGTCAAATGACACATTAATTGAAGTAATCAACATGGGCAATTTGGCAGGGCACTGTTGTTGGGCTGGACATTGCTGGCCACGCCAGCCAGCCATGGCAATGTGCAGCAAACACAGGCTTGGCAAACACAGCACCTGGCACTGGGCAGGTACTCCTGGCTGCCAGCTCTGCCTTCACAGCGTGAGTCCCTGACACTGACCCCACACAGGGTTTGCTCACTGGGGAATGCTTCAATTCCTCCACTGGGACAGGCTGTCCTGCATCCCTGCATCCAACCAGCCAATTCCTGCATGCTCCTGGGCATCCTCCCAGACATGTCTGTATCCTCCTGGCCACCCCTGCATCCCCACTGGCACCTCTGCCAGCCTCCTGGGCATCCCTCAGGCATCCCCGCATCCACCCAGGCACTCTAAGTCAGCAAAGAGCAAACCACCCCAGTAAAATAGCCTTGCCTTCTCTGGGCTGCCACAGCCCCAGCAAGCCAGAGTTAACATCCCCAGCTCCTCTGGGGCTGGTGACATGTCCCAGCTGTGGGGAGAGGCCAAGCCCTTGGGAGCTGACCCCGCGTATTTCCCGTGTGAGCTTGGCAATGTTTCCCACTAGGGATGCTCCAGGCCCTGGGCCCTGGCTTGGCTGTGGCCTCCCTGGGGATGGGGAGAGGCTGTCCCAGGCTCCTGCAGCCCTGCCAAAAATCCTGGGCAGCACTTCCACACCAGGGAGCAGCAGCTGCCCCAGGGCCAGGGGTTATTCAGACAAGGGGTTTATACCCTGGAGGATCAAGCTGGGGTCTCAGTGTCATGGTGCTGGGGGCAGCAAGTTGGGGTCACAGGTTACTGACAGCTCCCAGTGCAGTGTGGCTCTGATTCATCTGTCTCCTGCCTCATAAACCATTACAAAATGAGCCAGACTTTGAGGGCAATGGGGACTTGAGGGCAAAGCAGAGCTGGGAGAGGAGAGTGTCCCACGCTCACACATCCAGCCTGTGGCTCCTGGGAGTCCCAGCCACCCTGCAGCAGGATGGATGTCCTTCACCCATTCACAGTGAGGTTCTGGGGTTTTGCTGAGGACAGGATGCTTGTGCCAGCCCTGATGTGGAACAAGGAGCCACAACCTGGAAAAGGATTCTGTCTGTGTTGAGTGCCCCATCCCTGGAAGTGTTCAAGGCCAGGTTGGATGGGACTTGGAACAAGAGGTCTAATGGAAGGTGTTCCTGCCCATGGCAGTGGGGTGGAACAAGATGATTCCTTTAAGTCCCTTCAAATCCAAACCATTCCAGGATTCAATGGGGGTGTGATGGAAACCTCTTCACCTCCAATATGGAGACATCATCCATGCACAGACGAACTCACACTCCCCACCACAGCATAACATTTTCCTGCTCACCCCTATCACAGCATCCCCACATGCTCCAAGGCCAGGCAACAAATATCCTCTTTATCTGCCAGCAAAGGAAACACTTGTACCACTTTTACCCCCTTTATAACACTTTCTTTTTGCAGTAACCACAATTTCTCAGCATTGCTGCAGCTCTTCTAGAAAGGCTGTGGGGAAACTACAGGAAAAATATATTATTTAAATATAGTAGGCAGCAGTTAAACACAAGGCACTGACAGGTCAGAAAGCACGGGCATCACCAGCTGCTGCTCTTCCTCTCAAAACACACAGGGGCTGATGGTTTGTAGAGTTACACGAGCCACAGGGCCCACCCCAACCTCAACCCCATCCCAACCTCAAACCCCAGCCAAGCACATTCACCACAGTTTAGTTGCAGAGTTAAGAGGGGTGTCCTTTGCCAGGGCACCCTGGTGTTTGTCCACTCCTGCATGATGGATAGCAGCAAGTGGATGAGAACACTGCCACTGCCTTATCATGGGGGCAGGAAATAATACCCAAGCCACGAGGGATCTCTGGAGGTCACCCAGAGTCGGCCCAGAAGTGCAAACTTGCTTCCCTCTGGAAGCTCCTCCAGCTGGGCTCATTGCTCATTAACAGATCTCTTGCTGTTCATCAACAGACGTGTGGCAGCGGGAGCAGCCCAGTCCCAGGCAGCAGCTGGTGTCCTGGAAAAGCCATGGCACAAGTGCCTGGCTGCAGCTCCCTTCCTGGGATCCATGCAAGGATGGTACTGGGAGCTGGGGAGTGCTGGGGGCTGCTGAGCACCAACACTCAGTGCTGCTGACCCCTCCTCACTGCTTTCGTACCATCCAGGGGTGAAGTGGGGCAAAGACCCTCACCAAAGCCCTCCTCAAGCCTGTTAGGAAACAGAGGGCAACAGGGCTGTGGGATGGGGATTGCTCACTTCACACACAGAGATTGCCCCACCGGCACCTCTATGGAGTACAAGAGCTCTCAGCAAGTTTATGGCACTAAGGCCAGTGAACTGTTTGCTCTTCCCAGATTTCCGGGGGAGGAAGGAGAATGCAAAACTCTAGCCTGATGGGTTTTGCAATTGTTTGGAAAAATCCCCAGATTCAGAGGTGAGACAATGCTCAAGGGAGCCACAGGGGTGTTTGGGGACTTAAAGGACAGCCAAAAAAACCTGCCCTGTCAAAACCTGCCTGCAGAGGTTCAGAGAATGGCCACGCCCTGCCCAAGCATCACCCAAGGGTACTAGAAAAATGCTGGAAATCGGAGAAGATAGTATCAGCCTGGAGGCAAACAATGCAGCAGCAGCAAACAAAGCAGGAAGGTATTTCCAAGCACAAACACTTCCCGGAGAGCATGAAAAAGTCATCAGTGACAGGTCCTGTTCAGGGAGAGGAAGCACCAAGGGTGTCATGGGGCAGGACAGGCTATTCAAGGCAGTGGTGCTTGCACCAAAAACCTCTTGCTCATCATCTCTAAGCTGTTCCCAGCACAGGGAGCTGCTTAGCTGGGCCCAGCAAGGGTAGGGCTCAGCTGCTCTGCCATGGCAGCTCATCCCCTGGGTGCCTGTGGCTCAATCTTTCTCCAACTATGAGGGTACCCCAGCCCAGCTCCCTCCTGGCTGCTGAACCCTCTTCCAGTGCTCTGCAGGTCCAGGCATGCTGCCCAGCAGGACAAACCTGGCACCAGGCATTCCCAGTTGAATTTTTTTACAGCCAGTTCCTTGGGAAAAATCCGACTGTTCATTTACTAATTTTAGGGCGGTGACTAATGGAGCTGAGTGCTACCTGGCACAAAAGGCACCAGGGGAGGCTTTGGCTGGTCATGCCAGGGGAACGACATCTGCATGGTTCCAAGGGTGCCAGCTCTGAATTTCAGCTGAGCTGGGTGGCTTGGGAGACTGAGCTCACTCCACAGGCTGTAAATCCCAGTGCAGGAGGCTCCCAATGAACACATTTGCTCATGCAAATCCCAGCCAGCATCCCAGCTTGTCAGGTGGGACATTCTGCAGCCCTTGCTGCCTCAGAGAGCACTGTGTGATAAAGGCAGCATGGTTTATAACCTATATAATCCAGACATCTGGTTTATAGACCCAGAACAGGATCCAGGCCGTTCACCTGTGATTTCACCAAGGGTCGTGGGATGATACAGGGAAACTACAGGAAAAAAATATCCAGAGCTTGGATTAGGTAGAGAACAGAGCATGAAATGCCAGAATCAACACAATTCTGCTGGGCACAGGAGCTCCTTGCAACGCTCCCGCCCTCGGGAACGCAGTGTCCAGTGTCCCCTCCCCCTGCCACTGCCCCGTGCCACCATGGCAGCACTCCGGGCTGGCGATCCCGTTACAGCCAGCTCCTGCCCAGGGAGCACAGCACACGCATGAAATTTGAGTTTGCTCCATTCGTCATGTCTCCAGGCTGTTTGTTCCCAAACAAACTCCCTTTAGTCACCGCCTAAAAATCCCATGACGGCGACATGAGACGCTGCTTCTTTGCTCCAAGAAAAATGAAAAGGGGAATAAATGGGAGGGGTTTTTTTTGGTGCAGGCAAAGGTCTCAAAGTGATCCCCTCTCCCCTGGAAGGCCAGCAAGCTCAGTGTCGGGCACACCGAGCTGAATTTCCCCTCCTGCTGCTCCATCTCTCCGCTCTAGCTCTGAGCAGAGCTCCCCCAGCCAGCGGGGGCTCCTGCCTCCCTTCCCTGCACTCCTGTGGTGCTGCGAGACGGAGATGCTCAGCTATTGCCGAGCTCTGCTGGGTCCCACGTTCCTGATGAAGAAAACAAGCCTGTCCCCATCCTGAGAAGGATGCTCCGAGAGCATCACGTCCACAGGAGATACGCAGGGAGGGTGCCCTGTCTCCCGTGTCTCCTCCACTTCCCAACCCAAGCCAGACTTGAGGACACACAAACAAGACACGGTGCCCCGCTTCACGTTCGGCCTCCTGCCTTCCTCCCAGCTGAAGGAAATTGCTCAGCGTGCATTTCCGTACTACTCTCCGCTGACAAAGCTGCTGCCGGACCGGTGAGATGAGGGGCTGGCGGCCCTCCGCCCCCACCATCCCCGCCCCAAGCTCCAGGTGCTGCAGAAAGGAGCGCGGGAAGGGTCCCAGGCGGAGCCGGTGCGCTCCGCTCCCGGCGTGGAAGTGCGAGGCCGGTGGGGAGCACGCTGCCTGCCTCAGCCCCAACCACATGGGAAAGGACTCCTGCCCTCATCCTCCTTCCCGCTGCCAGGGCTCCTGCCTGCTCCGAGCAGCACATCCTCTTCCTCCTGCCGACTCATTGGGGCCGGCCGAGGCTGGCATCTCCCGCAGGGGCTCACAAACCCCGCCGTGACTCACGCCGGCAGCGCTGCCGGGGACACACCGTCCGGTCCCTCGCCCCCCGGTCCCCTCCAGCCAGCCATCCCCACCCCCTGCCCCGCACGGTGCCTTCCCCGCCGTCCCCGTCCCTGCTCACCGGCAGCGGGGCCCCGACCAGGCGGTGCAGCGCGGGCAGCTGCGCCCCCAGGGCCAGCGCCTCCTCCACGGCGTAAACCGGGGCTCGTCGGGGCTCCGGGAAGCTGCCGAAGGCGAAGGGATCCGCGTCCTCCAGGTACTGCACCCGGCATGGCACCGTCGCCTCCGCCGCCTCCACCAGCGCCATGGCCCCGCCGCCGCCGCGGCCCCGTGCGACGCCCGGGGCGGACACGGGCTCGGCCCGGCCCCTCCGCCCTCCCCGTCCCGGGAGAGGCCGCTCCGTGCTCGGTGCTCGGCGCGCCCTCCCGCGGCCCATCCAGGGAGGATGCTCCGGGCGCCGGGATGCTCCAGGCTCTGGGGGGCTCCACTGGAACGCTCTGGCATCAGGGATGCTCCAGGATGGATGCCCCAGGCTCTGGGTGGCTCCACTGGAATGCTCTGGCATCAGGGGTGCTCCAGGATGGATGCTTCGGGCTCTGGGGGGCTCCATCAGGGCCCTGGTATCCAGGATCTCCAGACCCCAGGTTGCTCTGGTGTCAGGGGTGCTCCAGGCCCTGTGGGGCACCACTGGGATGTTCCAGGATGCTCCAGGCCCCATGAGGTTCCGGGCTGCTCCAGGTGGGTCGGCTCAGCCCAGGTGAACTGGAGCATGGATGGGCAGCTAGGCTCCATCTCCCTGTCCTGGGGCAGGGGGGAAGCAGCACAAGGATGAGCTTCCTGGATCCAGGGGTGCTGTGGTGCCTCTCTGGAACTGGGGCATACTGAGCTCAAACTGCAAAGCAAAGCTTGTGTAAAACCCGTTTGACTTTCTTTTTGACAGATTACCTGGACAATGACAATGATCAGACGTGATGGAGTGGTGGGCAGGGAGCTTTCCCCTTGCTCCTGCCTCCAGCCTGCATTCCCCAGCCATTGGCTTCTGCTGGCAAACATTTGCAGCACATTTGTACCCAGGCAGAGAGATGAGAAAAGGCGATGCCACCGAGGCTCCCAAGGAAGTGTCCTGTGGCCCATTCCTACCTGGCCAGTGGGCTCAGGCTGGCACTCAGCACCTGAGAGTGCCCATGCCACAGGCGCTACAGACAGAGGTCTCACTCTGGCTAAGGTGTCCTGTCCTGTCCTGCAGGGACACAGGTCAGAGCTGGCTCTCCATGGAGCACTCTGCCAGTGTCCCTTCTTGCCCCCTGCCCAGCATCCCACCTCTCTGGGCTGCTTGGGCACAGCTCACTGCCCACCCAGGATATGGAGTGTGAATCTCCTGGATTGGGAGCCTCAGGGATGGGGGGTGGGAGGTGGGGCACCTCCCAGGGCATGGTGGATGGCCTAATCAGCAAGCAGGAGATTTTAGGAGTATCTGAGAGGGGCTGAGGAGGGAAAGGGGAGGCAGAAATTTTGGGGCCCCCCACCATGGGTGTTCCTAGGCTGGTGCTCTAGCAGCACCTGGGGCAGGGCTGGATGGTTTCAGCTGGGAAGGGGCTGGCTGGGAGGAGGGAGGGGGATTTGGTGGGTGCGTGAGGACTAAGCCAGGCTGGGGAGACTCAGACAAAGCAGAGGCACGGGGGGAGGGCATGGGGGACTAGGGCGATGCAGGTGGCACCGGGACGGTTGCGGAGAGGACTGAGAGGTGACAGGGGACTCGCATGGGGCGGGGGGCTCCGGGAGCGTGCAGATGAGCTGGGATGGAGGGGGAGGGAATGCAAGGGGTGAGTAGGGGGTGCTGGGGCAGGCGCTAAGGCGCGGGGCGGGCCGGTGCCGCTCGGGGCGGGGGAGCGGCGGGCGGGGCCCGTGGCGTGGGCCCGGGGGCCGTCCCGGCGCATCCCCACGTGCGCGTGACGCGGGCGGGGGCCGGGACCGGGGCCGCGGCGGAGCGGGAGCGGCGGGAGCGGCGGGGCCATGCAGCCCTCGGCGGCCTCCCCCGGCCCCGCCGCCCCGGCGGGAGCCGAGCTGCTGCGGTGGCAGTGGCGGGAGGTGCAGGCGCCCTGCCTGGTGGCCGCCTGGATCCTGGTAGCCAGCCTGGCCAAGATCGGTGAGTGTCCCCGTGTCCCCACCCGCTCCGGTCCCCCGGGAGCAGACGTGCCCACCCCTGGGCGGGCAGGGGGGATGCGGCATCCCCGGCGGGCGCGGGGGCACCCGGGACGAGCGGTGTCACCGCGCGGCGGGACACGGGTCATGGGGACAAATCCGGCTGGTCACCGCTCTCAGCTGGATTGCGGAGGTCGCGGACCACGCCACATCCTCCGTGCCCCGCCGTGGGATGATGTGCGGCGGCGGGGTTAAGGCACCACCCGAAGGAAAGGGTGGGGGCCCGGGCTGCTTTTTCCTGCGAGGGATGGATGGATAGATGGGTGGGCACAGAGGATGGAGGGTTCACGAGAACAGAAGCCCCAGAGGATGTCCCGTGTTCCCAAAGGCTGGCACAGCACCTGCCACTGGCAGGTCTGGAAGCCATTGTTCCCCACAGCCCCGGGAAAGGCTCGGCGGGGCCAGTGCCGGGCAGGATGTGCCCCCATGGGCCTGGGGATGGCAGGTGCCTGCAGTCTCCTCCAGTGGGTCACTCCGGATTGGGCTGGCCTTGGACCCTTGTGCTCCTCAGCACAGAACCACGGAGCGGGGGAGGCTGTGCTGGGAGAGGCTGTGTGGGAAGGCACAATGAGGATCTGTGTGAGCTGTGCAGGGCTGGGCTCCCCACCAGCATCGGGGGTGCTGGGGAGGGGACACCCGTGTGTGGGTGCCAAACAGGGGTACCCAGAGGGCTGGTCCCCCACAGTGCCCCTGCCTGCTGTGCTGGGCCTAGGGGATGAGATCGTGACCTTGAGCCAGGTTTTCTCCTTAGAGACCCCATTGTGGGCACAGCCCCCGTGGTGAGGGCGCTGACACCCTCTGAGTTTCAAGCTGGATCAAGAAATGTGGGTTCAGAGTTTGGCAGGGGAATCTCTGATCAGCCAGGGATGTGCAGCAGCACTCGTTACACAGAGACAGCTACAGCTGTGACCACCAGCTGGCCTCTTCCTGTCCCAGCATCACTGTGGATCTTCCGTTCCTCTCCTTCCTTGCCTTCTTGCAAGAGAGACCTAAAGCCTCGCGAGGAATGAACTGAAAGGTATCATGAGTTTAAAAATACAGCACTCTGCTGTAGCTGTGCCACCTCCAGCTGCCGAGTGCGTCCCTCCTACCTGCAGAAGATCAGAGAGAAAATTCCTTTCCCTGGCTGTTATTTTCTTCTCTCCAGCCTCTCCCCAGAGCTGCTCCCTGTGCAGGTTGCCATTGACGTGCTCCCCTCAGCCACCCTGATTTTGTGCTGGTGGGTGCAGGGGGGCCTGAGTTGGGATCATTCCCAAATCCCCACGTTCTTCCAGGCCTGAGGCTGATGGCCACTCTCCTTCTCTGTCTGTCAGACACAGCCCTGATGGCTTTGAGCTGCCAGGTTTAGTGTACCCAGTGGGTCCAATGGATCCTCAGAGCCTGGAGCCAATAGTGACACCCAGACCTGGAGGCAGCACCCTGCCATGGGTGTCCCCAGAGGTGGCACCTGCAGTCCCCAGGGTGCACAGGAGTCCACAGAGGAGATGAACCAGGGGTGGAGGATTTTGGGGAGCAGAGAGGGCAGTGCCAGCTGTGCCAGCTGTGGATGCTGGGCGCAGGCTGGTGCAGAGGATCCGCTGCGGTTGTGGCGCTGGGCTGCCAGCTCACAGCCCTGTGACTGGAAGGGAGGAAGCGGCCCCACGCCCGGGTGATGGGGAAATGACACTGTGGGCTCTGTTCTCAGAGGCAGTCACGATGCTGGGGTGACCCAAGCCAGCAAACACCCGGGGCAGGGGAAAAACTGGCTTGGGTGTTGCCTTCCTGCACAGCGAGGCATCATCCGGGCTTTGCTGCCTTTTCCATCCACAGTCAGAGCACAGGATGGGGAGCACAGAGGTGATGAGCATTGCCCCAGACATTCTCCTTACACATAGCTGCCCCACAGGCAGGAGTTTGCCAGCAGACAGATGTTTTTCTATGCAGCACCATTGCAACCATCTCTCCTCGCACCATCACCTCTGCCCCCAGCTACTCATGTCTTGGTTTAGGTGTTCTGCCATTTCCCAAGCTCTGGAGGAGCAGAGGAGGTTTTGGCCCTGAGTTGTCTCAATGGCAAATGCTTCATTATGTATGCCTGAGTATGGATTATGTCTCTGAAGTTAATTCACATGTGGCTAAGTTACTGTTGCTGTGGGAACCTTTAGCGCTGAAATCCTTGACTAGTGTGTATAAAATTAGAGCTCGTTCAGTCTGTCCCCACTGGCTGCTCTCTGTGACACATGGGAGCTCATATGCTGCCATTTCCTGGGGAGGCTGGCAGCTCTCCCCATCAGCCAGCAGATTTTTGGACAAGCATGATCTTTCCCATTTATGTTTCTCCTTTATTTGACCAAGTTTCTGGCTTTCTATCAATCATTGAATAGTTTGAGTTGGAAGGGACTTTAGAGATTATCTTTTTCCAACTACTCTTCCGTAGGCAGAGACACCTTCCATTAGACCAAGTTGCTCAAAGCCCCATCCAACCTGGCCTTGAGCACTTCCAGGATGGATGGCAGCCAGGACCCATGTCCCCACAGCATCCCTGCACGCTCTCCTGGGTGCCCCAGCCAGCCAGGACAGCTCCATGGCACGAGGAATGCAGCTGGGTTGCCGAAGCAGAGAGCAGGGATCTTGGCAATGTTCCTGAGAATGCAGAAAGGGGCTGGACGCCTCGTTCCCTTCTTGAAAACTTCAGAGCTTTGTTCCCGTGGGTGGGAAGCGGCTTCACAGCCTGCTGCAGGCGCTGAGCGAGCACCATCCATCCACGGTGCAGGCAGCTTGTGCGGGGTGAGCAGGGCTCTGCAGTCACTTGTGTGGTCATTTAGCAGGAATTTGGCCTGGATGAAGCCCAGCCAGTGTTTCCTCAGGCTGTGGGTCTGCTTGGAGGGCTGTAGTGTCCATGTCACCACTGTGTCCAGGGCTGTATTGCAGCCCACAGCAGTGAGCAGAAGTGGCTGGGGCTGAGGGGAGTGCTCTGGGGCCGGGGTGTTCAGGGGCAGAGCTATGGCAGAGGCTTGGCCTGGCTGCTCTTTCCTATTGAGGTGCTTGGTGGTGGAGCTGCAGATCATGCTGCCCCTGTGCTCACTGCTCTGCCCCTGCTGGCTGCAGCAGTGCTCCTGCTGTATTATGGCAGGGAGCCAGTGCTGGGGCATGGATGGAGCTTGCTGTGCCAAGCAGCAACCTCTTGAGGTCCTCAACTAAGGGAAAAGTGGCCCTTAGCCTGCACGTTGTGTGGTGGGTTCAAAGATGTCTCTGGTTGTGAATCAGATCTTTGTCATTCAATATCTCCTCTAATTCAGAGCTCAGCTGTGGTGAAAGAAAGTAAATAACCTAAGAGGTGCTGGGAAAGGAGAAAGTAAGAACATGAGGAGGCCACAACCTCAGTTCTCTGGCTGTCCACATCTCAGGGACACTGGGACCTGTCCCAAAAGGATAGAGAAGGACCAGAACAGGTTCAGAGGAGAATGACAAGGACACAGACACATGGAAACCTGCTGATGAAGTACTGTCTGTTCCTGGGCTCCTCTCCAGATCTATGCCACTGGAGACAGCACCCTGGCCTAGGCAGACCTTATGGTCTGTCCATTGGGGTTCCAAAGGAGGGAAGCAGCTGAGTGACCCAGGGTTGGTGCATGACCATAGCACAACTTTCCTTCTGGAGGGGTAGCTTGGCACAAGCAATGGGCAGCTTTAGTCCAGCTAAAGGGCTGTAGGGACTGGGTTTTGGGGCTGGCAGCAGGGCTGGGCTTGCAGCCAAGTGATGGCTCAGAGCCTACCCTGATGCCCCTTGTACCTGCTGGGTGCACAAGGACAGAGGTGGCTCTCGAAGTGCCTGGAGGAACCCATTCCCCAGGAGATTTCTTCATCTGATGGTCAAGTCATGCAACAGAGCTGGGCTGGATGTCACAACTGATGGCAGAACCTGGTGACAGGGGGACATAATAACTGTGACCCTCAATAGCCTTTCCCCAAGCAATGTCCTTTTGGAGAGGCACCTTGTGCTAGTGAAGAGAAATCCCCAGGGTGGGGGTTGCCTGCCTGGAAGCTGGACTGATTTGGGATTTCACAGGACACCCTGATGTGGGGGCCAAGGGTGCCTGGAGGAATTAATCTCCTGTGCTGGCTGGCATGGCACCCTGCTGGCTTGTGCCTGAGCACAGGGTCACTGCCACATTACTGCTGGATGAATAGCAGGGCATCCTCTGTTTGCTTTAGAAAATACATCCTGTTCCACGGCAGCTTAAGATTTGGCCCAAACCTTGCATGGAGTAAACGGATTATTCCAAGCATCTCTAAATCTGCAGCTCCCAAGTGCCTGTGCTTTTGCATGCAGGTAGGTTAGCTGGTGCTGAGGGAGGTTGTGCTCAGGCATGGCTTGTGCTGCAGTGGTTTGCATGCTGCTCTGGCTGCTTGCTCAGACGGATGCAAACAAGGTCACCCTGTCCCCAGGGCTGAGCATCCTCGTCTCTGAGTGGGGTGACATGTCCTGGTGTACCAGGATTTTTTCACTTGAACAGCAGCCAGCAGTGCTCGTGACACTGTGAACGTGCTCGCTGCCTGCTTTAAACCTTTAAGTGTAGACACCAGCAGCCAAGAAAAGTAAAATGCCTGGCTGATTGGCTTATTGGCTGAGAGGGAGAGGGAAATCCTAAAGAGTCAGGGACCTGAAATCCTGACCTGGGAGGTAGCTGGAAGATCTTTTGTGCACATGTGGCCATGAAACAGCCTTTCCATAAGTGCTCCCTTGTTCTCCTCCCATCCATCATGCATCACCTAACCCTTCTGTGAAGCCTGTGGATTTGGGATGCTCTGTCCATGTGCCTGTTTGGCTGATGCTCTCATTCTTCTTTTTCTTCTAGTTTTCCACCTGTCAAGGAAGGTGACATCTGTCGTCCCGGAGAGCTGCCTTCTCATCCTGCTGGGGCTGGGCCTGGGGGGCATCGTGTTGGCCGTGGCAAAGAAAGCCGAGTACCAGCTGGAGCCCAACATGTTCTTCCTCTTCCTTCTGCCCCCCATCGTTCTGGACTCGGGGTACTTCATGCCCAGCCGGCTGTTCTTTGACAACATTGGTGCCATCCTCACCTACGCAGTGGTGGGCACGCTCTGGAACTCCTTCGCCACCGGCACCGCGCTCTGGGGACTGCACCGCGCCGGGCTCATGGGTGGGTCTGCAGGGCTGCCCAGCTCGGACCACGTCCCCAAAAAATAGGGTGGAGGTGCAAAGCAACCCCAATTTCATAGCCCACTGCCTCTATCTGCTGTGGATTCCTCGGAATTGCAGCATGAGCAGGGTCCTGTCATCCTGGGAATGGTGCTCTGGCAGGACGGTCAAGCATGCAGGGCAGACGGGCCCTGCTTGGCACTGGGCTGACTCATGTCTTTGCTATTTTTGTCTGCTGACCTTGGCTAGCGTTGCTGGCTCGCTGCCATGTTCCCTGTCCTTGGCTGGAGCCACTGGCCCTGCCTGGCCTGGGTTGTGTTTTGAGCTCTCCTGAGCCCTGAGGAGCCACTTGAAGCCTGGACTGAGGTGGGGCTGCTGAGCCGCCTTTGGTGGTGCCTGCTGGAGGAGCAGTGATGCACCTGGGTGCCAACAGGGACATCCCTCATGCTTCTCTCATGTTGCAGCAAAAAGGCACCAAGTCCCACTTTTCCAGGGGCATCCTGGAGGTCTGGGAACACTTTTGGGCTCATCCTACTGCATTCCCAGTTGAGATGCTGCAGCCAAGTCACTGGGATCAGATGAGGGACAGGCTTGTTTCCATCTGGTGAGAAGGGCTCTGGCGTGGCTGGTTTGCCTGACCTTAGTCCTTCTGTTCTAACAGATCCAGGTGTTGAAGCTGGGCTGATGGATTTCCTGCTCTTTGGCAGCCTGATTTCAGCTGTGGACCCTGTGGCAGTCCTGGCTGTCTTTGAAGAGGTCCATGTTAATGAGACCCTCTTCATCATTGTGTTTGGCGAGTCTCTCCTGAATGATGCTGTCACCGTGGTGAGTTGCAGCCTGGGGGACTCTAATATTGAGCCCAACATGTCTAAGGTGCTGGAATTCCCCAGGATGGGCAGAGGATGTAGGTGATATCCTGAACTGGGGGCAGACCCATGCCATGCTCTCTTGGTCTTTCCTCTCTCCTGGCCCTGGGAGACTTTGCCTGCTGAAATGAGCTGTTACCTGACAGGTTTGGGGTGGAAAATGTCTCTTCCACAGGACCCTTCCTGCCCCTCTCAAGGCAGGGCAATGCCCTGTGTTTCTCAAGGGATTTGCCTTGCCTGCAGGTGCTGTACAAGGTCTTCAACTCTTTTGTGGAGCTGGGCCCAGCGCACATCCACGCCACAGACTACGTGAAGGGGGTAGGTGAGTAATGGCCACACCAGCCCCTCCACCTCCTCCTCTGTTGTGGAAGTGGAGGGGGGCAAGTGCAGGAGCTGTTGTCCTGTAAGGTGGGCACTGAGCACCACAGCTCTGTCACCTCCATGTGTCACATGCTGGCCATCAGTATAGAACTGCAGAACTGTGTGGGCTGGAAGGAACCTTAAAGACCATCTTGTTCCAGCCTCCCCGCCATGAGCAGGGACACCTTCCAGTAGACCAGGTTGCCCCCCCAGCCTGGCCTTGAACACTTCCAGGGATGGGACAGCCAGTCTGTGCCAGGGCCTCATCACCCTCACAGGGAGGAATTTCTTCCTAATACCCAATCTAATCCTGCCCTCTGTCAGTTTGAAGCCATTCCCCCTTGTCCTGTTATTCTATGTCCATGTCAAAAGTCCCTCTCCAGCCCTTTTGGAGTACTCTTCAGCTTCTGGAAGGGCTTCTGAGGTCTTCTCCAGGCTGAACAGCCCCAACATCAGCCCCAACTCTATCAGCCTGCCCCACAGCAGAGGTGCTCCAGGGGATGCTTTGGGATCATCCAAAGCTTTGCACTCCATGGGATGCTTTGGAGGGGACCTGGGTGGTAACAGGGTGCTTGGCCAGCCCAGCATGGCACGGCTGTGGGGCACAGGAGCTGGGCCCACTTCCTTATGGCTCACATGAGACTTCTCCTCCCTCCAGCCTCCTTCTTCCTGGTGAGCCTGGGGGGCACAGCCGTGGGGCTGCTCTTTGCCTTCCTGCTGGCCTTGATCACGCGGTTCACCAAGCGCGTGCGCATCATCGAGCCGCTCTTCGTCTTCCTCCTGGCCTACGTGGCGTACCTGGCTGCCGAGATGGTCTCGCTCTCTGCCATCCTGGCGTGAGTACTGCCCAGGGGAGCCCAGGAAATTGGGGCTGCAGTGCTGAGCAGCAAGAGGCAGTGAGTAGACCCACTCCTCATCCTGCCATAGGGCCATGCCATCTCCTCCTGCCCCTCTGCAGAGTCACCTTCTGTGGGATCTGCTGCAAGAAGTATGTGGAAGCCAACATCTCCCAGAAATCCCGCACCACAGTCAAGTACACCATGAAGACACTGGCCAGCAGCTCAGAGACCATCATCTTCATGTTTCTGGGCATCTCGGCTGTGGACACCTCCAAGTGGACGTGGGACACAGCACTGGTGCTGGGCACCCTGTTCTTTATCCTGCTCTTTAGAGCTGTGGGTCAGTCTGTCCTGCTGGGTTTATGGCTGCTAGCACACAGCCCTTTTCATGCCAAAAAGGGATATTGCCCAAGAAAGATTGGGGCACAAGGCCAGCCATGGATCCTGGCTGGGATTTTGTGCTGTGCTGCTGGAGCAGGCAGGGTTCTCCCAGCATTCCAGGCTCTCCTCCTCCTTCTTCCCCAGGTGTTGTTCTCCAAACGTACGTGCTCAACCGCTTCCGCCTCATCCCCCTGGACAGGATCGACCAGGTGGTCATGTCATATGGTGGCCTCCGTGGGGCCGTGGCCTTCGCCCTGGTCATCCTGCTGGACAGGGAAAAGGTGAAAGCCAAGGACTACTTTGTGGCAACGACCATCGTGGTGGTGTTCTTCACTGTCATTGTGCAGGTGAGGACAGGCACTGTGCCCTCCTCCAGTGCTGCTTTCTTGCCCCAGAACTGGCCTGGGGACATGTGTTTTGGGAAAGTATCTTTTTTCAAGTGACCTTTGGTCCTCGGTGCTTTCTGGCACCCCATCCATCAGCAGGTGGGCAGGACCACTATGGGCACTGTTGTGATGGTGGGGCCATGGCCCACCTTCTTTTCCCACTGGCATTTTGTTCTGGGACTGGCTCCAGAAGCTCCAAGAGTGCATGCCTGTCCAGGATGCTCTCTTTACAAAGCTGCTGATGGGCCCCAGCTCTGGCATTCAGTGCCCTGGGAAGGAAAGCCACAGGGAGGATGAAAATGAGTTTAGGGGAAGGATGACTGGGGGTGCACACCATGGCACAGGGGTCAGGTTGATTGGGGCGTGCATGGCTGGCACAGCCACTGTCCCCAGTCACTTTGTGCTGCTTCTGCTCCCCATGCCCCAGCCATGCACCCTCTCACCCTCCCAGTCTTCCCCTTGCCTTCTCCTGCCATTCTAGGGCCTCACCATCAAACCCCTGGTGACGTGGCTGAAGGTGAAGCGTAGTGACCACCACAAACCCACGCTGAACGAGGAGCTGCATGAGCACGTGAGTGATAGTGCCAGAGGCTCCCCAGCTCCCCTCACATGTGGGACTGGGCAAGGACCATGTATGACCTTGGCATCCCCAGGGCACCCACAGCCTTGCCACCACTCACCCTCTTCCCCTCACTCAAGGCCTTTGACCACATCTTGGCAGCGGTGGAGGACATCGTGGGGCACCATGGCTACCACTACTGGCGGGACAAGTGAGTGCCTTAGGACCCGCTGCTGACTGTTAGTGAATGGGAGATGCATGCCAGCCACAGGGACATCTTCAGGGTTCTCACAAGAGGACACCCCTGCTGTGGACAGGGCAGTGGGACCAGGAAGCCTGTATGTCTGTCCATCAGTCTGGATAGGTACCGTTGGACTGCTGTTGTGCAGCAGACCAAGATCACAAAAGCATCTCAGAGAGAGGTCAGGCTGGGGATGCTGTGGAGCTGACATTGCTTGCCAAGGTCAGAACTTGGGGTGTCCATGTTGGTGGCAATGGCCCTCTGCCTCCTCATGGATGGAACTGTGCTGGGCACTGAGGAGGGAACAGCCCTGTTCCTGCCTGGGCAGTGTTTATCTGCAGCACAGGGACAGGAAAAGGATGCAAAAAGCCTGTTTCCTGCAGGGGAAGTGCTCCAGCAGGGTGGCCCCAGTCCTACTCCCACTGCCTCTCACAGACCCAACAGTGTCTGGCTTCCCCTCGGGCAGGCTGAAGGGTCACCATGTCCCCTCCCCTCCTGCTCTCCCTGGCAGTGTGTCCCTGTGCACAGCCAGGTCCTGCGTGCCCAGCCTCCCTTTGCTGTACTTGGGACACTCAGCCTTGTGTGGGTAGATATCCCTGGTAGCCCATGGGAGCTGAACTGCCTGTGTCTTCATCTCATGGCAGGTGGGAGCAGTTTGACAAGAAGTACCTGAGCCAGCTCCTGATGCGGAAATCTGCCTACAGGCTGCGGGATGAGATCTGGGATGTTTACTACAAGCTGAACATCCGTGATGCCATCAGCTTTGTAGATCAGGTACAGGCAGCAGTGGTGTCCAGGCAGCAGGATGGCCCTGGCAGGAGAGGTTCCCCTCATGTATGTTCCTCCTTTCATGTGCACCCTCTGGGCAGGCAGTGGGGACCTGCCCATCCCAGCTGGGGCCTTGCTGTCCTGTGTCACTATAGGACACGAAACAACATGAGCACACACACCACTGCTCTCAAGGTGAAGAAAAGGGAGGTTTATTTTCTGACTCCAACATTTATAGTTTTCCAAAAGTGACAGTGGATTGGAGGGTGAAAGTGCCACCTCTCCAATGACACTGGACAAGCCAACAGTCCATCAAATTTCTCCTCTTCCATAAAAGAATGCAAAATAATAAGTTATTTACAGAAAGTGCGTGAGAAAGTTTGCTACAAAAATGTAAACATCAGAAGGCTTAGAAAATCTTAGAAAATCAGAGCGACAGTCCTGATGCCTGCTTTGTCCTCCCACCTCCCAGGGTGGCCACGTGCACTCGGCTGCCAAGCTGGCACTGCCCTCCATGCCCAGCCGCACGTCCATGTCAGAGTCATCAGTCACAAACCTCCTGTGAGTACAGCCATCCCTCTGAGCTCCTGGACAGACCTTGTGTCACCTCCCAGCCGCCCTTCCCTGGGAGTGGGTTGCACCAGGGCTGGCACGGAGCCCAGCCCGTCCATCTCCATGTCCCACAGGAGGGAGAGCGGGAGTGGGGCGTGCCTGGACCTGCAGGTGATCGACACGGTGCGCAGCCGCCGGGACAAGGAGGACGCTGCCATGCACCACGTGCTGCGAGGGAGCCTCTACAAGCCCCGGCGGCGGGTGAGCGCTCCCGGGCATGGCGGGGCTGACCCCGAGGGGAGCAGCACCCGCGACAGCAGCAGGGATGGACCACGCTCCGTGGGGCCAGCTGCTCACCCTGTGTCTCTTTGCCTCTCCCTCGGCCAGTACAAGGCCAGCTACAGCCGTCACTTCATCTCTCCAGATAAACAAGAGCGCCAAGACAAAGAAATCTTCCGGCAGAACATGAAGAGGCGTCTGGAGACCTTCAAGTCCACAAAGCACAATGTCTGCTCCTCCAAGAGCAAGGCCAGGCTGAAGGAAAAAGGCAGGAAAAAGGCAAGTCCTCCCCAAGCTCCTGTTGTTTTCCTAGCTCTGGGATTTGGCCACCCTGGGATGCAGTAAGAGAGGTCCTTTTGGGGAGCAGGTGAAGTGTTGCAGGGCATTGGCAGCTCCAAAGCCAGAGGGGAGAGCACTTCATCTCTTCTCAGCCCTGTTGATGCTGCATGTGAGCATGCAGGTGTTGTGTGTCCATGTGTCCCCAGCATGCCGTCAGTGCTGTGGCGTGGCTCTTCACTGAGCAAAGCCCTGGAGGAGCCCCAGGTTTGTTTTGCAAGAGCACTCAGCATAAAGCAGCCTCAGTGCTGGTGCAGATCCAGGCTCAGAAGTGTGGAACTGCACCTCAAGTTGAATCTTAGGTATCTTCTTTTTTTGGAGGCTTTTGAAGCCGTTGCAGCTGAGCAGTTCCTTGGGGGGCCATGAAGATGCAAAGCCTAAGGACTAGAAACCATCTGCCATGTAGCCAGGGTGGGAATCTGCATGGCCAATGTTGGCTGGCTTGCAGGACCACCTCTTGGGTTTAGGGCTTTGCACAGGGCAGGTCCCAGCCAGTTCCTCTTCTTTCACAGAAGAACATCTCTCTGACCAAAGAGACACCCAACGGGAAGACTCACAGAAATGTCCCCTGGCAGGATGCAGGTAAGGCCAGTGGCAGGTGAGGATGGCAGGTCCTGGCAAGGGGACCTGGTGGTGTGGGATGGGAGTACCTGCTGTGCCTGCCCGCTGCCAGCTCGGTGGGATGACAGCACCAGGGTTGTGCTGGCACCAAACCGAGCCCCTCCATCCGCCTGCAGCTCCTGTCCTGGTGATGGTCAGCTCAGAGGAGGAGGAGAGTGATAGCTCGGAGACGGAGAAAGAGGACGATGAGGGGATTGTGTTCGTTGCTCGAGCCACTGATGAGGTCCTGCAGGGAAAGACAACTCCTGGTAGGCACCAATGCTCCATGCCAGGGCAGCTGACATCGGGTAGCTTATCCTTCCTCTGCCTGTGGAGCAAAGCTGCCATGGCCTGGGCAAAGTCCACAGAGCATGAATGGGAGAATCACTGTCCTCTGGAGGCATGGCAGAGCCTCTCTGTGTCCTGCATCCCTGGGCCAGCACATGGTGTGATTCTTGGGGTTGTCCTGCATAGGGCAAGGAGTTGGACTCCATAATCCTTGTGGGTTCTTTCCAACTCAGGGTATTCTAGGGTTCTCTGGCCATTTGGTAGTGGTTGGTTCTGCAATGTTTGCAGGGTCCAAGGAGAGACTGAGAGCTGTGCAAGCTCCCTCTCACAGTCCCTCCATCTGCATCTCCAGGCAGCCTGGATGTCTGCCCCAGCCCCTGCATCATCCCTCCATCGCCAACCCTGGCAGAGAAGGAGCTGCCATGGAAAGGAGACCAGGCTGATCTGGCTGTTTATGTCTCCTCGGAGACCACCAAAATCGTGCCAGTGGATATGCAGAAGGCGTGGAACCAAAGCATCTCCTCCCTGGAGAGCATCGCCTCCCCCCCAGGCATCGAGAGCGGACCTCAGCACAGGAGATTTGCCTGCCCTGTGCTGGAGGAGCAGCCCCAGTCTGCAAGCCAGGCGATGCCAGAGCAGGGCTCCTGCTTCCAGTTCCCCAGCCACATCTCCAAGAGCGGCCGGTCACAGAGTGACAGCAGCCCGGACGGTCCTGAGCAGCAGGAGCTGCAGCCTTTGATGGCCACAGAGGAGCAGGGCAGGGTGCCACCCTCTGCAGAGCCCAGGTGGCTGATGTTCAACAGAGCAAGCCACCTCTGAGGCACCCTGCGGATTGGGAAGGGGCTGAGAGCTGCAGACAGGCTGTGACCTGGTGACTGCTCTGTCTTGCACTGCAAAGCTTGTGTGTGTCTCCATAAACTCCAGGAGTGGCAGGAGAACCCAGTCCTCCTGGAGCTGTTCTCCAGGGTGTGCTTTGCCCATGCGCCTGCTGATGCAAACCTGGTCAATAATTGGTCTTTGTGCTGCGACAGCAGGTACCAGACCCTGTCCACCCAGGAAGGCACAGATCCCACACCTCATTCTTCCTCTCTGGTCCCTACACATCTCTGCAGCTGGGAGGTTAGAGATGTTTCTCCCAGGGCTCGGATCCGAAACAGACTTGATCCTGTCATGGCTGTGCTGCCCTGAGTTGGTGGCTGCTGGAAAATGGGCTGTGGCTGCTCACGGGTGTAAGAGTATGAGCTGGTCTCCAGCCTGGCTGTGAGCAGGAGGTCTCTGGGAAAAGGGCTGAGAGCAGCCCTGGTGCCCAAGAGCCCACCCACACCCAGTGACTGAGCCACTGACTTCAAGGTGGCCACAGAGCTGGTTCCTCACAGCATGCATGGAGCTCAGAGATGGGCTCCTTGCCACGACAGCCGCGTGTTCCCCGGATTTTGGAGGCACCACAGAGGCAAAGCCATGGCTTTCTCAGGACTGGGAGCAGTGCTCCTGGGGTTTGGCTCCACCAGGAGCTGGGCTAGCAAACCTGTACGCACAGGGACTCCTCCAGCAGCCAACCTGCTGTGCCAGCCTTGCACCTCTCGCCTGGATGTGTTCCCAACAGCTGCAGTGCTCAGCTTTCTGGCTTCACTGGGAGGCAGCTGCCCTGCACAGCATCCTTGGTGTTCATTCTGCCCACGTTTGTCTCCCAGTTGCCTGGGGTGCATCAGCTGGGAGGACTGGTCATGGTGCAAGGAGTGGAGCGAGCAGCAGGTATGAATGTACATCAGGAACAGGGGTGATGGGTGTGACCAGTGTGCATCTTCAAAGGTCTGTCCCCAACACCTGCATCCCAGCCACCCCTGTTCCCTCCTCAGAGGGTCGTGGGAGCTGGTGGCCCACACGAGGAATTATTGCTGGTGTGACCCCAAGAGCCAAGAGTTGCACCCCAAGAACTGCTCAGCACACAAAAGAGCACAATGGCTGGGCACCGGCAGAGCAGGAGGGTTGGGGGTCACTCCTCTTTGGGAAAAATGGGACTTGGACTGGGCTGTTAATGCTCCAAAGCAGATAAAAGGCTGCCTTTTCCAGCTCTATGGGTGTGCTGAGACAGCAGGTGCCAAGGGGACACTTGGATGCACTGGGTGGGTGAGTCCAATGTGGAGCAGGTAAGCTGGTGGGACTCCCAGCCCTGTCAGCAGGGCTCAGCAGAGGCCCTTCAGATCTGTACCTGTTCCACCAGATGAGCATGAGGTTTTTAAAAGGTTTTTATATAGTTTTGCATTTCTGGTATGACTTATTCTAGTTTTGATTTCTGATATTGGGCCATACTAAATCTCTAGTTGGGTCAGTGTTTTCTGTAGCCATGGGCACCACAAATGACTCAATACTTAATATATTATTTGCAAGGATATTGTTATAATGTGAAAATATATGCAGAGTATTTTGTAATGTTCAATAAACTGGAGTTGGAGCAGATGCTGTGGTCTGGTGTGTCTGGGAACCTCTGCCCATCCTGGTTCGGTTCTCCTTTGCAGGCACCATGTCCTTGTGCCTCTCTTTTCTTCTCCACCCGAGGCCCCAACCCCCCCTCTTGATGTGCCTAAATGGATTTCTTGGTTTCCATAAAGTTTGTGGAAAATGTGAAATTCTTTCCAAAGCGATGCGTGCCTGCAGCCGTTGTTAGGCTGTGCAGAGGCAGCAGCCAGCAAGAGACCAGGTCCCCCTGCCCAGAGCTGTGGCTGCACAGCCACCAGCGTGCTGGGAGCCCATGTCTTCCCATGTCCTCTCTCCTTGCCAAAAATATGTTTTAAAGGGGTCTGTTTTGGGGTATTCTGGGCCACAGGAGCCTCCTTGCATTGGTGTGTGCTGGTTTTGCTCTTCCCCTTGATCTCCTGGTCTCCGTTTTTCCTGAAGGAAAGTAAAAATGTGGTTTACTTGATTCACAAGGCAGATGTTTGGCTTGTATTGAACCTGGCATCCTCCATCAACCCCTGGTCCTTTTTGGCAGGGTCAAATGTAACTTCTAGCCCTGTTAGCTTTGCACTGGCCCCCGTGGAAGCTCTTGGTCCTTGTGACATTCCCCATCTGCCTTGAATCCCACCAACAACGCTGCTGGCTGAGCTGTGCTCTGCATGCTGGACCTCAGTGCCAGCACAGCCTGCAGCCACAATTGCCTTGGCAGTGCAGCAGGCTGTGTGGGCCAGGTGGTTTCCTGGAAGAGGTGGGTCTGCATCCTTCAGGTCCTCAGAGGAGGGAAAGCTGACATCTGAGCTTCAGGAAATGCTGGGGCTGGTTGCTGCTCTCTCATCCAGACATCTGAGCCTAGCAGCTAATGTGAGTGTGCAGGCTCTCCATGCCACCAGCCAGCCCCTTGGAGCCCCTTCTTCCCACCCTCAACCCCACCTTTGTTGGGAGCAGGGATGGTGGCTCCTGGCTGGTTTTTAGTCCTGTACTTCACTCTCTGTATTTCACCTTTGAGTGTCCTGCCTGCACAGGACTGCCCTGATCCTTCCAGCATAGCAGAGAGTCGTCTCTTTCAGCCTAAAAATACTAAAGTGCTTCAGTGGAAAAACATGAGGAGTGGGCCAAACCACGAATGCATGTGCCCAAACTTCTGCTTCTCCAGGACAGAGTGAGGCACAGCCACAGGAACTGCTTGTCAGACTCTAACCCAGGACATACAACCCTCCAACTGCGACTGTAAGCAACCCCATCCCAGGGTAGACTATCACAGACCTATCATTTTGTACCCAAGCTTCTGTGTAGAGCCTGCCATTAAACCCACACATCTTTTTCCACAGGCATTTACTTTCTCCAATACTCAGCTCCTCCAGTTCCTCTGTGGTAGCAAAACTTGTGAAGTCAGCAGGGGATGTAAGGCAGATCTGACATCAGCTGTGTGGAAGAGCTGTGGGCAATGGATTGGTGTTGGCCATCTTACAAGTGAGTTTTAAATCACCACATTGCTTTTTTTGCATGATGCACATTGGAGCATCAGAACCACACCACAGCTACACCAGTCTTGCACAGAAGGAATTTCTCCTTATGCTCAGTAACTATTTCCCCTGGGGCAGGTTGTCCCTGTTACCTCTTGTTCTTCCAAGTGCTTCTCTGGGTAGAGTTGGGCTGTGGTTTCTGTGTGCCACCTGGTTGGTAGCTTCCCCTCTGCCTTATCTTCTTAAAGCTGGTTCACATATATATATATATATATTCTTTTGGGAAGCCCCATATTGGAACTAGCATCCAGTTGTGTCTCACAGGTACCAAGTCTAAGAAATAATAATTTTCTTGAACCTGCCAGCTTTGTATTCTCCACTGCAGCAAGGGTGCTGTTGACTCACATGTGTAGTTGCTGATTGTGCTCTGTTTCTGGAGCACTTCTGACACCCCCTTGGGAGATTTTCACACTGCTCTGTACAGGCAGAGCAGGGGGAAGGGAGTGAATAGGAGCCAGCTGCTCATCTCTCACTCACACAAAGCATGGCAGAGGCTTTGGCCGTGCTCATGTTTGCATGGAGAACAGCAGGAAGGCAAATGCAGAATTCAGGACAGGTGTTCAGTCTGATTGTATCTGGTACAAATATTTTGGAGACACATCAGTCTCCTCCTGCCTCCTCATGTCCATCTGTCCAGGCATCCATCCCACCAGCAATTAGACTGAACACCTCCCCTGAATTCTGTGTTTTCCTTCCTGCTCTTCACACCTGAAGCAGCCATCCCTGCTTTCACTGGAGGCCTCCTCTGCCTGTCGGCAAAAGGAACAATTCATTTTCCCTGTGGCATGACCTCCGGAGGGGGATGCCAGCCCTGGCCCTGGTCTGCCCCAGGTGTGCCGAGGTTGCTCGGCTGAGGGGCGCGAGCGGGGCTGTGCCGCGAGTGGTGACGGAGCCGGGATCAGCCGGGGCGGATAATGAGGAACAGACTCGCGCTGGGCAGTGGTTCCCATGCTGCGTTCCAGGGCAGAGCGGCCAGGATGGAAAAGCCTTTGTGCTCCGCTCTGCACCCCTCCGGCTCGAGCGGAGCCAGCCCCTCGGCTCCCCGGGCTGTCCCCGCCGGCTGCCGGCTCTGAGCGGCCCCGGGGCCCCGCAGGGCTGGGCACCGTCCCCAGGGCTGTGCCACCCGTCCGGCTGCAGGGTGCCTCTCCCCACGGCCCGGCTGTGCAAGGGAACACGCTGCAGCGTGGACTGGCTGAGGACAGGCAAGAGCAGAGCGATCTCCAGGTCAGCAGGAGCTGGGCGGGGTGATCCCCACCTTCTTTCGTGGCTCGCACTTCCTTGCTTTTCCCTGGAGGAGCAAACAAAACTGCAGGAATCCCTGAGGACTGCATGATGAGGTTTCTCCTCCGGGGGATTTCTGCAGAGCAGCCAGAGTGGAAGCCAACGTGGTGGGCTTTGATGTTATGAGTACCCCAGATCCAAGAGCTGTGATCTTCCCTGCAGCCAGACACAGCTGCTCCTCACAGCCTCTTGGAAGGCGAGGATCCCTGAAGAAGCCACCCGGGCTCCTCTCACCTCATCTGCTCCTGGCATCTGTGGCCACATATCCAGGCTGTCCTGAAGGTAAATGAAATGCGTTGGTGGGTCAGCTGGAGAGGGAGGGAGAGAGGGAGGGTGCTGAGGACACTTTGGGGAGGTGATGACCAGCCCAGTTGGTCTGGTCTACATCAGACCACAGGTCATCCTCAGCTTGTGGGCAGCCCAGGAAGAAGGGCCGGGAAAGGCCACAGGGTACTGGTAGTGACCAAACTCTGCAGCAGATGTGCTGTGTCTGTGCTTTCCTCTGTCACAGAAATGCAGGGCAATCCCTGCCTGCACACAGGCTTTGCCTCCTGAGGCCCAGCTACGCCCACGCTGTTGGAGAGCCGTTTAAAACCTTGGCTGGGGGAAAGTTGGCTTCTGGCTGTGCAGCCACCTGAGGCCTCACCATGTGTGGCTGCCTGGCAGTTTAGGGTCTCTGAGGCTCTCACAGACAGCTGGATGAGCTGTGGGCTCAGAGGCCTAAGAGCCTCCCTGTAGGCATGGTTGATGTTGGGACTATGGAGTATCACTTGTGCAGGTATCACCCCCTCCAGATTTCTCCTGGACATTTGGGTCCTTCCTGCTCTCTCAGAAATCCCAATCTCCCAAGGACCAGGATGTTCTCTTCTCTACCACATAGGTGATGTAGATACACCTATTTTCAGAAGACATCCCTACCCTCTTCTATTTATGGAGAAAGCTGGCAAAAGCTTCAGAAAGGTACCCAGAAAGACAGAGACAGAAATAAAAAAGAAACAACCGTGAAGCTTTCCTACGTGTATGGGACTGGCTGATGGGAGCTGGCCAGTGAAGGAGCACCAGCCACCTGGGCTGGGATGGAAGGGCTGTGGAGCAAACAGGTGGGACAGGTTGCTGCTGGGGAGTTAATCCATGATCCCTGCTAGGTTCACTCCGATCTTTGCTTTATTCTGCTAGTGAACAGATAGAGCTGTTAATTTTTTTTTCCTTAGTAAAAATAGCTTTAAAGGCAAACAGGAAATTACAGACTGAGGAGTGCAACGAAGAGGGGAAAAAATCAGGCAGCTACCTCGCTGTGCTTGGATTTGTCTATAAATACAGCTCCACGCAGGGTGTCGCTTGCCCAAAGGCAACCGAACCACCCCCAAGCTGGTGGGGATCGGGGGACGGGGGTGCAGGGGAGCATCTTCCCTCGGCCAGGGTGCCGCACTGAGAGGCCGGCGCTGGCTCAGTGTGGAGCTCGGTCCGCGGAGCTCGGAGCTCGGTGCGCCGGAGCTCGGTGCTCTCTACGCGGCCCTTGGTACACGGAGCTCGGCACGCGGAGCTCGGGCACGGCGGGAGCGGCCGCGCTGCCCCGCGCCGCCGGCAGGTGTCGCCCCGCGCCGAGGCCTCGCCCCGGCCCGCCCGCCAAGATGGCGCCGCGTCCCCTCAGGGAGCCCCCGGCGGGGCGGGTGCGGCTCAGCGCGGCTCAAAGGCCCCGGGGATTCCGTGACGGGGCAGTCTTAAGGGAGAAGACAACATACGTGTGGTAGTTTCAGGCCTCCCGTTGTGTGCCAGCCCCAGCTCCCTCCCGCTCTTCTGATGGCGTGTGTGATGTCCAGGTTCAATCACGCCCTCCTTCTCAGACACCTTTATCTCACCCGGCAGCAAACGCAGGCAGGGGCTGCAAAATATGACCCAAACCCAAAGCCTTCTTTGACTGTGAGGGTGGTGACACACTGGAATATGTTGCCTAGGGAGGTTGGAGGTGTCCCAGCCCTGGAAGTGTTTAAAGCCAGGTCGGATAAAGCCTTGAGCAGTCTGGTCTAGTGGGAGGTGTCCCTGCTCATGGCAAGAGGCCTTGGGACAGAATGATCTTTAAGGTCCATTCCAAATTCTTAACATTTCCTTTATGAGTCTAAAAAGGAAAAAAAGCAGCAAAGAACACACACTTGGACCTGAGTGTTTCTGTGTTGGGGAGGAAGCTCTTGGCCCAGTTGTCCCTCCTCCCGCCAAGCTCCTCCAAAGGCTCACGGCCCCAGTCTGACAGTCCTGTTTGAACCCCAGAGGGGTCTCAGCCTCCTCGAACCTTCCTGGGGCTGCTCTGTAGCTGATCTTACCCTGTCTCGATTTGGGAGCAGAGAGGAGGAGGAAGAGAGCAGCAACATGATGGAAGAAGGGCAAGTGAGAGGGAGAGAGGAGAGATTGCTGACAGGAGGCAGGAGCCCTCCGCCCTGCCCCTCTGAAGGGGAAGCTGCTCCTCTCCTTCAGGAGGCACATTGTTATTGCTGCTGATGGCACCGAATCAGGTTTCCTGCCGGTGCTCTCCAGCCCTGGTGCCAGGGAGGGGAGGTGCCCACCCCAGCTGGAACCAGCTCACAGCATGTCAGTCTTGTGCTGGTTCCTTTGCCTCCAGCACACTGGGAACAAAGGGTCCCTGGTACAGCAGCCATGATCCACATCACGCCACCTCCTCACTGTGCCCTGTGTCCCACCTGCTCTGTGTTCCAGCCTGGCATCCTTCCTGTAGGCATTCCCTGAGGTTCACTCTGCTAATTGCCAGCTGTGGATGTTCCATGGCAGACTGCTCCTATCCCTGCCAAACCAGCCCTTCCCAGTGGCATATAAGGAACCTTATCAGTGCTCTGGATCTGCAGTCAGCAGAACTGGCTCTAGACTCCCCTGGGGAGAAGACCCTGACCCCAGACTGCTCTTTGC
Organism: Camarhynchus parvulus; assembly: GCF_901933205.1. Taxonomy (NCBI): domain Eukaryota; kingdom Metazoa; phylum Chordata; class Aves; order Passeriformes; family Thraupidae; genus Camarhynchus; species Camarhynchus parvulus. The sequence goes on along the minus strand of NC_044581.1, from coordinate 7,286,768 downwards.
CCACTGCAGAGTGATTTGAACATCAGCCTGAAGCCTTGCAGAGCTGCTGGAGGACTGAGATCTTTCCCCTTTGCTGCCAGCTGGGCAAGGCTAGAGGGGGACAAAGCAGATCTCTTCTGTATCTGGGGAAACTGTCAGACCTGAGGTTGTCATTCCCCTGTTGGAAATACCAGCTGGATTAAGGGTACTTTGAGAAGCATCTGGAGGACTCACAGTGGGACTGCTTGAATTCAGTGGGCAACACAACCCAGCTGTGACAGGCGCCATGACAGCTGGTCCCAGGGAACGCCCATGCAGCTCTATAAGGCACTGACTGGACCTGGAGCTGCATCTTGGGGCTATTGCTCTGCCCCAGGGAGTGCTGAGCTAACTCAGCTGCTTGCCTGCCTGCTCTGGAGAAGCAAACTGTAGGCAGGTGAGAGCTTTCCTTCTCTCTGGAGACATTCTGCCATGGGAGAATGGTTTGCAAGATCTGTCGGGATCTGCTGGGTAGAAGCTCTGCAAATGCTGGCTGTAAGTGTGGGGTTTGGGAGGGTTGGAGGGGCTGGATGGGAGCTTGGCAGAGTGTGCATCCAGGGGAATAGCAGTTCTGGGGATCAAAGCTCCTGGGTCAGAGTCCCTGACCCAGGTAGGACCTGGGAGTGGTCCTGGCTCTGCAAACTGTGGAGCCAGTGGTTGGAGAGGGGGTCCTTGCTTCCCTGGTTAGAGCTGCCAGCCCTGCCTCCTGGCAGGGCATAGTTGGATTTAGGTTGGCTTTGGGAAGAGAAGGGATGGGTCTCCAGATCAGAAGTGTGTCCTAGCCCTTGTCTGGTAATGGTTGGTGCTCGGTGGCATCCTCCAAGGGATGTACCCATCCAAGGTATATCCAAGGGATGTACCCACTTCTCTTGGTGTGGGCTGGGCAGGTGTCTCATGGGTGCTGGCTGCCCAGGCATGAGCTGGGCACAGAGCAGGGACACAAATGAGGGGCTGCTGGTGGTGTGGAGCCGTGGTGGGAGGTGTCTGTCTGTCACCACAACACTTACTCTGCCAAGGAGACCTGGAAAGGGGAGCAAGCCCTGGCAGCTGGGACTGAGGATGGAATTTAGTGTGCACCCCTGTGTCCCACGAGTCCCTTGTCTGCAGGACAGGGGCCGGGGCAGGAAGGGTGTGGGTGCCCGCTGGCACGTCTGGCTCAGAGGGAGCATGCTGTCTCAGAGTACAGTAAACATGTGCTGTGGGGCTAAATGGCATGCAGCATCACAGCCAGGAGGGAAGGTAAACAGATGACTCTTCTGTGCCATTAAATACATGGGATCTGGAGAGAGATGGGTCGCTTTCAGGCTGCTCTTCAGAAAAAGCTGACCTATTCTTCTGTTCAGAGACTGTGGTGAGTTTTGAAGCAGCAGTCCTGAAACCACAGCTGGATTTCTAAGCCAAGAGCACTTTGTTCTCAGGAAAGGCAGGCAATGCCTAAACTCTCAGGAGACAGAAAAGTAGCTCCTCTTAAACTATTTAAGCTCTCTCGACTCCACATTCACAGAGGTGTGTCCCTGCCTGGCTCTGTGTCCTACAGGCTCTTGTGGGGGTTGGGATATTTTCTCCAGTACAGTCACATCTTGCCAACCAGACACCTGCCTCGAACTCAAAGCACCAGAATGCTGAGACCCAGGAGGGGAGTCCAGTGCAGTGGGGAAACACCCTCAGGGTGTGGGTGCACTGGGGTGTCTGATTGGGCAGGAGGCCAGGTTTCCATCCAAGCCCTCCTCCTACTTGTGCTGGCTGTGTTCATGACTGCAAGGAGAAGTCTCTGGAGACTGCTGTGGCAGCATTGACCCAAGAGTGGTGTGCAGCATGGCACTTCACAAGGCCTGGGGGCACCTCTGTGTGTCCCCTCCCTGGCCCAAAGTTAAAGGAGCCCAAAGCTGCTCAGACTGAGAGGGGTGTCTTGGAGGAGTGCAGAAGCAGGACTTTGTCCTGGGGACTCTGGCAGTGATGGATGCCAGCTGAGCCAAAACCCTGGGTGCTTGGGGATGCCCAGAGCTGGTCTAACCAGCAAGTACTCTGCATGTATTGAGTCCAGCTGGCTTGTCTGGGAAGACACTGTGTGTCATCAAGGTGTGCCTTCGAATCTGGGCAGAGGCTGTAAGGCTGATATGGCCCTGCTTGCACATTCTCTCTCTGGCACTGCACACTTTGAGCTTTGACTTAGAATCATAGAATGGTTTGGTTGGTAAGGGACCTCAGAGTTCCAACCCCTCTGCCACAGGCAGGAATGCCACCCACTAAACCAGGCTGCTCAAAGCCCTGTCCAGCTGTGCCTTGAACACTTCTAGGGGTGGGGCATCCACAGCTTTTCTGGGCAACCTGAGCCAGTGCCACACTGTCCTTTGAGTAAAGAATTTCTTCCTAACACCTAATCTAAATTTCTCCTTTTTTTAGCTTAAAGCCCTTGTCCTATCACTCTCTGCCTGCATAAAAACTTCTCTTTTTTTTGTAAGCCTACTTTAAGTACTGGAAGGGGCTCTAAGATCTTGCCAAAGCCTTCTCTGCTGCAGGCTGAACAGTTCTCTCTCAGACTGTCCACACAGAAGAGGTGCTCCAGCCCTTGGATCATCTTTGTGGCCTCCTCTGGACCTGCTCTGACAGGTCCATGTCATTCCTGTGCTGAGGACCCCAGACCTGGATGCAGCACTCCAAGGCAGGTCTCATGAGGGCAGAGGGGGAGAATCACCTCTCTCAATATGTGCTTCAGCCAGCCTGATGTCTGAATTAAAAAAAAAAAAACAACACATTTTATTCCTCTCCCTTCTTTCCCTTGTGGCACACATGGGTATTTGAGCCCCCCAGGTGGGACCTTCCTGATTTCTGTCCCTACAAAATACCTCCTGTAAGACCTCCTGATGGTTAACTGCAGGCCATGGCTGCACGTGGCACTGAACAACATCTTGAATTGTAGCTGGAGACCTGGTAATTGAGTTGCTTCTGTCCCTTCAGATGGGGAGCGTGACCAGCTGTTGTTATGTAGTCTCTCCTTCAGTCCTTCTGGGAAATCACACCATGATTATATTTCTGGCTTAAGAAATATTTTCCCTAATCAGACTGGGCCTCACAAAGAGGTTGCCACTTAGTGGTAATTACTTGCTTTAGAAGCTGAATGTCTCCTGAGGATTGCAAATAGCAGATTATCAAATTAATTAGTTAAACCAAGATGTGCTTTTGTGAAGCCAAGACCTGCTTTACTTGTGATCTGAAATAAAGGTTTAAATGTTATTAAACTGTACACAACCTGTTCTTGTCTCCCTAATGGGGGGAGAGAGCTAGTTCTTTCCTGAAGTGTAGTTGGTACAAAGGGCTGCTTGTACCTCTGCTTGCTGCATCATTTGTTGCCTTTCTTTCACAAACCCTATTTTGAGCAACATCTATCCCTGTTTTTAAGGCTTGTTCTGGGTGGGGTTTAATGCTTCTTCTTGGAGGCTTCCTCTGATTTTGTGGCAGCACAACTGCCAGGTTGAAGGGATATAGGATTGGAGCTGGACTTCAATGATCCTTGTGGATCCCTTCCAAGTTAGAATGTTCTATGAGGCTTCATCGTGGATAGCTTGGTGGGATGGTAACATACCTTTCCTTTCAGGGTACAGCTTAATCCATGGGATATCTGCATTGCCATGTCTGTGGGCATGGCAGCTGGTGGAGAACCCCAGTCTGGTGATGAGATGCCTGGAAGTAGATTCAGAGACATCCACTTACCAGTGGGTTAGCAGGAGCCATATACCCTGGAGTAGTGCTCTACCACAGCCCATTCCCAGGATCTCCATTCCCTCAGAAGTCTGTGTGGCCACAGGAGGTTCCCAGTGCTGTGCTGAGGACTGCACCAGTGACCACTCTAAGCTAACATGGAGCTCATGGGGGTATTTTCCTAAGAGCTCTTGGCCACAGTAATGTAATCATCCTGCTAACATCCATATTGCACAACTTCCCCTGGGTCAGGAGATGTCCTTATCTGGCATCTAAAACATCTGTCTTGTGTTGTTTCCAGCACAGCTGAATTCTATTCATAAAAGAATTGAGCATTTCCTGATTTGCACAACCGAAAATAAGCAGAACTGCTAAGTGTTGACCCAAAGGCAGAGGTCCTTTCCCTGCCTCCTACCTCTGTCTGTGCTCTCTCCCAGCTCTAGGTTGTGGTACTGCTGTAGGCCCTTGAGAAATACTGCAACTCCAGAAACCAGATCCAGGAAAGGAAAAAGGAAGAAAAAAGAAAGAGATGAGAGTCTGAAATTGGAACCTCTGAAATTTTCAGAAAAGTTGTACTGATCCCTCTTCTAATACCTTTTCTTTCAAATCTGGGGAGGCCCCACAGACTTCAATGTCAAACTCCTAATGTCAGTGTTTGCTGCCTTTTGCTGTAATTCACCTCTAGGACAGGCTGTGCTTAGCAATGGTCAGCTGCTGCTCAAGGTGGGTACCTTTGGAGTAAAATTGCCCCTCAGTCCATGCAAAGGAGCTGGGTCTGCTGGATGTGAAGCTGGGGCACTCAGATCCCTGCCAGCATGGATGACAGCAGCCTTTTGCAGTGACTGCAGCAATTAAAGCAGCCCCGAGGAAGGCGCGAGGAGCTGCTCCTGCGAGGAGACAGAGTGAGGCTGTGCTGGGAACAAGCGTGGCATTGTTGGCAGCCTCAGTCAAGAGGGGCTTTTTAACACCCACTGAAGTGCTGGCTACAGCTGTCTCCCATGTGCTTGTGCGGGAAATGGAGCTACAATGCAGAAGAGGGAAAGGCCACTTTGCAATTAGAAAAAAAAAGGAAACTATATTAGGAACCAGCCATGAGTAAACAGAGTGAGATGTTCCCCTTAGCACTGAGCCATGGCAGAGGAAATCACGTCACTGCCTTGACTGGGGTGGGGTGAGCTGCACTCAGGTTCTCCAGCCTGGAAATCTGTATGGGGGAAGGTGCTCCTGAGCTTTAAGTGCAGTGTAGGAAAGGGAGGAGGTGTGAGATGGGGCTCTAAGCTGCTCTTGTGTTTGGCAGCCTCTATAAATGGCACCTGCCAACTTCCCTGCATCCTTCTGAGTGGTGTTGACTTGAGAACTTGTGGAGAGCTTTCTTTTGTCATGGGAAATGGGGTAGGAACAAGGCTCTGAGTACCTCTATGGTGCCTTACTCCTCTGTTTATGGAGTTGCTGCAAGCTCCTATACCACTTTTCTCTTTCTATGAGAAAAGTATCACTTTTCTCTTTCTGGCCATCAGAGAGCTGAAATTAGGTGGCTTGACAGTATCTTCAGAACTAAATTCAGAGTGACAACCTTGTGCTCCCAGGCCTGTGCAAGCCACCTGAAGGAGACAGGAAAGCCAAAAGCTGCTCACCCTGCATCTGCTGCCAAGGGTCTGAGTGTAGGAGACCTGACCAGTTCAGTAACAGCATGGGAGCAGGTTCTCTGCTCCATCCCCTTCATCCCCATGGGCTGTGGGGACGTCCCATGGCTCTGCATTGCCCTTTGTGCTACCTGGGGAGCACATATCTCTGTTTCAAAGCTGAGGTGGCTCCTGGCTTGTAGTAGCCTCCCTGAAGAAGCAGGAGCTTTGGCCTGCAACTGGAATAGCCCTGAAGTTCCCAGGGTTGTTACCCAGGCTGCTGATTACCAGACTTTTTTGAGACTCCAGGTCTCTATTTGGCGACTTTTTCCTCTGCAGACCCCAGGGTAATTGCAGTGACCTGTTTGCTGGATAAAAATAGTTGTGTGCAAGGCTGGTGCAATCACACATGGTATAATTTTTGGAGTTGTCCGGTGCAGAACAATGAATAGCATCTGATCCTTGTGGGTCCCTCCCAGCTCAGGATTTCTCTATGATTCTGCAATTTGTGCTGCCCTGGGCAGCCATGGCCTCTTGAAAGGAAACATACATGTAATGCTGCAGCTGTAGAAACAGTACATAAAACTGTTTCTACAGTTTTCCATAAAACACCTGGCTGTGAGAGGCATGTTGGATCTCTTCTACCTCCTTTTATTCTGTGATGGGGATATGCTTCCAACAGAAATAGCCTGGTACTCCTGATAGCACAGGGCTTGTCATGTGCATGCTGCAGAGACATCACTCCTGGTGCTCCCTCCTCTCTGGGAGTGGGCCAGTCCCTAGGGAGACTCCCAGCAAGCACCTGCAGGAGGATATTGCAAAGGTCAGCCAAATGTAGCCAGGCTCATTGCGTGGGAGAGGTGCTGGAGGAACAGATGAAGGACAAAGCTACTCTGCAAATGTAGCCTTGTACAGATCCTGAAAGCTGTGGTCAGAGGCTCTGCTGGGGAGGCATGCCAGGCTCCTCATCCTCTTGTTAGGAACATGAGGGGGAAAGAGGCTCTCTTGCATGCACAGACAAGATCTAAGATCTCAAATTAGTTGTTGCAGATGACAACTAGGTTGTGCCTGTGCTGGGTTGTTAATATTCGAGGTGGCAGGGATGCTCTCCTTCACCCAGTTTGGCATTAGCAACTGCTGTCACCTGACATGGACACTGCCTACAGATGCAGTGCTGCTGTGGGGGGAAGGTGACAGGCTGTTCCATGGGGGAGCCTCTGAAAGCCCAAGCTTTTTGAGAGCCAAATGCTGAATAGTGAGGCAGCTGCTGAGCTCTGGTCACTGTCAGTGTCACAGCCCCTTTTAGCAGGACATCTCTTTGGCTTAAGGAAATGCAGCAGCACACCAGGCAGCTGGTGGATTGAATGGCTGGCTTTGGTTGGCTGCTCAAACTCCCTGTTGCTGGTTGGGTCTGGAAACATGCAATGAGGCCATCATATGCAAAGGGGTTTTAGGGCAAACTGTCAGTCCTCCCTGGGAGAGGAGTATCTGAAGGTGGTCTTAAGTTGCTGGCCCTGTGGAGCAGGGTTTGGGAAGGCTGTGGGACTCTGCCCCTTGAGCCAAGGCAGCAGTGGCATTGGCAGCAGTTGCTCCATCTGCAGCAGGCAAGGACCCTGTGCTGTTCTGCTTGTCCATGCAGGAGGAGATGTCTTCCCTTCTGCTGGGGGCTCTCACATCCTGCCTGAGTCACCCTGTCTCCTGGGGATGGGTTAGTTTGTGTGACCTCTCCGTAAGTGGGGACAACCAAGTTCCAGCACTGTGAACTCCTTCATGGAGGGTCAGTCCCAACCGAGGCTGCTGGGACCATGCCCTGCTCAGGCTGGGGAGGCAGTTTCTGGTCCCAGGCCCTGCATCTCGTGCCCAGGTTTTGCCTGTGTGTCACTTCCCGCCCTGCTTCCCGTTACACAAAGCCTTTGTGTGTCAGCAGATCCTGGGATGCCCCGCGGCACCTGCCTCTCTCCTCTCTCTCTGCCTCTGTGGCTCTGCCTTTTCCCGTTGTCACTTCTGGAGGCTGCTGCCTGCCTGTTTGGTGACCTTCCCCACTGCTCGGGCAGTATTTTGGCCCCTGGCCATCTTAAACAATTAATGGAGGGGTGGAGAAACTTGCCGTGTTAAATTACTTACTCCTTTGGGAGGGGGTGAGGTCTCTACATCTCTTGCCTGATCCCAATGCAGTTTGTTGCTGTTGCCTGAAGCGGTCACTGCTCTCTCTTTTCCTTCTAGAAGTTAGAAAAACAATATTTCAGAGCACTCTCCCTGTATTTCTCGGCATTTTACTTAACCTGCGGCGGCGCCTCAGGATCTCGAGGAGTGGCGAAACTTCCCTGGACTTGGAGAAAAACAAGCCGAGAGGAGGCAAGGGGGGAGGACGTTGCTGGAAACCTCTTTGGGAAGCTGGAGACCTTCTCGGGATGCCTGCCTTACTCTCCTCCAGCAGCTATTCAGATCTCCCCGGGCCAAGGCAGCTCCCTGCCACGGCGTGTCTGCATTAAGCGGGTCCGAGGGGCGCGGAGAGCCGCGGTGCCGTGAGGAGCAGCCCGGGAGCGCCTCTGGCTCTGCCCGTGTCCCTAAGGTCCCGCAGGGCTGGGGGATGCGGCACCTTGCCCTCGCTATGCCCCTGTGCCGTCCAGCGCTGGAGTTGGCTGTCAGAGAAACCTTGGAGGTCCCCTGCTCAGCCCCGGTAGTGTCATGAGTTAGATTAGTTGGAGCTGTGCTGGGGGCGGTGAGGGCTTGGATTACAGTCCAGAACTCAAAGTGCTTCGGTGGTTCACGTCGGAGGGGAGAGGAGACGCCCCGTCGCACACATGGAGGAAAAAGAGAAAAAACGCTGTCTTTGGAAGTGAGGGGGAAGAAAGGAGGCCGGGAACATGGTAAGGAAATCTCTGCGGAGGGCTCTTGCCCTGGGCACTGTGCGGGACGAAGCTGCTATCGGGACAGCCCGCCTGGAGCCAGCGCACGGCGCTAATGCCGGGAGTGGGAAACAGCTCTTGTGGCATTTCCCGTTACTCGAGTGGCACACGGCACTCCTGGTGCCAGCCCGGGGCGGCGGCTGCAGGGACACAAACTCCTTGTTGGCACTGACCCCTGCGAGGTGCCTGTCGGGCACTGCGCTGGAGCGAGAAGCGGGGATGGGTCAGTTCGGGCAGAGTCTTGTCTTTTGTGCTGCCTGGATGCTGGGCTCTCCTCCTGCCCTCACTCTGCCAATGCTGCTCTGTGGCTCCGGGCATTGCCCTCTTGCAGAGCCTTTTCCCCTGCCCAGAGAGCCCCTGGAGCTGGGCAGGGGTGTTCCTTTTGGGTGTCAAGTTGTGCACGTGGGGATCTTTGTTTGGAGAGGGGAAAGGATGGTGAGCCCCGTGGGCAGCAGAGCACCCAGACCCAGACTCCTTGGGAGTGGCTGCAGGGCTGTCCCCTGCCCAGTCACACTGGCACTGCCCTGCAAACGGAGGTGCCCAGCCCTGGGCTGTCAGTGGCTGGAGGGATTGCTGGCCCTGTGGTGACATCCCACTGAGCACCAGTCCAGCCTCTGATCGTTTGATCCTATGCTCAGGCTGAGATCCATGTGCCCAGCAACCCCAAATCTCCTGCTATGTTAGGGGCTGCTTCCCCACAGCAGAGGGAACAAAATCCATGTGGAGGACAAGCAGCTTGCACTGCTGCTGTGCCTGGCAGTGACTTGCCCTTTAAAATTTCAGCTTCTGAGCCTGCAGAAACTTGGCTTTCATTGAGGGATGAGTTGAATTCTGACTTCTGCAAGTTGAGCTAAGTTTATAGACCCATATCTTTTCCCTTTACCACCCTTCAGCTCCTCTGCAGAGAATCCTGTGGTGCTCTTTGCCCTCACATGCCTGTCAGAGCCATGGTGTGCTCTCCTCTGCTATTCTTCTGGAGGGATCTCACTTCTACTTCTCCATCCCAGTCAGAAGACCTCTTTCCCTCACCCCATGCCCAGTGTGTTCTTGGCAATTTTTGGTCTATGCAGGTTATATTGTGAAGCTGAAATTAAAGGAGAGCACTGCTTGGGGCTGTGCAAGGTTGGGGACATCCCTTGCAGTCTCATGGGCTGCATTTTGCCACATGGGCTGGAACAGTGCTTGTGAAATTCTGCCCTTGGAGGTTGGAGGCAGAGACTGCTCTGCCCCTTCAAGCTGGAGGTGTCTTTCTGATTCCCAAGTGCTTCAGCTCCCCTCCCTGATGTTGTTTTAATGTGTGATGCAAAAGCTGTCTGCAGCAGGGGCCTTTGTGAGGAGCAGTGCCATGACCAGTTTGGGTGGTTGGCCATTCAAGGACTGTGTATCACTGCTGAGGAGGGATCCTGTGCCTCTCAGGGGCTGAGTGCAGCTGGAAGGAACAGGAACCAGAGGCCAAGCTGCACCAGACCCAGCACTGAGTGCTGGCCACATTGTGGACACCTCTGGTCCATGGCAGGTATCTGTTCTCAGTGTTGTGGTAGACCAATCTACATTTTGGGAGGTGCATTTCTGTGAGCAACCAAGTTGTGACTGTAGCTCCAAGCTGCTCTGATTGAGTTTTTTGTGTCCTGGTAAATCAAACAAACCCTGCAGGCAGAAGATTTGGATCTCAGTGAATGTGTGTCAGTCTGCTGGCCTGTAGGAGACCTTCCATGGCCTCCAGCAGCCTGCAGGACTCTTGGAGACTTGGCTCCTGATGGAGGTCTGGCAAGGCACCACTGCTGGCTGCCCTGCTCTGTGAGGCAGGTGATTCATTTTCATGGGGTTTCAGTGTTAGAGCTGATGTTGTGTATGGGTACATAAGGTTGTAGCAGCTGGGAGATGCCCAAAGCACCAAATGGGTGAGACAGCTTGGGCCAAAGTAGCCCACTTCCACTAGAAGTGACTTCTGGAGCTGTGCAACCCCATGGTGAGAGCAGTGCAGGAGTCTGGCTGGGCTCTGTCTACCTTGCTCACCCATCATGCCTTTTGTGACTTGGGAGCTGTCTTCATTCCCTGGTATTCCCAGGATTCACCATTCCTGGTGCTTCCTCAGAGAAGTTCTGGTGGCACCTCTATGCTGGTAGGAGAGAGGATGGGTTTCAGCAGAAAATAGGATCTATCTTTCTCCAGTTATGTCTTCTCCCAGGGTGGGAAGGAAATGAGTCTGGGAATCACAAAGAACTTTAAGCATTGGGGATCTTCTTTCTTTATTTCTGTGCCAAAACCATGAGCAAGATGTTGGAACTCAGACAAAGTCCAGAGACATAATCCTGAGCACATGGAAGCAGTTTGAAAGCACCTCCTCTGGGGTAACAAGGTTGACAACTTGCATTTTCCCCAGCTTATTTTCAAAAGCTCTGGGCAGGTGAACATGTAACAATAAAAATAATGGCTGAATGAAGGTGACAGCCCAGCTGCACCCAGGTATTTTCCCTGTAGAAATTGCCAAATGTATTCTAGTACCACATGGGAATGGAAGACAGCAGATGCTTACAGTGAGACAATCCAAGGAGGACTCTCTGCTGAGTGTCAGCACTGTTTTTCTGAAATCCTGCATCCTGTAGCACAGCCCCTTCTGGCAGTGCTGCTGGCCAGCTGCCCCCATGGGCAGTTGGCTCTGAAGGAATACCTTGCTATAGCAGAAGAGATCATAACATGAGAGCCTTGTCAGCATCTCCTGGCTGGTCACTTCAGACAAGATAGCCAGCATGTCTACTCTAAATTCTAGAGCACAGGCACAGTGCTCAGCTCACAGAGCTTCATTTTCTAGTTGCATCTCAAATGTAACCCTGTCTGCAACCAATCTATGTAAAATTTTTACCATCCTACAGGCTGTGCACAGCCTTAACCTGAGCATTGGTGCTGAGTGTGGGTGGAAGTCACATCACAGGGGCGACAGGCTCCTTTTGCACTGAAATATTGAAAAAATCCCTGTTGAAACAATCAAGGTGTCCTACAGAAACTATAAACTGTAGGCACTTGCACCAGAGCACTTTTTGTTCCTGTTCTTGGCTGTTTATGCATGATGGAACCCCCTGTTCCAGTCCTGCAGAGCTCAGTGTCACCAAGGTCTAAGAAAGTGAGTAGTAGCACTGGAAGCAGATGTGTTGCTGACTGAAGAGCAGTAAAAAGCAAGGAGAGCTTGCCAGGGTAAAGCTGCCCACTTCTGGCCATGGGATGCTCTGTGTTTTTTGCACCACCCATAGTACCTGTTTGCAGCTCAGAGAAGTGAGTAGACATGCCCTCGTTGATTCTGAAGTTTGGCCGTGCTTATACCTCTCTGCCACACCAAGTGCCTCACCTCTGTTGGCTGGCTTAGTCTTTCATTAAAATATTAACAAAAAATGGGGCCTTTCTTGTGGTAAGTGCTGGTTTCATATGTATCCTATTTTTTGCATCACTGGACACGAAGCTGAAACTTCCAAGATCAAAGCAGAACAGAATGAATCTGAAAATCTTTCTGTCTGCTCAGATTTGCCATCCTGCCATCAGTCTGGGAAGCCCAGGATGAACCTTTGCCTCAGCTGGTGTAAGCAGCCATTGATTAGAATGGAATCAAATGGCTCAGCTGAAGAGAAGACTTGCATGTGCTCCTCCTGAACACTGGTGGATGGCGTAAAGGGAGTCTCCATGGGGCCTTATGATCCCCTGCAATGGGGCACACTGATGGTGGTTTGCATGCTGCAGAGGAGGAAAGCTGCTGGAGTTCTGATGACCTTAGCTAGGTGTCCACCTTGAGCTTTGCAGCCCGTGTTAGGCGTGGCAGAGGCTTCCTGAGCAGGTTCCTTCGGGAGGATACCTTCCCTGAGGCTGCCTGTCAAGTCTCAGTGCCTCCCAACAAAACCCCAGCATTGCTGAGCCTCCAACATGGCTAAAAGATGTGGGTTATTTGCTGTCTGTTGTCATCTTGCTGAATACATTTACCTTTTGAACAAGGTCCCTCTCATATGCTCAGGAGGCTGGTATGCAGGCCCGTTAATGGATCAAGAGGAAAAATGCCTGTGGATGTATTCTCCTTTGTGTTTGGGCTTATAACCACCCACGTTTTGGCATACATCCCTTCTGTGCACAAAGATCTTTTAGAAATTGCTAGTTAAATCTCCACCCTCCTTTGATATGTATGGAAATAATGGGACACGTGAGACTGTTTTCTGTTTGGAAAAAAAAATCTATAAAGGGAGTAGCTTTAAAAGCCTGTGTTCACCCCTTTCTAACTCAGGAGTTTAATGAAAGAAATGCCCTGAATTTATGACTGATTTACTTAGCTTTCTGGGAGGCATGCATTTAGTGCTGTATCTAAATACAGGGGAAATGTTTTCATCTGAATCTGTCCCAGGTTTGCTGCTTAGGGGCAGGAGGAGAGCTTGAGCACACGTGTCTCTTCCCCAGTGACCTTAGAGAGTCTTAGAACAAATCTTGGTCCCCCTGACCAGGAACACTTCTCCCTTCCTCAGCACAGACTGGTGCTTCTTGGGGCCATGGACGAGCTGGCATAACCATGGACATCTCTGAGCTGCCTTCTCTGTCCTTCTGGCTCATTCTTCCTCATGGCCTCTTCCTAAGAGGCATCTGATGACTGCTGCTGGGTGCTTTCTCCTATCAATGGTGTCCAGAGATGTGCTCCTCCAAGGTCTACACTTACTGTGTTCTCATGTGCTCAGCCATCCCCTCCTGGAAGTGCAGCTCTGCTTCAGAGCAGTTTCTGTCCCCCTCTGACATAGCAGGACTCATATTTCATGAGCACATGGTAACACAGTGTGTTTAAGGCCAAAAGGAACTATGGCTCATCTGTTATGGGATATTGGGACTGTAGAGTGTCACCTAGCTTCCATATGGAGTCTGGGAGCTCTTTAACTAAAAGAGGATAATTTTTCTGTGGCATCCACCCTCAGTTATGGAGGTTGCAAGACATGGAGAATCCACCAGTCCCCATGGGAGTCTGTCCAGCAGCTCATGCACCTTGCAAAAGGAAGGGGTGAGATCTGAACGTGAGTCCAGAATGTGTGCAACGCTGGCACAGAACTAATACTCTAAGTACTGACCCCATGAAGATCGTTTTTGGCATTCATCAGCTGGCCTGATGAAGGATTATCATTTTCTTTCTGAGCACAGGCGGCTGCCCATCTGTTGTAAGATGCCCCCAGATGGGTGTCTGAACACAAGGGGTTGGCTATGGCCTAATGCCTCTGACTAAAAGGTGTTAAAATGAGCTGACCTGTTTGGTGAAGAATTTACTTAGGGTATTTTATAGCTGGCTGGTATAAAGAAATCTTCCATCTGCCTGGAGTGCCCTGTTAGTACCCGTTAGGCAGAAATAAGAAGGGGCACAACATGCTGCTGCTTGGGTTGGTTTGCCAGATGGATGCCAATGCCTAGAGCAAATCCTATCACTAATAATGGGGTGCATGAGCTCAAGCAATTTCTTTTGTTCCATAGCAGAGAAAAAGGTTTTTAGTGCATTTGTAGACTGAGCCCTATAAAGAATGGGAGTTGGCTGCAATGTCTCAGGACTTGTATAGAAGTAGCCTGTGAAATTCTTGGCTCTCACTGTGATATCTAACAGGATTTAGCAAGCCTTGTCTGGGCCTGTTGTAGAACATGACACTTGGAATGTGGAGGTCCCTGGCTGGACTGTGGCATACAGTGCCATGGGCAGAGTGTTGGTGCCCAAGGCAGGGCAGCCTGTGCAGGTTGGCAGCAGGAGGGAAGAGGAGAGCTCCAGGTGGTCTCGAGGAGGTGGAAAGGTGCACATGGCTAACAATGGGCAGTGAAACCATGGCTGCCAGCACTCATGCTCTTCCAACATGAGTCTGTTGTTGGGCAGGTTGTTCTAAAAGTACCCAAAGCTTTGCAACACACAGAGTACAACTTGTTTAATTAATTGCATTGTTAGAGCTATGCCAGTGATATTTAAAAAAAAAATCTGTGCTTAGACAGTTATTTCAGATTAAGGACTTAATCCCTTGATTAAACTAAACCAAAATAAGCTGGTGTCCAGCTGTAGGATGGTGTTTTATACACAGCTCTTCTCATCCACTTGCAGGCCCTTGTTTCAGTTGGAAGATGTCTGTTTAAGGACAGGGCTTTGATCTGTTCACTCAGCTGCCCTTTAAACACCTATATCATCTCCTTGATCTATTTCTGATAGAAAGTAACTGGTCTTTGAGACCAGGGCTCATTTGTTGCTATGGAAAAAAGACCTAGCTCCTGCTCAGTACATTGAGAACTCGTTAGGGAGCAAGACGTGTCCCTGTGAGGAAATGCTTCATTTCCCAGTTCTTCCCCACTCTGACTAAAAGACAACTTTCTTGGATTGTGGATCACCCCCACTTTGGCCTTTTTAATCTTCAGCAGTTGTCAGCAGCTCTTCTGATGTGTTGGATGTTGCACAGCCAAAGGAGAAAGTTACAATCTCTTCTCCAGAAAAGCTGGAGTACAAAAAGCTGAAGGGTAGGGAGAAGTGAGGTGAATTAGGGGGAAGGTGCTGTATTGAACCCAAGTAAACAGGGGTCTTGGGCTGGGGAGCAAGCTCAGGTGACCAGTCATGTTGCCATATGATAATGGCTGTGTTAGGCCACCTGCAGTGTGGTGCAGAGCCAGGGATGTACCTGAACCAGGCTGCCTCTGCTGCCTGCTATTCCCTGCCTTTTGCTCCAGCACAAGGACAGCATTGGTGTAGTTCTGCACTCCAAAGCTCGAAGCTCACAGGAGGTCATGCTTCACTTTCAAAGGAATCTGGGGTGTCTCCCCTTGAGTGAAAACAAACCAAGCCCGAGCTTGGAGAGATCACCCAGCTTTGGGCCTGCCTTTCCCCAGCCGCGCACGCCCACACCTACAGCATGCGCAGAACAGGGACCTCGGAGCTGAAAAGCAAATACATCATTTTCCCCTTTGTTTAATTAAATGAGAGATCATGAGTTAATCGCTTCCAAGCCCTTGTTTTCCTGCAGTGCCTGGAATGATAATCCTGTGTGCTGCCCAGTAGGAGCTGCTTTGGCTGCCGCAGCCGCGTCAACACCGAGTAGGGCTGGGAGAACAGAGGGAGGCATCTGGAAATGATTCTCTGAGCTCTGTCTGCAGAGCACCACTCCCTGCAAAGCTGTAGGAGCTGGTTTATCCACAGGCTATGGAGCAGTCCTGCCTGCTTCAGTGTAGGGGAGCTGAGCCAGGCTACAACCATGCCCTCTGCAAGGGATGCCATGGTGGCATGCAGAAAGCAGCTTGCTTTTGGAGATACAGCCCTTCAGCAAAGCTGGCCTGGGTGAGACTGCAAACACTTGCCTCCCAAGTGGAATTGGGTGCTGTGCTTTTCTCCCTGAAAAGCCTAAAACAATAGCCCAAAGAGCAGGTAGAGCTGTTCCTGGTTATCTCACAGGAAGGTGGTGTAATTACAGGAGTTGGAATGCCTACCTCTATAGCTGCACCTCTTAATAATACATTATTTTATCCAGAGGAAGGCAGGGTGCCGAAGGCAGGCGCCCTCTTCTCAGCCTCCCCCTGAGCCTCCGAGCGAGCAGCAGAGGGGGGAGCTGGCACTTGCTCTGGGAAGATTTTTCTCTCTTGAACTCATTGCCGCTGTGATTAGAACAGCTCAGGAAATGGGGCTGGGAGGGTTCTCCTCTGCAGCAATGAGTGGGAAATCTCAAATTTTGTCAGAAAAACAAGCCTTCTTTTTAGCCAGAGACCTTTCTGAACACAGAAATGTCTCCTTTATTTAAAGGGAAAGCAGTCTGTCTTTCGGCTTTGTGTCAGAAAGTGGAAAGGCTTCATGGAAAGCCCAGAGGTCTGTTTTTACTGGAAATGAGGTTTCTCACGTCAGCTGAGATCTGAGCAGCCCCAGCCAAGTGGTGCAGCACAGCAGCCTTTGCTGGCGGAGGGACCAGCTAACCCAGCCCTGCTCAGCCCCTGCTGTGAGCTCCTTTTCCCCCAGTCCCAAAGCTGGCTGGGAGCCATGGGCAGGCACTGTGCTGTGCTGCTTGGAGCTCTGCCTCTCCCCAATTTTGCTATTATTTCTACTTTCCAGTCTGGGGTGTGGGAGGGGTTGGGTCACTTCTTCCCCTCACCTTTGCACACTCTGGTCTCTCCTGCCCTGCCTTTGCACTGTGTCTTGGCACCTGGGCAAGAGGGGACAAAGCGGGTGCGTGCAGGACGTGGCCACGCTCCGGGCAGCTGGCAGAAGAAGGACAAAGTTGTGGGAGCTCTGGCAAGGTCTCCCTGCTGAGCAGGAGCCCAGAGGCTCCGTGACTCAGAGCTGGGTGTACCACGGGCACCGCTCACTGTGCTCACAGCCTGCCGGGCTCTGCTCCACTGCCCAGCCATGCTCCTTGCTCTGCCAAGCCATGGCAAGCTCTGGATTTAACTGGGGCACTTTGGCACATGTAGTTTCACTCTCTGGCAGCTCAAATGGGAGTGTAGGTTTGTGAAAGCAGAGCTGTAGGTTCTTTGACTAAATTCCTGTTGAGGGATGAATCCTCAGCGTGTTACATGGGCCAGTCCAGCCTGCTGGAAAGGAGCGTTGTCTGCCATAAGTCATGGGTTAGTCAAACCCATGTTAGTCTGGTCTCACCAAAACAATCTTTTTTAGTAGTCTGCAGACAGCATCTGGGCTGTCATCGGGGAAAGATTTGTGCCTCTTCATGTTCGCCTTGACCAAGACTCAGTACTTTGTAGGCAAAATGAACAAAGTGCTTCGGTGAGTTGTAGGGAAAATGCTGCCAAGGCTTTGCTGTCCCAGGTGGGTCCAGAAGCATTGCAGGCCTCCCCTGCACTGATTTACATTGTCCTGAGCCGCTTGGGTTGCTGTCTCTTGCTTGAAGAGCACTGATATTCTGATGCTGTGTGAAGTGTGTGTGTAGCCCTGGGGATGACCTCTCTGCTCCCCAGGCAGGCTGATGTTTTGTTCTCCAAACCTGGAGGAGGTTCTCCAGGGTTGAGACTTAATTGGTGAGCAGTAGGTCCCAAAGAGGAAGAAGTTCAGTTCTGAGTAGGAAAGAAATGTAGAATGACAGGAGTTCCCAGTGGCTGGAGCTGCTAAATTGCTCTCCTTATGCCCACAAACATAGGCAGAAAATTTACTCAGGGCACCTAGAAAAGTCTAAGAAGCTCCTGGTTACTCCAGAAGCCTAATGACAGGCTCCTCTTCTAACCTGCAGTGTCTGCTTGCACCAGGAGAAGCAGATCCATCCCCTAAGCAAGCTTGCAACAGCTGCTGGGCTCCTGTTCTGCCCAGGCACTCGTAGCTTCATTTCTGATTGACTCCTGGTTCTTGCTGCAGTTTGTGATGGAGTGGGGCTCTAAGGGCTGGGCAGCAGAGCTTTGCCACAACAGTCTTTATTGTTCTACTTGTCACAGCATCCGTGGCTCCTGTGATATGCAGGGGAAAGAGCGCAGCCCACCCACGGCTCAGACCGAAGCCCTCTGCCAGTTGTGAACTCCTCTGGGTTCTCACTGCTCCCCTGGCCTCCTGGGGGGGGACCATGCTGGGTTGTTCCTGTCACATGGCTCAGCCCATGGAGCCCAGCCCAGCCCATCCCATCCCTGTGTGGTGCTTTCCTCCTCTGTCCCTGTGCTCCAGCCCCTGCAGCTGGCTCTCAGCTGAGCAGCAGTGAAAGCCAGTTTGGCCGGACATGACCTTAACCTGGGCTTTATTTAGCGCCTTGATTTATAGAGGAGTTATTTTAAAAGCATGTTTCTCTTTTGGGAGGTGTGGTGGAGTGGTGGCAGTGAGCTGGAGTTTATAGGTCCTCCCGTGCTATTGACAAAGAACCATTTGAATCCCAAGACTCCTTTTGCTTGCAGAGATGCTCTCTGGCTTGCTTGGAAAGTGCTCCTGTTGGTGTTTGTGCCCAGTGGCTGAAAGGAGCACATGTCCAGGACCTTTCTTGTGAGAGGGATGTGGCAACAGTATTGGAATCAGGGAAGCTTGAAATGTGCAGTCCCTAAAGGAGGCTGGTTTTTTTCAGCAGGCTTCTGTGCCAGGCTCTGCCAGCTCTTGGAGACCACTATGGGCTGGTTGTAGTGGAAATGTGCTGGGGTAGGAGTGCCCCTCCATGGATTCTTTTAGGTTTAGCTTGTTCTCCTTCTCTCCAGGTTCTGTTCACTTATCCTGGGTCACAAAAGTTTCTCCTTGTGCCTGCTGGGGGTTACATTGCCTGTTTGAGATAAAGCATGGGACCTCTGGAACAAGTTACCCAGAGATTGTGGAGTCTCCTTCTCTGGAGATATTCAAAAGCTGTCTGGAGTAACATGCTCTAGGAGACCCTGCAGGGGTCTAGGGGGGCTCCTAGTATGATCTAGGGCACTCTGGAGCAGGGAACTTGGATAGATGACCTCCAAGATCCCTTCATTACTCAGTCTATGATTCCATGATGTAGGTGAGATGGGCTCTAGATTTCAGGTTTATCGGCCTCAGGACCACAGGGCACTATGCCTTTCTCTGGTTTGTATGAGTTCCCTGTGCCTGCAAACCACATCTCCTCCACGTGCATGGCAGCTGGCCCTGGCAGCAGGCTGGATGTGTGAGGCTGCCCATCTGTGCTCTGGCAGCACCATGAGGCCTCCTGTAGTCCTGGCTGAGGTGCTTTCCTCCAGCCCCTCTGCAGTCTGAGAAGTTAATTAGTGCAAATAAGCAGCCCCATCCCTAGGATTGTGAGCTGGGTTAATGAGTCCCCTACTGAAGGAGAGTCTGTTGCTGTTGGAGGTTCCAAGCTCTGCCATGTTCTACCCTCTGTATTTTCAAGGTGGTTTCTGAGGCAGTGCCATGTTTCACTCTCCTTCCAGGCAGGAGCTGTCCCTGGGTGACCATCCTGGGTGGGAGCACTGAGGAGCAGTGTCACCTCCACATTCCTCTGAGCACATGGAGACTGCTGTGCTCTGTAGCCTCTTTCTGTACCTTGTTCTGTAGCCTCCCAAGGATGTTGGTGCTACAATTCAATGCAGCACAGTGGGATGTGGGAATCTACTTCTTGTCTGGGGCTTTTCCTGCAGAATTAGCAGAGATTGATACAAACATCTCTTTCTACCAAAAGGTAGTGGTTGAAACCTTCTCTCTATCCCTTAGAAATCTACACAGCTATCATGGCTTTGTGGTATAATCTAGCCAGAGGGAGAGAAAGCCTCTGTGCTCGGGAGTGCAGTTAGCACTGCACTCTGCAATGGCTACAGGCTATGGTTATTTTGTATTTTACTAAAGAAAGGATACGGTACAACCTGGTTTATTTTAACCATATAAAGGATTTTTGATTTGGTGCCAATGTTAATAATTGTTTTGTGAAGTCTAAGGCAGGAGGAATGGTGTGAGAACCTTAGAGCAATGCACTGACCCATGTGCAAATATTTTGACTTCTTTGTTTTATTTGCAACAGTGATCTTAACAAATTTATTTTGGGGAGGGATTGATATCTGAAAGAATTTTGCTCAAGCAGAAGAAGGTGCAGAACAAACCCCAGCTGGTTTTGATTGATGTTTTGAATTTGTGGGCTGTGGAGGGTCAGAGGGAGATTGTTGTCAAATGCTGCCAGCAGCAATGTTACTGTGATAGTGCCCAAGAAGGTGACTGGTGGGGTGGGAGAGCACCTCTGTGAAGGCCAGTTTTATCTGACAAGGTCACAGACACTTGCTGGGGCTGATTGGTATCAACAGAGGTTATTATTTTTCTGAGTGAAAAGTAAATTGTTTAAAACAGCCTTCTCCTCCTATTTAGAATTGGGGTTAAATGCTCATCCCCTAGAATTCAGCACTTGGGAGTGTGCACATAGGGCTCTTGCTTTTGGAATTCTGGTTTAAGAACACTGGATTAAGTATTCCAACTCAGGATAATCTATGATTCTATGTGTATGAAAAATAGCTCCTCAACCTCTGTTTATCTAGTTGCATTGGCCTTGAGTATTGCAGGAGGAAGTTGGTCTCTCAGAAAAGGTGTGGGCACTTTAGGAGCCTGCTGCCATCCATCTAGCCTTGCTTTCGCTGACATCAGGAGAAAGAGCAGAAAAGGTAAGGAAGCAGTACTGTCCCACAGGCAGTGTGTGGTTTGCCTGTCACTGTAGTTCTGCCGGCTCGTTGCAGGCAGGGATTGTGGAGGCATCACATGGGTGTCCTCACCTCTCCTGTGCAGTCCCACAGGCTGTCCTACGAGGTGGCTTTGCATCAGAGCAGGGAGTTTATGTTGTGCTTAAACACCCAACCCTCTAAAGGAGGAACCTGGAGATCAGTAAGCTGCGAGAGATGGGAAGGCTTGTGTGAGGAGCATCATCTCCCCTGGGCTGCAGGTCAGTTCAGGCTTGCTCTGAGACTGTTGAACTTTCTCAGGCTGGTGGAGGCATCTTCAGAGATGTGCTGCAATGGATGGAAGCAGTGAAACCACTTGTTTCCTCCTGATCCCCTTGTTCTACTGTTCCCTGGTTGTGGCGTAAGCAGTTGTGGCACTGCTTTGTTTAACTTTCTCTCCCAGTCTTGCTGTGGGACTGAAATGTATTTTCAGGCATGTTCATGTAGTTGTTCCTGTTCTACAGGAGGCTGTAGAGCTTCTGCGTAAGCAGCTGAAGTGCTTTTCTTGTCTCTAGTGAAAGGAGGTGGATTTGGATCAGATGAGGATCTGGCCAGACACCTGAGTAAACTTTCATTTGGTTTTGGAGCAAAACTTACTCCCAGTGGCTGTACGCTAGCCCAAGGGATCCCCTCTAAAATAGAAAAGAGAGGAGCGATCCTGATCCTCTCTCCAGATATGTACAGCTTTATATTTTTTTTAATTGTTACTTTTTGGCAAGCTCTCTTGATTTACACCCATGCAATAACTCAGAATTTGGCCTCCAGCACTGGAATTGGTCCTGACACTATGGGCAGGCTCTGGCTGGCAGGTTCTCCCAAATATAGGTGGATGCAGGCAAGCCATTGCCTCTGATCCCCCTGAACAGGCATCCTAGGTATCAATAGGTGTGCTCAGGGACCACAGGCAGCCCTGCTCACACACATTGTGTGAATCCTCGTGTGAGGCATCTCACACTGCAGAAATCTCCTGGCTCCTGCAGTAGAGCCTTTCATGAGAGGCAAACAGCTTTGAATAACGAGAAGTCGCTCTGGAGAATGGCTTTCCACAGAACCAAACAGCTCTGGCACCTTATCCTGTGCTGAGATTCCAGAGCACAGGAGCCTGAGGAGCTTCAGCCCACTGCAGGTGCCCTTAGCCCACCAAGGAGTGTGCCCAACCCATGGACAGGGCTGGTGATGCCCACCCCATGGCTGTGTCTCTCGCACGCGCTCACGTGCTGCGGTGTGGTCTAACAGCCGCCCCACCCCGCGCAGGCAGCACAAGGACTTGCTGCGTAAGCAAAAGCTGGCAATCCTGTGTGCAGCGCTCTGCGAGCACTCCACTCCTGGTTTGGGAGAGCTTTTCTGTGTTTACCTGCAATTGCTAGTGCCAAAAGAAGCCAGAAAGGACAGCACTTGGCTCCTCTGATCTTCGTTCCTCCTGCGTTTGGCGATGGCCGCGCTCCTGGGCGTTGGGCGGATCGTGCCCCGGTCCCACTAACGCTTTCTCTCTCGGCAGGACTCGGAGTCACTGGACGGCTGCATTCAGAGCACGTTATCAGCACTCTACCCTCCATTCGAGGCTACCGCAGCCACTGTTCTGTGCCAAGTTTTTGATGTGGTGGAGAAGACGTACCGTGGGGATGGACTGCACTACCTCATAGACTTCCTGATTCCAGCCAAGCACATCCTGCAGTGCATTCAGCAGGATGCCTGTGTGAGTACATCATGCTCTCTAAGGCCTGTGAAGGCTTTCTTGGAGAGTTTTCTTTCTGCTCTTGTATGCAAAACGGCTGGCAAAAAGCGCTTGAGTATGTATGGCAGTCTAGGTGGGAGGGCAGGCAGACAATTAGGAAATAGTTGAGAAATTGTTGTTGAAGCTTAACCCTTCAGAGATCAGCGATCAGGTGTGGAGCAGTGCTCTCCCTTTCTATTATCAGGAACACCAAGGGCTTAAGGGATTCACAGGAAGAGGTTTAGCGAAGTGTTTGCTAGATGTGTCTGACCAGGGTGGCCTCTGACCCCAGCTGTTCCCTGACCCTCTGGATGAAGCTGTTGGGCTCCCACCACTGGCACAATGACGTGCAGGGAGAAATGCTTCCAGTCGGTGTTTTTCCAAAACTCCAGCTCCCCTTTGATGGTTGCTGGAACAGTCACAAGGCTCGGTAGCCCCGAGGAGTCACGTTACATTTACTGCCAGAACGAGTCCAAGATTAACGTGCTTTACTGTTGGGAGTCTAAAATGTTAGAAACGATGAGTCAAACACCTCCATCACAAACCTTGGCTCGAGGTCTGCAAGATGAAAAAAAAACCCAACCAGCCCAAACAACCTAAAATGTGGGTTTGTTCTAACTTTTTTGTCTCTGAATGCAAAGGGGGCGTGTGGCCAGGTTTTCAATTCAAGTCCTCATGGTAGAGGGCAAGGAATTGCTAGGAGGAGGAAAAATATGGAATAGAGGCTGAAATAGTCATTTACTCATTTTTTTTCAAGGAAATTAAATACTGGTGGGACAGACCCATCGCACAGGATGGATCCATGTGAGCTAGGCACCTTGAAAGTGTGTTTTGGTGCAGTGTTTGTCACCCTGTATTGTCACCAGGCTCCAGCTTGGTGCCAGCCGTCTTTGTGAGTCGAGGAGGATCCAAGGTGGTGCATGACCTTGCTGCTCTCTCCCACCCGGAACACTGGAATAGATGTTATTCCATCAGTATCTGTAATTGGAGCTTCTAATTCTATGGTGCATAGTGTGTTTTTCCCCTTTAAAGAAACAAAAGGCTTTTCGTTTGCACAAACTGGTAATTATTTCAAGATGTTTCACGGCTTTCCCCAAAACACCGCCCTCGCTGAAGGAGCCAAGGTAGCAATTTCCCCACTTCTCGAGATCCCGGCAGCTTCCGAGCGGCCAGCAGTGCCTTGGGCAGGTGAGGCGGTGAAGGGGAAGGAAGGAACGCAGCAGTGAGGTAGGCGCACGGCGCTGCTCTCCCTGAGGGGAGCCGTTGGGGCCCGCGGCCGAAGAACGCACGGCAAAGGCCAAGCAACCACCGCGGGCCGCACGGCGCCACGGGGGAACGCGGGCAGCGCGGCTGGGCGGGCCTCGGCCACCCGGCAGCCAATGGGAGGACAGCGGCGGCTGCAGCAGCCAATAGCAGCGCGGGACCGCCTTGACGGGCACGGTGGCTTCGGTGGCTGTTGGAGGGCCGTTGGAACACGAGGCGCTGCAGCGCTTGGCCGTGAGGAGGAGAGGTGTGAGGGCAATGGGTGCTCGGCCGTGAGGAGGGAGAGGTGTGAGGGCAGTGGGTGCTCGGCCGTGAGGAGGGAGAGGTGTGAGGGCAGTGGGTGCTCGGCCGTGAGGAGGAGAGGTGTGAGGGCAATGGGTGCTGGGTGTCCTGAGGAGGGAGAGATGAGGGCAGTTGGAGCTTGGGGTCCTGGTAAGGGAAGTATGAGGCCAGTGGGCACTGGAGAAGCCCAGGATGCTGGTGGCCCACCCGGCTGACCAAGAAGATGTGGGGTGGGTTGGGCAGCTGCCTTTAGGGAGGGCTGCACAAGGCTTAGCATTAGGTATTGGGGGCTTTTGATGAGGTGTGAAATGTCTGGGAGAGTGGTCAGCAAGATCCTTTCTTACTTGGTTGTGACCCTTTCAGGCTGTGACTTGTGATTTTTTACTTCCAGAGTGCTAGTACAGGGAGATCAAGGGAAGCTCTAGATACCTTGTACCCTCTCTAGAGTTGTGCCCAGGCTATTCTGTATTTTATTTAAAAGTCTGCTTGTTTGATATTTTAAATTTATTATTTCTTATTTATGAAATTTGTTTAATTTGCTGTGGTCTCTTCTTCCCCAAACCTCCACTGTATGCCCCTTCATCTTTATAGTCTGAAATCACAGAGGACTGTTTCTTACTAATAGCTTTTTGAAACTCTTGCTTGCCTTTTAGACAGTCTAAACAAAAGCAATACTTTCTCCTTAGTTTGTAGTTCAGCTGCTCCATGTGAGCGTTTCCTAAACACACTAGAGGGAAAAGAATTAACTCGTGTCTGAATGATTACTGTAGAAAGTCTTGAGGGCACTGGATCTTTTGTCAGCCTCTGCCGTGACAAAAGTGTAAATGGCTTCATGAAGTACTAAGCAAGTTCATGGGCTTCAACTGGATGTATCAAAATCATCAGCCTGTGTGTGATTCCTCAGGGTCTGGAAGGGGTGTTCCAAGGAGGTCTGTCTCTGCTTAGCACAAAGTTAAAAACCAAATTTTGCCCCTGGCTTTGAGGCGATGTCCTGAGCTAAATGGTCTGTGCTAGCTTAACCATCCCTGTAGCTTTAGAAGATTCCACCTCTGTGCCGTTTTTGTCATTGGTGCCCAACTCTTTCCTCAGCCAGCTTTATTACTGGCTGCAGCCACTGGGTATAGAGGTTGTTCCTGGCACTCCTCTGGTGGGCCTGGTTTGGCTCTGTAGTGTTTGGACACGAGAAAATCAAATCCTTGAGCCTCAAAATGAGATGTTAAAGGTACTGTAATAAGCCTCTTCACATAATCTTCCCTTTGAAGGTGCATTTTGGGGCAGGAGCAGCATGAGGATGCTCCACTTCTGAAGCTCTGTAATGTTTAGGCTATTGTGGGACTTGCATTCCTGTTTTGGATGTTACTCTGGCTCCCGATGCATTTTAGATTGTGGCTTTGTAGGGCTTTTCAGGAACTTCAATGCATTCTGCATTTTGGTTTTGGTGATTTTATTGCTGAGTTTTCTCCTTATGAGTCAGTTAGGCAGACAAGTAAGCATCTAAACAGTGAGGCTGTTTGGAATTTCTTAATGTATGAGTGGCCCTCCAGTGGGTTACTCTGCATCCAAATTTTAACAGAATCTCTATGTCAAGTATGTGCTGATGGAATTCAGCTTTATGTTTATGCTGCTGCTGATTGTGTCTTTCACTTTTCAGTCCTATGAGCTATAAGAGTTTGGGAACGGATCTTCATCTGCTTCTTCTTCCCCTGAAAGACCCTTGGTACAGACCCTTGGCCTTAATATACCTACTAGGAGATCCTATAATGGGAGAAGAGGGGTTGGTGTGCTGCAGTGATACACTCTTTTGGAAAGCTGCAAATTGCTCTAGCTTAAAACTTATGTACAAAATACTTGATTTGGGCCCTTTGGTCGGAGCCACTGACCAAGCTTTGTTGGCTGAGGTGCTGTGTGAGTCTTGAGCTTGATATTAAAGTCCATGAAATGCATTTAGCCCGAGACCTGCTGGAGCCAGAAGCAGCTTGTGCAAGCTGCTGCAAGAGGTGGTCTTGGCTTGCTGAGTTTAACTGCATTGTGGATGAAAGGAACTTAGCGACAGAGGCATCTGTGTCTTGCAGATCAGAAAGCCTGAGAACATCAGACTGCCCAGCTTAGCTGTGCCTTTGAGGGAAGTACAAGCAGCTGTGTGTCAGGTTATAGGGCTTTTTGGTTCTAACTTAATAGAAAGAGGAAAGAAGGGGAGATGGGTCTGCTCTGAGTCAAGGTTAGAATAGAAAGGTAATATTAATATGATCCTTCGAGTAAATGAAAACTAAAGTAAGGTTTCTTTTTGTAGTGATACAGTGTGTAAGTACATCATTTGTACAGCAGCAATAAATGAACAGAAGTAAAACTACTGTGACTGAACTTGACTATTTTGAAGAAATAGGACTGGCAGGTCTCCATCCTGGAATATGGAAGAAGTTACCATATTGTGCTGAATGTCTGGTAGCAGGGATTTTATTGAATCTGTTAAGTCAGGACTAGTAACAAAATACAGAGAACAAGCTGAGCCTACAACATTGTGCACTGAGCAAGGACTGAATTAACTGACCCATGAAAAACTGAATAACGTTTTCATGTGGTTTGCTCCATGGCAGGTAGTGTCACACCAGCCTTTTTAATAAACCAGCTCTCTCTAGAGAGATAAGTTTCATTGTTTAATCTCTGCCATAAAGGATTTATTATGGAGTCATATGGAAGATTAATTACTGTGTCAAAGGGGTTGAGGTTTATGTAAGAATTGCAAGATGGCTACAAACTGGTGAAAGGGAGGGAGGATGTTTGTACTGGGGGGAAAATGGAGTTGGAGGCAGGAGTCGTGAAACACACCGTGCTTCTCATCCATGACCTTGGCATGAAAAGTAAGAGTATGTATGGTATGTTTGTGGTGAAACCAGCCTGGGACACACAAACAATAACCTGGAAGAAGAGGGTGATAAATGCATTGCGCAAGATGAGCTCTAAAACTTTGTCCTTAAATTTTGTAATGGTAGACTCAGGAGGCAAGCATGTGCCTCCACAAAGTGGCAGGCAGAACTTCTGTTGTGAACTGGAGTTCATCAGTTTGAAAAGAAAAACCAGTAGGTGTCTGGGTTACTGTAGGAGCGTGACTGGAAGACAAGTGGGATCTTAGCTTTAGGAGATGCTTCTAGCACATTTGGGAAGTGCTGGTGCCATTACAGGCCATGTTTTGCAATGCTTTGCACAATGAACAAACAGTTTTTAAGAAAAAGAAATGGGCATTACAAAGGAGATACTTCAGGCACACTGAGGAGATGAGGAAGGTAGACATGCTAAGGTCATGTGACATGGGTTAATAAGTCTAAGCAATGGAAATGGATCCAGAAAATACAGGACTGAGGGGAAGGAATTACTAAATCGGATGATTTGGGTTTTTAAACCTGTGAGCAATCTTTGCTTCAGGTGCAAAGAGGTTAGAAATTTGGTGAGGCTGAAGGTAAGGCTTGATGAACACAAGAAAGAAATTGCTTTATGCCAGTACCTGTTGTTTCAAGGTGTGTGAGGATCCAGGAAGTTCCTTTCTGTTCTCTGGTTTCTCTGCTGTATGGCAAAATACTTGAATTAATTGAATCCAAAGCCTTGTCATACAGAAAAAGATAAAATTAATTGCAGAATTGATGGCTTATATAATGGCTTAATTTAAATCTTACCCAAGCAGAATCAAGTTCAAAGCACTGGACATTATTTTTTGAAGTTGTGATAAAGCTGTAAATAATTGAGTCAAGTCAGTTCAGCCATGAAACTTCTGTTCTTTTATTTGGGTGGGATTTGTCTGAGGCATGGCCTGAGTGCTGCTGTGTTTTGGGAATGAGGAAGTTGCTGGTATGTTAAGTGTGGTTCCTCGCAGCTTGCTGATGGGCACTTGCTGCTTTCTTTCTCTGTGGCTCTGCTGTGCTTTCCTCATTTGCTGCTTCCTATCTCCTGTTTTGTCTTTGCACTGCCCTCTTCCCTTCGCTGGGAGGTTGCAGCCTCCCAGTGTAACTTGTGCCTACCTGTCCTGCATGGGTGGTTTGTGTTGGTAGATTTTCTTATTTCTACTTTTAAAGAGAAGACCTTAGTGTGGAAAACTTGCCTACATCAATAACCAAAGACCCTAAATTCATCTCTTTTCTTGATCTCTTACTGAGAAGCTTGAGCTGAGCTCTTTTGCTGGTGCTGAAAACATTTTCTCTTGTCTCCACAGGCTCCGTACTGCGGGTTGCTGTTTCGCCACGCGGGCTGGCCCCTGTGTATTCAAGAGAAGATTGTAATCCAGCTAGCTTCCATTGACTGGCAAATCTTGAAGCCTGGTGACTTCTACCTGCAGGTGGTCCCCTCTCTGAAGAAGCCTCCACGAATTGTATTGAAGTGTTTGGCAAAAGATAAGCATAATGTAGAAGAAGTGGTGATTCCAGAAGTTTCATATACCTCTATATTTACTCTGGAATGGTTGAGTACGTTCAATGGAGAGCGGATGGGCATAGCACTGGAAAATTGTTTACTAACCACTGATGACAAAATATTTCGCGTCCCCTGGGATAAAGTGGTTAATCCTGAATTTATAAATAAACCAAAAATAATTGAAAACAATGTCATCTCTTCAGAAATAACAGAGGAACGTTCAATTTTGTGCCTCCCCGCGGACCGTACTGAGTGTGGTTCACCAGACCTGAGGTCTCAGTATCTACAGGAACTAAGCTCAAATCGAGACAACTCTGTCATTAGCAGCACAGTGCCACAGTTAAACGAAGCTCTAGTCAATGGTGTCTGTACGAGTCCTGTGACTCAAGAGAACTTGGAAAGTGACCTTGAAGGGGAGTACGTTGAGCTGGCAGAAGTTTCACTGCCCAGACTTGGGCCACAAACAGGATCTTTAACACAGTCGCTGGCATTAAGTTATTTAACTCAGCCCAGGGCACGAGTGAATGAGTCTACAGGCAAGCACAGATTTATTGTCATACAAGACAGCACCTACTCCAAGAACTTAATTCAGTCAGCACTTATGCAGAAAGAGCACTGTCAAATGGACACTCTGAGCACTTCTACAGAAGTTCTCAAAAATGTTACTCCATTGGAAGGTAACAAAGTGATGGCACATGGAGAACTGTCCCCAGAAGGTCAGCTGATACCAGCTGATCTTGGAAGTATGGGTGATAACTTTCCTGTGGCTGAGCCTCCTGCCTGCCGTGCAGAAGATTCATCTGCAGAGCGGGAGACTCACAGTGAGCACTCACTGGATTGGCGATACGCACTGTGCAGCTACCCTGATGTGTGTGCTGGAGATGCTGTCAGCTGCAAGGCACGAGTGCCTGGTAGCCCTGGAAATGTGGAGGGAGGAAGGGATGGACCTAATGAAAATGCTGGTGTTGAAACATTGGAGCAGAGCCCAGAAGTGATTCTGGATGCTACTGCTGCTAAAGAGGAAGTGATGCTGGGAGTACACACAGAACCACTGACTGAGGGTCAAAAGGAAGTGACACTGATGGATGCTTCTTTTGTACCTGTCCTAGGGCCTTTGGGACCATGTTGCACACTAAAGGAAGCTTCTGATGTCTCTTGCCAGGTTGTCAGTGGAAGTGTTGAGCCAGTTGAGGTCACTACATTGCCTGAGAATTCAGATGTAAGTGGGGAGAGAGGCTCTCCTTCAGGGAACATGGCAGATGTAAGCACTTGCTGCGGTGATAATGAAGCAAATAGCAGTTCTCCATTAAGTCCTCCAGAAGAGAGCCAAGGAGATGTAGATGAATTTGAGGTGGGAAGAAGGGACAGCCAAGAAGAAGTGAAAGAGTCTAAAGAAATGTTGACTGTAAATGAAAATCAGACTAGTCATAGTCACTGTTCTGTGAGTGCTCCAGAGGATGGAACCTTGTCAGATGGTGAGGAGCATGAGCATAAAAAGGCTGAAGAAGCCATACCATTCAAAACTGCCCAGTCAGCAGAGGAGAATCAGATGGCAGAACAATTAAATAATAATGACTTGTTGGCTCCCAGTGCACAAGAAGAAGATTCAAGTCTGTTCAAAACCCAGAGGTCTGGAGGGACGTTTGAGGAACTGCAAAGACTGGTGGAAAACCATGGCTGTGAAAGTGAAGAGAACTCTGTGCTGAACCTGGAGCATGTTGCAATACAGGACTTGCAGGGACAAGTGGAGAACCAGGAAAGTTGTTCTTACAGGGAAAGGTTGAAGACTACAGCCTCAAAAACACTGGAATCCATTGAAGAGGAATTGGAGGGTGGACCACTGTCCTCAGGACCTGCTGAGGGGCATACAGAGCCTACCACTCTGCACTCCCAGCCAGAGGCATCATCGGGGGCATCACCTCCTAAAGGTACAGCCATTAGGTGTTTGTTGGTTGTGTTTGGTAACATGGATTGAAAGCAAAGTCCTCAAGGAGTACTGCTTGAATCCTTCTTATCAGGCAGGATTTGATAAATACATCTGGGAGGCTTTGGGGTAATAGCACAAAATACTGGGAAGAGATTAAATTGTCATTTTTTATGGCATGAAATTATATTTCTCTTCACAGGTGGGTTTATTGTGGTATTTTGTTCAATAATTCTTTGCAAATTTACCTTAGTACAGAACAAAGTTCCATTGGAAGAAGCTTTTAATTTCAGTTAATCTGATTGCTGGTGACCTCCTCCTGCTTACATTCATGATGTGCAGAATGTATGAGGAGAGACTTGTCTAACTGTACAAGTCTTTCGTACTTGAAAACTGGCTTTAGGAAGATGGCTGTGGCAAGAGGAAACAGCAGTGGATGCCACAGTAAAATACTAGTTGTGTAATGTGACCTGAAGATCAACAAATGTAAGTGCTGATAACTGATTCAGGCAGCAAGCTGCAGAGCTGAGGGATTCCCCCCTCTCCCTGCCTTCCCCTCCGGCGTGCTTTCTTCAGCTCGATTGTGTTTCAAGTAGGAGTGTTTAACTTGAGTGGGAGAGCCCAGGAATTAAGCTTTAACTTCAGCTCAGATGGAATGTTCAAGCAGGTATTACCCAGATTTCTTGATGCTTGAGTTCCTGAGCTGGAGCTGTGCTTCTTCAGGAGGATTGAGAGGGCAATCCAGGTGTGTGCCTTTTGCACCAGACTGTAGGCAGGCGGTGTGTAACCGCACGGGCCTGGTGTGGGCTTTGCCCAGCTCTGCTGAGTCTGGAAAGCTGCAGCTCGATCTGCAGATCCCACAGAGGAGCGGGTGTGTGGCGGGGGCGGGTGGAACATGCCATTCCAGTTCAGCAGCTCTCATTCCCTGAGACCCCTGGCTAGGAAAATTACCCAGCTTGAAATGTTGGAGTGAGGACTCTTGAAAGGGTTGGCGTACAGACCCATCTTGCTAGAGCATGTTTGATCCTCTGGGGCAACAGATCCAGAGCTGGTTGTCTTGGGATGTGCTGCCACTCTAATGCTTGCCCTGGTCCCCAAATTATGTGGCCAAGAGCTGCTGCATGATTCCATTTGACTGCACACACAGCTGCTTCTCAAGTGCCCAAAAGTCACATTTTACTGGATGTCTTCGTGATCTTCTAATGGAGCTAAATTAGTGATCATTGATTAGAATAAAATTTCATTAACATTTGCATTAAACTAATTTAATTCTATAGTTAGGGAAGCCCAGTGTTACCAGACATTTCTGAAACTTTTGAAGTGAAAAGCATTTCTCTTCTGAGAAATGGAGGGATCAGCTCAAAAGTTTCTATTTCTGCAGCGCACATGTCTCTAAGCATCTGTCACCATGAGTGGAAAAAAAAAATCACTTGCCTACCTGTGGGTCTTGGTGGATATATGTGAGGAAATAACCATGCTGTGGGTGTCCATTCCCCTGGCCAACCTGAACCTGGCCTGACTTCTTGCTTGCTCAGGACCAGGCCTTGGAACACCTAGTCCGTGTTTAGTACTGGGTGAACACTTTGCTCGTGAGTGCTGTGGCTGCTTTTTCAGTGTTCCCATCTCTTCTCTTTTAAAATTAACAAGGTCCAGCTTGTTATGAGATGTGTGATGTTCTCACTGGTCCAAAGAATAAATCTTGGCCACTGCTGGAGGTTTTAGCAGTGATGGACCCCTCTGGGGTACACACGGAGTTTGTTTTTAATGAAAGACAATACAAATGATTTTGGGGATTTGGCTGAAATAAGTGACACTTTTGGTTCAAGTCTGCTGATGTTAAACTTGGGCATTGCGGTGTAAGAAAAATTCAAACCTTGTTATCTCAGTGTTTGTAAAGCAAAAGAAACAACCTAAATTGCCAGGAAAACCACCCAAACTATCCAAATAAACCTTTTATGGCAAAGGGCAGCTCAAGTATCTGTTAATGCTGGCAGTAGTTCTTAAACACTGTAACTGGCACTATAAAAAGCTTAATCCATTCAATTACATTTGATTGCTTTGAGATCCGAACAAGCCATCTCCTTATCTAGCCCCATTAAACCCTCAGAGATGTACTTACAAGATAATTCAGAGGTAAAATTACAAAGCAAAGCAAATGTCCTACAAATGGACTTTACTTTTCCAGCAAGGTGGTTCTGTAGGTTAAATTCTCTGTGTCTTGTTGAGGTCATTTTGCTACTATGATTGGAAACTGTGGGTATCTTGCCTAAACTATAAATAACAACAGAGCTTAAACTTTACTGGGTCAATTCAGATCTGAAATTCATGCCTCAGCAGCAGTGGGCAGAGGCACAATTTGCTTTGTGTGAGGTGGAGGAGCTTGCTTGTTACAGCAGATATTGTTGATTATGTCAAAATACATGTTCAGAACTGGGGCATCTGAGTTTGCTGTGTCTGCAGGTTTTTCCTTGTCCCTTAACTCTCTCCCTTTACTTCCATTCTCAGTGAGGTTTTTTTGTGCACAAGTAGAGTCTAACTTAGAAAGACTTAGATATAAATAGAAAAAAGTCTGAAGTCAAATGTGAACTGTTTGGAGTTGGTGGCTTAAAATTTACACTGGTTCCATTCACAGATAATGTGACTGCTGTTTTTTCCTAATGACTAACTTCTAAATGAAAGTGGATTTTGAAACTTCGCAGCTCTGGAAAGAATTCCTCTATTTTGTGGGTGGAAAATATCTTGATATTCAAGAAATAGGCTGTAAAGCCACACTGGGGCATATTCAGCAGCACCTGTTAGGGCGTTCCGTTCCTGGTCCCAGTTACTACCTGATGTTAGCATAGGTGATACTGGTGCTGGGGCAGTTTGCAGGGAAAATGCTAATGTCTCTTTGAAATGCACACAAGCAAATCCTCCTCTACCACTTCCTTGACCTCGGGGAAAGGTGGAACCTGCAAACACGGCAAATTCAGATGTCGCTGTTCTCAATTTGCTTTTAGATGTAATCCTCCGCATTGGACAATTTCCGCTTGAGTGAGTGCCTCCGCCCTGGATTGCAAATAACAAACAGTGTGCTTGGCCTGCTTGGGAGAGCTGGCATCTGCACATCTGAGCTGGCCTTCAGGAGCTTGGGGAAGAGTTTTGTTTGGGCAAGATGTGCATAGTCTGGAAGCTGCACAGCTTTAGTGAAGTTTCCCCAGGGCTGAAAAGCCCCGGTACCATGACTGTGTGTAGTGGGCTGAGCAAAATGTTTCTCTCCTGTCTTTTGGGAGCTGCTGCCTCATTCATTCCTAAGAGATATCCGAGGCAGGACTGTCACACACATTTATGTATTTCTCTTGCCCTGATGTGTAACCTATGTGGAACACAGCTACATTCTGGTTATTGTCCTCTTGAAATCTCACATTTTGGTCCTCTTTGCAGGCTTTTGTCATTTTATGCAGACCCCTTTACTACAAACTGTGTAGTTCTTCTTAC
The DNA here is from genome assembly GCF_901933205.1 of Camarhynchus parvulus. Taxonomy (NCBI): domain Eukaryota; kingdom Metazoa; phylum Chordata; class Aves; order Passeriformes; family Thraupidae; genus Camarhynchus; species Camarhynchus parvulus. The sequence goes on along the minus strand of NC_044581.1, from coordinate 7,253,375 downwards.
TGCCAGTCCTTAAAGCTCATTGATAAGGTGATTCCGTGTTCTCCTAGCTCTTAATGTGAAACTTTTGGGCACAACTTCCATGACTCTGTGATGTTCAAGATACCCTTTCTGCAGGAGATCTGTGCCCCTCTAAAGAGCTGCTCAGGAAGATGTAGCAGTGTTGTCTGAAGTGGATGACCTCTTGCACCACTGGGAAGTGGAGGCTGAGGTAGCCCTAGGAACAGAGTGGGGCTCTGGTACAGCCCAGAACTGGGCAGAGCCCCAAAGCCATCACAGCAGCTCATGTGGCCAAATGCAGCAGATGCCAGGCTGGATCCCAGGGATGCTCCTCAACCAGTGGTGTTACCAAAGAGGAATGAGCAGCTCTTCTATCATGCCCTTGATGGTGCAGTGCCTTGGAGCTCCTCCTAGTTTCCCCCACTGCTGCATGATTTGTTGCAGTGAGCAATGCTGCTCAGGGCACTTCTCTCACCCATTTTAGCAATTTTGAAAGCAGTTCAGGCTAAGCTTCAACCTGTAAATAGCTTCACTGCTAAAACTTGTATTGAAAGCCACTTCAAGGACTGCTTTGTTCCTGGTCCTGCTCTTTAATGAAGTATTGGAATCTGTTAGTAAATAAACTGAGTCAAGTGTCAGCATTGTTGATGCAGCAGGAGGGTAGGATGGTTGAAGTAAATTTTAAATAGCAATTAAAATGTCTGACTTCAGAGCAAGCAAACATTTCACTCTTATTTTCGTGGAGAAATGTTGATATTTTTGTTGGTAGATACTGAAGTATCAGGTTTTGGAGTGAAGTATAGTCTTTTATTTAGTATAGCTTTCTGCAAACACAGGGATAGCCTAGTTGTGCACTTAGGATACTAAAGATCTATCATTGAAGATGTACTGTTGGCTTCTAATTCTTGTGATGTTGGGAAATGGGGAATAATACTTCCCCATGGGTAAATACTTATTTTCTTCTTTCCAGATAATTTTACATGAAAATTGAAACTTGATAGAACTAGCCTTAGTTTCCATGTAGTAGCCAAGATATTTAATTTTAGAATTAACTGATTCTGATAACTTGTACTTTAGAGCTGAGGTGTCAGACAAAGGAAGCATTTTCTGCAGTTCTTGAGCAGGAGCTGATTGGTGTAATCATCCTGTTCTTCAGTGTTTTTTAAATGTGTTTCTGACTTTCAAGTTAAATGTTAATTAAAAAAGGCTGGACAAGGAGAACAGGGTCTCTTCGGCTAATTTCCAGCTGATTTGTCAGCCTCCAGTTGACTTCATATTTTCAGGAACTAATCTGAAAGTGGTGTTGGGGGAGTAATTCTGTCCTGATGGAGTAGCCCTCCCTGTCAGAAGCTGGTTTATCACTTCAGCATGCTCAGGCTGCTGGAGCTCAGCCAGGGACTTGCAGTGTGCCAGACTTCCAGGCTGTGAGCAGACATGTACTGCTTGATATGTTACCTTTAAAAAGGACTTTGACTACAGTAATCCCCATCTGAATTGAGCTTTTATACTTTGCAAACTTCACAGTAAATTGGTTTCTTTTTTTAGAATTACAGTAGTATTAATGTTATAACCAGTTTTAGAACATGCATGCTGCTGGCTAAAGGGCTGGAAGAGCTGCAGAGGGCTGGAGCTGGGAGCACATCTCTCCCCAGTCTGGTACTTACCTGTGATCTTTTGGGTGGAACTTTGCTTGAGCTTCTGTTTGTTGCTTGTCTTACAGGGATGATGCCAAAAGAGACAGAGATGAGAAAAGAGGCAGCTGGCACAGGTGTGTTGAAACCAGCGAGTAAAAGCAGTGCCCTGGAGGAAACTTCACCTCCTGTTACTCCCCCGACATCCCCAACTTCTGGAACTGCCTGGGGTGGTCACTTTGCACCTACCATAGTCAAGGATGTGAACCCAGAAGTGCTCAGGAGTGGAGTTGCCTACCTGCCTGGTGAGTAGCTGAGCCAGAATGTGTCTTGGAAATGTGGTTTGTAGGAGGGCAAGGGAGGTGAGCCTCCTTCTGCAGCACTGGAGGCTTGTGCCAATTCTATTTCTTTCACCCCAAACCTCTTGAGAAGTTCCACTTCTTGAATCCTCTGAAGTTTCCGAATGGGCAGGACAGGAAGTAGAACTTCCCTCCCATTAATGTTAATTTGCTCTCAGGAGTCTCAAAATGTTAACTGAGTGTGTATGAGTCAGAAATGCCAAATCTGTGGGCTCATACCGGGAGTTCAAAAAGAGCAGAGTGAGGATGCAGCTAATGATGGGCTGGTGGGCCCAACATCAGACCTGGTCAGAAGAATAGGAACTTGATTCACTTGCTAGGTAATTAAAGGATAGGAATGTAGAAGATGCTCTTTGACAGGACTCTTGAAAACCAGTTTTATTCTTGGTAATTAGAAGTTTGGTTGACTAAATGTAGCCACGTAGATATAATAGATTTTTAGAAAACATTCGATTTCATGAGACATGGTGTTGAGAGGAATATCCCAGTGAAGTGGCTGAGCAACCTGTAGGGTGAACGGTAGTGTAGCTAAATAGCAGATGACAAAACCAGCTATCAAGGGAGAACTTCTCAGAATTATTCTGCCAGAATCAGATTGTAGGTCAAATGTTATTCAGTGTTTGCATCTGATAGAGCAATGAATATCAAATAGCTGCAGATAAAATTTCTGCATGGGATGAATACTGGCAGAGGGGTGAACAAAGCTGAGGCTGTTGGACAGAGCAGCCAGGGTTCTTGGTGGTACAGGGCCCACACAAGACGTCTTTGTGTTTAACCAAACATGAAGTAAAGCAGAGGAAGTAAGAGCTACCTCTCTAGTGAGAAGCAGCATTTGGCAGCTCTGTGTAAGGAGCCCCTGTGGGCTTGTCCTTTCAGAGCCAGCAGAGGGTTGTTCAGTGTGGGGCAGGAGGAGCTGCATTTGATCGGCTCAGGGGCCACGTACGAGTTGAAAATTGGGCAGAGAGCCCAACCTCAGAGAAGAGGTCAGGCAGACTGTGCAGTGTGGAGGAGTAGGGAAAGAGAGCAGAAAGGCAACACAGGCATCTCCCAGGTGGTGCTTGGCAACTGCCCCCCCCATTTTGACCTCAGCTGTGTAAAGGGGAGGAGACAACTAGACAGATTAAGAGACTGATTTTTTTACCTCTGTATACTTGTTGGTGATGCCTCTGAAATAGTTTGGGCTGTATTGTAAAAGGAAATGGTAAGTATTAGAGGTGATGCAGAGAAGGGATACAGCCCTTTCTTGTTACTTAACTGGGTGTCTTACAACAAGAGACTGGCAGGTTGTTTATCTCATAGGATGATTGAGAAAGAGGTGAAATCACCTTTGTGCCAGGAAGGAAGAAGGGAGTTAAAACTTTTCCAGTTTCTGGAAGAAGGTGAAATGGAAAACCAAGGGCAGGGCAGAGTAATGGTGCATTCCTCCTACATGTAACTTTGCATTAGGAGATGAATTGTTACAACAGATTCCAAAGGAGGATTTTTAATCTTCTGATCAATTTGGACATTTTTATGCTGTATATAACAGCCCAAAAAGTTACAGGAGTAGAGAGGGTCTTTCAGAGAAGCTCTCAGTCCATGCTGTTGCAGGAACCTTACCATGTTACCTAATGCTCCCTTTGTCACAGATTCCAATCATAACATACCAATGTTAAATGAGACAAAAACATTTGAATATATGATGGAGGGATATCAGATGCCCACAAGAAGCAAGGATTGGATCTGATACTGCTTCCAAGCAAGTTTTTCTCTAAGGAAGGAATTATGTTTCCTGTAAAAGCACTATCAGATTTGAATGATCTCTCTGCCTCTTTGGGGTTTCCGTGGGCAATCCTCGCTCCTGAGGGAATATACTCGCCACTCAGTTAAATGCTTTATGTTAGTCAGTGATAATGATACAGCAATTACATTAGAAGGAATAACTTTTATAATGAATGGTAAACAAGAGCTAAGTAATAAACTAGTAGCTGATGTAGTTAGCTGAAACTTCCAGGATAGTTTCAGTTTTGGATTATGCCACTGTTGAAGACCTAGCCCTGGTGGCTCTAGTTGCTTTTTTGACCTGGTCAGGCAATTCCCAGACCACTAGATGAAAGTTCAAGGTTTAATCAAATTCTGGTGATGCCCAACCTGCTTGATGGACAGAAGATGTTGCTTCAAAATCAAAACGCTTTTATTGAGCCATTTTCCAGTAATTGAGGGCTTTGGTTTTTTATTTTATTTTGTGATGATCCCCTTAGCTTATGAAACAAATTATATTAATGAGCTTTTTCTAATTTCTTTCCATCTCTTTGATTATGCAGCATCCAGGCTACAGTATTTCAGGAGTAATAGAAGTCCTCCTGACTCACAGTGATGATGAAAGATTTTTGTTAGCAGGAGAAAGCCTGTGTCACAGTTTTGGTCCCTGGGAGGCAGAAAGCCCTGCTTCAAAATGGTGTCCATCTGTGTCTGTGGCCCTTACTCAAGTCATGTCCAAGTGACAGATGGAGATCACACTGGGGCAGCTTTCCATGCTTGTGCCTGTCCATCTGTGTCTGTTTTACCTGACAGCTCTCATGCTCGTCCCTGGGATGGGGGAGAGAAGTGGTCCAGGACAGTATCTCCTGTGGTAGGAACAAAGTTGAGGAGAGCAAGAAACAGATTTCACTAAGTCTCTGCTTTTGTCTTGTGCTTGGGATTTCTGCCCACCCCCCATCCTTATACTGTTTGTATGACAGGAGGTGGCTTCTGTCCTTGTGAATTACTTTTCACACAAAAGAGGTGTTGTCCCTCCTGTTCCCCAAATCACTTACTTTCCCAGTTGCTCGAGCAGGCTCACTGCGGGTACTGCCTGATTTTGAGTCTCAGAAGCAGCTCTGACTTTCCACAGTGCTGTGTCCACCTGCTCTTTACCCTGCTTTTGCACCTGGAGAGGAGGCTGGACATAATCCCAGAGCTGGCACTGTTAGGTCCTTCTCCTCCTGTGATAAGCTGTGACTTTGGGCTTTTGGGAAATGGGTGTCAGAGAAGCATTATCCTTCCTGGCTAACTGAAGCAGAGGGATTTCTCCTTCTTGAGTGTATCACAACTCAGCTGGGTTGCCCATACTGTGCTGTATCTATTCCCTAGATCCTAGCAAGATCCTAGATCCTGAGCAAGATCTGCACCTAATGAAAGCCTAGCACTGCCTCTGCCCTTTGTCAGAGCTGTAGGCAGGCAGGAGTGTGTTCCTGGACTGTTCTCTCTGCAGCCTCTGAGGAGCAGCTCTGGGCTCTTGCTCCAGGGCTCTGCTTGCAGGAGCTGACTGGGTACATTCTGGGCTCAGCCTGCTGCTTGTGCCCACTCTCCTAACATAGTGCATGTTCTGCAGACCTGTCTGCATTCTCTCATCTGACAGCAATGTGAAGGTGAGATTCTGTACCTTGAATTTATGAGATTTCTGCTTTTCTCAAGATTATTGTTAGGCAACTTCAGCCATATTTATGAAGAGCATCTGTTTGGGTGGAAGACAGCAGTACAAATTTAACACTACCATGAGAGAAACAAGCTGAGCTCATCTGCTTCACTCTGGGGCAGCATTTTGGTACTTTGGAAGTGTGTTTATAGTCTCCTACCATCTGCAGCATACACTATATTGAGTTCTGTGCAGGATTTCCAGGAAGGTGGTGGGGTCCTTGTGGGAGAATATGATGCATACAGAGCTGGAACCAGGCTCTTTTGAATGACTTGTGTGATTTCCACCCCCCTCTTTTTACAGGTACAAGAGACAAATCAGGACGTGCAGTGGCCATAATAACAACAAGGAGCACAGCCTGGTTAAACCCTCACTGCAACACCACTGAGCTTGTACGCCTCCTTCTGTACTTGCACAGCATCCCAAGGTTTGTGATGCTCTTGGGCTGACAGGGCAGACAGCTGCTGCCCTGTCTGCTTTGCCTTTCCTGGAGGTGGGAATTGAGGCAGGAATGGAAGGAGGTTGACTTTATTGGCCTAGGCACTTGGTCCAGACAGTTCTGAAATTACACAGGTGGGAATCTGCTGCTAGGGTGAACAGGCTTGTGTTCAGCAAGCACTTTGCCTATTCTGTATATGCTCTGTGCACATGGTGTGATATAATTGGGTATGTACTGAATGTTTTCATGTGTTGCCATGAATCCAAGCCATTCTTGCTATCCTTCATTAGTTCAGAAAATGGGATTTGGGAGCTATCATGGGGCAGTCATGCAGCAGCTTGGTGATAGTGTTGTGACATGATATTTTAGGGCCAGGCCTCCAAGCTGAGAGGGAGGGAGGATCTGTAAGGGTTGAGAGGCTGCCTGATGTGTGGCTGAAAAAAGCCTGTGTCTGCAGGCTGGAGTTTGCTGGAGCTTCTCTTCCTTTCACTATGACAGACTTTTCTTCCGCAGCTCATCACTATTTTTCACTTTTATATGATTAAATAAGAAGAGGCAAAGCAATTCTGACAGTGGTTTTTTTGAGGCCTTTAAACCATTAATAAGGGGAGCAGGCTTAATCCATGAGAAACTCATACTTTGTTTCTTATTGCTTCTCCCTTCAAATCTGATTCTAATGAGGTAGGCATTGTGTCTGCTCCAGACTGGCTGCTCTCCTGAAACAGTGAGGCTGAAACCAAGCTTGTCTCTGAACACAATTACTAAGAATTGGTTTTCCTGTGTGGATTATCCAGTGGGCATCAGCACCTTTGCCATCAGTGACCCATATTCTAGGAATAGGAGAAATGGGAAATTGGGTGGAAGTCATAGAATCATACGGCAAAGGTAAAACCAGAGCAATTATCTGGTGGTTTCTGTGTATATATTTGGTTTAGGAGAAGGTGGCCAATTAGTTCCTGTTGTTTTAAAGCCATAATGTACTGGGGTTTTTTTTCACCCTGCCATGACTACAGGTTCTGTTTCTATAGTCTTGTTAATTTTCATTGGTGACAAAGGTGACCTTTTTATCTTTGTCCTTGCAGACCAGAATGTCAGGCTTTGGGTCTGACTGTTCTTGTGGATGCTCGTCGCTGTTCTCCCGTTCCTGCTCTCTTCAAGGCCTTCAGCATGTTGCAGGTGAGCCCCGAGCCTGGGCAGAGGAGCACTGGCTGCCTTGCTGGCATGGTTGGATGTTACATCTCCATCTGCTGCTTTTGTCTCCATCTGCCACCTGGCTTTCAGTTGGCTTTGGGAGGTGGAGATATGCACCCAGCCCTGCTTTAGGAGGATGACCTGGACTTGCCAGACTGCAGACAAAGCAAAAAACATAAGTGAGTCTGAGTTAGGGGAGAACACCCCTCCCCACCCCTCCAAATTTGCTTTCATCTCAGTGCTGAGAGCAGCCCATACCCAAGTCTCAATGCTGTCATGAATTATCTTGCTTGGAGGAGTTGTCCCCTGCACTGAGGGGGTGTATGGAATGTGCAGGGATTGTTGCCTGCCACAGAGAAGGGAGGGAGAGAGGCCTCTGCTGCTGTCATGGGAAGGGAAGGACACTGCTTGCTATGCCAGGTGGAAAAGCACGTGCAGCTGTTGATGTGGCTGTCAGTGAATGATTAGAATCGGATGTGCTGTAACTCTATATTGCTTCAGGTCAAGGGCTTTCATATCAGTCACTTGGGAAGCCAGTGGGTTGTGTTGCCCCCCCTCCCAGATAGAAACTATCTGCTGCTCTTAGAAAGACAGGGAGATGATGGGTTGTAGTGATGACTAATCTTGTTTAAGCAGGTGTTCCTTTTAAATCAGAGCTTAGGTCTCTTAGGACTCAAACTCTGCAAACTGGAACAGGGCAATGTTTTAATGAAGCTGATGTCTGTGGTTTATGTGCTTCAGTGCCACATCTGAGAGTTGAGTCTGACTCAGAGGTCTGTCCTCCTGCTTCCTGGGCTGGGTGGAGCTGTGAGCTCTATCAGCGTGCTCATTCTCTGTGGTGAAGGAGTAATCTGTGCCCTGCTCAGTTCTGCAGAGGTAACAAGGAAATACGTTGTCTTTTATGCTGTGCCCACATGGCAGTGGGCTTGCTAAAGCTTTTGAGCATTTCACTGTCCATGTAAGTTGCATGGCAGTCTTAGTTGCCTGATTTGGAAATCAGTAACATGTTCTGGCTGTGTCAATTCTCATACAAGCATGGTAATAATGCCATTTTAACCTTAAGTTTCCCCTCTGAAACAAGGGAGGGGGGAAAGCTTTTTGCTGTGCTGTGATGGCTGTTTGGCTCTGAGCACCTCCTTATCAGGGTGGTGCTACAGTTAGTTAACAGAGTTTAATGTGCTGCAAGACAGATTGGTGGACCTAAGCGTGTGCTCTAGGTAACAGTAACTGATTACTCTGATTGTTTACAAAAGCTGATTACTCTGCTTATGGGTTTTTGATCCTTACACTGACTCTTCTGAAGACTCTGTAAAGGAGACCTGTTCAGGTAGCTCATCACCTAGTTATGGCACAGGAGTAATCCCTGGTCCCAGTAAGATCCTCAGCATTTACTCTGTAATCCCATGGAAATGTTCTCCTCTGCTCTGGAACAAGGATAGAGTAATACAGAAAACGGAGTGTAACTACAGTGAGGCAAGCTAAGTGTTCTGGAGTGCAGCAGGATTAGCTTGGCCAGTGACTGCACTGAGGTACAGACTGTATGTTACATCTCTAAGGTCACAGTGCAGATCACCTCCTTGGGGTCCTTTCTGAAATCCCTTACACATCTCAGTGTTTCTTGTCTCTGGCAGACTGTCTCTAGAGCTCATTTCTCTGCTGTCCACCACTCCCCTTATACAGGATTTTACTTACATAGTTTCTGTGAAGCCTACTGTGATAATGTTCTGGAATCTGTTTAATGTTGAGGTCCAGCACTGCTTATTCAATTCTGAGTGGCTGTTTTCCTCCTAACCCAGCAGAGGGTTCACAGTGAGGAAGCACAGATGAGATGCCCTATTGCAGAGTCCCTTCCTGCTGGGGTCTGTTAAGCCTAGAGAGACTCCTGGGAAGCAGAGGTTCCTGGGTCAGGGTATGTCAGCCTGAGGAAATCTTTCTTCCCATTTCTCCATCTTTCCAGAGTGAATGCATGATTGGAATTAAGTGCTAGTAGGCAACTTTGGGTGCTTGTAGGTTAGTTTTCCCTACAGCACTGGGAGTCCGCCAGTTGCTCTGTCCAGAACCACCTGGTAAACTGGTGGGAGGTTGTCCTTTCTGTCTTCAGGGTAGGGCCAGTTGTATTCTGCAATAATTTTTTCCCCTTTCTTTTTACACTGTTGAGTGGCTGAGAAATCTTTCTGTCCCAGACAGCAGCCAGAGCAGAGGGAGTGGGGCAGAATAAAAAACTGCTGCAGAGTTATCTCAGGAAGAAGGAGGAGGAGCTCTGGCAGCTCTGTGCGGAGGTGAAGGGAAGTGCACAGTGCGTGCATGTTGCAGGAATAGATCAGGCTTGTTCCTGTGGGAAACTGCATAATGATGCTTTGGAGCAAGGATTTTTGTAGGATAAATGCTGTAATGTTTGGTTACAGGTTGTCACAAGTAAGCTCTGTGCTGTGGAGGGCGGCTCTTAAGAGGAACTTTGCTCAGAAGTCCTAGACTGATCCCTTGCTCAATGAGCAGACAGGGCATGAACAGTGGAATGTGTGCCCTGGCTTCAGTGAGCAAGTATCTGTGGGATTTCCCTCTGCCTGAGTCTTAATAGAGTGAGATTCTTTTGAATTTCCCATATCAGTGTGAAGACTTAATCCTGTAATTGGCTGTGTTTGTGTGTTGGGTTGGGAAGAGTCAATTTAGCATTTGAGAGCAGAGGAGTTCTGTGCAAACCTTTCTGTTCAAGAGGTGTATTTGCATTCTCACTTAGTGCAGAAGTGCAGAGGAACTTGGTCTCACGTTAAAGACAGGGAACCCCTGCTGCTCCATTGGAGTGGTCACTTAGAGACTGACCTAGGTGTCTGGGGACTCTTCCCCTCTGTGCAAACATTCCTGGCAGCCTGTGCTTCAGACTGTGCCAGTGTTGTTAAGTCTGGCCATGGGTTTCCATTTGGAGCAGGAAGCCAGAAAACTGGAACTTCAGTCTGAGAAACATTGGAAAAAGTATCTAATTCTGTTTAAAGGGAATAGTAATAAAAGGCTCTGTATTTACCCTGGTGCTTTCTGAACTCCTATTGATGCCCCTCTATTCTATGCTGTCCAAACTATACCTGTTTTGGGAGGTGAAGAGTTCACTTATATGTGTGAAATTCTTGTTTCTTTGCTTTCATAAAGTTGGTTTTGTTAGGAAAGATGAGATTGTGCATAAAGCTGCAGGGAAGCTTCCTCAAGTGGCATTCTGCTGTTCCTAGCTCTGCTTGTCTCCTGAGATGCTCCTGCTAAACTGTTTCAGTCTTTGGATTGCTCCATCAGTGGTAGATGAGACTGACTAATCTTCAGCTGTTTAAATTAAAAAATGTGGTGAAAAGTACTTGATTTCTTTGGAAATGCAATTTCTTCTTGAGTTGGAAAACCTTGAACTTTTCCCTTGACAGCTTTATTTGTGAATGGTTTTTCAGTTTCTATTTCAGGAGTAACAAACAAATGAATGTTTTGGCTATTGTAACCTCTTGTTACACCATCACTACCTTTATCCCTCACTCATATTGTACATCTTGTGACTGTTGGCATAGAAGAGGGATTGTGTAAGAAAAAATTTGTTTAGTACCATCATCAGTCTTTAAGCTGTGTCCAGTCTTCTTCCTTCCGTACTTTCTAGCAGATAAACTCAGAGCTGGTGATACAGCTGTAATATCTCCCCATCCTCTCTTCAGTATTTACCTGATTGCAGCCTAATTATGCAATAAATCCTTTTTGGCCTTTTAATCAGTGTTTAAATAACAGTGAAAGTGTGAATAATTCACTGGAGAAATTTACAATTTAGAGACCTCTCATGGTTTTGGAGGGTATTTCAGTTGAGATTTTTTCGCTGTCTGTTTAAAAGAATCATGGTTTAGGACTGGATGAGAGAAAGGCCTTTTTCCTCTGTTCTGGGATCTCTGCTGCTACTTTCACTTGCAGAATTTGGGCTCCTTGTGTTTGCCTTGTTTCTTAATTGCTGAACTGGGCCCAGTGTCAGGTTAGGTCATTCAGTCTCTGTTGGTCCACTTCTCTCTGGCTCTGCTTCTCCTGGCAGATATTTAACCCTGCTCACTGCTGGAGTTGTTTATTTAAGCAAGTTTCCTTTGCTGTTGTGACCTGCTGTGTGGCAGGTTCCTTCCAGCTCGAGCAACATCATAAAGGATTTGTTGCTTGACAATTCCTGAGATCTTCGCAGAGGCAAAGACCGCATAGGAAACCTCAAAATGGGATGGCTCTTGTTTAATCATGTGGCACAACAGCTTAAATGGCTCTTCTCCTTGCTTTCCTGATCCAGGCATCACATATGTAGGGAGTCCTGTCTCCATGGTCTGGATCTTTCTGCCATGCTTCCCTCTTCCTACTGTTGCTCTCTCTGCCTGTTTCTCACTTCCCTGCAGAATGCTTCTATAATGGGAGAGCTGCTCCTGGATCACTGAGTTTGAACTACAGCTGCCAAACATCCCTTGTGTTTGGAATTTCTGTCAGTTTAACAGTAGAAACAGGATGCAAGTACTTGACTGTAAATTGGCAGTAAGTAGAGACAAGATGATGTTTTTGGCACTGGATTAGGGGTGGAGGGGGGAAAGCCACTTCCTTTCAGTGAGGTGAAGTAACCAGGAAAGTTATCAGGAAAAAACTTGGACACAGAACATGGTTTTTGGTTTAGTTTTTTTTAAAGTTCTGTTTTGTTTTTTTTTTTTTTTCCCTGATTCACTTCCCTGTGCAGAAGGCAGAGCTTCTTTAGTACAGCCAACACCTGACCTTTTCCATTGCTTCCTTAAATATCGCAAGACTAGTTGATCTGAAGTAAACTACCTTAAAGACATCACCTTGGTACTTTATAGACCTTCCTTAATTTCTGGTGACTGCCTTCCAGGCTTTGTAGATGCCTTTGAAGGATTAATTGCAAACTTTCTATGAACCTGGTGTGGTACATTCTCCTTAGTATCCAAGACAGATCACTAATGGATTTGTGCTCTGTTCTGTTGTAGGAGATGGATCCTCACTGTATTCATGGAGTCCTGCTTCTGGTTGAAAAAGATCTGACTTTTCGGATGGAGAAGCCACCAGCAGGACAGGTAATGGAACCATTTATCTGGGGTTTGCTTGGCCACTCCTAATATCCTTTATTTAACTCTCCAGACAGCAAATTCCCTGTCATTGATGTATGTTCATTCTCACATGAAATTTCCATAGGTGTCCTCTGTGTTTTGTGGCTGTGGTCTCTAGGGGTGTGGTATTTATTGGGTTGTAGTGTTTCTGTGAGCTGAACAGATCCCTGTCCTGCTGTTTGTTGCCACGCCCATCAGTGGCATTTGCACCACAATTACGTCAGTCTGCTGGGGACTCAGAACACAGGGGGTTTGTTGGGAACATGGATAACTGTTTGGAGGAGCCCTGCACAATTAGCTAGAGAGGCTTTTCATGTTCTCCCATTAACAAGGGGGGAAATGGGTGGTCAGGAAGAGATCACATTATGCTAAATCCTGAACTCCACCTTTGAAGGTGCCTGTTGCTTTCCTGGATTTTGCATCTCCTCTGTTTCCTCTCATAACTGCTGCTGCCAGTGGCTGAGAGACTTCTGCAAGATGGGGAAGATGAGATGGGCATTTGTGTGAGGTTCCCTTTGTAGCTGAAATGTCTGGAAAAACCAAGAGGAGGGAAAGTTACCACAATGTCAGTGAACTCCCCCACTACAAGTAAAACTGTCTTGGTATTCTATAGCTGTATAAGAAATGTAGGCTCCCAGCCATTCTGTGGTGAGCAGACTTCTTCTTAGTCCTCTTCCTGTGCTCCAAGACTGTTGCAAGCTACAAGAATTCTGTGCCTGATGAAGCTCTGTAGACTTCAGAGTAGGCCAGGAGCTCCCTTTTGGCTGCTGTGAATGAAGATGTTGTGACAGGTGTCAGGTTTGCTGTGCATGTGGTGTGGTGTCCCCAAAGGCTAAAGAATAACAAATGCTATTAGTCCATTTCCTTATTGCCCCCACGTGGAAGAATTTGGAGTGAGAATGGGGGCTGCAGGCATGTGCATGCAGGGAGAGCTACAGTAGACATTAAACACATTGAACAAACGCAAAGAGTGTAGGAGGGAAGAGAAGAAAGGCTAATAAACACATGGGCATGCAGGAGGCATTGGAAGCATCATCACAATTTTGTAAGGAGGTAGAAACTTCACACTGTGTGTGTGTGTGGGAGTTAAATGTCTGCACCTGAGTTTGTGTCTGGGCTGGCTTCCATGTACCTGCAGGAGCACTTGTTGCTCTGGTGAGTGTAGAAATGCTCTGAGGTCCTGCAGACGTGGAGAGGGCAAGTTACCTGTGCCAAGCTCCAAGAAACTCTTGGAGCAAATAGCTGCTGTGATGAATGGAGAGTTGAGGGCAGGGCAGAGGCTGCTCTGTTAGACTCTTTTATAGGGATTGAGATGGGGAAGCTGGGAGCTGGATTTAACCTCCCAGATTCTCTAAACAGATGCAAATTGGAGCACAACTGTGGGAACATATGAGGGAGTTGCTCTGCTTACACCAGGAGGTGCTGGCTCTGGAGAAGGCTGGCTGCTGCCAGACTTCCATCACAGATGTTCTGCCTGGTGAAACAGCGTGTTGTAGCCTGCATTCCTTCAGGGTTTGCCCACTGAGCTGTTCAACAAGCTGCTCTGAGATTGAATTTTTGTTGGTTTTTTTTTCCCCCTTCATATTGTAGTGATATTGCAGCTACACACTGCATACTGTGCTTCTTTGCAAGATAGATAAAGAAATAATAGATTCTGCCTTTTATTAACCTTCCCCTCTTCCTCACACCCTAATACAAGTGAGCTTTTTTCCTTTTCCTTTCTATTCCTGTGCAGTTTGAACTTCTCACCTCCATGAAATCCCTCCATAAGCACATAGACAGCTCCCAGCTGCCTCTGGAGCTGGAAGGGACCTTCCCGTACTGCCACCAGAGCTGGCTGAGCTTCCGCAGGGTGAGTACAATGTCCTGTGTGCTTTGGTGTCTGAGAGAAGCAGTGGCATGGTAACAGATGGGAACAACAGGAACCTGTCAACAGCTGAACCTACAAGCATTAAAATACAATTTTCCTGTAAAGCTGTGAATGCAAATGAATCTCTGGTATTAAAAAAAATGCTAATACTGTCTTCATAAGATAAGTACACACTGTGGTCTTTTGGCATGACTGCAGGAGCTGAAGTTTTAGTTTTTTACTCATTTGCTTGAACTGCATTATTTCTTTCTATTCCTTCTTGCCTTCAAAATATGGTCCAATCTGAAATGGAATCCCGTCTTGTGATACACAAGTGGCTCTTGAGTTAGACAGGAAGACAGACATCTGAAACTAATCTCAGAAGGTGTTAGTATCATGTTGCCGTTGGACTAATGATGAAGAACTTGACTGTAATAACAAATCTTTTTGATTTTGGAGCAAGTCCCCCAGATCAAGCTGTTATCTCCTTGGTAATATCTGCAGTCCTTGCATGAGTGAGACTTGGAAGTTCTGGATAAACAGTTCAGAATTCTTCTTCTAGGAGTATCTTTTACTTTCAAGCAGCAGGGTATGTGCAGACTGCCAGAAGCCTGCAGGGGTGGCATCCATGGTACCAATACCCAGCTCTGTGTGCACTTGTGCTGTGGAGGGAGCCTGAGTGCTGTCAACCATGTGCCTGTTGAATCTCTAAAAGCTCAGTTGAGTTATTTGGCACACCAAGACTAGACAGGATTAAATCTTTGTAAATCTGCACACAAGCTGGCTGTCTTCATGTTGAGTTTGCTGACCCTGGTGATTGACAGAATTGGCACCTCAGCTTCCAGAGGATCCAGTGGTCTTTTGGCTCTGACCTTGCTACCCAGAGTGCCACAATTAAGATGTCACAGATAGCACCACTGTGGTGCTGGTGGCAAGCTTCAGAAGATAGGCTTGGCATGTGCCAAATGTTAACTTATTTTTTCCAGTTTACATCTAAAAGTACTTGTATGAACCTGTGCTGATGCAGTAGAGGTACAGAGGCCTAATCTGTGCCAAGGATTGCCTTGGAGAACTTGGAGAAGTTGAAGTTTATTTAGCAGTGACAAAGCAGAGAAACTTTGCAAGAAGTTATGGATTAGTTTAATGGACAGAGTTGAGAATACCTTGAGAGCTGAGGTGCTCTGTGTGTGCAGAAGGGTAATTCATGAAGGAAGCACCATAATATCAGGCTATTTGTTGTCTTGGCATGTAAAACAGTACCAAAGGGAGTTAGTATGGGAATCATTCTGTATGGAATGCCTGTTTATACTGTGTGTGATAATGACCCGTGTGCTCAGCTCCCTTAGCTCTGCAGCTATGTGGCAAACAGCATTTATTTCCTGTCTCAGTGATCTCACCTGCATCCTGCCTGCTAATCTGTCACTGCTGGCAGTGTTCCAGCACTCCAGGGGAGGAGGGAGTTCAATTCAGTAAAGATTCAAACAGCTGCTTTTTTGTTTTGTTTTAAACACAGTTATTTTGGAATAACTGTTTCTCCCTTCTCTTGATTTTAGTGACTAGAGGGTGGCATCTGGCAGTATTCAGGCCTTATATCATTAGCTTTTCTAAAAAATAGTGCGTCACAAACCCTTATGAAATGTTTGGACTTTTTTTGTTTGTTTTTCTCCCTGCTTCCCCCCCACCCTGAAGAGCGGAAGGATTTCAAATTTGTCCATAGGTTAAGGTGCTTAATTTTGGAAGCTTTTCAGTTTCCTAATCTTTAATTTACACTACTTTTAATACAAGGAGAAATTATTTAAAGTAAAAAAATTCCAAGTACTTGTTTTATGTTTTGTTTCTCTGAAATTTATGCAGTGTGATTCATCTTCATGGAAAGTTACAAGAAATGCTAATGGAAAAATGTGAGACATCAGTGGACTGGTTTGGTTGTTTTTTTTCTGTAAAGCATGACCCATCCAAGCCATGAGAATGCAGGTTTCTAAGGTCTGCATAGAGGCCTTGGTCTAGTATGATGCAGCTGAAGCTTCTTATGGGCTTCTCTTTGCTGATACAGTCTCACTGAATGATATAATTGAACCCTCGGATTAATGTGTTTGATCCTCTCTTGATTTTTGTACTCTGAAGCTTCTGCAAGCTCAGAAGACCTTTCCTGTCAGCCATGAGACAATAATCTCTGCCTTGGTCTTTTTTTCTTGTAGAAACTGGAATACTTACTACAACAATGCCAGGGTGTTTGTGCCTTCCTTCAGGGAGCTATTAATAAAGTGGAATCCACAAAATTACCAGGAAAGGCTGAGGTAAGTATGTCACTCACCTCGGATCAGGGGTGGACCTGAGGCAGAAGAGAGCACAAGGCTGGATAGCTGCAGAAAAGCTGTAGCTTTGAATTTGCAAGCTGGAGTAGCAGGGTTTCCCAATACTAGTAGAAGCTAATCCAAATGAAGTGATAGAGGCCTCAGTGGGTTTGGAAACTGATTGTCTGATTCCTCAGAGTCACCCAGGAGATGTTTCCAGCTGGGCTTGTTGCTGATGGGTGCTTGATCCAGCATTGGGGTGCATTCTCAGCAGCTCCAGAGCTCTGTAGCTGGTACAGACTTGGTTGTGGGCAAAGTTTGGAAGTGGGCAAGAAGGGGAAGGGACAAAGAGACAAAGACCAAGCCTATGTGGTCACAAACCTTCTATTTCTCTTCTTGAGAAGCTGCTGCATCCCTGACATGGTGGGGAATTGCTGCCAGCTCTGCACTGAGGGTGCCAATACTAAATGATGGAGGATATGGTAGTGGCCTTGCTGCACACATCTGTATATCCACAAACCTTTCATGTGCACCTTGTCCCAAGGCTTGGAGCCATGCAGATCCAGGCTCCCAGAACAGTAGGAGCTAAGTATGTGTGGGAAGCAAGACTGGAAAGCTATTTTTTCTATGCCCAGCAAATGAATGGAAGAACAATGATAGGAATTGGGTCACAATTTTAGCCTAGTGGGGAAGGTATCAGGTGTATAAGGAGCACTGTTTATCACTTTAGACTTATCAGGCTGGAGAGAAACAGCTATGGGAATCAATGTCCCCTTTTCCTAGAGTGGGCCCAGGTGAGATGTGGTTTTGGTTTAGGTTCCTGTTTTGGCCCGTTCCCTCATTGCCTGTAGGTTGCAATATCTGCTCACCTCACTCTTGTGATCCCTCCAGGATGCAGCTGTGCTGCTGAGGAATTCAAGGCAGTTGATGAAGAATGTTCTTGAAGATGCAAGTTTGGTCAGGGTGCAGCAGGAGGGTGGAGCGCTCCTCGCCAGACTGGGGAAGGAGGCGTCCTGTGTCACCCTTACCCAAGACTACAGGTGAGCTCCCAGAGTGGGAGAAGAGGAGATGGGGATGAGCAAAAACCAGGTGCTGGCAGTCTCTCTGAGGTGTTCCATCGTTTGTGCAGGCTGGAGATCAGCTTTGTGTAGGAAGGAATTATGTTAAAAACAATAAAGGTGAAAAATGTAATGAATTTTATTCTTATCTTGATTGCTTCTTCCCCAGTCCAAACGCTAGTCCAGGTGAGTTCACTTAGATGGTTTAACTTCCTTTTTCAAGCCAAATCAGACTTATCTTCTCTAGTGGAGAGAGAAGTGGATATTTTGGGTACCTGTAAAACACAAGCCTTAATTGATGATAGCAGTGATGAATGTTTAGGTGCTGGCCATTATCGCTGTGTGATTTCCTAAGGCACTCCTTGTGCAAGGGGATTTCCAGGGACCTTAGCTGGGAGGAATGCTTGCTGGCTGAGGCAGGCTCTGATCTCCTGGCACACTGGTACAGTTTGCACAAACAAATACTCACTGCCCATTTGTGGGGTCGGTATGAGAAGCGGGGACTGAGAGAGCCCAGCTGTTTGACATCCCCAGGGCATTGCACAACTTGTGTTTGTGCTGTTAAAACACCTGAAGCCTATCAGCATGGGAAGGCCTCTGTGCTATGTGCTGTGCAAACAGCAAGGTAGAAAGGCAGCCTTTGCAGCCAGGAGCTTTCAGCCCAGTGTGAGATAAGCACTGGCATGTGGGTGCAGGTGAGGGCACGGGGGGTGGCAGGGTGGTGTGGAATAGCTCCGTGCACCCACTGCCTTGCTCTGGTTCAACTCCATGTTGCCATCACAAGCTGGGAGGTTTGAAGGGAGGGAATCCAGAGAAGATAACAAAGTAGTTATGGAGTATCTCAACCAAACACTATGAAAAAAACATTTCTCTTTTAAAATTCAGCAAGCGGATGACAGTGCAAGTTGCTGCCTGTCACTGGAAGAAGAGGATCGAAATTTTGGTGCAGAGTGAGGAGCATGAGGGCAGGCTGTGTAATTGTTTCTGTTCCCTGCTTGCTGTGGCTCCTGTCAGGAGCTCTGGCAGACTATGCAGACACAGTTCTCTTGCTGAACTGATGAAGTAATCTTGATGCAATTTTGAATTGAATTGCTACAGTATAATCTTTTCATTCTCACATGACATGAGAAGCACAATAATGTGGGGTTTTGTGCTTTGTTTAGTTTTTTTTAATTATTATTTATTTTATTTTAAGTAACACAGCAACTTTAGAGTCCTAGGAGAATGGGAAAATGTTCATGAGTTTTGTTTTGGTTTGGTTTTAAGCTAAGCCTGTGTTTTTGTGCAGGGAAATGATCAACTTTGAAACCTGATCTGACAGAGCCCCTAAGGATAATTTACTGCTTTGATTACTTTAGCAAGGGCAGGGGTGGGGGATACACACAGAATTCTTTGATTGTACAGTGTTTGAGTGCATGCTGAAGCTGTGTAGAATATTCTCTGCTTAATTCAGGTTGTATTCATTGTGTACCAGTGTGAAGAGAGACTGTATGCCATGGCTCTAATATATGTGGCTCTCTCTAGCCTAAGGAGCATAACTGAATATAGCAGGAGAAAGTTATTATTTTCTAGGCTGTGGAGTAGTTGCAGAAACTAAAATCCATGCAGTATTTTAATTTTCATCTAAATTGGGGCAGGGGACTAAAGAAGTCCCCTCTTCTTTGTTTCAGGTTCCCTTCAAATGGGGAAAAGAGCTCTATCACTTGGCTAGAGAACTCTGTGTAAGGCACTGTTGGTTTTCAGTTCTCCATGACTTTGCACTTACTCCTTCTTTCCTATCTGATGTGCAGATATTAAAGGTTCTAAGTTCTGCTAATACTCTAAAGATTATGATTTTTCAAAGGCTTCTTTAATAGATATGATCAAAGCAGGATAGAGACAAAATATTGCAACTGGCCAACTAAGCTAGCATGGAGTGGCTATTGGTGTATGTAGGTCCAGTATTTGATTTCCAACTCGTGATGTGTGAAAATGGAACAGAACTCCCTTTGTGTGTGCACTCAGCAGGGCTTGTGGCACTGCTGCTCTGAACTTTGAATTCTAAAATCTTGATCAATGCCTAGCAGCCTAATTCCACACCCATTCTCCCAATAATTGAAATAAATTATTTACAAAAGCAAGTTAAATGGCTTTACTCTTCACCTCTGGCTCTTTTGTCTATCACGTGTCCCATTGTTGTTTTTTATTGTCTCGTGTGGTACAAAAGTCTGATAAAATAATCATGACTGCCAGGACTTCTTAGTCATAAATTGAGGCCATTTGTGAACAGGTGACTGTCTGAATGTGCATGAATTACCTATAAATAGAGAAAACAGTTTAAAGAGCAGTTTTCTGGACTTTTGGCTCCACTTATTTAAAATATGCCAACTACAAGTGGAGAACTAAAGTTAAACTTGTGATTTTTAAATTTTTTTTAAGAATAGAGTTGACAAGCCCATCTGCACCTTCACCTTGGGATTAACTGAGCAAGGGATTGACTTGGGTTTTTTTTCAGGCAATATATTTTTCTAGCTGTCACAGATGTCTTTCTTGCTATTTTGTGGTTTCATGTGGAAAAAGAACACCGGGAGCTGGTAAGAATAGAGATGGATGAACCCTTCTGAAAATGCCTGACCACAGGTTGGAGATAATAAGTTAAAACAGGCAAGGAAGCAGGCATGTAAGTGCAGTCAGATGTTATCTGCCAAATACCTTTCAAGAGCACAAGGTAAACAAGAATTGTTTTAGTTTTTCTTTAGTAATGAAACTCTTCTTGTGGAATTGGTTGTGGAACCTTCTCTGCTCGCTCTGCCCTCCTGGAGAGCACAGATGCCCTTTGGATTGTTTTGTGGCACAGAGCAGTGGGGTCTCATTGCTGCTCAGGTCTGACCTGGGATTTGTGAGGCTTTGCTAAGCCAGCGCCATAGGTTCTTTCCTGCAAAAGTTGAATTTATTCCATCACAGATGTGGGCATGCAGGAGGGATGTGTTGTGCTCCATCCATTTGTTTCTCTAACAGATGGTTTAAGAGCTTCTGGGAGTCTTTCCTGGATGGTCTCATCCTGAGATGCTGTAGCACCACAGCAGTGGCTTTGACCAGTAACTGCTCCCATTGTGAGCTGACCAGGAGTCTTCATACTCCTTTCTCCACCAAGTACCACTGCAGAAAATAGCCTTGCCCATCCAGCTGCTTGTCCACAAAAGGAAAGACAGTCTTCTCCAAGCAGGCTGTCTGGAACTCTGCTTTTTCCCAGCTTAGGAAGGAGGAGCTCAGTTCCTAGAATACACATCCTGCAGGCAGCTCATTGCAGGGAGTTGGATTAGGCGCTGTGGTATGCTCAGCTGATCCCTCTGAGATCTCCCACCTCCAGCAGGACCAGGCTGAATTTGTCCTGGAATTGGTGTGGGTGTGGCACTCATGAGCCAGTGTATCTTTGTGGCACCTCTTTAAGTGCTGTAATGGTAGGGCTGGCCACCCAGAGGTGCCTGGGGACAGCTGGAGGTGACGTTGCCACTTGCTCAGTGTTGGTAGATTTAAAGCCAGCACATTTGCCTTCACACCATCCACTGCACTGAAGGCTCAGTGCTTCTCCAGGTCTGTGAGCTGAACTCTTTGAGGTTTTGCTGTCTCAGTCTTTGTGGGGATTGAAATGCAGAGCTGTTAGCCTAGCTGAAGTTCCTCTTGGTGAGTGTGGTCACATGTCACAGAGACCTCCATCACTTCAATGCTGTTAATACTTCTTTTTGCACTTTCAAAGAGGAATTTTTTAATAACCAGACTTGTTTTAATAAGGTACATAGTGTTGGTTAGCAGGTGTAGCTTTGGCTTCTGGCTATCTTGTGTAGTGATCAGCTAACCTGCAGGCAACTCACTGAGCCAGCTGTGAAAAGTGGATTAATTTATTGCTGCTTCTGTAGTGGATGTCAAAAACTTACAGTTTCTGATGGCAATGTCAGAGAAGCTGCCAGAGGCCAGGCAGCAGCAGTGGGAGCTCTTGCTGAAGTGAGGCTGGGGCTGGGCAGCAAAGCCAGGATCCTTTTAACCTGGTCTTTAGCCAGGTGTTTTTCACTGTTGTTCTCATTATTGCTCTTCTTCCAGCATAGCCAAGATCTGGAATTGTGTGCCTAGACAGGTGCCCAGTGAATGCCTTTCATCCTGCAGATGTGTTATGAGTCACAAGTAGAGTAAAGAAGGTATAACCATTTTATATGAATATATAGATGGTTTTTAACCAGAATGCACCTGCCTGGCTCTACCACAGTGTTCTCACCGTGGCACAGGAGTGGGATTGTGTCATGCTCTGCATGGTGATGGGCAAGATAGTCCCAAGGCTAGAGGTGAGAGCTGAAAGGAGAAAAACCTCAGATGGTGAAGGAATGATCATGTTGAGTGTTTGGCTCTGTGCACCAGGGAACCAGAATGAGCTTGATCTCTTCCCCCAAGCTCCTCATCTGAAAAGAATTTGTGCTTACAAGCTGTGAATAAGCAGCTTATAAATAGATGGAGGAGTGAATTCTCCTTTGTTTGCAGAAGGCAGTATAGTTAGTCTCTGTATTTTGAGGGTGGAGTGGCTAGAGCCAAGAGCTGGTTTTGTGAGCTGGCTATTTTTAGTGTGGCTTGGTGATCTAGTTGGAAGCCCTGGGTGGGGACCTGAGCTGAGCAGAGGGAATGGACAGTACAGAGCAGACTTCCTGAGCTGCCAGGTTCCTAGTGTTGGACCTGGCTCAATTACAGTGACAGAGAGGGTGGTCTTACAGCTAAAAGCCCCATAGTTCATGTTCTGGCTTCCACACACACCACTGAGACTCTGGGTCTCCTTGAAGCTGTGGCTAGTTAACAATGAAGTGGGGTGTAGCTGTGTGGTACTGCAGACCTCTTGTTTATGGATCTTCAGCAGGGCTCTTGCTAGTAGCAACTCCTGGGATGTTGGAATGCCTGCATGTGCCATTCTGCAAAGTGGTGTGTGAGTTCCCTCTCACAAGATGCTAATGCTTGTGTCCCTCTCACTGATGGCAGTTGAGCTGGTGCCTGCCCATCTTCATTCCTCTCTGGGAGCTTTGGGAGCCTCTCATGCTACCACTTGCCATAGTGCACCCTCCTAACATGATCTGTGAGAGGCACCTTTCCTTGCAGGGTCCTTTCCATCTTCCTCCTGTGGACCCAATCCTAAAACCTCAGGACAAGATGTATACTCAGAATACCTTTGAAGCCAGATAAAAAAGTGTGCTTAAATTCTGACCTCAGAGGCTGCCACGAGAGGCCTCTGTGCTGTTGCCGGTGACACAGAAGGTGCTGACGAGCGCTAAGCCTTTGGCCGAGCATGGGTGGCAGTGCTCTTCCCTGGCCTTATTTGTTTGTGTCAGGTGGAGGGAGGAGCACAGGGCGACATTTCTACCCAAACACATGCTGTGCTACTTGGTATTCATTTTGGTTACAGTCTAACCTGTTCCCTCTGTTGGCGTGGTGGTTTTAGCCTGGTAAAAAGCACTTAGGCTCACATTAAACAAATCTCGCTGCTCCGCGCATAAAGGAGAGTGGAGCTGGGGCTGTTGTCATTCTGAGTGCATGAAGTGCTGTGAGACATCAGTTGTGGCATTTGCAGAGAGCTAAAAGATTGCAGAATTCTGTCTAGGTAAGTTTTCATTGTCCTCTTGGGCTTTTTATAGATGATTCCCCTCAGCTCTCTTTCTGTTTTTAATTTTCTGCTTATGTCCTAAATCTTCTTGGATTCAATGAGAATTTACCCAGAAGACTCCAGTTTTGCTTGTTTTTGTTTGCAATGCTTGTCATGCCAACAGGGCATTAGGTAACTAATGACACACTGTGCTTTATCTGTTTAAAAATATTATGGAAAAAAATTGCAAAAAGTTTCCAGTATAGGATGTTAGCTGAACTGCCTGACATTCCTGCCTTAGTCTCAGCTATCCCACAAGCACCATTTTTTATATAACTGTGTTGGGATAGATACTTCTGTTGCTGGGCTGGTTAATAGCACAGTTCCTACTATTACATGGATCATAGTCCTGAAAGTGGGCAAAAGGATGTATCAGTGAAACAGGGATATGGCTTTAAATGAAGTGTGTGTGTATTTGAGCAGGACATCTTGAAAGCCTGATGGTCTCAGCTTCAGGAACACAGCTCTTAGACTGGTGCATTTGACCAGGATGTAAACATAAGCAGGTTAATGTACATTAGACAAGGTTTGGAGGTAGAAATTGTTTACAGCTGGTAGAAAACCACATCTTGACGCTCAGTGTTCCCAGAATGATGTTTCCAAATCCTATCCAAGGCTCCACTGCACTGGGAACTGTCCCCCTAAGCAGGCTACTTGTTGGTTTGGGATTTATTATGTTTTTTTTTCCCCAGTCAGTTTTATGGATCTTACTGGGATTTTAAATCAACCAGAGTCTGAACACAGTTTTATTGTAACTGAATGCGAGCCAGGCAGAAGAAAGAAACAAAGGTCACAGCTTGGGACTGTGCTTGGACACTCATTTAACTGTGTGCATTGATCCCTTGGCTTTTAAAGGGATTTCTGAGTGTATTTCTGCTAAAAACACATTTAAACGAACTGAGCTCCAGAAGAGAATTCTCTTGGCAGTTGTGGTCTCCAGTGTGTTGTATTAATTGGATGGTTTTTAATTGATGGCTCCCAGGTCAGGTAACCTAGTGAGGAGGGATTCAGCCAGGTCTGTGGTCTCAGCTACATTCACTGGGAGCAGCCATCCCACAGGCAACTGCAGATTTGGTATTTGACCTCTGTGCCTTTGTAAGGACACTTCAGGGTTCTAAAAAACGTACCCAGTTCCTCAGATACTTCAGTGAGGGAATTGAAACCACCATGGCCATTTGTGTGCTGCAGAGAATAATTAGTCATATTCATTTAGCCATATCTGCTTTACCTTCATCGTGGCTAGTTTGAATTTTAACCTCAGCTGCATGTGAAACTCTCAGCTCAGAGAGCAGGACTGTGCATTGGAGGTTGACCTCCTTTTATGGGATCATTATAAATGTGGTACTTATGTAGGTTGCTACCAAAATGCAGTAATAACCAAGAATGACATTTCTCATCCTGCAAAACATCCCTCAGGCACAGCACTGTCCCTGCAGATCTGGAAGGATTTCTTCCAGAAGCATTGCTCAGGATGTTTTAAGTGATTTGTAGCCAAGGTATCAGCATACATGATCTGGGTGATGTCCTTGGGCTAATCCATCCTTTAAACCTCCTAATTTCCAGATCCTATTCATTTTATGCTAAAACCTGTATGGACATCCACAAGGGAAGTTCAGCACCAAAAGAGTGGAAGACTAGATGAGGCTAATGTTGTAACATCCAACTGTGTTTCTTCTAAATTACAGAACAAATCAAATTAAGGATATCTGATTTTCCTAGGACAAGTTAGCTGCCCTATACTTGCCCAAACCCCTTCAAATGCACTACCAACATGTTGTATTCCTTCCATCCATTAATTTTTGCCATTTTAAAATTGACCAAGGCTGGTCAGGGGATGAACTCTTGGTTTCAGCCCTTTTGTTAGATCTGCTGTTCTTGCTGATTGTCAAAGCAGTTCCTGAAGGGGCAGACAGGAAGGTGCAGAATAGTGATGGTTCTGCTGCTCCCTTCCCTGTGCTCACCTGTTTGCATCTCACTGACATTGGCAGGCATGGTGCAGGCAGCACCTGCTTTTGTGACTCTGCTGGAAGCTGCTTCTGTGGCCATCTATTTTTTGAAAGCAAAGCAGGTATTTTACTTTGAAAACTGAAGTGTAAGTCTCCAAGGCTGGCTTTTTTTGAAGAATGGACTTAGACAGAAATGGTCTTTCTAAATTATAGGTTTAAAATTACCCTACCATTATACAAAAGCTTGGCACTTCTCCAGAAAGCTGAGGAAATTTGGAACCTTTTCCACTGAAATGATAATTGCCCAATGAAAACAGGATTTGGGGAAACATAAACTGACATCAAGCTACTCCTTTTTGCTATAAATTATATTGACTCTGCACTATTGCAAAATTGCTTTTGATGATTTGACCATGGAAGAATGTAGTGAAAGACTCTTAATACCACACTCCCATGTGCAGGGAAATTGCATTGCATCCACACAAATCTGAGCTGAGACTTTCCACTGACTTCAAACAACTCTGCCTTTTGTGCTCAGAGCTGCACAGGCCACTGTTAAAATATCTTTAAAGTCTTTAACAGCCAGGTATTTTCTTTGTGTGCCAGGATGGAAGTCACTTCTTTCTTCAACCAAATTTTCAATATTTGGTTTGTTTACTCCAAGCTGCTGTGAAAATACTGAAAGACAGGAATTAAAAACTACTCAGTCTGAAGCTGAAAAAGAAATAGATATTTGTGTGAAGTATCATTTTCCCCATAAAACTCCCTGTTTCAGGATATTGTGGAGTTTACTAGTGTACTGGAAATAATTTAGGAAGTTTTTAAGATCTAGATCAGCAAATGTGTGTGTGTGTGTGTGTGTGTGTAAATAGATAAACGGATATACAGAGGTTTGGGGGAACAGGCTTAACGCCCAATGGATCCTCTCTGTGAGCACTGAAGTGCCCAAGTGAATCAAAAAATCAAACTTTCCCATGGACTGTGAGTGATTTCTTTGTTGGGCTCAGTTTGCCTACCTACTTTATACTACAGCATGGAAAGGCTTATATTTTCCTCTGTGTAAGAGAGTAAAAGATGGATGTTAGTCAGAGAGCCTGTCCAGCTGGTAAAAGTGAACTGTCAGGGGCTGACAACGTATGAATGGAGTTACCTTGGAGATGCAACAGAAGACCAACAACTAGACATTGAAGGTTTAATGAATGCCTGCCAAGCGAGGCAGAATGTGTGAAAACAGCGTGGCTGGTCTTTGAAAGAAAGAGCTGAGGTGCTGGGATGCTGGAGGAACTCACAGAGGAGCAGGAATGGTGTAAGGCCACACCTGAAGTTTTCTGGGGACTCTGAGCTCAGAGGAGCTGTTTGGAAATATTTTTTCTGTGCATGTTGTTTCAGTCGCTCAGGAAACAATTGGCAGGACCATGAGAAGGGGCAGTCTTAAAGTGTTGAATTGTGGCTGATAAGGGCATCAATAGCCTGCTGCAAGCATTCGCAGAGGAAAAAAATGGACAAGAGTAAGGGATTTTTGGCTTATATATCCCCAAACAGCCTGAATTACTGATGCAAGTTAATTTCCAGCCTTCTTTTGAACTGAATTCCAAAAGCATCCTAGACTGACTTCAGGTAACTGTGAGATGGTTGTGGGTCAGTAAAGCAAAGGTTTTTTGTGTGTGTCTTCAGCAAGAGGATGTCACTTTTAGTGCCCCTGGATCAGCTGAGATGGAGGATGACTGATGTGTATATATATGTAGATTCTGTACATGTGTAGCTCCACATTATTTACTGAGACATGTATTTTATGATTATGTCCAGTGGGGCAAAGGGCTCACTTCTAAACTGGAGCTCCCTTCCACCTTCTAAAAATGTACATAAAGGCTTGGTTGGATTGAGATCTTCAGGGGCAGGATAACTCATGTGGAGGGAATGCGTGGGGCCAGAAATGTTGTTTGGGGTGGATTTTACTCATTCCTTTAGTTGGATACCAAGAAGTTCACTCAAGCCCCTTCTCCTGAAATGGGTTTTTGGACTGTGCTTGGTGGGCCAGCAGGAGAACTTTATTGCTGCAGTTTTGAACCTAACTTTCCTTGGAGGGGTTTGCTGGCCATAAGGCCGAGACTGGTCTTTTCCGCAGTGGCTCAGTGAATTAGCCTCTTTACACAGTGACTTTGTGGTACACCTATTTCTGGTTTAAAAAACCTTGAAATGTGGGAGTTTTTAGCCTTTTTTTATAATCACTTCCTATCCCTCTACCTTGAGGGTGATTTTTCCCTCCTGTAGTTGCAGTGTTGTCTTCAGGGAAGCCTGTGTTTTGTGCCTTTGGGAAATGTGCAGTCTGCTCTGCTAGAATCTGTAATATTTGTTAGGCCTTGCAGCCCAAGTTGCTGCTGACTCCTGTCAAGGAAAACTGCTCAGGCTTACACCGATGGGGGGGTTTGTTTCCTGTGTCAGGTATGGACAGGGGCAGAGTGGGACTCCCTGGCTCCCATCCCCTAATTAGATCATACTCTGTGCTAGGTCAGGCAATGCTAGAGCTGGAACCCTTGTCTCAGGTCCCTGTGTCATCAGGTTGCCATCTGACAATACCACATTAAGTGCTGAAGCTATGGATGCTCGCTTTGTCACTGGCTTGGGTGGACATAAGGACTCCTATTACAGAAAGGTCTAGCAGGTCAGTCTGGCTTGCTGATGAGTGCCATCAAAGAAGTAGCATCAACACCAAAGTGATTTCCATGGAAGCTCAGGGAAAGGTTTGAAAAATATTTTGCCTCGTGAGGGGGTAATTGAAAATGTTTGCATATAGCAGCCTGGAATGCCTAAAGTTATAGGTGCCGATTGTCTGTGCCAGCGGGAGGAAGAGTGTTTGCTGTATCCATTTCCTGAGTGGATGAGAGCATTCATGCCAGCAGGGAATTCAGCCCTGTGGGAGTAAGGCCAAAGGGTGTCTGCCTGTCTGGCCATCAGTACGCTGGAGACTTACTCAGAAAATGGGGCTTGACAGATACGCTCTGCTGCACAAAACCGAGCAGCATTAATGGTGTTGCCAAATTTAACTTGCAGCCATCGTCCAAGCTGTTTCTCATTAGCTGTCCCAGCTGTGTCACTGCTGCTGACGGGAACTGGCCTCCACAACCTGCTCTGTAAACACTTTCCAGAGCTCAGCTTGGACAGTGATTATGTCTCTGCTGCTGTGAGTCTCCTGGCTTGGATCTGGGTCTGTCCATAGGAAAGGATTACAAAACAGAAGGCTCATATCATCACGGTTTGTTTATGGCAGTTTTGGGAAACGCCAGAACAGTGCTACAGCTTGGATCTTTCCATTGAAGCCTGCAGATTCTCTGTAGAGAACCTGTCTGCTCTGTACTGCAGTAGCACTGATCTTAGTCCAGAAACTATTTGGGTATTTTTGGCTGCACTTTGGAGAAATTCATTCAGTCTAATGGCATTTCAAAGAGGAAAAACAAAAGTATCTAAGAGCCTGAGGTTTGAGAAGTTGGCTGTTGCACACTGGGTGGAATTCTGAATGGAAAAATAGTGTGGATTTCTGCTATGCAGAGCTGCTTGTCCAGACCTATGGCGCTACCTCGTGTCAATTAAAACTACAGGGTGGCTGCCACTAAACACTCACATTCAGTTGCATTTCATAGGTTCAAGATTGCCTGTAAACCCAGACAGAAATAAGCACATATGCTGAATTGTTCTGAATTATTTTCCATTAGCAATATTAGCTACCTATTTTGCAAGTGCTTTAGATAATTTTAATAATATGATAAAAAAGCCACGCTCTAATAAGTCAGAAAGTTGTAAGACAATGAAATGAAAATTGGTTTAGGGTGAGTACAGGAGATGACCAGGCAATTGAACATGCCAGTGTAGAGCACAGCTGAAGGAGGCAGTAGTGTTTTCTTGTAGCTGTCTCTTGAGCCCATAATTGTAGGAGGGGAAATCTAGAAGCAAAAGAAATACCAGAAGAATAAGCTTGAATGCTCTTCTGTCTCCTGTATCCCATCTGTGATTCACCCAAGCCTGTGCTGGAGAGGTGTTGCACACATCTAAAAGGAGTTTGCTAATACTCATCATCTTACCAAGACCGTGGTTGCAGCATCTGAGGGCACTGGGCTGCATCCTGACCCCTCCATGCTTGCCTGTGTGCTGTGGGCAGGCTGGCAGGGCTGGCAGGGAGAGTGCCTCCTGGTGTTACCTGCTGGGCTTTGGTCAGCACAGCTGCCTGTGGGAGGTGGGGAGCTCAATCTGTGAATCTCTGCAGCACAACACTGTAAAATCGGATTGCTCCTGGCACTGAGTTGTTGTACATTTTGCATATTTGTTTGGCTGGTGGAAATCCTGAGAGTAAGTGGGGCATCAGGCACTTAATATTGTTGTTGTCACTCAGGAGAGATTTGCTTACTAGTGGTGGCTTATTTACTTAAATAAATTCAAATGGTGGTTTTAGACGCTGAAACTGCTTGACCCTGTGTTTTGTGAAAATCCATTGATGCAATGATCTGTGTTTATGAAAAGCTGAAAGTGTGAGAAATATGGTAAATCTTGCAAGGAACCTGGCTGGGAGGAGATGCTTTTGTCCTTCCTGCCAGGTTATCTGCATTGGGGTCAGGGTGGTGAATCATGGTAATGTGCAAGGAGCAGCAATATTCTCTCCTGTTCTCCATATGGAGATGGCCTGTGTGGGTTCCATGGGAAGGATGACTGGAGTGCTGTTGTTGGCCAGGTTGTGTTTGCATGAAGCACTGGGGGAAGGACCTAATGCAAAAGCCTTGACCAGCCCTGTGTCCCTTTGCAGAGATGCACTCGATGCTGCCAGCGTGCTTTACAATCAAGTTGATGAGGGCGTTCACCGCCTGGTGATGCTGTCAAACAAGCGCATCCAGGAGCTGGAGCTGGTGATGGAGTTCGAGAAAGTGGAAGAGTGTTTTAAGGAGGTAAGGCCTACCTGCCAGTTGCAGTGGCTGCTGCCCTCCCACTGTGTTCCACAGCAGGTCCTGGGCCTGTTGATCTCTTGTGTGAAGGTGTACAGTGATGATTGATGCTTAAAAAGAACAACTGAACAAAAGAATTTGAGGTAGAGTTTCAACAGTGCTGAGAATCAAGCCACTTATTTCCCTGGTATCTCTTGATGCCAAGTGAAAGTCCCTTGGCTTCTCTCTAGGTGTGGATTAGTCAAACCCCATAAACATCTGTGAAGTGGCTCATAAGTAAGCCATACACTTGGAGGCTGGGTGTCTTTTCTGACCCTCTCAGCGAGGCTGTTGATGAAGTATTCTTCATACTTCACCTTGAGAAGCAGCAGAGTGATGTCAACAAGCTAATAAGTCTGCTTGTCCCCTTTGGGCTGTAGCTCCTGCAGGGTCTCCTGACATCCTGTTGCAGAATATCCCTGCCCCACACTGGCTGCCCATCCCTGTTGTGTACTCTGTTGTTTAGATTCCTGTGCTGTTCTCAGGTCCCTGATATCTGATAAGTCCAGGC
The DNA here is from genome assembly GCF_901933205.1 of Camarhynchus parvulus. Taxonomy (NCBI): domain Eukaryota; kingdom Metazoa; phylum Chordata; class Aves; order Passeriformes; family Thraupidae; genus Camarhynchus; species Camarhynchus parvulus. Next base: position 7,222,945 of record NC_044581.1, on the reverse strand, counting down.
ACACTCCTTCCCCTCTGGGTGCAGCACCAGGCACACTCGGTTTGCCTTTGGGTGCAGCCCTCTCTACAGACTCCAGGAAGGGAACAGCTTCTTGTCCTTAGCCCAAGAGCCATGCTCAACCTCCCACCCTCTGCACTTTTGTGGGACCTTCAACTTCCCTTCATTTAGTGCTTGTTGAAACTCTTGACAGCCATGGGATAACTGAAGCAGACACTGGCTTTCAGAAAGACCTTTGAAACCTGTAGCCATGTTGATAAAGGACCTCAAAAAGTCAGAAAGCAGCTAAGGTCTGAACATCCTACAAGAGCTGATCAGTCCTTTCAGTATTGCAGATCCCAGATGTTCCACGTTGCAGATCCCTAAGCCTGAACTCACCATTGAGATTATGGAGTTGCATGGTTTCCTGTGCTGTAACTCATCAACAATGAGAAGTTTGCATGTCCTTAAAAATCATTATTAGGATCAGTTTCACTATTGCTGTTCTGGGATTCTGGGCTCCTCTCCTCTAGTGGGAACTGGATTTGCAAAGGAGGCTGTAGCCTACCTAGTGTTTTCACAGGCCAAGGTGGATCTGGGAGTTTAATGACTTCCCATTTGCAGGTAGACACTGGGGCGCCATGCAGGATGTGCTCGGGACAAGAAGTGTGTTGCAAGAACCTGGTAGAGACTCTTGTTAAACTCACAGGTTCCTAATACCAAACAGAAATGAAAAAAGGCACAAAAGCAAGCACTGCAACCACTTTCTGCTTTAAGCTGAACTTTATTTTTTTTTGTTGAATTGGGTAACACTCAACCACTCCTGGGTTACTTTGCTTGTAGATCTCCAGTGGTGGTAGGAGCTGCTCCTGCTGTTAAACCTGCCTGGGAGCTCTAGGCAGCAGCAGTGTGCCTCTCTGCAGTACTGAGAACCCATCACCATCTCTTCCTCTTGCCAGTGGGCTTGCTCCTTGTAACCTTCTCACAGTCCATAAAACTAGGAGTTTGTCCTTGACTATGGGGTTGAGTTGGGATATGGATTCAGGTGACATAGGAAAACAGGATGTGTGGGCGTTAGGAAGCACTTAGTCTGTCCCTTCCCCCAGGTGCACCTATGCCTAGAGCATTGCAGACAAGTTTGCCAGCCTGTTTTTAAAACCTAGTGATGATGGAGGTGCTGTGTTATCCTGCCTGGCCTCCTATGACTGCTTTGCTCTTAGGATGCTCTTGTTAGTCAGTCCTCTACCCCTCTTTGAGGATATGGGCTGATAACTGCATCAGTAGCTGGGCTCCACCGAGGAACATGCAGTTGCTGCTCAGCTTTGTGGAGAGCTGCACTCAGAAAACCAGTAGCTGAGAGTCCCAGAGAACCATGGAACATAGCAGATGGGTAGAATCCATCAATACATTCACACTGACATGGTTCATGTCCTGCCAGTCAGAAGAGGGAAGTGATGTAGGAAATCTGGCAGCAAGGAGATTTGATCCCAGTTGGGGGTAACAATAATAGGAATGTCAGGCCAGTCTGCAAGTTGCAGAGCTTGCTTTAGACCATGGCTCACCCAAAACAGAGCCCAGGCAGCCACTTGCCCTGTTTATGCCTAAGGCTAGTGAGCAATAGCAGAGCTTTTCAATTACTCTGTAACCTGAAGTGGAAAAACTCTGAGCAGGAGGCTCAGACTGAAATGCTGGATTGGGGGGGAGAAGTCTACCCTCATTCTTTCCAGTAATGAGATGACCAGCATTATGAGAGCAATTCCTTGCTCTTTCCACATAAAGGCCTACCTTGGTGAGTAGCACAGGGTGACTAACAAGCAGGGCTTATCCCTTTTCTTCTAGGTCAGCAGTTGGATTGAGAATGTTGGCAGAAAACGGCTAAAGGAAACTGTCAACCTGGATGATTCTTTGGAGATGCTGCTTCAAGCACAAAAGCAGTTCAAGGAGTTTGATCTTGTTGCCAGTGTAAGTGTTGTCAGATTGGAAAATTATATTCTCCAGCATCTGAGTTGGTAGCATGTGTGTCTTGTATGTGCTCAGCCAAACACATGGTGCTAAGAGGGTTCATCACCAAAGTGTGTGTCATTCCCTCTCACTGCATAGTCTCCCTGCTCTCCTTTTGCAGACAAACCCACCAGCTCAACACTTAGTAGATGGCATTTACCAGTCTTGGGGAAAATAACTACTGAGTTGAAAGATGGATTTTTTTGTTCTTCCTTGATGTGCTTGTAACACTGCCTTTTTCTGATCCTGACTGAGCCATGGTCTTGCTGTGTAGGCCTTTCCAAGCTGCTGTGTGACAAGTGTAAATCATGAGATCAGGCTTCAAAATTCTGCTGTAAACAAAGACTACTCATGTGATTTGAACCTTAAAAACCGGTCTAGTTAGCCCTAGCTGTTAATGGCCTTGAAGACTACTTAGTGTTGATTCCAGCTCTCTATCCTCATAAGCAATACCTTTTTATTTTCAGGAATATTGCAAAAGGGGACAGGAAGCATTAAAGAAGATGAATCAATGGGAAGACCTTTCCTTTGTGGATGTGCATTCTTACAGGGTAAAGCTGCAGACCTATGAAGATGAGCTGGAGGATTTCTGCACCCAGCTGGATGAAACGAGGCACCGAGTCTGTGAAACAGTCAGGCTGTATGAATTCTTTGACAAGGTAAGACAAGGCATCTGCTGCACAGAGGAGGATGTAAAAAGTCTACTTGGACTCAGTCCAGTGCTAGATTGTTTATGAAAGGTGTGAAATGTATTTGCTCCATCAGGGAGCTGGATCTATAACCTGCAGCAGTCCCCTCATGCTCGTGTGTCTGCAGTGATTTTTTTCAAGTCAGTATGTGGGAGAAGGGGTGGGTGTGTCTTACAGAAAATGTCCACATCTGTTAAACATAGAGGTTTTCTGCTCTCTGAGCTGGAGCTTTTTAACCCCTTTCATGACAACAGTGGGCAGAAGGATTATGGCAGTGCTGGCTCTGATGACAAGGGCCAAGAGATGGCCAGTCTTGGCCACCATGCCAGGGAATGCTGCCTGCATTTTCCTGCTATATCCTTACACACTGTCCAGTTCAGCCTGTTGACCCATCAGGAGTAGCACTCTGCTTGTCAATCCTAAATACAGTCCAACTCCTCCCATGTGGAGGCCTGAATGAGGAAAGGGAGCGCCAGAATGGAGAGCTGGGAAGTGTGGCTGAGGGAACAAGGGATCCCTGGATCATCACAGGGATCTGGGAAGCAAGAGGACAGGATGTGTGTGGTGACTGTGCTGAGTACCTGACTTTTCCACCTGTTTGGTTTAGTGCAAATGCACCCATTTAGCAGATCTGCAGTTGGATTTGGTGTTCTTTAATTTCTAAAGTTGCAGATGAAAAAGCAGTAGGATTTTCTAAGTTCATTTTAAAATACAACTTTGGCAAGAGCAGAAAGCCAGGGAGCCTGTGCTCCATTTATTCCACACTTGTACAAACATTGGGTATTGAAGTTCTCAAATTCCAGAAAGAATAGACACTAAAAGTTAAGCTGTACCAGATGTAGGTGCCACTTAGTTGCTGTCTCTGAGCTGCCTTGGCAGCCAGAAGTGCTATGGGGAGGAGGGAGGAAATTCAGCTAAACATGAAAACATGGAAAAGCATCCTGTGTGAGGCAGGAAAGTGGAGAAGGCAGCCCAGAACACTGCTGTAAGGGCAATGAGAATTGAATTTGTTTGGTGATGCTCTGCAGGTCTGCTCTGGCTCATCCCTGCAGTTTGCTGTGCAGATGGGGGGCCCTCTTGCTGTGGAAATATGTAATTTTTTTTTCACCCCAATGAAGAGAGAATTGCCTCCTGTGCTATAGGAGAATAGCAAGAACCTGTGCTTTTTTACCTCACTGAACAGAGATGTTCAGGGGCTGCTCTGGTACTTGAACACCCCTTGCCATCATGGGGGATCCTGGGAAGGATCCTGGGAAGGGTTTTCTCATGTTTTTTGTGATAAATTGAGGCACATAAAAGCACCAAGCCTTGTTTGGCATACTGACAATTCTGCAGCCAAGCCAAGCATTGGTTGTATGTGAACCCTTCCAGCCCGAGCTGGAAGTCTCTGGAGCACAAATGTGGACTATAGCACATGATCATAGAACCAAACAATGGTTTTGAGCTTGAAGGAATTTTAAAGGAATCGTCCAGTTCCAACTTCCCTGCTGCAGGCAGGGATGCCACCCACTAGAGCAGGTTGCTACAAGCCCCCATCCTGGCCTTGAACACTTACAGGAATGGGACAACCACAACTTCTCTGGACAGCCTGTGCCAGGGCCTCACCACCCTCACAGGGAAGAATTTCTTCCGAATATCCAATCTAACCCTGCCCTCTGTCAGTTTGAAGCCATTCTCTCTTGTCCTGTCACTCCATGGCCTTGTCCAAAGTCCCTCTCCAGCTCTCTTGGAACCCCTTCAGGTTCTGCAAGGTGTTCTAAGGTCTCCCCAAAACTTCCAGGCTGCACAATGCTCTGTTCTGGCATGGAAGTTACATTGTGCTGGTAGCTCTTGGGCTGCCAGGATAGTTGGACATCATTATAGCAGTGTGCTCCTCCACAGCTTCAAAGCCTTTTCAGAGCCTGGAGTCATTTCTAGAGACACAAATGCTACATAGGCCCCAACAGTGGCCCATTAATTTTCTGAGGGCATTGCAACTTTTTTGGTGGATGGAAACTCCAGGATGCAGTCCTTGGCAGCAGCAGCAGCCCCTCTTGGTTGTGCCTTTCATGCTGCACGGCCCCAGTGAAAACAAAATTATAGTGGCACAGTGTGTTTTCACACTGCTTTGTGTGGAGGAGAGGCAGCTGGCTCAGGGAGGGAGGAGGATTTTGATCTCCCTGGTTTCAGTAGAGTTATAAACAATTCTGGTGGAGTAAATATACTATCTGTGTATTGTGAACCAGTGGCCAACTGAAACAAGGAGTGTAGTGGGATACATCCTGCAGCTGTAGGATCAGTGCAGAAATTGCACAGCATGAAAGTTCTTTCAGTGACTATGAGTTTGGTCTTGATCTCCAGAATGCTTTCTGCCTTCCCAAAGCAAAGTTTTGGTGTGGTGTGGTCTGGGAGGTGGGGGATAAGCAGATCTTATCTAAACTGATTTCACTGTCTTCTGATACTGAGCTGCTTTTGACCCTCCTGCATTGATCTTGTCAGTGCCTGCCTAACTCCCTTCTCTCTTCCCTAGTATCTGAGGGCATATCTACAGCAGGAGTCTGCAATAAGCAATGTCCTTGATATTCCTTCTCGTAAAGAGCCTGCAGAGTGCCAAACCCCAGGATTTGGGGAAGAAGCCCAAGGATGCGTAAGCAATGTACACTATGGAAATGAGCTGGCAAGCTCAGCTCTCCAAACATCTCAGCATGTGCCAAGGGAGTGGAGCACCCACCACGGGGATCATGGTGTTCATCCCTCACATACCTCACTGCCTGCTGGGAATGGCAGGCCCTGCTGTGCTGGCCCTCCTGCATGTGGTGGGCAGGTGTTCTGCAGGGCTGTGGCTGCTGGACAGGCTGTGGGACAGGACAACATAACCCCATATGCCCCATCAAGATGCTGTACTGGTTTTTTTCACTGCTTGGCAGTTCCTGAAGGCCTGTCAGAGCTCCTTGCAATGAGGCAGCCTGAGCTGGGCCAGACCACATGGAGCTTGCACATGGGCTGGCAGGGTTCCCTCCCCAAATACATGACTGGTGCCAAGCTGGATGTTTCCATTTGTCCCCACTTCCTTTGTGGCAGGAGCCCTTGGTGCCTGACAGGGGGGTGGATGATGGTTGGGCTGAAGCAGGAGGAACAGTGAAGGAAGCTGCTTTCCCCACCTCTGACTGTGGGCTGGAGGATTGTTTTTCAGTACCACAAAGTCAGTGTGGGTATATTCGGGGTCCTGCCATCTCCCTGTGGCTTCAAGCCTGGTTTGGCCACTGTCCCTTGTTTACTCAGTTCCAAGACTGCACTGAGATCTGGCACCATACAGTGCTTTGGGGAAAAAATGGGCAGCTGAACAAACAAGGGTATGGATGGTGCACTAAAAGCATTGATGTCTGTTTTGTTCTGGGGTTCCTGCAGGACAGTCCCCAGTATCCTTTTCTCCTGCTCTCTATCCTGGCTTCATAATAACACTGCCATAGGTACACCATCAAGACCAGGAGCAACCCCAGCAAGTCTTCCTCTCCTTGTTTATCTCATTAGCCTTCATATTTTTTCCTTCCTCAAGCTCTTTCTGGGTGAATTATTTCCCAGAACACCTTATATCCCATGTTGTTGGCTTTACCGTAAGTGAAGTGCAGGTTACCTGGACTGCATGTTTGAAATGTGCCTTGTCAGGACCGAGCGCCTTGCTTGCAGCAGCATGTCCAGTGAGCCAGAGCACACAGGACAGTCTCTACCAGGTCTGGGATGACAACCAGTCCTGCTGAAGGTCAGGAGTGAAGGTGCATGATCCTTGCTGGCACAAGTGGAAGAAAGCACTGACCCAACCAGAAAGGGCAGTGTCCCATCAGCACCTGCATACCCTGTGGCCATGTGGTGATGAACTGCCTGTATCATTACAGGAGGGCCTGAGGCAGCTCCGGGGGCTTTTTCCTGCTTCTCAGGATGTTGTGCAAGTCGGTGGCTCACTGGTGCTCAGGGAAAGTGTGGTCATTGCCCTGCCAAAGCTTTTGAGTCTCTTGCAGCTTAAGCCCTGGCCTTATGTTTGCTTTCTGAGGGAAGTTGTTCAGCTTCAGTTCTCACTGCTGAGGATTGTTGGGGCAAGGTGAGTTGAGAAACGGTAGGGTTTCCCATTTCTTGGGATTTCTTAGGGCTTTGTTCCACAAGCAATTCCTTCAGTGGTGTTCTCTGTTTCCCTTGGATCTTTTCCCTCAGAGGACCCCTGACCATCAGCCTCTGCTGATTCTTGTTCCTCAGTTGTCTTTTTTTTTGCTGCACTCAAGGAGCTGCTCCTTCTGACTTCTGCTTGGAGTGGGCAGAATATTGCCCAACCCCTCTCCATCTGTGTTTACATCTCCAGGAATGGGTTACCTGTGCTTCTGGATGGACCTGCCCCCGCAGTGGGTTCTCCTGTGCTCTCCTCCTCAGCCACTTTGTTCTTTGTGGCTTAGAAAACAAAGCCTTTGGCAAGTGAAGGAGGTGCCTGCCCTTCCTGGGGGAGGGCCAACTGGCCTGCATTTGATTATGGCAGTGCCTCCTCATCCCTCCCCATTGTCCTTGCTGCTGTAGGAATGCCAGCCTTTTTGCGCTCCATCCCGTGAGCAAGTGTTGCTGCTCTGGGGCCCAAAGAGGGGCCGGGGCCCTTCTACCCATCGCTCTCGCCTCTCTGCACGTCTCCGTGCACCTTTCCCTCCAAGTCACAGTCCCCCCATCCCGGCTCCGGCAGCAGACGGACACAGCAAACCCTCCTGTAAGTACCAAGTGCCGGCTGACGTGTGAGCTGTATTGATATTGTTTGGAAACAATGTAGAGAAGGCTTTTCACTCGGTTGCTTGTGCGTGTCTGTGCATCCAGGGTGAATCAGAGCGCTTTGTGTGCGGCTTTTGTGCGCTCAGACAGAACCCTGTGGGCTGTGGGCATCTTTGCATGGTCCCTCTGAGCCCCAGGGCTGCGCTGTCTGTAGCACAGCAGATTTTCTCTTTATTAGAAGTTCCTCTTTCTCTTTATTAGAAGTTATTGCATGATCATTTCAGTGGGCATAATTTACCTGCAGCTAGAAGTTGCTGTGGGGGCTGGGTGCTGCAGACGGACTGGATGTATGGGCAGGGCAGGTGGTACCTCTCAGCCTCCAGGACTTCTGTCAAATATTGTACACAGCACAGGAAGGGGCTGCTCTCCTGGTCTGTTCCAAGGTTTGCTGGGTTCCTGCCCCCCAGGTGACTGAGACCTGCTGGCACAGCACTCCCAGCTTTCAGAGATGGATCTGATCTTAGATTTGGCAGCAGAAATCCAGAGTATGCTAAATAAGTTGCCTTCCACAAATGTTATCTCTGACTTCTCCCCAAAAGTTTCAGAACAGAGACCTGCTGATGCCTTGTTTTCTGCTGTGCTTCATTTCTGATTATGTACCAGATACAATTTTGCAGATGATCTTTTTGAGGGAAAAAACTCCCAGGTGATAAATAATTGATTTTTTTTTTCTTAGCCTTTGGTGAAAAAAAGAGGGTTGTGAATGCTCATCTGTGGGAAGCTGGAAAGGATCCTGGTGTCTGCAACCTGAAAGTGTGATTTTTTTGTAGCAGGCTGTTTGGCACAGTTTGAGAAGTAATTTTACTGAAAGGGTGCTATGATTCCCTGCTTTGGGAATGTGCTTGGCAGAAACACAGAGTAGAACCTCAGCACCAAAGTAGAAAAAAAAGACATTTGATGTATCCTTACTGTAGCTTACTGTAAACAGAGACATAGGTCCCTGTTCCATGATGCTGCCAGCAGTTCTGCACAGGTCAGAACATGGTTTTACCCCACAGCAGCTTGGAGCAAATGAGGTTTTGCTGTGGTTTGTAATAAAGTCCCTAGGACTTAACATGCACTATTCTCTCTACACCTCTGTGCAGAGATTGTCTTTGCTTTTCTGGGGATGGTCTGCATAACATTCCCAAATAACCATTTTGATCTTGTTACTGATGCAAGTTCTCAGGATGGTGAAAGGAGATCCAAAGGGCATGGAAGAGGAATAGTTACTGTGCTGTTTTAGGGGAAGCCACCGTTGTCTGGCTTCAGCATTGTCTGACAGCAGCTGTCTCATCTCTCTTTCTCTCTCCTTCCTCAGTTATGCCTGTAAAGTCGTGCCCCTAGACAGACATCTAGTCTGATTTGTTCTCCTATTTCAGGAGTGTCCTTTTTCATGCACAGCCTGAAGCAGTTGGGGGAATGAGCCTCAAGGAAAATCGATCCTCTGGCAGAGTTCATGCAAGGTTAATGCGTGAAATTTCTCCCCTCTTCTTCCTGCCAGGTTTTTGCTGGAGAAATCTTCCTGCAAGGTTAAAAAGAGTCTAGTCTTTACTTTCCTATCAAAGTGTATTCATGCATTAGAAAGTTTCTGCTTTGTCTTGGAGATAGCCCTCTTGTACAAACAAGAAGTCCTGAACACTTAAATCTGATCTGTTACAGATCAGATTTTTCTTTCTTGCAAAATTAGTGATTTGGAAACTGTTTTGTCTTATGAATTCTTCAGTAAATCACTGCTAGCTCTGCTGGGGCAAGGGTTATTTTCTGCTGTGTTTCACCAAAAACTGTATGGTCAAATGGGCAGTACAGCAGTAGCCCTGACAAGCTCTGTGGCAGGAGGTAAAAACTAAATAGTAGTTAGCACCAGCACTCAGTGCTCCTTTCTGGTTGCACAACATAGGTGTGAGACTCATTTGTCCCTCAGTGTTACAGGGCAGCAGCAGTGAATTA